>NC_090646.1:526239247-527439247 GCF_040937935.1 Hyperolius riggenbachi | reverse complement strand
CAGATCTGTCGGGCAATTGCTTTCGGGGATGCAAAGAGACGGGCACTTTCGCCCATATATGGTGGACTTGCAGCAGGGTCCGAAGGATCTGGATAAGGGTTTGCTCCTGGGCTTCGTCACTGATCAATGCTCCAGTCCCTAGGAATCCTCTCCATGCTTTACTCGGCTGCCCGTACCCCAATCTTACTCCTTCCCAAAATGAACTCATTAGATATATTTTTGCGGCCACCAAAATCAAAATAGCGGCCGCCTGGAATTCCCAGTCCATATCATTTGAATCTATTAAAGGTAGGCTAGGACATATTCTCTTCTTCGAAAAATTAAGAGCCCGCATGAATGATACTATGAAGAAATTTTATAAAATATGGGACCCCTTGATCACCTACCTAATAACTCCTGACCATAATAGAATCGTACACATCAGCTGAGACCAATAACATACTCTCCTCATAGAGTCTGATGAATACCCCTTGCTGAAGTCGCAAATCTGGATCACCCCCCGTCTCCGTGGTTTCCTTTCCTTTCCTCTTCATTTTTCTCCTCTCTTTTATACTAATCTCATCCTTTACCCTTTCTGTTTTCTTTTTAGCTATTCTGTTTCTTCCTCCCTCTTCGTCCTTTATACTTTCGCTCACACAGCTTACTTTCCCAGTTGTGCAGATACAAGGACTCACCATGCAACAGTTCTACACCCAGCTAACAAATCTATCTCTCAAGCCCTCGCTTATCCTAAATCTCTAGCAGTACTGCAATATGTCTCACTATATCATCTGGAACACTAAGACGCCTACGGTCAATAACATGCCCTGCCTCACTGGAGGAAGGGTACCATTTATGGCAGACAACCAAACGTTCAGGAGCATTCTCCATCCAGCCTTTTAAGGTTCAGTGATTGGATGGATGATATGCTCTACTAAATTATCTTTTGTAATACATTCCTTCTACTTCCACTTTTGCACTGATAAGTCTTTTCTCTAGACCAAGTGTATTTATAAAACGATAAATATCCCCATCGTTCTTGTTGACCACTGTTATCCCTTTTTACATTTCTTGTCGAATACTGAAATTATTATGTTACATTGGTAACCCCATGCTTATGCCAATCTTGTTGTAAGACTGTTGTTTTACTTGTACCTTCACGCACTTTGTGTGATATGCTGTATGATTACCTTTTTGAAAATTCAATAAAAAATGATTGAAATAAAAAAAAGGAAAAACACGATAGTTCATATATTTTAGCTCTGGCATACTTTAATGAATGTGTCATTGAGCAGAGGTAATGAAACAGTAAAAACTTGAAGTAGATTAAATATAAAAAAAACTGGAAAATCCTAAAAGGAAAGGATAGATACAATGGTTAATCTCATCAGTTTATTTTCACCTCAGTATTCCTATAACCAGTTAAGTTCCAGCTTTTATTTAAAGCAAGATGGCACATAGGAGATATTTTGGTAAACGGGAGCTCCTATGCACTTTCCGGACCTTCCGCTAATTAGGATCACAATATGCGGCCTACTTCTGTACCAGTGTGTTTTATTTGGTTTAGCCCCGAAAATTCTATTTAGTTAAAAAAAATATTGCAAATACTAATTCATACATACTTGGAGCTGCTTCAGATGGAAGAAAGCAGATAAGGAATTACCAGATACAGTACATATACCAACTACGATTACTACACTACAGTAAATATTTTCATGCAAGTCATAACTATTAATTATTGGACTATCTATGCTACCTACTAGAAACTGACAAGCATGATGGGAAGAAAGGCATGGTATCAGCCAATAGCTCCCTCCCCCAAAATTATGTGACTGCATCTGATTGGCCAGTATTTGTCCAAAATTTGCATCAACCTGGAATTTTCATCTCAATGCATCCCTGCCTGAACTGTTTTAAAGAGTACCTCCAGTGAGATGCAAGTTTGTTTGTTTTTTTGTCTTTTTTATGTACTCTTTATTGTCCCCTAACGGGATTGGTGAACAAATAAGTGATTAATTCACCCACTCGCCCTGAAATGGTCATTTATCTTGAACCCCACCCCCCAGTCACTTGTCCAGTCTGCTGAGGAGTCCATAGCTCTTAAGACCACTTCCATCTGTGTTGCCGTAGCCTGCTCTCCTTTTTCTACACTGGTAAAGCGAGACCTATTTCTGCTTACAATCATTGCCAGTAGAGCTTTATGTATGTATGAAGTACTATTTTTTGCTACCTACTTCACACAAAAAAACTGTTTGCGAAGAATAAAAAAAAGTGTTCAACCTCTGCTATTGTATAATTTGTACATATTAAGTCATGAGAATTAAAGAAATTCACAGTGCATTTTGCAATAAAAGTTTGATATTAAAAAAGAAAAGTGAAACAAAAAATAAATAAAAATAAAGTGTGATTGGATTGAGTATTGCATATGAATATTGTTTATAATATTTTTTCTTTAACCACTTCACCACTGAGGGGTTTTACCCCTTGAGCACCAGAGCAATTTTCACCTTTCAGCGCTCCTTCCATTCATTCATCTATAACTTTATCATTACTTATCACAATTAAATGAACTATATCTTGTTTTTTCCGCCACCAATTAGGCTTTCTTTAGGTGGGACATTATGCCAAGAATTATTTTATTCTAAATATGTTTTAATGGGAAAATAGGAAAAATGTGGGAAAAAAATCATTATTTTTCAGTTTTCGGCCATTATAGTTTTTAAATAATGCATGTTACTGTAATTAAAACCCATGAAATGTATTTGCCCATTTGTCCCGGTTATAAAACCGTTTAAATTATGTCCCTATCACAATGTTTGGCGCCAATATTTTATTTGGAAATAAAGGTGCATTTTTTTCAGTTTTGCGTCCATCCCTAATTACAAGCCCATAGTTTATAAAGTAACAGAGTTGTTCCCTCCTGACATAAATATTTAAAAAGTTCAGTCCCTAAGGTAACTATTTATGTATTTTTTTAATTGTAAATTTTTAATTTTTTTTTAAATTACAATAAAAAAAAATGGGGAGTGTGGTAGGTAATGATTTAATTTTTTGTGTATAAGTAATCTATTTGTATGTGAAAAATGCTTTAGGGTGTAGTTTTACTATTTTTGCCACAAGATGGCAACAGTAACTTTTTGTTTAATGCGACCTCCAAGTGTCCTTCCGGACACTTGGAGGAAGTCCTAGGAGGCTGGGATCGTGTTTTTTTCACAATGATCGCGCTGCTTAGCGGAGAAGCAGCGGATCATTGCGGGGCTTAGATCAATGAACGGGAATGGATTTTCCCGTTCATTGATCTCCGGGCGAGCGGCCGGCGGCGTGTTTAACCGCAGGAGTGCGCGCTAGAGTGAGCGGGAGGGCGGGCAGCGGCGGGAGCACGGAAAGTACAGATTTCTCTGTCCCTGGGGGTGAAAGGATGGAAAAAGGGACAGAGAAATTCGTACGGGCGGGGGTAAAGTGGTTAAACTATTTTGATCTTGAAAAGTTATCAGTTACAAAACAATTTCATTTTTTTTAAACTCGCACTTTCTACTCAGGTGACAGATTTATGCTATTTTAGAGGATAACTCGAGAAAGAGATTACTTGATCTTAAGATTCTAGGGCATCAATTCATCAAGCATTATTGCATTGGGTTTACGGAGCATTTAGTAAAATGTCAATTCATCAAGGCTGTTACTTCATGGCAAGCTGAAATTACCAAGCAGTGAGATAAATTGCTGACTTGTGCGGTAAACACCTCCAACACATGTCAGCAAATGTCTATTCATGAAGATCAGTGCACGCGGTAAAGCCTTGGAACATGTTCTCTAGTTACTAGCAGTTCTCATCTTGGGAAAACCAGCTTTGAATGCCTTCTGTGTGGATATCCTCATGATTGACAGGAGCAGAGAGCCAATAGGAACAGCCTCTGTCTCCTGCAAGTCCCTGTGATTGGATCCGAAGCCTTCTTTGGAGGGTTCAGCTTTTCTACCCCCCAGGCAGCGAGCAGAGAAATCGGGGAAACAAAAGATTTTTCCCTTGCCACCCTTTGGCTGTTTAACCCCTTAGCTTCCTTTTTGAAGATGTAGAGGAGCTAGTAGGGAAATCACCTAAGCATGGCATGTGTAATGTCTTTAAGAAGCTCATCTAAGCTGTGGCAATTAAATAAAATGTTGAGAAACACTAATGGACAGATTCAGAGGAAGCAGAGGCAGTATAACAAACATGTACATTCTAAATGGATGTTGGGATGACTTTTACTATTGTATTGCCTTCACTGCACGGAAGAGCATGTAACAACACAGAGACAGCTCCACGGTTACTGAACAGGTTTTTGGGAATTGAAGCATAATATTTTGGTAAATTACCAAACTTCTACCGCACCTGTGAACATATTGATGAATTAGCAAAGAAATTCTAAAATGCCGAATGTGGTATTTCCCCGACTTATTATTTTATTTTTGTATCGTAAAGCTGTCGATGAATTGACGCCTCAGTCAGTGATGGTAAACCTATGGCACATGTGCCAGAGACGGCTATACTCTGAGCCGTCTCCGTGGACACATGCAGCGTCACCACAGCTATCTCAGGAAAGAAACCACTGCAATTTCATGGTAGAGAGGTCCTGGAACACACCGAGGTCACATGTCATGCCATGCCTCCTCTCCTTCCCATCAGGCAACGTGCATATCTTGTCCTTTCTATTAAGCAATGTGCATGACTTGTCTATCTGCACTAATGCTGTGCAGATCTGCACGAACATCCGCAGTGGCATGCAAAGGAGGATCCAAGTGTGCTCCATGATGGGATTGGGATGGCAGAGCAGCAGTTAGAACAGCAGGGTTGCACCTCATAGAGAGTCTGACACAATACAGCCAGCCAGACAAACTCTGTGCACTGACCAACTAGCTGCAGCCTGCTGCTACTGTAGATACCCTGCAGTTAAAGGAATACTATCGATACCCAAGTATTCTAAAATGACAGTGTGCAAATAATGTCTAAGTAGCTGTGTAAACATTTTCCTACTTTTCATGTTAAATATCAGAGGCAAAAGCTGTCATTTATTGAGGGTAGGATTTAGCTATATTGGGACAAATCAATTGCAGAACGGGTGTCTGCTTCAATGCACATCCAGAGTTGCATATCAGACTACAGGAAGCAAATATCAAACATATCAAACTCTGAAATCAAAAACAGTATGAAAAAGCTGTGAGAATTAGTTACATTTCCTCTGCTCTCTTCAGACATGTCAGTCAGAAACACAGGACATAGGAGCTGCAGCTGTTGGGAGCTCTCTTCTCTGTCACACATAGAGCTACACATAGAGTTAACTGATCAAGTGTGAGGGGAATTTCCCCTCTCCTCATGGCTCAGTCAGCCATCAGTTTTGGCGTCAGTAAACTTTGAATGTATTTTGCTAACAGTAAACAAAGAAGTTGCTACTAAAATGTATACACCAGTACTTAGCAGCACTTCCCAAACAATTCCTGTGTCAATTGAAAAAAATATGTGAATCGATAGTATTCCTTTAAGTAAAAGGGTACAAGTGTAACATAGATTACCTTTTTTGAGCAGGAGTGTGCTGTGCAGAGCTTCCTTCTGCATGGCAAAATATGCTAGCATAGCACCGAAAGGAGCAACAAAGTAATTATAGATTTATATGTATATGAAAAAAAAAATGGTAATCTATGTTAAATTTATTCACTTGTACCTAACAATAGGAACAAGGGTTTTATAAAATGATTTTCATTCCACCCAAGACAAGCTTTCTTATTTATTCTTGATGCCCCAATGTGGTGGGGTTCTTGATGTCCTACCTATTCTTTTTTGTAGTCAAACTTTGGTATTAATAACGTTGTATGTAGCAGCATATACCATAATTTTTTAGTTTTTTTATTTGATACGACCACTTCCTTTGAGCTGTACTTCAATATATTGTGCTCGCCCATTTTTTTTTGCTTATTTCATTTTTAATATTTACCACTCACTGCACCTTTGCACCTCCATTAACTTGGCAACCACTGCTCCTTATTACCTGCAATGTCTCAATGGAGTTTCTCACCCACTGCACCTTAGCAACCACAGCAACTCACTGCTGGTCACCACCCATTGCTACTAAGCACTCACTTCTTGTCCACCACTCACTACTTATCCAGACAGGCAATGTGTATTGTTTAAAAGGAAATAAATATGTCAGCCACCATAGCCCTCATTTCAGGTGTCCTTTAGGTGCCTTATGCTGTCTGTTTGCATTTGACATTCAGTACATGTGTCTAAATAAAGTTATTCTTGATGCATTCAGCAATGTAGTGGACCTTGTTGGATGACTTATCCTGTTGTTTTTCTACTAGATTGACTGAGTCAGGATGCTTTCGTAACCCCTACTACCCCCCCCCCCTTCCACACACACACCAGTGTTGCCAACTCATTCCTTTAATTACTGACACATATAAGTTATACAGGTTCTGGGGCTATTTGCACATAATCAGTGCCTTAACTGCATCTACCTAGCCACAAAACCTGTATAAGTCATATGCATCAGTAATTAAAGGGATGAGTTGGCAACACTGACACACACACACACACACACACACACACACACACACACACACACACACACACACTACAAAAGAAAAAAATAAGCTTTTCTATATCAGGTATACATCTAAATTGAGTGCCGACATTTTTGCTTTTCCGTTTTTATCAAACTTGCAACGGTGGAGTTTCTCTTGAACTGTACAGTTGTAAATAATGGAGCAACAAACAGACATTTATGTCCATTTTATATAAACAAAACCTCTTGTGATTGCACTGGAGAGAGTGGGAAGAGTGTGCGATGCTAGATGATTAACAGCTCTGTAAACACATAACGTGTGGGGATGTTCTCCGCCGGCTTGTAAAACTCACAGACTGATAAATACAAAGCTGAAATGCAGCCCTATACTGCAGAGCTCAGTCAATTACCTCTGTCCCAGAGCTAGTCTCTCAACATTTAAAGGAAAGATATGTAATTAAAACCAAAATAATCCTCCATGATGTGCAGGTTATAGTATGTGGTCATTCCCCACTGACTCTTATTCAGCCCTGTAATTTTCCACATGCTGACCTGGTGAATGGAGAATGAGCTAATGATCTTACCCATCGGTTATATCTTCTCCCTAAATTGGAGCACTTGTGTGTTTCAAAGGGAAGAGTGCTTTTTTTGTTGTTGCTCATTTTGCTTTATTTATTTATTAGGTTGACGAAGAACTGTAACCAAGGATTGAACTTTATCCCAATCAGTAGCTGATACCCCCTTTCCCATGAGAAACTGTTACCTTTTCTTGAACAGATCATCAGGGACATCTATATGGCTAATATTGTGGTGCAACCCCTCCTTCAGTGTGATGTCAGGATCTAGGTCCTCACAGTTTCCTGTCTTTGAGCCTTGTTGCATTGGGGGAAATAACGGCTGCTTCCAACTGCCTCTGTGCATATGTACATCTATAATAAAGCAACCTTTAAGACTATCCAATTGTTAGGGGGTGTGGTTATAGATAATGCCTGTTGGTGCTGTCTGCTTTTTTCTTGTCTGCCAGCAGTATAGATGATTACGTACAGGCTAATTGTGGATCAAACAATATAAACAAATTACATGGGGAATATCGATCATTTCTCGATCTCTCTTCTTTTTTTTTTAACTTCTCACTTTGCAATGTATTGATTTATTTTTTTCCCCTATTCGCTAAAGTTCCTCCTTAAAGAGAAACCGTGAGCAAGAATTGAACTTCATCCCAATCAGTAGCTGATACCCCCTTTTACATGAGAAATCTATTCCTTTTCACAAATGGATCATCAGGGTGCGCTGTATGACTGATATTGTGGTGTAGCCCCTCCCACAATAGACTGTGAGGACCATTTTCCTGGCAGTTTCCTGTCTGTGAACCTCATTGCATTGTGGGAAATAGCTGTTTACAGCTGTTTCCTACTGCCAAAAAAGCAAGAAGCAGGCACTTCCAGCGACATCACCTGCCAGCAGTAAAAATGTCAACATGTGATAAATGTCAGAATGTAAATCAAGGAGAGGAAAGTTTTACAATGGGCAAACACTGACAAAATCATTTATACATAATTATTGTAAAAATGAAGCACTTTTTATATTACATAATTTTCACTGGAGTTCCTCTTTAAGCTCTTGCTTGTCAAAAACAGCAGGTGGATCTTCAAAAGAAGAATACATTAAATTGTAATATTTCTAATCTTTCTGAGTGGAAATCACATAATAAAAGAAAACCTGTTTAATACCAAAGAGAAAAAAAATATCTGACCATGATATACACCTTTTATTGTAGTAACCATTTCTAGTTTCCAGTATTGATTGTATAGACAGTCACAGGTCATTCTTCATTTGTGGGTTTTGCAAAATAGTGAGTGGTGGCTAAGAATAGCAAACATGTATTGAATCTAAGCCAGCTCTATGTGTGCAGCTTTGTGATATAGGAGGTGGTGTTATTTACTGTCTGTATTCATTGATAACATATCAGAAGCACAATATATACAGCAAGTGGTATCTTCTGTTAGCCATATCCTTGCTATTGTAATTGGGTCTGTGGTGTGAGGAGGAATGTTATTGGTCTTGTACTCATTTTGGTTTCATTGCTTTCAGACACACTATCAGTGCCTCGCTGGTCTCCACAGATTCCACGAAGAGATCTGGGAAACTCCATCAAACACAGGTAATGTGGCTCTGCATTAAGCAGAGGAAGAAATTATAGACAGGAAATGGTTGAACACATAAACTGGAAATCTGTGCTGTGCATAAAAGGTTACAGTTACCAGAGTGGTGCCTCATGGGATTGCATTGTTTACATGTTATGTAGGTTACAAAAGGCATTTACTGGTTTATTTCAGGAAATTCCCTTTAGGATTCTGTATCCACACAACAGAAATTTTAATAAGTTGATGTACTTTTTCTCACATTCACCATTTCCCATGTAGACATTAATAGGATTCTGTACAGGAAATGTAAGAGAGAAAAACAGGAAGTTGGCCATGTTGTAAGGGGAAATCATTGGGAGGGACACTTCACTGCAAGATGAAAAAGAAATTATACATTTCTAAGTTCTCTATTTAGTAAAGGACATGAGGTAAATAAAAACACACACACACACACACACACACACACACACACACACACACACACACACACACACACACACACACACACACACACACACATACAGACACACACACACATACACAGACACACGCACGCACGCACGCACGCACACACACACACATACTTTAATACTTTAAAACTGTGGGAGCATTTCAAACATTTAAAACGTTTAAAGGACAACTGAGGTGACTTGTGACATGATGAGATAGACGTGTGTATGTACAGTGCCTAGCACACAAGTAACTATGCTGTCTTTCGTTTTTTTTTCTCTGCCTGCAAAAGTTAAACATCGGGTACATGGGTGACAGTTTCTGTCCGGGTCGGGACCGGGTCAGACTGGGTCAGACTACAGCATAACCGTCACCGATTAGTAATTACGGCCATAGCTCAGTGTAATCTGGACAATAAACAGTATGTGGGACTAAACAACTGTCATTACATACATAGATACACATTTTTTTTTGCGTACGTTAAAAAGGGGCGCTGGGAAAAAAGGGCGCGGGGTTTTAAACGATAAACATGGATAACGTTTAAAAATATAATGTACTATATTTCGTTTAAAAATAATGTTTTATAAAGTTATAAATTATTAAATAATGTGCATGAAATTGGCAATTGTGAAAACGTTAATCTTCCGTTTAAAAAGTGAAACGTATAATAACGTTTAAAAAAAAATAGTAAGTAACCCTCCCTGTACCTACCCCTAACCCCTAGACCCCCGTGTTGGTGCCTAAACCTAAGACCCCCCTGGTGGTGCCTAAACCTAAGACTCCCCTGATGGTGCCTAAACCTAAGACTCCCCTGGTGGTGCCTAAACCTAAGACCCCCTGTTGGTGCCTAAACCTAAGACCCCCCTGTGATAAGCATTAATAACGTGTGAAAAAAATATTGTGCTGTTTTTCGTTTAAAAATAATGTTTTAAAAAAGATTGTACTGTTTTTCGTTTAAAAATAATGTTTAAAAAATTATAAATCATAAAATAATGTGTAATCATGAGAAGCAGTTATAAAACAGTAAAAGTCTCCGGGCGCCGCTTATAAAACGTTATTTTTCTCCGGCGCCCTTTTTTCCTGTCGGGCGCCCATTAAACGATATTTATTATGGGAGTGAATGGCGGCGCCCGATTTGTCCACTTGCCTCAGGCGCCCGAATTTACTGTTACCTTTTTTTTTTTTTACCATTTTTAGACCTCTAGGTTTCTCTCCCACTGAAAGAGAAATGGAGGAAATGTGAGCTAAATAAAGTCATGTTTTCAAGTCTATCAAACAGAAAGTGGGCATGTACTGAGCACTCTCCTGTTTTCCACTGCTCTAAAATACCGGTTCACAGCTTAATTACTGGTATGCATACAAATTTTGTGATGATTTATCACATATTCATTGAAGAAATAACATCTAGAAAATGACATTGCACCAAAAAGAAGCTAGGAAAACTGGATTCAGGGTCATACAGGAGGAGAGAACCTACTCAAACATTAATTTGTGCTGCAAGGATTCAAAATATGATAAAAAACAATTTGTAAAAATAATGGGATATTGGATTTCAGTGATCACAGTGATCAGGAGCCAATGAAATTAGCTCCTGACTGGCTCACTTAGCTCTGCTGTCATACTGACAGTGGGCTGCAGCGGAGGGTGAGCGGCGAGATCGGCAGAACCGTGCTGTGGGCTAATTGAAATCTACACCCCGGCACGGATAACATGTCCCAAACATGGCATAGATTTCAGTAAGCGTACTCCAGAAGCGGTTTAAAAAAGGTTTCATACAATGGGAGACAATTCACTAAGCGTATCTCCTGTCTTTAATAACATTTCTAGAGTTATCACCATGGTAATGAGACATGTTGTATTCAGGGAACATTTTACCTCACTCAAACTTAAAGTTAACTCTTCTGTCTTTAAGTTAACTCTTCAATCCTTAAAATAACTCCAGAGTTAAAGACAGGGGCCCATATGCAATTCACTTTTCCACCTGAGTTTTCTCCTAGGTGATAATTTTAAACTTGTTGATAAAATGCTTTTTAAACCACCACAAAGAAAGAAAATACTAACAATAATTTTGATAGTACTTTTTCACCTACTTTTTGGTACTTTTTTAGTTGAAAATTGCTGAAAAGTTATTTTAAATCAAAGATGAAAAATTATCTCCTAGGAGAAAACTCAGGTGAGAAGGTGAATTGCATATGGCCCAGGCTGTTTATTAACTGTGTGTGAAAATAACTACAGAGGAGGTAAATTAACTACAGAGGAGGTAACTTAAGGAATGAAGAGATAAGATAACTCTCTCACCATGTGGAGGTAAGTTTTCTCTTGCCTTATTATCTCCAGCATGATCTTAGTGAATTGAGGCCATTGATCTTGCTTTATTAAGGTGTAGAGATAAGTTTTCACAGTGAGAGAGTTATCTTATCGCTTCACTCCTTAAGTTACCTCTTCTGTAGTTAAGTTACCTCCTCTGTAGTTATTTTCACATGCAGTTAATTAACAGCCTGTCTTTAACTTTAGAATTCTGGAGTTATTTTAAGGATTGAAGAGTTAACTTTAGAGATCTCACCTTAACATAAGAGTTAACTTTAGGTTTGCCTGAAGTAAAATGTTTCCTGAATACTACATGCCTTGTTACCATGGTGATAACTCTAGAAACGTTATTAAAGACAGGAGATAAGTTTAGTGAATTGAGGCCATGTTGGTGATGGAGTCTCCCTTCTTTGTGAATATACCGGTACATTTAACAATGGAGCACATAAGTGTTTTTGTATGATGCACCACAGAGTTTTGTGATGTGCTGTTGGACATGTTATTTTCATAGCATGAAGAATGCAACATGCACATTATTGCACACATTATCCGGGAAATGTGCTGTAGGAAGTGCGTTATGATAACTTTGGGCTAAATGAGAGGAGCGCAAGCTATGCTGTGGTAGTGCAGCTAGCGTGAGCTGGTAAGTTATGCACACTCCTTGTAACTAACGGCCACTCCACTGAACCCGCCCTGAGCCCTGGCGGGTCCAGTGGCTTTATAGGACGTGATCCCAGTGCTTTGCACACAAGTAATTGAAGTTGAAGTCCATGCCTTCTTCACTACCACTATGTACTCTTCCTAGAGGAAAGCACAAATTATATAGCTCCATATTCGCAAGCTTGATGGCCAGTGTTGAAAAAGTGTACAGGGTTAATTACATAGTGAGAAGTAATAATTCTGAGCTCTTATCATTGCGTGGAGATATTTTCCACAGAAAACACATCACAGTTCAGTGTAATCCTTAGTGCAGAGCTGGATGTCTGCGCTTGCCTGTACAGAATGGATAAGCAGTAAGTAAACGCTTGTAATGGATCTTCCAAGCTGCTCAGTGAACCTCTTACCAGAGCATGGCCTATTATTACATATTCTAGAAATAATTAAAGGTTTCCTCTAATTGTTGGTTAATTGCAGAAGGGAACAGTGACCCCATAATCAGTAGTTACATTAGAGATTATCTCTTTTTGAACATGTTTTTTTCTAAGGAAACTTTTAAAAATGCAAAATGTATGGACCATGTCTAGCTGCTGGTTACCCAGGTGACGGTCAACTTATGACATAACACTCCACAACATCCATCCTTGTTATCCTTCTGTATCTATTCTTTTTTTTTTACTGTTGCCCTGTAATAATCTCAGCATAGTAGAAGCAGTAGAGTGTTGTACCGTGTTAGCCATCAGTAAAAGCAAGACGTTTTGAATGCGGATAATACCATTTATTAGCTAACTTAGAGGAAAACAAAAAGTAAGCTTTCAACTAATAAGCCTTCTTCAGATTTCGTTCCTGTATATTTACAAGATGTTTAAACACACAGCTTATACACACTGGACATAAATAAATGTCTTACGATGCCTTAATTACAACTTCATGAGGATCTCACAGGAATGCTAGCTAATTTATGACAAATAGATAAGACCACTTGTTTCCTTAAACATCACATACCACAGACTCTGGGTAATGGGAAGACATTGTAACTCCAGAGCTCACACCTAACTTAAGGGGCCCATACACTCAGATGATTTTCTGGCTGACCGATCGATCCCGATCAATCTATCGATTGCAAATCGGTTGGCCAATCGACCGATCGATGGCCGATTTCGATCGATTTTGATGGATTTCCATCGAACTGGCAGGGTGGAAAATTTAGGTCGATCTGATGATATTGATTATCAGTTTGCATTGGCCTTAATGGAAATCTGATGGCAAAAAAATGCCATCAGATCGAATTTCAATAGATTTCAAACTGAAATCTATTGGAATTCTATCCTGGTAAAAAAATGTTCTAAAAACGCATCAGATAGATCATTAGATGCATTTCTTATCTATCTGCTGCCAATCTGACGAGTGTATGGGCACCTTTAGGCAGGTTACATACACTACTAGTTATAAGGTAAAAAGAGTTGTGGCATTTAAAACCCATCTTGCCAGAACATGAAATGCAACGAATTGTAGCATTGACAATTTCCTGTGATGCTCTATAATGGTTAGCCAGTCAATATACATCACTCATTGCGTGTTCCTGTTCACTCTTTACCTGTATGAGCATCGCTAGTAATCACTTATCATCTGTCACTCATTATTGGGTCTTATTCATTCCTCATCTGTTGTCACTTTTTGTCTACCCTTATGTTCCTTTTTTCCTTGTCACTGCAGACTTGATAAATAGTGACTTATGGGACAGGTCAGGTGGATGTTAATGTGCTGTATGATGGATGTTGATGCTTTTCTGTTCTGACTGGATCTGAAGTTCAACTTTGATGACAAATGATGTCTTAAAATGGCAGCCATTGTGAATCGATAGAGGGACATGGAGTAACTATGGACAAAGAAAAGGGGGGAACTTTCAAACATAGTTAAAGGGCCTAAACTCAACTTTAAACACTTTTTGGAGCTTCTCTTCACACCAAACTTACGCAAATGTATGCTGTGATTGACTTTGCTTCTGTAAAATGACAGTATCCAGCAGCTGCCTGTTCTCCTACAAGTGGTATCTCACCTGTAGCCCCTGCCCTGCACTGAAAATTGCTCTAACAATACACAGTGAACTTATGGAACCCAGGGTGAGAGACCTGTGGAGGCTGACATATTTATTTCCTTTTAAACCATGCACATCACCTAGCTGTCCTGTGGATCTTCTGCCTCACTTACTTTTAGCTATAGACCCTAAACAGTTATGCAGATCAGATGTCTCTGACTCAAGTCTGACTGGATTCAGACACTACTGCAGCCAAAGAGATCAACAAGATAGCCAGGCAACTGGTGTTTTTTAAAGTGTACCCAAGGCGACATGTGACATGATGAGATAAACATGTGTACGGTATGTACAGTGCAAAACATATCAATAACCAGGATGTTTTACTTGTTTTATTTTGCTGTCAGAAAGAGTTACTTTTTAGGCATGGAAATGACAGCTTCTGTCATGTTGATATCTTGTCAGGAATATAGTAAACATCACTGATAAACAAATTACAGCCAGACAAGTTTTCCTGGTAGAATACAACTTCTGAGAGCAGATGGAGAGATAAGAATAGGTCAATAGTTCATGTATCTTCATTCAGGGGCACTTAGTATGCTGTCACTGAGCAAAGCAAAACAACAAAACATTCAATATACGTTGCAAATGTTTAAATATAAAATAAAACCAAGTAGCTTTGTGTCAATAATGCACCTTTATTGAATTACTAATTTAACACCCAAACAGTGTTTTATATTGCAGGTTCTTTTTACACTCTGATAGTGCATTCTCTTTCAATCCCCAGTTGTGGGAGTTACCTGTACTGAGTTCCTAGTCTCCAAAAACAGTGTGTGAGAAAAGAAGGAAATCTTTAAGACCAATTAATGCCAGGCAGACTTTTCTCAGGAAAATGGGCAGTATAAAGCCAATGCAGAGTATTGGTATTACCATAGAGCTTGATTCATTAAGCTGCACTGCTAAAGCAGCGCACCTTAATGTGAAGGAGCGGCCGCTAATGCATGCTTTACATAGCAGCGTTCGCTGATATGTAAGGAGCGTGCCTTCTGTAGGAGCATGCCTTCTTTAGGAGTGTGCCTTCCTTAGATAGGAACAGGCCTTCTTAGATAGGAGCGTGCCTTCCTGTACATAGTAACTATGTATAGTAACCATGTATAGGAAGTCATGCTCCTATTTAAAGAGAAACTTCAGCCTAAACAAACATACTTTCATTAAGTTACATTACTTATGTTATTTAAAATAGATAGGTAATATAATCTCTTACCCACCCTGCTTTAAAAAAACAGGCAAATGTTCGATTTCATGATGGCAGCCATCTTTTTGGTTGAAAGGAGGTGAAAGGGAGCATGAGACACAGTTCCAACTGTCCTGTGTCCTGATCGCCCCTCCCAGTTGCTAAGCAACGTGAATAACAACATAGGAAATCCCATCATGCTCTGCACAGCATCAGGGAAAAAAAGCCTGGGCTTTTTTTCTTTGATGGGTGGAGCTTAGCTAAAAATGCAGCTAAAAATAATGCTTTGGTAAGAAAAACAAAGTTCTGATGCTGTGAAACTGTTAAAGAAACACCAATCCTTTTCAGTTCTGCTGAGTAGATTTTTAGTCCGGAGGTTCACTTTAAGGAAGGCACACTCCTAAGGAAGGCAGGCTCCTTACATAGCAGCGAGTGCTACTATGGAAGGCATGCATTTGCGGCCGCTCCTTCACATTAAGGTGTGCTGCTTAACAGTGCATGTTAATAAATCAAGCCCTTAGTGTGTTGAGATTTCTTCTGAAAATTAGATTAGCATCTTGTAAGCAGTATTGTACAGCATCTGGTATTGCAGCACTAATCAGGTTTGCCATCATGTTGCTATTGCCATGTGTATGCCTAAGCTTAAAGCAATCCTGAGCCCAGGAAAAAAATGTAAAAAAAATCATACTACCTGATCTTGCTAACCCCCCTCTTACAGCAGCTCCCCATCACTCCTATCTCCAGTGATCAGCTAGTTTCCTTGTGTGTTCAAATAAAAAAGAAAAAAGTTGCGACCCCGGGGTCACGGCAATGCAGCTCGCTTCTCCTTACAGAGCCAAGAGGCGGGGAAAGCCGCGGAGGGGCGGGATTGAGGCAGGGGAGAGGCTCGGAGGGGAGGGATAGAGGTGGGTAGAGGCACATAGAGGTGGTGAAGAGTCTCAAGGAGGAGGGTGTGCTGCTCCTGCAAGGGATGCCCCTTCCTCTAGTAATCTACCGGCAATCTGTTGTTGGCGTTTTCAGGGGTTGCAGCGGAGTGAAGTGGGATAGAGAGCGGCACACAGAGGCATGTCGTTAAGCAAAGAACACGCCTCTGTGTGAGTTGATAGGGTGATGTACTGTAAAGGCAGCCATACACTGGTCGATTATGCCACCAGATCGACCAGCTGCTAGATCCCTCTGTGATCGAATCTGATCAAAAGGGATCTATTGGCTGCCTACACTGTAAACAGATTTTGAATCGATTTCACTATGAAACCGATTCACAATCTTTGGAACTGCCGCTGCCGCCGCCTTCTCCTGCTTACATCACCTGATCTGGCCGGAGCGAGTCCCCCGGTCTCCGCTGTCTCTTCTCCGCTCTGGGCTCCAGCACTTTACTTCCTGTCGGGCGAAGTTTAAACAGTAGAGGACACGCGCCGGCGGAACAGGTAATGTATTGCCGCTAGCGTTGGTCGTCGGACATTCGAATGCCGCTATCGACCCACTCCCGACCTGCCGGCGATCGCGCGAAATTTTCCGTGCAGACAGATCGACGGGATCGATCGTTTTCGGGCAGAAAACGGTCAAACAGTCAGCATTTGCGACATCGATTTCACAGCAGATTCGATCACAGTGATCGAATCTGCTGTCTATCATCGAGAAACCGGGCAAGTGTACGGGCACCTTTTGTACACTAATACTTTAATATTTCTAACTTATTTAAAATGTGTTTCATACTTTCCAAAAATGTCCTAACCCCTTTTCCTGGACAAAGAGTTACAGATGTGTGAATGTATGGACCATGGTGTGTCAGGAGCGTAAAAAGAAAAAGCTTTTTTTTTTGCTTAACACAAGGTGATTGATTTCCTGTTTAAGAAGAGTAAAAAGTGAGCCGGTCTCGCCCTACCTGAGAGCAATCTCATCTCCCGCTCTCTCCCTCTCTCCCTTACTCATCTCCCAAGGAGGAGGATCTGGCCTGAATTTGAATCCCATTTCAGCAGCTGAACTATTAAGATGAGATAAAACTCTCAGCAAGGATGATAAAAAAAATCAAATTAACTTGAGGCTTGGCAGTTCTGCAATATATTTTTCCGTGGTGGAAATGGAAGTATTTTGTAAGCGCATTGAGATAGAACCCAATCCTTTTCCCCCAACCTTGCACTGATAAGGCATTTTCTTTTGTGAATATTGGATGAGGTTAATACTCTGTGTATAAAGTTTGACATCAAGCAGGTGTTAAGGAAGTCCACTCTGCGCAGTATTCCTGTTCCAAAATGCAGCTGGCATTGGCAGAGGAAATACATTTGAATGAGTTAAAATGCCAAGTACAACAAAACCAATAGGTTGAGGTTTTATATTAACATTTTGCTAGGGTTATGATAATGCGGTTCCTTTACATTTGGCTGGAAGCAACCCTGCAAACATTGATCAGATGTAAGAATAAAAGTCTCCTATTAGGTGACAAACGTTTGTTCCCCTCACCTGGGTCACATCAGAATATAGTGATGGTTGCTAAAAGATAAGTGAATCCCAGTTTGTGTCTTAATAGCAAGAGAACCTATCTTAAAGGATACCCGAAGTAACGTGTGACATGATGAGATAGACATGAGTATGTACAGTGCCTAGCACACAAATAACTATGCTGTGTTCCTTTTTTCTTTCTCTGCCTGAAAGAGTTAGATATCAGGCATATAAGTGGTTGACTCAGTCCTGACTCAGACAGGAAATTACTACAGTGTGACCCTCCTCACTGATAAGAAATTCCAACTATAAAACACTTTCCTAGCAGAAAATGGATTCTGAAAGCAAGAAAGAGATAAAAAGGGAAATTTCTTATCAGTGAGGGTCACACTGTAGTCACTTCCTGTCTGAGTCTCTGAGTCAGGACTGAGTCAGCCACTTACATACCTGATATTTAACTATTTGAGGCAGAGAAAAAAAAAAAGGAACACAGCATAGTTATTTGTGTGCTAGGCACTGTACATACACATGTCTATCTCATCATGTCACTCGGGTATCCTTTAATGAAATCCAGGGTAGCTATTTTTTTTTAACAAAAAGGCTCTCAATGCAGCTTTGTGTACATCACTGCAATCACAGAAATGCTACTTTAGTCTCTTCAGTGACCCCTACTACTATGTTCTAATATAACCAAAAAGGTTGCAGACCTTTGCTACTTATCCTTTTAAAGTAAATCTGAGGTTAAAATAAACGTATGAGATAAACAATTGTATTAATCTTCCTACGCCTAAAAATTACTTTTTTTTATATATCCCATGGTTTAATTTTATATTTAAACATTTACAAAGTAGATTGAATGTTTTGTTGTCTCTGCTCACTGGCAGCCTATTAAGTGTCCCAGAGTTAAAATACATGAACTATTGATCTATATTGATTTTTTTTTAATCTCCCACTGCTCTTGGAAGTAGTATTCTGCCAGGTTAACTTTTATGGCTGCAATTTGCTTATCAGTGATGTTTACTATATTCCCGACAAGACAGGAGCTGTCACTTCCATGCCTAAAAATTAACTTTTTCAGGCAGCAAAATAAAACAAATAAAATAGCCTTGTTATTAGTATGTTTTGCACTGTACATACACATGTTTATCTCTTCATGTCACTTATCGCCTCGGGTACACTTTAAGACAAGAGCATGCTTCATGACTGTATGACCCTCTTTTCATTTGCTATGAGGAAAAGATACAAAATGATTGTTTCAGTTGCAGCCACGTCTCCTTTTATGAGTACAGGGCTGTATGAAACGGTCACTGCAAAGATCTCTTATTATAGACAGTACAGCAATAAAGTGCCCTGAAGCATACAGCTGAAACTCAGGCCACTAGCACAGACTACCACAGCATCCGTCTTATATCATCATCATACACTAAGAAGGTATACGTTTTCATGCAGAATAATTCTTACCTAACTCTATGACTGCGTATGACGACAGAACACTGACAGCAGACTACTGCTAACCTTCAGGATGTTCATTCATGGGTCTAGTAATCTGTATTTTTCTCTACTGATGCATTTGGAATTGGATCAATGAAAACTGTCGAGAAGCACAAGTTACAATCTGTAAATCTGCATGTAAGGCAGAAGTCTATGCATCTCACCGACATTTCTGGTGGAGAGTTTGATCGTCGTTCATTGTTCATTGGATTTGAATAAACAAATCTTATAGCAATAATTTTAGCATTGTCCTACTCTTTCATGAAATAGCAGCAGACTACAATTGTGTATAAAAATATCCAGAAATGACACAGTGAACTGCAGTTCCAATTAAATAAACAGGCACACCTTTTAAGAGCGTGCATGTTTCCCTATTCATAGCCAGACATTACAATGCTTTTTCTGCACAGGCAGCCTGTGTCATTTATCAAAACAAGGCAAATTCCCCTTTCAAAATAAACATGAAATAAAAACCGTGCTATAATAATAATATTAATAATAATAATTGCAGTATTTGTATAGCGCCTTTCTCCTGTCGGACTCAAAGCGCTTGCGAGGCAGCCACTAGAGCGCACTCAGTAGGCAGTAGCAGTGTTAAGGAGACTTGCCCAAGAAACTCCTTACTGAAATAGGTGCTGGGTTACTGAACAGGCAGAGCCGAGATTTGAACCCAGGTCTCCTGTGTCAGAGGCAGAGCCCTTAACCATTACACTATCCAGCCACTGCTATTGGGTTGCCATTGCGCGTACATCAAAAAAGGGCGTCATGAAAAAAGGGCGCGTGGTGTAAACGATAAGCATTATTATCGTTTATAAAAATATTGTGTAGAATTTCGTTTACAAATAGTGTTTTAAGAATTTATAAATCATTAAATAATGTGTATGAAATCAGCAATTCTTAAAACTTTAATCTTCCCTGTTTCTAAACTGAAACTTATAATTACGTTTGTTAAAAAAACAGTAATATTTGTTTAAACATTATAATTATATATTGTTATGAATAATCTTGATTTATCGTTTATTATTATAATAAAATGTGAAAATATTGTTTATAACAATGATATTAATATAAGTACATTCATAATAACTGTTGATTATTATTATTATTATTATTAAAATTGTACTAAAACTATACCTAACCCTACTCTCACGCAGAACCCTCCCTGTACCTATCCCTAACCCCTAGACCCCCTGGTGGTGCCTAAACCTAAGATCCCCCTGGTGGTGCCTAAACCTAAGACCCTCCTGGTGGTGCCTAAACCTAAGACCCCCTATGGATAATAATGTTTTACAAACATTAATAAATAATACATTTAAATAAAAAAATGTAAATATTTTTTTTGGGTGGATAATAATGTTTTAGAAATGTTTTACAAATAGTGATTGTAAAAAATATATTGCAATTTACGTTACGTACTGATCGCTTTATTTTGTGTATAATAATGTTTTACAAACAGTAAGGGTTAAAATGTTAAATAATGTTTTAATTAAATAGGATAAATATGTTTAGTATTTTTATAAACGTTATTCGTCACGGGCTCATTTTGTAAAGTTAAATCATCACAAGCACAGTTATAAAACATTACAAATCTCGGGGCGCCGTTTGTAAAACGTTAATAATCTCTGGCGCCCTTTTTTCCCTGTTCGGCACCCATTAAACGATATTTATAATGGGAGTGAATGGGGCGCCCTTTTTGTCCACTTGTCTTATGCGCCCAAATCTCCTGCTTCCTGCCATTGCACAGATGACTATAGGAATAGCAGATTGTTAACAATTCCTCTCTAGCATTCCTTTAAGAACATTACTGAATAGGTGCCTCTATGTTTTCTTGTCTTGGGCCTATATCCTACTCACTTTTTCCCTGAACTTTTTCTGAAAAAAAACAAAAACAAAAAAATGTGCTACCAGATTCAGGGAGCTAGCTGGATCAGGTAGCCTCAATTACCACCACTCCTGTGGCCAGAAATCCTTTAATTTCACTTTCACTGACTCCTGGGGTCACAATACTGCAAGAACTGCTCTGTGTGTCTCATCACAGAGCATAGTGCAGGGAGGCAGGGGAGAGGCAGAGCCGCCCAGTGAGAGCTGGGAAAGGGGAGATAGGAACACTGCAAGAGGGCGTTTTGCAGGAGTGCCTCTCCTGCAAGGGACGTGCATTCCCCTTGAGATTGTATGTTGGGGGGGGGGGGGGGGGGGTCACAGTGCAGTGTGTGTGGAGAGGAGGAGGGGGCAGAGAGCAGCACACTTTAATTCTTTCAAACCTTATCAATGTAATACATTTAAAGCTCCCACCAAATCAGAAATGACTAAAAACAAGTCTGGTGTTACCTTTTCACATGCTTTTTAGTACTTTTAAAATTGCTAAGTGTTGAAAAGTTTGTTGTTTTTTTTGATAAATTAAATGTCCTCTCCTGGGCGTAAACTAAAGAGAAAAAGTGAATTGGATAAGGGCCATTGGGCCCTATGCAATTACCAAACTCGCCAGCGCTAAGTGCTGGCGAGTTCTTTTTAAAGTAGGCGTCAGCAAGGTCGCCTAATGCAATTGCAATTGCATTTAACACCCCCCCCCCCCCCCGGGCGGAAAAGAACTCGCTTGGGCGGTATAATCCTTTCCGCCTATGCAATTGCATTTTGCACCCCCCGACAAACATTGATGTTAACTTTTCACCTGCTCTGAGCAGGCGAAATGACCTATCGCCGGTGTCTGCGGGCTGTTTTTGGCATCTGGGAGCCTCCTTTACTAAGGAAACCCCAGATGCCAGGGATTTAAATGGGTAAAGGAGTCAGTTTTGACTCCTTACCTATTTAAAATGTTACAAAAAAACATACCTCCTTCGTTCCCGTCTCGCCACATGTCCCACGCCGCTCCTCCGCTCATTCTTCCTCTGTCTCTGTTATTCTCTGAGCCGGCAAAGCATCTTTGAGTCTCCCGCCGGGGCTCCCCATTCGTCCACTATGTGGCCCAATGAGAATCATCCTGATTCTCATTGGTCCAATTAGAATCAGGATGATTCTCTTTGGGCCACCTAGTGGATAAATGGGTAGCCCTGGCAGGAGACTCAAAGATGCTTTGCTGGGCTCCGAGAACACTGACAGAGATTGAGGAAGAATGAGCGGAGGAGCGGCGTGGGACATGCGGCGAGACGGAATGATGGAGGTATGTTTTTTCAGAATTTCCCAGCAGTGACGAGTGGCAGGAGGCAACGGGCGGCGGGTAAGAGCCTTGCGACGATGCGCGCGCATCTCCCGGGGAGCGAGGCTGCAGTGGTGTGGTGCTGAAGGACAGCTCCCCAGCACTAATGCCTCGCTCCACATTGCTGGCCACACAGGAGCATTGCTCAGCTAATACCTAGTATTTGCTTGAGTTATGCTCCTTTACGCAAGGACATCGCTCAGGTGAAACTGGCAATTGAATTTGCCGGTAAATCCTGAGCGATGTGAGGAGAAAAGAAGCTTGCATGTTTTCAGCTTCTTATCTCCTCGAATTGCATATGGCCCATTATCTGTTAACAGGATTGATTTCCCGTAATAAACCCAGGTTAAATGTGTAATGTTCTATCCCTATGATAAGATATGATAAGTCCCATATACTTTGTAAACAAATGTAATGGAATGAAATGAGTTAAAGAGGAACTCCAGTGAAAATAATGTAATAAAAAAGTGCTTAATTTTTACAATTATTATGTATAAATTATTTAGTCTTTCCTCTCCCTGATTTACATTCTGACATTTATCACATGGTGACATTTTTACTGTTGGCAGGTGATGTAGCTGCTGCATGTTTTTTTGGCAGTTGGAAACAGCTGTAAACAGCTATTTCCCACAATGCAGCAAGGTTCACAGACAGGAAACTGCCAAGAGTATGTACTTTCTTTGTGGGAGGGGTTTCACCACAATATCAGCCATACAGCGCCCCCTGATGATCGGTTTGTGAAAAGGAATAGATTTTTCATGTAAAAGGGGGTATCAGCTACTGATAAAAGCTAGGGATAAAGTTCAATTCTTGGTTGGAGTTTCTCTTTAAGAACATACAAAAGGCTGCACCACTTGAAATGACTGCTGTATGCCCCATAAATGAAACAACACTTTATATATCCACAAGATTAAGCATGATTCTCAATACACTAGCCATGATCAGCATTCAAAATATTCTTATGACTTTATTAACAGTACTCCAAACTGATATCATGAAAAAAACATTTATATATTCTAAAAAAAAGCCTGTCAAATAACTCTACGCTGCACATGCCAAGATACATTATGTGAAGATTTTAATAAATACATTACCACATCGGCTCAGAAACTAAACTGTTGAGCTAAAAAAGAAAACTGTGCCACTGTGCTGGGAAAAAAACGCAGGTTTCAAGAGTGATGTGACAGTTATATACATTGTATGATACCAATTTGTATCAAAAAGTGCTAAAATGTTAACAATCTATAACAAACCCTCCTATTTAACTGGTAGTTGGTGGATCGTATAAACATGAAGCACACGATTTAGCTTTGTAGAGCAAGTAACACTGAAGTGGGATAATCAGCTGGATCTTTTAAACATGGTTCCTTCTAATAAATGTCCTCTGTGGTGACCAGCTCCGGAAGAAACAGTTTTTTATAGCAATCCATGTGAGACACGGAGAGGTGAGCTGCCTGAACACTGGGTGCCCTTGCGGACATTTCTTAGGCGGAATCATATTTAAAAGACCCACCTGATAATCCCGTAAGAGTGACAAACAATAAATCATGATAAAGTCTCCACCACAAGGGTTATTTGTTGTGGTGTCAGGCCCTTGCCGTCTTAACTGGTCTGGACCTGTCCCTGAATATTCCCAGCCTCGCTTTTGCCCAGTGCTTATTGACAATAAAATATGCGTGAAGGGTGTCACAGAGGTGGAAGCAATCGGTTTGCTCAGAGTTCTGATGTCTGCTTCCATCCTTCTCGATAGGAAAACAACAAGACACACAATGACAGGTAAAATAGCCCTGTCCTTTATGGTACTTTCCATTTAGGACTTGGTGACAGATGTATTGACGAGAAGTTGATAGTCCTTCTTGGAGTAAATTCATTTTCTGTGCTGACATAAGCTATTGGTCCTCCAAGAAAATGTGGAAAGGAAAAAGCTCAGTCTTTTACAAATGAAAAAGTTTGAGTCGCAAAATATATTTTGCTTGTAGGCAGATGGCCTTAAATGTCAGTCTTGAAAAGTACATCACTAGAAAAAGACTAATTATTTTACCTGCCCAATGGCATTTTACTTTCACTTGAGTCAACCGGGTTTCCTCTGCTTGCTTCCTAGGTTCTCCACTAAGTACTGGATGTCTCAGACCTGCACTGTCTGTGGGAAAGGGATGCTGTTTGGACTGAAATGTAAAAACTGCAAGTATGTATAACTCTTTCCATCATATGGGCTTTGCTTATGCAGAAATGGGTGCTCCACACAGATATGTAATACTGGGAAACAGATAAACTTCACACAAAAGTACTCCCCACCTTTTCCCCATTTGCTTATCCAAGTGCTCCAGGAACTGCATACTTATAGTTACGCCGCCGGTGAGCTGGGCACATGGTGAGTCGAATGACGGCTCACCCTGCTGCCATTCAAATTATCAGTGGCACCTCATGCACTATAGCATTGCTGCTAGAGCTGGGCCTAAATTTGCCAGGCAGCGCCGAAACCACCTGCTTCACCAGGAACCTGTTTTGTATTTAATCATTGTTTCCATGTGGTCAGGGCCGGCCCGCTCATGAGGCGGGGTGAAACCTTTGCCTCAGGCGGCACATCTGGGGGGGGGCGGCACCCGCCTGTTTGTGGGTGGGGGGCCGCCCACCGAGCTGGAGGAGTAGCGGGCAGAAAAGGGTATTGGGCCTAGCGGTGGGGAGGGGGGTCGGACCCACCCCTCCCTCGCCTTGGTCCCCCGATCTGCGCTCCCCTCCAGCTGTAAATAGTTAAGGACCAGTGTATAGATTAAGGGGCAACGGGCGGGGATCACTCATCTCTTCCGCGTTCCAGCGAGTGCTCCACTGACGTCACTCTTAATGTATACGCTGGTACTTAAAGCGGTCTAACACCCAGCATTTCAACTTTGCTTTAAAAGATTGCTTACAGCTTAGAAACTATTATGCCAGATTTTTTTTTTAGCAGAAGTTTACTGAATGGATTAAACATGACATTTTAGTGCTGCATTTAGCTAGAAATCCTCCTCCGTGCTTAGGTTTAGTTACAAATGTATCTATTTACAATGTAATAAACAAACACTGTTCTGAGAGAACAAAGAGGGCTTCCCTGGCAGGCTTTTCAAAGGTCTATTTGTATTCCAAACAAAGATACATTTGTAACTAAAGCTAAGCACAGATGCGGATTCCTAGTTAAGGCCCGTTACACATCAAAAGCGTGCAGGAGAACGGCTCCTGCGCGCGTTGCGGCGTGTCGCCGGGAAACTCCGGTGCGGCGCTGAGTAGCGACGGTAGTAGTTAATTAACCCAAAGGGGAAACGGCGATTCCCATCGATAAAATCCACCGGGATGCGTCGTACCTTGGTTATCGCAAAGTATAGACTTTGCGTTAAAACGCGGAAAAAGGGCTCTGGTGTGAAAGAGCTCTAAATGCAACACTAAAATGTCATGTTTAACCCATTCAGTGAATTTCTGCTTAAAAAAAAATCTGGCATAATAGTTTCTAAGCTGTAAGCAATGTTTTAAAGCAAAGTTGTAATGCTGGGTGTTAAACCGCTTTAACTATTTACAGCTGAAGGGGAGCGCAGATCAAGGGACCCAGGCAAGGGACCCCACTGCTAGGCCCAATACCCCCTTCCTGCCCGCTACCCCTCCAGCTCGCCCCCCCCCACCCACCCACGGGGGGGGGGGGGGGGGATTTTTTTAAATTTTGCCTCAGGCGGCAAAAAGTCTAGGGCCGGCCCTGCATGTAGTTGATTCCGCTCCCATTTTTCTTTGCCAGTGGTGACACTGTCACATGGCACTTTAAAGGGAGGTGCCTAATTTCTTAATAGCCGACAGCCATAATTATTCCGCCAAGTATCTTGATCTACCAGTGTCCAAAATGGAGCCTGGGGCATTTTTTTCCGCAACTATAGTAATCAGCAGAGGAAAGGGTAACTTAGGCTGCTTTAGGGCCCGTCCTCACTTCGGCAATTAGCGGGTGATTCCCGCTAATCACCGAAGCACTATCGCTTTAAAAAGCGCTAGCGCTTCGGTGATGATCTCACTGCCGCAATTGACGCAGAACGCCAGAGATTAGCACCAATGGCAAAACATGTTACCTGCAGCATTTTGCCGCAATTCTGGAATGATCGTGGTACAGTGCTTAATAAAGCAATCGCTCTGAATCGCGGAAGGTTTGAGCAGTGAATTTACTGTGCTAATCACGATTCATAGTGTGAATAAGCCCTTACAGTCAGTACATGGGCATCAGAAGCAAGAGAAATGCTGATAATGTTTCTTTGAGAAAAGACAATGCAATGACTTACTTTACAGGTGCACATTTTGCAATTAACTTCCTTTCACCTGGGCTTTTGACATACTACGATATTTTTTATTATCGTTGACTTCAGTTTATGCACAACAGCACTTAACATTCAGAATAATTGGACATGCAGGATTTATAGAAATGAAGTGCTAAGTTTGTCAGAGGCAATTGCCAATGTAAGAGTACATTTTTTCACAAGACCCTGTTAAGAGTTCAACTATTGTTTTTAAAGTCCTTCAAAAATACTTTAAGTTTGGATACTCAACAAATACAATATACCAGTAGACAAGACACAGAACAGAATATTTTTGTTCAAAGCATTTAAGTTAATTAGTGTAAATAGTAAATTATTACATTTGGAACTAAACATTTAAATACTCATGGGGCTTGATTCACAAAGCAGTGCTAACCTACTTAGCACGTCTAAAGTCTTTAGGCGCGCTAACCAGGGTGCTAAGTAGGTTAGCACTGGTTTTCTCAATCAGATTGCGCACTAAGTACCGCATGCAAAGTCTTGCGCGCACAAAGTCCTATGCGCGCGCTAAGTCCCATAGGCTTTAATAGGCACTTCGCGCGGAGCGCCCTGTGCTCTGTGCAGTGCGTGCGTAAAGTTTTAAAAGCTCGTTTAGACGTGCTAAGGGGGTTTTCACAGGCGTGCT
Organism: Hyperolius riggenbachi; assembly: GCF_040937935.1. Classification (NCBI taxonomy): domain Eukaryota; kingdom Metazoa; phylum Chordata; class Amphibia; order Anura; family Hyperoliidae; genus Hyperolius; species Hyperolius riggenbachi. The sequence goes on along the minus strand of NC_090646.1, from coordinate 527,411,835 downwards.
AACAGTTAGCACCGCTTTGTGAATCAAGCCCCTTGTGTGGCTGAGCTTGCCTGTAGCTGTGAACCTATCCTTATGGACTAAAGGTGGCCACTAACGGTCCAATTTATAGCAAAACATAGTTTGAGCTATCAGAAATTCTGATTGGATTGGCTGTAAATAATCTCCATCGACTAAGAACGATTATAAAAACAGTCACCCAATTGGATTTTCGTTGAGCCAAAATTTGGATTTTCTTGTTGGTTGTGATAGGTAGGAAGCAAAGATTGGTCCATTGATGGTGTAGTGAACAATTTCACTTCCCATCAGAGTTATCACTTTAATAATTTTTTGCTAGAAATTGGATCATTATTGGCCACCTTTAGACCTTCTGTACTTGAGCAGTTTCCTTTTTGTAGATCAAGGTTTCACTTTTTTTTTAATGCCTACTTCTGTGAACTACAAGGTGCCTCCATACACAGAGCACCCACATTTAACCCCAGGGATGCTTGAGAATGTAGAGACTATATACTCTGTACAGTGCTGTGGAAGATGTTGGTGCTATATAGATACTAAATAAAAATAATGAAAGTAATCACGCAACTGGCATTGTTTATAAGAGAATGAAGATGGTAGCCTCCCTATTTCTCCCACTTCAGGTTCCCTCCTAGTATGCTCTCCATATGCATCTGTGGGTTTTCTTTGGATTCTGAAGGTTCCTGCAAGTCTTACTGTAGATGAATTGGTTTTACACTACACTGGTCTTAAGCCTGATACACACCTTCAAATTTGATTGGCTAATCACTGACCAATTTTACCACCTCCAATGTAGTATGAAAGTTTACCTATACAATCAGTTCATAGCATTGAAAATCTATTAATGCATGGAGGTGATAAAACTGGCCAATCTTTGTGGCGTACCAGGTGCGTACCAGGATTTAGAGTGTAGTAAGGACATTTGATTGCTGCCCTCTGGGAAAGTTAATGAAGAGATTTGATTAATTGACTGTACTTTGTACATTGCTGCGAAAAATGTGTCATCACTGTAAAAAATGAGAAACCTCTACAGTGATTCTATAAAATACTGAAAAACAATGACAGCTTCACTACAATTTTACAAACACAGTTAAAATTCACATCAATAAATCTATATACATTTCACTTCAAAATGAAATGAATAAATAATTAGTGAATTAAAATGTCCTTATGACAGGTCCATCAGCCTGCTTACACACCAGCGCATTGTCCAGTGAAGCACAGCTTAGTCGTTGTGCCCCTGTGTGGCCTGCTCCGTCTTCTTGTGCCTTTTATTTTCACCTTCATACTTTAGATTTAACAAATAAATCTAATGGCCAAGAACAGTCAGGAGCGCACCACTAAATAATAGGTCTTTTTCACCATGTACTGCAGAGACATCATTCAGATGCTTGACTCTGTTTTGTATTTGGAAATAACCTTCACAAAGTTCTCAGTGGCTGGGAATGTAATAGAGGGAAGTCAATTTCCAGAAAAAGATGAAAACTAGAAAAAAAAATCAATCTTCAGACCGATGGCCATTTGATTGCACTTACTGCCCCCAAAATAACAAAGATGTGATTACTAAGAGGCGTGCAGGGCTCTGCCCTACAAACAGCTTCATGCCGCAAGGGTTTTCCTCTTTTAACCCTAAATTTGTAAAACAATATAGAAAGGTCTCAGATCTCATGAACCCCGGCTTGCCAGTCCTGGTGACTGTTGATAAAGCAGTGCATTAGAATAGGTGTGCAGTGAAAAATGCAGGTATGATCTGACCACTCTGGCCCCTTATTGAATTCACTTTTTCATCTTCTTTCTTTCTTGCTTGCTTGTGACTTAAATGGCATGTTGTAGCACCAAACTTGTGCTCCGTTCAGTGGAGCGTGTGGAACGGATCCGTTCCAATGGACTAATGTGAATGGATTCATAGGTTAACATTTGATCCATTCGAATCCATTTTTAGTGCCAGTGTGAACAGGGTCTAATGGTCAGAGTGTGTACAAGAGGGAAGGCATTAAGGGCAGACAGCACCTACCCTACCAGCAAGCTAATATTACTGATCATAGAGGGTTTTCTCACTTGTCAGCTGGGCTTGTTTGTTACGCTCATAAACTTTATATGGTTGCTTTATTTGGATGAAAACTCATGCATTTTAGAATTGATGATTTTATAAAGGTTTATGATAAGTTTGTCCAAAGGCAATAAATGTTCTTTTTTTTCTGAAGGCCCCACCCTAAAATGGGTGATTTAGTTTTCCTGGGGGGCAGCGTGTGTGGATTCAGCACCTTCTGGTTCAGAGGGAACACGTGATGATCAGAGTGATGGCATAAAGATTACCGATTCTCTACTATTTTGGGTTTGTGACGCAGTTTTTTGTTGGTGTTGGGTGATGCTCCCCAGACAATCGCAAACTCTTGACTGTTGCCTCTAATGCTAAATACCATTCTGGGTACCTAAACCTAACAACCAACTCCACTTTTAAACCCTTCCTGACTAACTTTATCGATCAGTTCAAAATGACTACAGTGAGACATCACTGCAGTCTCCTTCAGTATCTTCCAACACTGTTGGTAAATTCGGTAATCTTCTAGATATCTCTGAGTTCAGATCTCCCAGTGTATGAACAGCATAGGAGTGGCCTCACAAGTCGCATACACTAAAACCTAGTACACGCCTTCAATTTTGGTTGCCCAATGAACTGATTGTGTAGGTAAGCTCTCATATACTGCATGGAAATAATACAATTGGGGTGTACCAGGCAGGCTTTACATAAAATATGAACTTGTATTCAGGCCTGGCTGCTGGCAGAAGTAGATGTGTGAAGACCATGAACCAATTCAATCTGAAACAGTAAATATGTGTTATGATATTCCAAGCCAGTAGTAAATGATAGGGATAGAAGTTTGAGGCAGGAGTGAACTCTCCTACATAAGCTGTGAAAACACATTCAGTAATTATGCAGACATGGTTTTACAACAGTGTGCAGAATCCAGAATAAACAAGATTATGCAGATTTATAATGAGGGCCACCGTACCGACATCTCTGGGCAAATGCAGAGACTGAAAACTTTTTGACTGTTTTTTAAATATTTGACTGTTACAAATAAAGCTGGACAGCTGTGTCCACAAATGAGCGAAGTGTGCGGACTGAGAGTAAACTACGCGTTTTCAAAACAACAAAAAAGTTTTCCAGTCTAATGAATATTTTACCTAATGAAAATTGACACTATTTGCTAATGTAAAATGTATGAAGCAGAGATGGTGGGAGAGAAATCAATGTACTCATATCCCTAAAATAAATAAACAATGATTTGACTTCAAAATATTTGCAATGGATAATGATTTATGCTGCATTGAACAGTTTACTGTGCTAGCTAAAGGATATTGTCATCAAGAGAACACTGTTTTGACTTGCAGCAGTGCATAGTTAAAAACAACTGCACTTTTTTTTTACATTAAGCTTTTAATATACTTAGTAATAATAAAGTCAATCCAAATGTTTTTCTGTTTAACACACAACTTGTGTCTGTCCTCAGATTTCCCCCCAGCAGCACAGGGACATATACCGCATACTAGTTTGACGTTAAAGGACCACTATATGATTTAAAATTCATACATATATCGTACATTTCTCCCAGATTAAGAGGCAATATAAATTACTTTTTCCTCGGTTGCTGTTACTTACAGTAGGTGTTAAAAATCTGACAGATCTTTCAGTTTTTGGACTAGTCCATCTCCTCATGTGGGATTCCCAGTTATTTCTTTATTTAAAAAGCGCGTACTGAACTGCAGTTGCCCAGACCAATTGCCAAAATAGCGTGTAAATGAGTAGGGAAGCTGGCTGACATCTTCCTATAGATCCTTTCCATTAAGTGCTTTTGTAAAAACAATAAAGGCAATACTGAGAATCCCCCATGAGGATATAAGCTAGTCCAAAATCTGTCAGATCTGTCAGCTATTTACTACTTACTGTAAGTGACAGGGACATAGGTAAAAAGTAATTACGTTGTAAATCGTTTGCGATAATGGTCATTTAAGAGAAAAGAGCAAAACAGCTTTTGGACCAGACACTGTGCACCTGTAGGCTGTAGCATCAGTGATTTAAATATGTATTTGTGGAAGCTGACACAGTGATCCAGCACCTATTGAGAAGGGTATGCAGGTCAGAATGCTTTAAATCTGGGATATAAAGGTTTATTAGTTATTACAGGGCTGGATTTACCATAAAGCAATGTAGGCAAGTGCCTACAGGCGCCTGATGATGGAAAGGCGGCTCACTCCCCTCCCCTAGTACCTCCCTCCTTCCCTATGCAGATTCCTGAGCATAGTGTAAATGAGAGGTTACTCACCCAGCACTCGACATTCCACTGACAAGATCTCCCTTCAGTCTTGGCCTGCCAGCACACCTGCGGTTCAAAGGGGATTTGTAGGTTCATGGAGGGTGAAGTCTAAGGTGCCAGGACATCGGTGCCTATAATCCGGGCCTGAGTTATTACATGTACAATAGTGGCATTAAGTAAAAGAAAGATTGGGTCCTGGAATTAAAGGGGACTTTATATTAATGTTTAATCTAATAAATTTAGCAGTCTGCCCTAAAAGCATTCCCCTTTTTGGCTTTTTTCATATCCATTGTAACCCCACTGAGGATACAGGATTTAATGGAGGCGGAATGGAAGTCATGGAGGTGACTGAATGGAATGTGGTGAATGGCTTTATAAAATGCCTACAAAACCTTATGATTTGGGCTGTTAGAGTACAACGGTGGCAAAAGGTCGCGTTGCATGTTAGGATTGAGACGCGACACATCGAGTACATGAAAAGTGTGCAGCCACAGTAAACGCGCAGGTTGTGAGGTAAACCTACTGCATGCTGCTCGTTATTCTGATGGAACCCAACACTCCACTGATGCACCGATGTGAATGCACCTTCAACATATAATTGCTTCATGTTGCAATGCCATTATATTGTCTATTGCAACTTAACACAACGAACACAGTGTGAAAGAAGACTAAGCGGGCTGACAAGCCTTTTCCATTATTTAGTGGTGGTTTACGTGTGTCACCTTGACGACAAGATTTGCACTGGTGGTCACTAAAGATGGTCAATAAGATGCAAATAATTTTGACTGGCAAGCAAATTTCAGACAGACTGTATGCAGCTCAAAATCAAAGTGATCAGTTTCAGCCGGAAGTAATTCCGATCATCTTCTCTGATTTCTGTACAGTATGTACTATAGAAGGGGTTGGAAAGATGCAGTTACTTCAAGAAACTTGTGGTTAATTTTAATCTTTTGTTGTGTCATTTGTAAAAAAAAAAATAAAAATGTAATAAATGTAATGAATTTACTGTGATCTCTATATATCATTACCATCTGTTCATCCATCTGCCTTACTTTGTCTATGCACGTCTAATGAATGGTTAGTTAAAAAAGCAAGAAAACATTTTTCTTCTGAGAAGTTAACCTCACAATCCTGACGTTGATGTTATTAAAGATAGAAATAATTTTTACGTAATAGAAGAGTTGTGAGGTCTGTATCAGCCTTGCCAGACATGCTGTTGTGCAGTGCTTTACATCTGACATACAGCCTAATGTGTTCCTGAGTCCACACAAGTTATAGTGAAGAGTGCGAAATGGAAGTTCTGCAGCTACAATGTTTCTGTAACGTGGCATGCAGCCTCATTTGGTTATAGGGAAAAGCAATTTTTGTTGTAAAATTGCCTACATTAGTGATTCAAGTCTTTTATCGGTAGGGAAAAAAAAGAACAAGCATAAACTGGAGATCTTTTTTAGTTTAGAAGTTTTGTCAGTTCTACAAAGACTCTTGTTCTATTCTAGATTGAGGAGAAGTACAGGTTCTCCATTTACTGTAGCCATCAACCTAGTGAACTAACACTATTATACAGTGTTATTTGTGTAAGTATCTGGCGAAAGATGTGTAGTTTCCAAAAACTTACCTTAACTGACAATTTGGCCAGCTACTTACCTTGGGTTTCTTCTTACAACCCCCTGAAGTCTTCCTGGTCCATTGCTGTCATCCCACACTGCTCAGTCCCCCAAGGTGTCACCCTTGTGTAGAGATTTGTAGGCTAAGCATAGGATCTTGAAACTGATCCTAAAGCAGATGGGGAGCCAGTGTAGGGCTTTGCAGAGGGGGGACATGAAAGCAGAGTGGTGTGAAGAATGGATGAGTCTAGCTGCCACATTCACGACTGATTGGGGGGGGGGGGCAAAGCGGTCCAAGAGGAGGCCTGTCACTGTCAGCAGGGCATTGCAATAGTCAAGACAGAAGATGTTGATGGCATGGATGAAAAACTTGGTAGTGTCTGAGGTCATGAAGAGGCGGATCTTGGAGATGTTGGCGAGGTGGAAGTTGCAGGCTCTGGTAACATTTTGGATGGGAGGGGAGGTAGGTTCACTTCGTCAGTGTTAGCAGGAGTAAAGGAGGTAGGGGGTGGGTCATGAGAACAGTTTGGGGGGAGGAGGTCGGGGGAGGGAGTTCCTGAGGGAGGCCTGGGAAGAGGAGGGAGGGGAGTGTTGAAGAAGGATGGGGTTGGGTAGGGGGTGGTTCAGTTTTGAGTAATCGAGAAACATGCGATTTGCTATTATATGTAACTGAAACAATTTTTGGGGATTATATTTATTGTAATTGCTTTGTGATTTCCCTTTTCTTTAATAAAATTTGAAAAAAAATCTAAGCATGCCTGCAACAAAAATAATAATGATAGTAATTAGTTTTAAAAAATTATGTAAGGGTGTAAAAAGAGTAAATAGTGACTGGCTCATAATCGTTTGTTCTCATAAATAAAAGTGGACCTATCCCTATATACCAGGTTTACATATACGTTCATTTCTGTTGCAATAAAAAAAATATTGGATGGTTAATAGAAGAATAATTTTTTTCTGTATTGTGAAGGTACGAAAATCAAGCTATTGTAAAAATGATACCTTTTAATGGCTATTGGCTAACTGATAAAAGTTCCATACTGCCGACTTTTTAGTGCCTAATTTCCGTTGTACACTGGCAAATATTGTGGGGCATATTTTCAGTTTACATTTGAAGTTTATGGCCGAAGAAAGAGGAATAGCTTTCTGGAAACTAGAAATATGAACTTTTTCAGTTAGCCAAAAAAGTTATAATTTTCACAATCTCTTATTTTTCCAACCTGCAGTATGTTCGAATACAGTAGTAAAAAGCTTATCTAAGCTTCTGTCATGGGACTTTGCATAGGCAGGAATGTGAAGGCTTGCCTCACTGGAGAATTGTGGGAGAGTGATGTCATTTGTAATATACAGGGTCAGGGAACACTGAATATTTTCATATTATTAGAATATTTCCGAGTGATGTTCTTATTCTTATGATTTTTTTTGTATTTTTTTTGCCTCCTCATTAGATTAAAGTGCCACAATAAATGCACCAAAGAGGCCCCTCCATGTCATTTACTAATCATACACCGAGGAGGTAGGTACAAGCATTGCTGATGTGAGTAAGTACTGGAGTGACCAATAGAGATGACAAATTTTGGTCTGACATAGGTTCTTAGGTCTGATTGAATTGTAACAATTACCAGCATTGATGGTTCATGATTGTGTAACTCATGCAAATAGTTCATTTCTCCAAGTCTTAATTTACAAATACCTTTTTTGGCATTCAAAAAATGACAAGATTTTGTAAGAACACAGTGTGTAAAATGAGTATGGCTGCAGGTGTGCTTATTCTACAAAGATACATTGGCCTCAATTCACTAACATCATGCTGGAGATAATAAGGCAAGAGAAAACATGCCACCACACAGTGAGAGAGTTATTTTATCTCTTCATTCTTTAAAGAGACTCTGTAACATCAAAAACCTCCCCTGGGGGGTACTCACCTCGGGTGGGGGAAGCCTCAGGATCCTAATGAGGCTTCCCACGCCGTCCTCTGTCCCACGGGGGTCTCGCTGCAGCCCTCCGAACAGCCGGCGACAGACCCGACTGTAGATTCAATATTTACCTTTGCTGGCTCCTGCGGGGGCGCTGTGGCTGCTTTCGGCTCGGAAATAGACGGAAATACCCGATCTCCGTCGGGTCCGCTCTACTGCGCAGGCAATGGAAACTTGCGCCTGCGCAGTAGAGCAGACCCGACGGCGATCGGGTATTTCCGCCTACTTCGGAGCCGACAGCCGTCAGAGCGCCTGCGCAGGAGCCGGGAAGGTAAATATTGACGTCACAGCTGCACGGAGGGCTGCAGCGAGACCCCTGAGGGACGGAGGACGGCGTGGGAAGCCTCATTAGGATCCGGAGGCTTCCCCCACCCGAGGTGAGTACCCCCCAGGGGACGTTTTGTCGTTACAGTTCCTCTTTAAGTTACCTCCTCTGTAGTTAAGTTACCTCATCTGTAGTTAAGCTACCTCCTCTGTAGTTATTTTCACATGCAGTTAATTAACAGCCTGTCTTTAACTTTAGAATTCTGGAGGTATTTTAAGGATTAAGAGTTAACTTATAGACAGAAGAGTTAACTTTAAGTTTGCCTGAGGTAAAATGTTTCCTGAATGCTACATGCCTCATAACCATGGTGATAACTCTAGAAATGTTATTAAAGACAGGAGATAAGCTTAGTGAATTGAGGCCAGTATGTTAAAATGACCTGGATTCCACATCATGGATACCCCTAGAAAAGTTCACAAAGAATTGGATTCGAGTATTTTTTTTTTCACTTTCTGTTTTCTGTTTAGTGTTACACATTTTCTAATATGCCACCAGTCACTCAGACTTCATAAATACAGGAAAGGAGTCAGTCTACTATGGGGATATTGCCACCAAAGGAAAATGTAAAATTAGAACAGACAGAAGTCTAGTGAGAATATAGGACAAAATGCCATAAAACTGGTCTTCAGGTTTGAGGTCCATCAGAGGCTGAGTGCATGATCCATTGCTTCTTGAGTGACAGTGTTCTCAATAGAACAAGTCCCAAGGAGTTTACCCTGTTAAAATAAAATAAATAAATCCATCCATAGTGAAATCTGCTAAAATGCATACTGTGCTTCTAAGGAAATGTTCTTTGGTTACAGAAGATAAAACTAAAGGTGTCTGGCAAGTCACATCAGCTTTATATCCACAAAGAATGGACTGCAATACCTACTGTGAAACATGAAGGGTATAAACTATGTTTTAGGGCAGTTTGCTGCAACTAACACAAGGTGCCTTGATTCTGTGCAGGGAACAATGGAATCTTACAATTATCAAGACAATCTGGGGCTAAACATTCTGCCTAGTTTCAGAAAGCGCTATAACTGTTTCAGTTGCAGGTCATCCATCCCCTAACAGGATATTGACACACAAACACACCCAAAACACACATTTAAAACACCCTAATATGGCTAAGCATTGGGCTATTCTTACTTTCGTTAGTTAAATGTTATTTCAGAGATAGTTGTGAGTTCTTTGTTTTTGTTTTTTTTACAAAGGGGCACCAACAAATTTGTGCATAGTGCCACAGGTTCTTCACCCGACCTCAGTAACTCTGGTCAGGCCAAATGTTTCAACTGTGATAATTTAATGGCTGTTTTATTAAATAATTTCATCCATACCAAATCAAACTGAAATGTCAAGACTGATTGGTGAATTATATTTATTTAATCAAATTGGAGAGCTGTAACTATGATCAAATTGAATCAAAAAGTTTGTTTTAAAATATTGAATTCATCTTTATAAGATTCCTGTTTAATCATTCTAATTTTGATAGTTTAAGAAGATTCCATTGAAGGCTCTATATCTGTGGCTAATATTACTCTTGTTACATGTAGTCAAACATAAATTGGCAAAACTCCAGCTATGGGGAGTTGTTCATTTGGCAGAGATTATGCAGGAGAACAGAGGCGCCAAAAGGATAAAAGGAAGCTAAATGAGCTTAAAAACCAAATTCTTGGTAAATAGAGGAGGTAGTGGTGGACTTACCTCCTCCAAGTAGACACACAACGACTGTAGTAAACACAGTCAATATATTTTATTTATGAACTCCAAATATGCAACGCGTTGTGTGACACAGAGGTGCCTGGCTCTTCTACTGACCACATATGCTATTGCTCCGTTGTTATTGCCTGATGAAGCGGGATCAAACCTGCGAAACGCGTTGCATATTTGGAGTTCATAAATAAAATATATTGACTGTGTTTACTACAGTCGTTGTGTGTCTACTTGGAGGAGGTAAGTCCACCACTACCTCCTCTATTTACCAAGAATTTGGTTTTTAAGCTCATTTAGCTTCCTTTTATCCTTTTGGCGCCTCTGTTCTCCTGCATAATATTGAGTCCACCCTGGGTGGAGGGTTGAACCCCTTTTTCTCATCTACAGAGAGCGACTTCTTATTCCTGAGTGGGGTCAGGAAAATCTCCCCACCTGCCTTTACAGTGGTTGCCTAATGGTAACCCTGGTTTGTGAGTATTAATATTTACTCTATCTAGTAACCATTTACCAGTACATATTACACTATTGGGGCTCTTGGTGTTCCTTGTTTTTATCTCGTTGCAAATTTGGCAGAGATGGTTGGTATATAAAAATAAACTGTAAAACACAGAGGTTGACTGCATCTAAGAGTAGTAAGCGTCTTATTTGCATAGTTCCATTACAGAAAAGTTGAAAATTCACAAGATAAAGTAGCTGGCTTACAAGTTATAAGCAGACAGGCTTATGCTTGTGAAGGTTTACAAACCTCTCATTTATAATGATTCTCTGTGTAACCAGACTGGTTCTGGATTGGATCTCCTTCACCGCAGGTTTCAGTGTCGTATGCCAGCTATACCATCTGGTGAGTTCCCCAAACCTCTGATAACCAGCCTTTGCATACAACAAGCATAGTACTCTTAGAAGTTCCCCCTCCCCCCTTTCAGGTTCTGTTTGTGAATCTTGGCAGACACAAACAACATAAAATAATTATTTAATCTTGACATAGAAGGTTTCTCAAAGAAGTTTGTTTTGCATTTATGATTGGTTATGCTAAATGTCTGGCTTTATCGTATGCAAATGTAGTAACATATTTACATTTAACTGCTTTAATCATATTATTTGCAAAGTATTAATCATTATTAAGTATTTGGGGTGGCATTTGCTAAGTACACCTGCTCTGACCTGCTCTGCCAGCTGGCCACAAAACAACCACAAAATGTCTATGAATTGGAACTCATTTTGCCTTATTTCTTCTTGACTGAATAGAGCAAGTCAGAAATACATGATGCTAATGTACTTATTCTTATGTATGGCTAAAATATTTTATGAAGCCCTGAATAAGAGCTTATGTATAAGGACCCTTTACTTCAATATACAGGTTGGGAAGTGCCCCAATGTGGATAAATCAAATATAGCGTAATAATAACAGTAATAACAGTCTTACCTTGATGTGGAGTTTAAGAAAAAATGTATTGGACACCAATAAAAATTATGCGTTTCTTGGGATTTATCCGCTTCTTCGGGTTAATACAATAGTGTCTCTGAGAGCTGCAGCGTGGATTCAGAGTTTCTTTACTTCAATATAACTATCATTCTAACATTAGATTTTATGTAGGTTTACTGTCATTTAACATCAGATGCTCAGTTTTTATGATACACAGGTGCATACGTTTATGTACGCTGCTAGTGAGCTGGGCGCAGGGTGAGACAAATGACGGCTCAAACTGCTGCTCAAATCCCCGGCGCAGTTAAATACCACATTACCCCTCCTGAGTCTTCCAAACTCAGAGAGGGAGATGTAATTCAGGGTCCGGAGATGCTGGAACCTCAAATTATCCTTACACCCCCCACGCAGTATAACATTTGCTACACATAGTAGATTGATACATTGCAGTAATGCAACTATATTGAATAATATTAGAGAAGATGACTTGCTAAGCAACAATTTCAGCTGGTTATTTTAGTTCTGTTTAGTTTTACTGCTTCTTTCCATAACTTGTTACATGTACATTTTAATAATCCTTTTTTTTAATTTTTTCTCCGAACTTCAGCACGGCTAGTTAGGACCGAGTCTGTCCCATGTGACATCAACAATCCTTTAAGAAAGCCTCCAAGGTATTCGGACCTACACGTTAGCCAAACCCTTCCCAAAACCAACAAAATTAACAAGGTAAGCCATCTCACTTCAGTGTAATGTTTTAAACTGTCCTAAGCAGAAACAGGTTTGTTCTCTGTTGTACTCTAGGCAGGGGCAGATCCAGGAATTTTCTGATGGGGGCGTTGCTTGCTTAGCCAAAGGGTTAGTTTCTGTATCCAAACAATTTATCAGGCTCCCATAGAGCTTTTTGTTGTTTTAGCAGCCACATCGCACATTAATGGACACAGCTAATAGTGAACCTTTGTGCATAACTGATGTGGTGGTGCCACTTTTATTACATCCTTTGGGCAAAAGACACTATGGCCTTAAATACGGAGTATGACAGTAAAGAGTGGTTATATGTGGCATGTGAACACGTGTAAATGCACCTGATAGTGGGCATAGAGACAGGGGTGTAACTATAGTTGGCTGGGCCTCCCAGCAGAGATCTGCCAGTGGTCCCTGCACAAGGATGGGGGGGGGGGGGAGCTGGGGAGGTGGGGGCCTGTAACCTGATATTGTATTTAGTCAGAATGCACAGTGGGAGTGTATACACTACCTGGTCTCTGCGATCACGTCTCCTAGACTTCCTGCTTATTTAGCAAGTTCCGGGCAGCTGGCCAATCACAATGCTGCTTCAGTCCCCAAATGGTGTGTTTGGCTGGCTGCACAGTACTTGCTAACTAGCCAGGAAGTGCAGTAGACATGGCCATTGGGAGAAGGTAATGTATAAGCTTCGGCTTTGCATTCTGCCTAATTACAACAGGAGGCACAGGACCACCCCCTGGCTTTATCCAGCTCTGGGCCCCCTGCCACTGCAGTGGTGGAGGAGACTTTTGTTATGCCACTGTATAGAGATACATTGGTAAAATGTATACTTCATTGCTAACAGGCTAATTCCAATGATGTGCCAATGATACCAACAGCTAAATATCAATGACAAGTAGATAAATGAATGACAGGCAAATACCAGTCACATGTATAAAGTAGTATTGACATGTAGACATTGCACACTATAGGCAGATATCAATAGTATTTACAGTGGGTTGCAAAAGTATTCGGCCCCCTTGAAGTTTTCCACATTTTGTCATATTACTGCCACAAACATGAATCAATTTTATTGGAATTCCACATGAAAGACCAATACAAAGTGGTGTACACGTGAGAAGTGGAACAAAAATCATACATGATTCCAAACATTTTTTACAAATAAATAACTGCAAAGTGGTGTGTGCATAATTATTCGGCCCCCTTTGATCTGAGTGCAGTCAGTTGCCTATAGACATTGTCTGATGAGTGCTAATGACTAAATAGAGTGCACCTGTGTGTAATCTAATGTCAGTACAAATACAGTTGCTCTGTGAGGGCCTCAGAGGTTGTCTAAGAGAATATTGGGAGCAACAACACTGTGAAGTCCAAAGAACACACCAGACAGGTCAGAGATCAAGTTATTGAGAAATTTAAAGCAGGCTTAGGCTACAAAAAGATTTCCAAAATCTTGAACATTCAAGCGATCATTCAGAAATGGAAGGAGTATGGCACAACTGTAAACCTACCAAGACAAGGCCATCCACCTAAACTCACAGGCCGAACAAGGAGAGCGCTGATCAGAAATGCAGTCAAGAGGCTCATGGTGACTCTGGACGAGCTGCAGATATCTACAGTTCAGGTGGGAGACTCTGTCCATAGGACACCTATTAGTCATGCACTGTACAAAGTTGGCCTTTATTGAAGAGTGGCAAGAAGAAAGGCATTGTTAACAGAAAACATAAGAAGTCCCATTTGCAGTTTGCCACAAGCCATGTGGGGGAAACAGCAACCATGTGGAAAAAGGTGCACTGGTCAGATGAGACCAAAATGGAACTTTTTGGCCAAAATGCAAAACGCTATGTATGGCAGAAAACTAACACTGCACATCACTCTGAACACACCATCCCCACTGTCAAATATGGTGGTGGCAGCATCATGCTCGGGGGGTGCTTCTCTTCAGCAGGGACAGGGAAGCTGGTCAGAGTTGATGGGAAGATGGATGGAGCCAAATACAGGGCAAACTTGGAAGAAAACCTCTTGGAGACTGCAAAAGACTTGAGACTGGGGCGGAGGTTCACCTTCCAGCAGGACAATGACCCTAAACATAAAGCCAGGGCAACAATGGAATGGTTTAAAACAAAACATAACTATGTGTTAGAATGGCCCAGTCAAAGTCCAGATCTAAATCCAATCCTAAAAGACTGGCTGCTGTAATTGCAGCAAAAGGTGGTTCTACAAAGTATTGACTCAGGGGGCCGAATAATTACGCACACCCCACTTTGCAGTTATTGATTTGTAAAAAATGATGTATTATTTTCGATCCAGTTGTCTGGCTATGCTGCTGATCCTCTGCCTCTAATACTTTCAGCCATAGACTCTGAACAATCATGCAGCAGATCAGGGGTTTCTGACAATATTGTCAGACCTGACAAGATTAGCTGCTTGCTTGTTGCTGGTGTAATTTAGACACTACTGCAGCCACATAGACCACCGCCCTGGTGGTCTATGTGACTGCAGTAGTGCCAGGCAACTGGTATTGTTTAACATGAAATAAATATGGCAGCCTCCATATCACTCTCTTCTCGGGTTCCCTTTAAAAGTGGAATCCATACATGGATTGCCTTAATCTGCAAAGGCTTTTTGAGGTTCCAAAAGCCAAGACAACGAATACATTTACAGGCCTGCCATGTAAAAATGACATTTACCCAGAAGTAATTTCTGCTTTTCAAGAAGCTTATCTGGTTATCAGTAAAACTCCATTTAATCTTGGTTTAGCGAGTAAAACATATCAAAGAAGTGATTAAACTAGAAAACCTCTGTGCGTCCATCATGCTTATTTGTATTGTCAGCATAGATAGCTAAGGCATATGGATATATGTGGCGGAGAATGTAAGGCCCTGGCACGGATAATAATCCATTTGTAGAGATGACTAGAGTCAGGGACAAATGATAAATACGCACAGCCACACCACACAACAGATAACAGGAAACGCAGGCCTGATTGCATTACATTGATTTGTTTTGTGCCAGTCATGGCAATTACTGCATGTTTTTCCCATTTATAATGTAAAATATGTCTCATGGTCATATCACGATCGGAAGTACTGAACTTTCCAGTGCCTTCAGACCCTATTACCCGCTATCTGAGTGCGTTGTCTCTTCCAGCTGCTGTCTTTAGCCTCCAGATCTGAATATCCTTAAATCTTCTTTCTTTTCTCTGCATTTGTTTGTCCGACCAACTGGAAAAAAAACAATGATAATATGACGGTGACTGATCTGCCAGCATGAAGCTTTATGATCTGAGGAAAGAATGGTAGTGGGAAGCATTATAAGCAAATGCACCATTATTACTAGTCAGGTAATCAGAATTTCCTCTGGTCATCCTGTGTGTGGAGAGGAGAGTGTGGTACAGTTCTAGCTATTGGTAGAAGGTTGGGTCGTTTATATGAATTTAGTGGTTTTCATTTGTTATGAAATAGATCTTAAATGTTAGCTTGGTCTTTGTTAAACCCTAGGGCCTAAGCACACTAGCGCGCTTCTGTATGCTTTTCAACAACACAAAAATGTTATAGATGCTGAAAAGCGTACGGAAGTGGACACAAGCGCGTTAGTATGCGCAGGCCCTTCACATGGCAGTGTTTTCTTTAATTTAATCTACTTGCCATTGCCAGCATTGTTAAAAATGAATTGTGCACTGAAAAAGCACGGTTAGGCAGTAGGCTAGCCACCTCTCAATTAAATAGCATAAATATACATCAACAAGTGAAAAACAGGGTGAGGGTTTGGAGGGCGGTAAATTATAGTCAATATATTCATAAACCTTCACTTTTAATTATGATCTTAATAGGTAAACAAATATGACAAACACTGTAAAATTCCATATGCCACGGAATGATGTTAAAAATGGCCTAGTGCACGTTTCACAGCTTTCAACAAATAGCTGCTTCTTCAGAGGCAGAGTGTAGTAATTTCAGAAATCATGACAAATGGTAGTTAAAAACATAATATGTGGAATCCAGCACATAAACACATCTTAGATGTTCCAGGTGTCACTTTTCATCTTATCAGCCAAGTAGCAGTCAAGCAAATTAACTAGTAAAAGTCAGTAGAGTAACAGTAATTATGGCAGCCTGTATAGCTACGTATCTCAGAACTGGCAGCAGTCATTAGGATGTGTGCGGCTGTGAGGTAGTCCTCGGCGATGCTGTGGATGAAGCTGTGGTGAGCTGGTAGCACCCGTTGTGGGGGTTAGGGCTTCAGGGGTCAAGGTTAGGCACCACGAGGGGGTCTTGAGGTTAAGCATCGGTTGAGGGACTATTCTGTCCAAGAGTAGGTTAAGGTTAGGTCATAGTAAAATATCAGTAAAGATTACCAATACTTTGCTATTGGAATTGAGTTGTAGAATATCAGTTAGTTTACCAGTATTCTACTAGCGTGTATCTCTACCGGGCGCATATTTTACATGTATGCAGTGTCTGCTACTTGTAGTGCTCAAACATACCAGCACTTATTTTCTGTACCCTCGAGAGTCCACCAGAGTTTACAGTGTCGTCCTTTCACACATTTATTGAAATCTACAAACTTAATAGTCTGACCATATGAGGACTAAATCCTTATTTTTTAATTTTTTTATGTGTACTTAGAAAATATTAATGTAATTTTCCTTTTCATATTTCCTAACAGCAAAAAGAAAAAAAAAAAAAGGTGCTTGACCTATAGCTTTTACTCGTTCAGTGGTATACTTGGGTGATTCATAATTAGTTCACAAGTACATTTAATTTATTTTTTTCTTATTTTGTAACTGGCAGTTAATTGCTGTAGCAAGTCCATCAGGGTTTCAACCTCGGCAAGCTGACAAAGTTGCTTAAAGTGACCCTTGCACCTTTCCACACATAATGAGGTCTGGTCAGCATTTGAAGCAACACATTTTTTAACTTTTATTCTCTTCAAAACAAACCACTCTGCGCCAGTTATACTTTTTACTACATTTTGTGAAGTCTGTGAAGGGAAGGCTGTTTTATAATCCCCTCCTCTTCCCCCATTTTTTGTTTATATCTCAGGAAAGATATCGTACATTGATTTGAAAGTAGGTTTGCAGGAGAAAATCCCTTCCTTTTGACCTTGGAAGTCTGTTGGTTCTTTAATGTGATAGATGGCTTCAGTTACTAACAGGAAAGCTTGGGATCTCAGCATACTTTACTCTCACTGACAGATTATTGTTGCTTTTTTACATCTACATAATTGTTTACATCTCTTAGGGCTTGTTCACACTAAAGCAGGCCATACACTCGTTAAATTAGCAGCGGATAGATCATCAGATAGATTTCTGATCTATCTGATGTGTTTAGGAACATTTTTTACTAGGAACAGATTTCCAATAGATTTCAATATGAAATCTATTGAAAATCGATCTTATGGCATTTTTTTTGCCATCAGATTTCCATTAGGTCCAATGCAAAATGATAAGCAATCTCAACAGATCAACCTAGAATTTCCATCATGTCAGATCGATTGAAATAGATCGAAATCGGCCGCAAATCGATCAATTGGTCAATCGATTTGCGATCGATTGATTTCGATCGATCGGCTGATAATCTGCTCAGTGTATGGGTACCTTAAAGTGAATCTCTAGACTAAAAATCTTCTCAGCAGCACTGAAGAGGCTTGGTGTTTCTTTAACAGTTTCACAGCATCAGAACTTTGTTTCTCTTACATAAGCCTTATTTTTAGCTGCACAAAAGCTTAAAGAGGAACTTCAGCCTAAACAAACATACTGTCATTAAGTTACATTAGTTATGTTAATTAAAATAGATAGGTAAAATAATCTCTTACCCACCCTGTTTTAAAAGAACAGGCAAATGCTTGATTTCATGAGGGCAGTGTGAGGAAGCGTGGAAGAGCCGCCGCCATGAGCCAGCGGTCGGCGGCTCTTCCCGCGTGCAGTGCCCGCTCACACGGGGAGGCAGCCGCCTCCTCCCAGCGTGAGGCGGCTGTCCCCGTGGAGAGGCGGACGGAACGCGAAGAAGCCGCCGCGTTAGACGCGGCGGCTGGTGCACATCTCTCCGCTGCACCACAGAGCAGGGCTGGGACTCGTAGTCCCTCAGTGTTTAGAGTGACGCGCGCGCGCGCACTCAAGGAAGATTTATGATAGTCTGAGGGGAGTCAGCTGACCAGGCTGGTCAGCTGACCCTGATTCCGCTCCCCATTGGTCCAGCAATCAGGGAGGTGCTGGGGGTCACGATTGAGTATATATACTGCCGGCAGTTCACTTCTCTGGTGTCTGGCGTTGCGTTCACATACGTGGGAGCACCCAGATCCGTTAGTCAGATCCGTTAGTGTGCCGGGACCAGCTGGAGCTGTAATCCTACACTAAAGCTAGATTTGTTGATAGCTTAAAGTACTAGTTTGATTGTGATTATTTGTTATGACTTCTTGCCTGCCTTGACTACTCTTCTGAACTTTGATCTTGTACCTCGTTATTTCTGATACACCGTTGCCGAACCCCGGCTCGCTCCTAGACTCTGTTTCTGCCTCCTGATTCTGTACCCCGATATATCTGATACCCCGTTGCCGAACCCTGCCTGTACTTTGACTCCGCCTCTGCCTCTTGATCTTGTACTTTATCTGTCTGTGTGTGTACGACCTGGCTTGTCCGACCTCGAGAACCGACCTCATCATTGGAGGAGGTTCTTCGTTCTGTTGGTAACCCTTCCGCCTGAGGGTGACTTTCAGAAGATACTTCCTGCTTGCAGTCTGACTCCTCCCGTCTTGGAGAGCTCAGGGTTGCGGAAGTAATCTGTACAGTACGTCTTACTGTACTGAGGCCTAGTCCTCTAAGTGTTACTGTTACACCTAAACACTACACTCTACTCCGGTGAACAGAGGTTAGCTGGTATATTGGATTATCGGTGATACTGCAGATCACATATAATCTGGTATACGTCTGTATTCCCCGTGACGCTGCAGGTCACCGGTAATCAGATCTCTCTGTGCTTCACCGAGCGTTACAGAACGCCAGACCAAAAATACTGATGGAACGCACTGATCCTCTGACTGCGCTTGCCACTTCGGTGGATAGCATTCATCAAGCATTAGGCCAGCACAAAGCCTTAATTGATGCTTTATCAGGCTCTGTGAGAACCCTCCAGACATCAGTTGATTCAGTGCGATCCCCTCCTAGTGACGACATCCGCATGCCTGTCCCTGATAAATTTTCCGGCCACAAGTCTGACTTCCGGAATTTCAGGAGTAGAGTGTTGTCATATTTTGAATTAAGGCCCCGATCCTCGGGGACTGAGACCCAACGGGTCATTTTCATTAAAACTTTGTTGACTGGAGACTCCCAGTCGTGGGCTTACAACCTGCCCACTACCGATATTGCTTTGACCTCAGTGGAGGAATTTTTTAAGGCCATGGCCATAATCTACGACGACCCTGACCTTGCCGCATCCTCAGAGCGGAAGCTCAAACTCTTACGGCAAGGCAGAGGGTCAGTCGAGGATTATGCGGCAGAGTTCCGTAGGTGGTCAGTCACCTCAAGATTTGATAATTTTGCCCTCATGGACTACTTCCTGTCTGGGTTGTCGGAAGAGGTTTCCGATCTAATGTTGACGGTACCCGAGCCCAAGACAGTTGATGAGGCCATATCATCGGCCATTCGAGTGGACCGCAGGTTGCGCCATCAGAGGCAGGCTAGAGGCAGTCACCGTGTCAGGGTGACATCGTACGCGGCACCGTCCGCTACACCTCTAGTAACACCTTCTCCGCCTGTCTCACCCTCCCCGGCTTTACCGCCGCCCGAACCAATGCAGATTGGTCGGTCGAGACTGACCCAGGTGGAGCGAAGGCGGAGAATGACAGAACAGCTGTGCCTGTACTGTGCAGCAGCAGGGCATAGGGTACGAAACTGCCCTAACAGGTCGGGAAACGAGTTTGCCTAGGAGTAGTGGGGGGTGACACCCTAGGTACACAAATTGCACCCCTTAAGGAAAAGAAATTTTTGCTCCCTTGTACGGTTACATGGGAAAATAAGTCTATGGCCACTGAGGCATTTATTGACTCAGGCTCAGCGGCCAATTTTATGAATTTTGAGTTCGCACAAGAGTTGGGTATTCCCCTCACTCCTGTGAGTCCCCCCATTCAGGTCACGGCAGTAGACGATTCCCCGCTACAACGGAATCATGCACTGTCTCAGACTCCGGAGGTGAAGGTCACCATCGGGGTACTACATGGGGAACAATTATCATTTTTTGTATTGCACATGTCAACCTCCACTATCATCCTAGGCATGCCATGGTTGCAACTCCACTCACCTCAAATAGACTGGGCCACAGGTCAGCTAACCACTTGGTCACCTCGTTGTTTTCAACAGTGTTTGGGAAAATTGACCCTGGGACAAACCAAAGTTCAGGTAGAAGGGGTACCCGACCAGTACTCCGAGTATTCCGACGTGTTCTGTCCCAAAGCAGCAGACAAGTTGCCCCCACATCGCCCTTTCGATTGTCCCATTGACCTCCGTTCGGGATGTGTACCTCCCCGGGGTCATTTGTACAATCTGTCGGGACCCGAAAAGGTAGCCATGCAGGATTATATCCGTGAAAACTTGGCCAAAGGTTTCATTCGGCCGTCCCGGTCACCTGCTGGAGCTGGTTTCTTTTTTGTTAAGAAAAAAGACGGAGGCCTGCGACCCTGCATCGATTATCGCGGCCTTAACAAGATTACAGTCAAAAATCGCTATCCCTTGCCACTGATAGACGATTTATTCACACAAATTACAGACGCTAAAATCTTTTCTAAATTAGATTTGCGGGGCGCGTATAACCTGATACGCATAAGAAAGGGCGATGAGTGGAAGACGGCCTTTAATACACCAGACGGGCATTATGAGTACCTGGTGATGCCCTTCGGGCTGTGTAATGCCCCGGCCGTCTTTCAGGAACTCATTAACGAGGTATTCAGAGAAGTGTTGGGGAAGTTTGTTTTGGTCTATCTTGATGATATTCTCATCTTCTCCAACAACCTCTCTGAACATAGAGACCATGTGAGGTTTGTTTTGAATCTGTTAAGGCAGAACTCTTTATATGCAAAACTTGAAAAATGCATCTTTGAAGTAACATCTGTCGCCTTCTTGGGGTATATAATTTCCACCACAGGCCTGTCGATGGATCCTGCCAAGGTCTCGGCTGTGCTGGAGTGGCCACAGCCGGTGGGGTTGAAATCTCTTCAGCGCTTTCTTGGCTTTGCCAATTATTATAGACGATTTATAAAGGGGTACTCCACGGTCATTTCTCCCCTTACGAGTCTCACCAAGAAAGGGGCAGATACAACTCACTGGTCTCCTGAGGCTTTACATGCTTTTTCCACTCTAAAGGGCCTATTCTGTTCAGCACCCATCCTCAGACATGTGGATACATCCTTCCCGTTCATTGTGGAGGTGGATGCTTCGGAGGTAGGGGTGGGGGCTGTGCTGTCTCAGCGGTCAGGCTTGCAGGGTAGAATGCACCCATGCGCTTACTTCTCTCGCAGGTTTTCCCCTGCAGAGAGGAATTATGATATTGGTAATAGGGAGCTCCTAGCCATCAAATTAGCTTTCGAGGAATGGCGACACTGGTTAGAAGGAGCTGAGCATACCATCACGGTTTACACCGATCATAAGAACTTAGAATACATCGAGGGGGCTAAGAGATTGAGCCCTCGTCAGGCTCGATGGTCGCTATTCTTCTCCAGGTTCACGTTTATCATTACATACACCCCGGGAAGCAAGAATGTTAAGGCAGATGCCTTGTCCAGATGCTTTGAGTCAGAGACAGCACAGCCCTCCGTTCCAGAGACCATTATTCCTCAGAGGTTGATACTGGCAGCCACTGGAACCTGGGAGGATTGGGCGGAGACGCTGATTCCCTTTCAACAGGACATCCCGGAAGGGAAGCCCGCAGGGGTTCTGTTCGTTCCTCTGCCGTTTCGCCTTCAGGTTCTAGAGATGTTCCATACACATAAGAATGCGGGACATCCTGGGGCATCCAGAACACAGGATTTAGTAGCCAGATGCGCCTGGTGGCCTTCCTTGGCAGCAGATTGCAAGGAATATGTGAAGGAGTGTGTGACATGTGCCAGGAGTAAACCCTCCCGACTGGCACCTGTCGGTACCTTGCAGTCATTGCCCACCCCGACTGAACCGTGGACCCACCTGTCCATGGATTTTGTGGGCGAGCTTCCCAGATCTGAGGGGATGACGGTCATTTGGGTCGTGGTCGACCGATTTAGCAAGATGGCCCATTTTGTACCTTTGAAAGGACTCCCCTCCGCTCGAGAACTGGCCGAGTTGTTTATCACGCATGTTTTTCGTTTGCACGGTATTCCCGAAGACATAGTCTCAGACAGGGGAGTCCAATTCGTCTCACGTTTTTGGAAAGCTTTTTGCCAGCTCATGGACATAAAATTGTCTTTCTCGTCTGGCTATCACCCACAGACCAACGGCCAGACTGAGAGAATAAATCAATCGTTAGAACAGTTCTTAAGGTGTTATGTAGCTGAAGCACAGGACGATTGGGTCAGATTTCTGCCGTTTGCAGAATTTGCCCAAAATAATTTAAAAAACTCGTCCTCCGGTTTTTCTCCTTTTCAAGTAGTGACGGGAAGATCACCCAAATTTTCCCCATTGCCTATAGCTTCCACTCCATTCCCAGCCCTGGAGGTCTGGCAAAGGTCATTCAAGGACCTGTGGGGGACAGTAAGAAATAACCTGGAGAAGGCTTTTTTGAGTCAGAAGGGTCAAGCCGACAAGAGACGGTCGGTGGAGTGGAGATTCCGACCAGGAGACCCGGTCTGGGTGTCCACACGTCACTTGGCCCTAAAACAACCTTCTAGTAAGCTTGGTCCCAGGTTTGTGGGTCCATTCCCAATAACCAAAAAGATCAACAATGTCACTTATACTGTCGAACTTCCCACTAGCATGCGGGGGGTAAGGTCTTTCCATGTTTCCCTTCTTAAACCAGCGGTCCAGGTGGGTCCCACTCCTCCCCCTCCTGTGTTGGTAGATGCCCAACCTGAATACGAGGTGGAGAAGATAATTGATTCACGTACTGTACAGAACTCGGTACAGTATCTCGTACACTGGAAAGGGTATGGCATTGAGGAGAGGCAATGGGTACCTGGGAACCGCATGCATGCGGACGAGTTAAGGAGGGAGTTTCATGCCTTACATCCCGAGAAACCTGGTGGGAGCTGTCCGGAGTCCACTCCTTGGGGGGGGGGGTACTGTGAGGAAGCGTGGAAGAGCCGCCGCCATGAGCCAGCGGTCGGCGGCTCTTCCCGCGTGCAGTGCCCGCTCACACGGGGAGGCAGCCGCCTCCTCCCAGCGTGAGGCGGCTGTCCCCGTGGAGAGGCGGACGGAACGCGAAGAAGCCGCCGCGTTAGACGCGGCGGCTGGTGCACATCTCTCCGCTGCACCACAGAGCAGGGCTGGGACTCGTAGTCCCTCAGTGTTTAGAGTGACGCGCGCGCGCGCACTCAAGGAAGATTTATGATAGTCTGAGGGGAGTCAGCTGACCAGGCTGGTCAGCTGACCCTGATTCCGCTCCCCATTGGTCCAGCAATCAGGGAGGTGCTGGGGGTCACGATTGAGTATATATACTGCCGGCAGTTCACTTCTCTGGTGTCTGGCGTTGCGTTCACATACGTGGGAGCACCCAGATCCGTTAGTCAGATCCGTTAGTGTGCCGGGACCAGCTGGAGCTGTAATCCTACACTAAAGCTAGATTTGTTGATAGCTTAAAGTACTAGTTTGATTGTGATTATTTGTTATGACTTCTTGCCTGCCTTGACTACTCTTCTGAACTTTGATCTTGTACCTCGTTATTTCTGATACACCGTTGCCGAACCCCGGCTCGCTCCTAGACTCTGTTTCTGCCTCCTGATTCTGTACCCCGATATATCTGATACCCCGTTGCCGAACCCTGCCTGTACTTTGACTCCGCCTCTGCCTCTCGATCTTGTACTTTATCTGTCTGTGTGTGTACGACCTGGCTTGTCCGACCTCGAGAACCGACCTCATCATTGGAGGAGGTTCTTCGTTCTGTTGGTAACCCTTCCGCCTGAGGGTGACTTTCAGAAGATACTTCCTGCTTGCAGTCTGACTCCTCCCGTCTTGGAGAGCTCAGGGTTGCGGAAGTAATCTGTACAGTACGTCTTACTGTACTGAGGCCTAGTCCTCTAAGTGTTACTGTTACACCTAAACACTACACTCTACTCCGGTGAACAGAGGTTAGCTGGTATATTGGATTATCGGTGATACTGCAGATCACATATAATCTGGTATACGTCTGTATTCCCCGTGACGCTGCAGGTCACCGGTAATCAGATCTCTCTGTGCTTCACCGAGCGTTACAGGCAGCCATCTTTTTGGTTGGAAGGAGGTGATAGGGAGCATGAGACACAGTTCCAACTGTCCTGTGTGCTGATCACCCCTTCCAGTTGCTAGGCAATGTGATTAACAACATAGGAAATCCCATCATGCTTTGCACCGCATCAGGGACAAAAAGCCCGGGCAGTTGTCTTTGATGGGTGGAGCTTAGCTAAAAATTCAGCTTAAAAATGATGCTTTGGTAAGAAAAACAAAGTTCTGATGCGAAACACCAAGCCTGTTCCGACCGATTTGGATCGATTTGCTTGATCGATCAGGATGGATAATCTAGGTCGATCGGCTGCTGGCAGCAGGTCGATGGCCCATAGAGTTGCATTGGATCGAATGGTGCAATAATGCATTTCAATCGATTTTCAATAGATTTCATTCTGACATCTATTGGAAATCTGTTCTTTGTCTGTGGCACACATCAGATACATTCCAGTCAGATTCGACCTGACAGGCAACTGACAGGAATCTATCTAATGGTCGAATCTGCTGCAAATTTATAAGTGTATGGCCACCTTAAAACTAATAAAGCTACTTAATTTAGACATAGACATACAGTTAAATGGTAAACTTCTAATTATATTATTTTTCTATGTCCAGTATTTGAGTTGCATACATATGAATCAACCGCCGGGAGATTTGGGCCCAGGGTAAATTGGATAAACAGCTTACCCTGCTCCTATAATTGTCCCGGGCGAGGCTAATTACTTTTCCCCCTCCAGGCCACTGTGGATAGTGGGGGAAAGATGTAATCCGGCTTCCGGCTAATGCTGGTGTCTGAATTACAGTGTTTTATAGTAATTTGTGCTCTGTCTTCTGATGGCGCCCAAATCACTTGAGTTTGCTTTCAGGTTTGATTGAAGCTCTGTCTTGTATCCCTCCAAATGTCCACAAACTTCAAGGCCCAATTAGGATGTTCTCATTGGTTGGTGACCCACAGGAAAGGGCAGGACTTAGCTCCAAGTCAGTGTGGCTCACCTGATATGCAGTGAAGGACCTGAAGTATTAGGAGAAGTATAATGCTTTAGGTAAAGCAACAGCCATAATTTCACAAATACAAGCAGCCAGTATATGTTTACTTTTAGGTTACCATCCTGAAAACTTTGCTATAGGTGAATATACTGAAGGTGTCAATGGCTCCAATTGTGGTGAATGAGGGTGGAACAGAAGGTTAGTGCTTAGGGCAACATGTTTTCTTTCTCCATGGTAAGAAGTACATAATCAGCTTTTAATTGGAGTAAGAAATAAAATGATTATTCTTCTTAATTGAAACCGTACTGTTGTGTCATTTGTGGGGAGGAAAGTTCACCTGTACACTTTACTGGCACTTCTGTTTCTACAATGTATGTCTGTAGAGCCGCCTGCCAACAGCCTTGTTCCAGAGGCTATGTGGAGATTTGCCATTGTGTCTTTAAATATATTTGAAATTAGATAATAATACAACAAACAGTGGCGAGGGGGAGGAAAATGAAAACTGAGAAAATGTGTGGGATAGAGCTTAAACATAGAGCTATAAAAGAGACTAAATTCCTACATTGTATTTGAAATTCTGAAAAGTTTTATTACCTTAACTTACAGGATCAGCAGCATGATGCCATAAGGGCCTCTACCTGCATGGAGTTTGTAGTTTCTCCCTTGTTTGCATGGGGTTTCCTCCAGGCACTCTGATTTCCTCCCATTAGTGTTGGTGTTTGCAGTGACGTAGCTAAGGAGCTGTAAGCCCTGATGCAAGTTTTACATTGGGGCCCCCCAAGCACTCTATACATAACAATTAATACCTCACTCCTAAACCTGCCAATGGCAAGTACAGTGTCAGAGGTGCGAGAAGGGGATGGGGAACAGTTTGTTAATGATTACCACTATTAAAAGCATCTATTGAAGTGATTATTATGAGCACAGGACCAATAGAGAGCTAATACTGTATAATACATCTGCAACCCTTATTGCTACGCCCCTGGGTGTTTGAATTTGGTACCACATGGTTTCGAACCCAAGCACATGCATCCAGCACCATTTCAGTACCAAAGGACAGGCTGGGTTTCATTTAACTCCTATGCTTCCTCCTGACAACTTGTAAAACACACCCCCTCCTGCTGTTATGTATTGAAATAGTGCTGAATGCATGTGTTCGGGTTCAGAACCACATTGTCTTAATCTGAACACTACCTCCCATATACAAAAAACATAATGATAAGGTAATTGGCTTCATCCTAAGAAACTGACCCTAGATTATAGGAGAAAGAAAGAAAGAAAGAAAGAAAGAAAGAAAGAAAGAAAGAAAGAAAGAAAGAAAGAAAGATGGAAAGAAAGAAAAATAGGTTATCACTTACGGAAAATAAACCACAAAAATACAGTAACGCTGGGTAGGAAATATGCACTTAAAAACTGTTAATGTTGGCTTCTAAAGATGACACCAGCTGGTTAAGTTACAATTCTTTTTGCAAAGAAGACAACGCGTTTCATGGACTATAATTCCAATCAGGTCAATATATGCCAGGAACCAGTATCTGACTTAAGTCAGCAACTCAGTCAAGTAGCAGCACATGACCTCAAGAAGTGGCTGCCACATATTCATCAGTTGCAATAGAAATCCTGGTCCACAAAATGCATTGCCTTGTATGTTTAAAGTCTACCTGAGATCACTATAGAGGTATTTATACTTACCTGGGGCTTCCTCCAGCATGAGGTGTGTGGGTTCCCTCGACCATCCTCGCCAGTAGCAGCTAGTCCTGTGCTTCTGCGCATGTGCAGCTCCACCCTGTGCATTCCTGTTCCCACAGAACATTCCCAGCTGTTGGAGTACAACGGGGGGTGGGGGGCGGAGGGAGGTATCAGGCGCCCGTGGCCGAGCCACACGTGCAGAAGACTGTGGACTACCAGATTCCTGATGCTGATTCCTTTCTGAAAATAATTCAAAGCACATCTTTATCATGGATTTGAGTTTTTCTTTCTACTACTATTATTATTATTATTATTATTAGTATTATTAATAATAATAATAATAATGATGAAACCGCATCCAATCAGTAATGCCAGACCAATGAATTATTGATGAGCTGCTCATTATAAAAAGATTTAACTGCATTTAAGAGCAAGTACACAAACACTTTAAATTTCCACAGGAAGAGTGCATCTCCTCACAGATGCCAGAGCAAGTTTAAAGTTCCCAAGAGTTGAAAAAGAAAAAAAAAATCACATTTGGCTGCAACCATGTTACATGCTGTATCACACTTAGGGGTTGATTCACTATAACAAATAGCATGCCTTATCAGAGTTAACATGTCTTACCAAAGTTAGCGTGCCTTATCAGAGTAGCATAGCAAGCGCTACGAACGTATGCCTGCTAATATACAATGACGAGAGCTCCACTCGTCCTGCCCTGAGCCCCTGCGGGGATAATGTCCTTTACAGTGATTGGACCCGCAGTGCCTCAGGGCAGGACAAGTGGAGCTCTCGTCTTTGCCAATTAGCAGGCATACGTTCATAGCACTCAATATGCTACTCTGATAAGGCATGCCAACTCTAATAAGACATACCAACTCTGATAGGGCATGTAAACTCTGATAAGACATGTTCTTTATTATAGTGAATCAACCCCTTAAAGCAGTAGGATTAGCCATACTATGCCAGGGGAAAAACACATATATAAGTAGATAAATACTTGATCTACTTACATAACACATGTATTGTACTATCCACGTTTTGATTTTAGTGAGTTTTATATAGTAAGTGAAGAGAGTTTTGTTCCTGGTGGGAACCATGTCTTTTGCCCACAGTTTAGGCTAAATCCTGATGTCATTTCTGCCCTTTACTTTTTTGTCTTTTCTCCTCCAATTGCTGGGTCACCTCAGCCTTGCTTGTAAACACAAGTGAGCAGGGGATCATGTTTCAGATAGGCAGCTAGGCAGGGAAATAAATGACAAAGGAGGAATATATTATAGATAAAAAGAACCCCCAGCATGCAACTGTTTGACACTGACTTCTAAAGGGCCAGCCGTTCGACCGTTTTGCCTCCCGGTCCGCGGTGATGACGTCAGGCCGACCTGGAGGTCGGCCTATACTGTGCCTGTATTGCGCCTGCGCGAGCGGCGCTGTCAATCACCACCACGAGTACCGGAGCTTACTGCGCAGGTGCAGAACTACTGTGCTTGCGTCATCACCGCGGACCGGGAGGGAAAGCGGGCGAACGGCTGTGGGGAGAGCTGCGGCGAGGGGCGTGCTGGGAGCTTGGGGGCTGGATGAAGCTTGGGTAATTAGCCCTTATTTTGATAAGGAATGCCTGATAACTCCTTTAACCACTTTACCCCCGCCCATACAAATTTCTCCGTCCCTTTTTCCATCCTTTAACCCCCAGGGACGGAGAAATCCGTACTTTCCGCGCTCCCGCCGCTGCCCACGCTCCCGATCGCTCTAGCGTGCACTCCCGCCGGTAAACACGCCGCCCGCCGCTCGCCCGGAGATCAATGAACGGGAAAATCCATTCCCGTTCGTTGATCTAAGCCCCGCAATGATCCGCTGCTGCTCCGCTGAGCAGCGCGATCATTGTGAAAAACTCTCAGCCTCCTAGTACTCTCTGCAAGGGTCCGGAAGGACGCTTGCAGGTTGTATTAAACAAAAAGTTACTGTTGCCATCTTGTGGCCAAATAGTAGATTACACCATAAACATTTTTTACATAGAAATAAATTAGTGTTACACAAAAAATTAACTCCTTACCTCCCACACTCCTCAATTTTATTTTTTTTTTGTAATTAAAAAAAAATAAAAAAATTTACAATTAAAAAAATACATAAATAGTTACCTTAGGGACTGAACTTTTTAAATATTTATGTCAAGAGGGTATAACACTGTTACTTTATAAACTAAGGGCTTGTAATTAGGGATAGACGCAAAACTGAAAAAAATGCACCTTTATTTCCAATTAAAATATTGGCACCAAACATTGTCATAGGGACATAAATTAAACGGTTTTATAACCGGGACAAATAGGCAAATACATTTAATGTGTTTTAATTACGGTAGCATGCATTATTTAAAAACTATAAAGGCTGAAAACTGAAAAATAATAATTTTTTTCCCACACTTTTTCCTATTTTCCCATTAAAACACATTTAGAATAAAATAATTCTTGGCATAATGTCCCACCTAAAGAAAGCCTAATTGATGGTGAAAAAAACAAGATATAGTTCATTTCATTGCGATAAGTAATGATAAAGTTATAGACGAATGAATGGAAGGAGCGCTGAAAGGTGAAAATTGCTCTGGTGGTCAGGGGGTAAAACCCCTCAGTGGTGTAGTGGTTAAGTATGTGATAACTCCAAACCATTACAGCAGAAAAAGTTTTGAATGCAAGATTAGCATCTTTATCACTTAATAAACTCAGACCAGTTGCTGTTGAAATTTGATTTTTATGGTGACAATCCCGCTTTAGTGTTATAGACATAGTTGTTGGCTACTTCTGAATGATTTACTGATGTGGCCATCACAGCTGCTTCATTTATTCTACATTGACACCTATTGTTTGCAATTAGCACTGGCATTTGTCAGTTATGCTAAATGTCATAGAAAGCAGCTTCACAGCAGTAGCCCCTATTCTGCTGCTTTCCACATACTGTGATATGCCAGTGTATGTTTCACGGGTTCTGCTTAGTAGGATTCAGTGAAGCTTTAATGAAGCAGATGGCAGATGGGAGGATCTGTCCACGTTCTGTACCATCTATGATGAGTGCAGCCAAAAACAAGCAGGGCCAGTGCTCTATACAATCACTCTAGTACAATCAGTCTGATTGGTTGATATGACTGAAGTTTTATGAATATTGGTGCAGTACTATTGATTTCTTTGAAGACATGTATGGCAAGTATTATATAGGACATTAATACTTTATGATCTACTGCAATTTGCATTCTGTAGTAATCACAACCTCATCAAGAAGTATTAGATATAGATATATAGAAGATATTAGCAATAATTACTATTTTCACATCTATACATGTTGCTTCATGAAGGAGATGGTTTATCAGTTTAGTCCTATATGTCACAGTATGTCTGCTTTCCTCTCATCTGCTTCCCAATGTGTTATCTCTTTTGTTTTCCCAGGACCACATTCCAGTGCCCTACCAGCCAGATTCCAGCAGCAACCCTTCCTCTACGACATCCTCCACACCGTCCTCACCTGCTCCTCCGCTTCCCCCCAGCGCCACCCCACCCTCTCCTCTCCACCCATCCCCACAATGCACCCGCCAACAGAAGCCGTTCAACTTACCAGGTACCGAACTCCACCTGGAACATGCGCAGATATTTCTGACCTAATCTGTGCTGACCTACTGGCATGAGAGGGGATATCTATAATAAAAATGGAGAAATACATTTTTAAAGAAATCCTAGAACAAGATTTTAAGTATATGGGGTGGTGGTGGAGAGGGCTGATGCTAAAATTGTGTGAGAATCTCTTTTTTCCCTTTGTTTATGTGCTCCATTTCAAGCAATTTGCTGGTCTAAAGTTCCGTCCCAGGCAATACTGGATTATGTCAATAAGAAGATCACTGACAACTGGGAAGAAGTAGAAATAAGTTGGTAAAACTGGTTGATATAAACGTGTATTTTAAACCAGCAGATGGATAGAATTGGGGCAAAGAGTTTAGTGAAATGAACGTACCATATTTATCCTCCCCTCTATGGACTCTTGCTCAGTAGATGTTTTGTAGTGCGATGTATTTCTGAGCATGAGTGCATTGCATTAGGTACTGTGACCTATAGAACCTAAAAAATTCAACAAGTGTGGTAAAAATGTGGGTAAAACCATTATCTGCAGTATAATCCAACTTAACACACCAGAGATATACATATCTGATGTATTTGCTTTTAGACCTTTGTAGGCAATAGGTTTACAATATTTGAGTCTGCTGAATTTTTGTAGACAAAATTGGCCTGATCCATCTAGTGTAAATCTGTTAGAGCTATTACTGGTTTGCACTAAACAGCAGGGACATGGTTCATATTCCCAGCATAGTGGCAGGTGCATCCCCCAATACACTAGAATAGAAGGGCATAATGCTGTGATTTACAGGGTTCATAGAACCATTCACATCTGTCCCTCAGATAGGCAGACAGTTTAATGCCCTTGTTACACTCTCTATAGTATATAGTGCAAAGGAAGAAACCAGTTAGCCGACCAGGGTCAGCTGGATAGCATACTGGTAAGGCTGTTGCCTTTGATGTAGGATTTGTGCCTTTGAACAGGATTTGAATCCCAACTCAAGCCAGTATGTAAAACAGCAAGGAGTCTTTGGACAAGGTTCCCTAATGATCCTGGTTGCCCGTAGAGGGTGACTGCAGCCCTGAAGCACATTGAGTCTGCCAGAAGAA
This sequence comes from Hyperolius riggenbachi, assembly GCF_040937935.1. Lineage (NCBI taxonomy): Eukaryota > Metazoa > Chordata > Amphibia > Anura > Hyperoliidae > Hyperolius > Hyperolius riggenbachi. The sequence goes on along the minus strand of NC_090646.1, from coordinate 527,379,982 downwards.
AAGCATGATATAAATGTTGTGTCTTGTCTTGTTTTATGTTTTTGGGCTGTGGGAAGGAGCCAGAGTGAGTGCCCTGATGATACCTATATGTAGCTGCATTTACAAAATAAAAAGTTATGGTTAACATAAGCTATGCATGTCAGGAAAAAAAAAAGCATTAAAGTAGTAGTATCTGGCCGCACTCCCCTAGTCGTATGTAAGGTGCAACGATCCAGCCACCAGAGCACCAGGTGGCAATTGACAATTAGTCAGTAATATGTTGCAAAACATTAAGCTCTTTTAATACAAAAAAGTTTCCATAAATGCACTTTGTGTAGAACAAGGACCAGCAACTTGCAGTAGATAGGCGCCAAAGACACCCAAAGTCCATCAAATGCCTGCTGGCCAACTTGCATAAAGAGTCTGTGAGGGAATAGAGTCCAAGATCCACACTTCCCAGAAAAAATGTGTCTCAAAGCATGGCGACAGACACCGGCCTAATGCTGTTTCGGGCAGCAACCCATCTTCAAGCCGATAAAAGAGCTTAACGTTTTGCAACCTATTACTGAGTGTGCTGATCCTTCTGCTATACAAAAGGAAAAAAAGCATGGCTGCACTAATGGGATCAAATAAGTGTAGGTTTTGCACTCCTTACAAAATCATTGTGTTGGTTTGTTACAAAATCATTGTGTTGGTTTTGACCAATATCAGATGAAGTAGTTTAACCTCTGGGATTAGTAACTGGTAAAGTATTCTGTTAAACTTATTATGTTTCTTTTTTAAAAATGTAATAATAAAGACTAATTTTATGAATTGTTTAATTTTTGGGCGTAGAACATGGTTTATCATGTGCTTTAATCAGAGATTATTTTTTTTTTAAGAAAAAATGTCATTCTTGGAAGCTAAAAGGAATTTGATATGAATTGACAATTTTTTTTTTATATTGTATTTAAAAATAGCTGCTTCACCCTATTAACCTCTTAACCAATTAAGTAGGTTGGTATTCAGGAATGTGGAGATGATGAACATATAAATTCTAAACATTTTTTCAGCAATATCATGCAGCAAAACAAGAAGCGACAAGAATGAATGTACACTCATCCTACACCCGGAGCATAGGAGGGGGTTTATATTGCTAGCTAGTCACCCCCTTAAGTAGGCAATGACCAAACAGCAAGATTTGTCCTAGTAAACAGGTGGAAGGAGGTTATTTATGACCCCTCATCTAATTATCAGCCAGCATTAACTGGAAAAATAAAACATACTACAGTATTACAAAAACATTTCAATGAAGTAAACACATCCGGTGTTAAAGTAATTCATAATTCAGGCCTATTTCCCAATATTCTTTTCCTAATATGTATTCTTCTTTTCTTCTGTAATGTCATTTATTTGGAGAACTGCTCACCGCCATCTGTAACTTCAACCCCACTGCAGATGACTGGGAACCCAAACTTTGACACATCTGAATTTATTGTTGAAGCTTTCCATTGAACCATTCATCTGAGCCAGTGGTCATTTGCAGCAAAGTCAAAGATTTTATTGAGGCTTATTTAAATTTGTTACAGAGAAATTCCACATGTGTATTCTTCTGGTCCAATGGTAAGCCTTGACCGGAGTTTTAAATGTCCCAAAGCCCAAGGTTCCAGTTACTTGTGGCCATTATGCAGCTCGCCAAGCAAGCAAGAATATGCAAGAATAGAAGTACTGTGCCCAAATGTAGAAAAGCAGTAAAGAGTAACAAAATAGCAGTGGTTAGCTGGCTTTAAAGAAAAATACATTAACAAACAGGTTTGTGTTACTTACGGTATATATTGTAATGCCTGGCAGATCTCCTGCTTTCTTTCAGCTGCTATGCCCCAATCTATCACCACCTTCTTCACTCTATGTGGCACGTCCCCGCTTGAACGGGAGGTGAGGAAATAACACCTGCCCGACTTCGGTTACACCCAGGCCTTGGAGGTGCAAGGTATAGCAGCTGAGGCCTAGAAAGCCAGAGTACCACCAGAGGTCACCACTGAGGCTAGCAACACAGTTCAGCAGTATCACATACACAGTTCAAGTACAGTAATCCAAGTATGAATCTCTACATGCAAAGCTATGTAACAGCAATAGTAATTTGATTGGGACACTTTAAGCAGAGTTGCATGCAGGGTATTGACAAGAAGTGACTGATGTAACTGACACAGTTCCTTTGAGTCTGCATGCAAGATTATGTAAATAGATCGCAGACATCCAAGATGATATATGACAAGTTTATGCAAGACTATAAGCACACTGTTAGCTGACTGATAAGGAGAGTAGACTATACTTATTGTCCAAGGCAAGTGGCTTACAGAGAATGTCCAGTAACAGTCCGAGGTCCGTCCAGGTGACAGTTAAGGGAAATCCAGTAATTTAGCAGAGGTCGGTCCAGGCAGCAGGCAAAGGGTAATCCAGGAATCAAGCAGAGGCTACATACAACAGAGTAGTCAAATACAAGCCGAGGTCACGGTCCAGAATATCAAAACAGGATTCAGAGTGTGCACCCAACAACTAGCCAAAGCTATGCTTATCACGGGCGATGACTGGGAGCACTCTGCACATTTAAATAGCAATCATTCTCCAATCAGTGGCCGGCCACCTCCCGCTCAACCAATCACACAGCAAGGCACAATCAGCTAGAGATCAGCTGACGCTGCTCCTGGCTGTTAGCTGAGTGGGTCAGCTGACTATTGTTTACCCTTGTGGAGGACGTACTGTGAACGCGCCCTCCGCCTATCAGCGTGTGTGGACTGTGAGTCACCGGCAGGGCCGGCGGCAGGGAACAAGCCCTGAGACCCGGAAGTGACAGATTCTGCCAGGGTCTCGGCAGCACTTTCATGATTAACAGGTTCATTCCTTACATATATTCACTACGGTATTTATAATCACTATTTATCATTTGAAGTGCCTGTTTTGTCCCCCCCCCCCCCCTATAATGGGTGTCTACAAATAGTATTATAGACCATATATAATCACCCTGGGCACCTGAGGTAGATGACGTGTCTCTTGCCCCTCAATATACCTACAAAAGTGTTTTGCAAAGGTAGAAGTTTTTCTGTCTCAAGTTTTCCCTGAAAGAAACACCCCCTCCAATGTTTAAAGTTCTGTGGTTTAGGTGAAACTATTATCCCAGGCTCTGCCGTCTTCTTCACTCAGCTTGCATGGTTAGAGGTTGGGTTAATAAGGCCTGAAAGGGTGAGATATGCTCTCAAAAAACTTTTTTCAAGGCCCCACTTTTTACACACGTGGACAGCATGAGATGACCTCCCATCAGGCATCTGAGGCCACCTCAGGGTATGACCCAAACAATCGCAGTGTGCAATCCTTCATCTTAGTGGATCAGGCATCCTATGTGTTTATTACATTTTAGCATTGATAATAAGAGTAGACTTCCTAAAATAATGATTTTGATGATTAAGAAAAAGTGAAGTCCATCAGGGAACACTAAATAAACTGAAACTGTATATCAGCCTGAGCCCCCAAGCATAGCCCTATGCACTGTGGGGAACGCATGGGGATGCATCATCTTAGTCTCACGGCCTGCACAGATATCGGTGAGGCTATGCTGCAGATTTACATATCTGTTTTTTATTTTTCTTGATGCTTCACTTTATGTATTAACACTGGTAGCACCTTGCACTTTCATATTTGCCACGATGAAGCCCCTCTTTTAAAGGGGTGAAACATGTTGAGTTGTGGTAGGATAATGTGTGTGTAGTATGTAGTTGTTATATACATCTGCGGGAAAGGGATAGACCATAATATTGATTAGAGCTAAATGAAGGCTATGCGTGGCTTTCATGGATTTTTTAATTCCCCTCCCCAGAATATATTGAGAAATCTGCAGAGACAGGCATTATTTTTAACCAAATCTATTAAAAGTTATGTTTTAGTATGTTTTTTTAGATAGGTAAAATTGTGTTTTGCTGGATGCATCATCTTGCCAAACACAGCATTCCTGCTGTGCACCAAAGTCTTTACAATGATGCATAAAACTGCACAAATAAACACCCAAAAATGCAAAAACACACATAATATGCAAAATAAGATATTTTACCTCTATCTTATTTTTTAAGGATCTGTAATGACAGGACAAAAAATTTAAAGCTTGTAATCACCCTCCGGGTTCAGGGGAAACCTAGGATTTGCAAGGGGGGGATTCCTAAAAAGGTCTCCCTCAGCCATGCACAATACAATATATGGTATGACATCATGCTGGGTACACATAATGCAATTTCCTGTCCAACCGGCCGACCTACAACACGATCGATCAGGAGCAGTTTGGATACAGATAATAATGAGGACAGCCGACATTGGTAATGAAGGGGAAAGTGAAGAATTCACACAGCAGGGCACAGGGCTGTGCTTATACCTGACTCTGTTAAATTCCCCCTGAGCTGCTCCATGCTCTGTACACACACTGCTGCTCCATGCTCTGTACGTTCGCTGCTTCTACATCCAAAGTCAACTGTAGCAGGGAAAGAAAGGGGGCAGTGCTGTGAGCTGCAGGATACCTGCAGATATTCTGGTGTCTCAACTTGTGCCTGTCTCCAGACACTGCACCGGCCCTGGTCTGAGGGGGGATTCTGGGCAGCTGTAACCTCCCCCCCCTCCCCCCCCCCCGCGTTTGCCTATTGGATTGTCATCTTTTAGTGTCCAGCATTCTGGGAGGTGAACTCTCTGCAGTCCCGTTAGTCTTTTATTTTTTTTTATTATAGAGAGGCCGGCTTGAGGAACCACAGTCTGCAAAAGAGTGTTGCAGAGCCTGTGACATTAGGAAGATATATTGCCAGTGCTATAATGAAATGTAAAAAGCCATTGCATAAATCAGTCAAACCGCATGCAGCTGTAACTGAGAGAACACTTTTGTACAGGCCCAAAGTAAACCTGTCATAACAGAAATATGGTAGTTGCAGATGCTGGTATTTTTTTTTTTAATTTCATGATGCAAATTTAAATCAGAAAGGTATTTTTGCATTTTATGGGAGGCTTGAACAGCTCCTGAATAGGATAAGCTGAAATTCGAACACATGTTGCCTATGTCAGAGGCAGACAGGGACTGCGTTACCACTAAGGTAAAGGAGGCAATTGCCCAAGGACCCCCGAGCGTCTGCCTTGATGCAAAAGTGTCCCTGCAGCGTGCTGCCCTGACAAACCTTCAGATCTCAGTGGACACCCAACATCATCGAACACAGAAGCAAGTGTGCAGTGCACCTGCTAGCAGTTTCCCCCAGTAAATGCCTTCTCGTCAGACCTTTTGATCCCCGCGACACAGAACTAAAGATGTCACCACCAGTGATATATTTCATAATGTAAATCAGGAAGAGGAAAGATTTTACAATGGCCAAACCCTTACTAAATAATTTATAAATGAATATTATAATAAATAAGCAATTTTATTAATTATGTTACTTTTAGTACAGTTCCTCTATAAGTGATATGATAACTACCCAAATACCAATGTGTTGTCTGAAAGATGCAGGACAAACAACACTCTGCTACCCATCTGAGGGGGCTGCAGCACTGTGAGGGATGAGGGGACCCGTATTTACTATGGTAGACTTTTTAATTTTTCCTGGAGATGGGCTTTAGGAATTATTTTATCTTAACTACTTCCAAGAGACAATTTTAGAAACAGAAATGATTGAATCTGGCCCATCAAATGCTGTATCCATGCAACCACTGCATAGAAAATTGTAGAAGACAGCAGACAGGTGCTTACAGTATATGTGGCCTCTGCATGTCTGTCATGGAGCGTAATGACTACTGTTTACAAATTGCTTTACAGTGTGAGGTCTGACAAGGTGGATCAACTCCAAACTATAAATCTTGGTGCAACTGGAGAGTTTCAATTACAGGTTGTATAGTTCCAAGTGGTGGTTTTCCATTTTCCTGTTAAACTCAGCAGGATGACTTGTCGTATGAGTACTAAATATGATGCTAGTTTGCCAGGTGGTTTGAAGATCCTTCATATTCATGTCCATATTCATGTCTCTTTATTAGGCTGTGTTTCAAACACATAATTGCTTATTTGAGACTATTTATATGAACATAATGTATCTAAAATACCTTCTATTGATTTTATGTTTTAGGGTCTAACAGCACTTCCCATCCATGCCCCTCTTTGCTGCAAGGTTCTCATTACTACAAATACAAACAGCAGTTTATATTTCCAGGTAAGGGTGTTGCATGCAAGGGTTGGTGGCATAATATTGAACATATTAAGATTGTAATCATAGCAGTATATGGTAAAGGTAACTCCTTTAGCCCTGGGGAGCTGAGTGCTGAGTATCAAGAGCTTCTGCGTCATTTCTTTTCCCTTGATGTCTGTGGCACTTTTAATAAATATTTGAATGCTATATCATGGATGCATCATGCATATTCACTGGCCTCTTGGATGCATCATGCATATTCACTGACCCCTCTTGGATCCATTATCCATATTCCCTGACCCCACTTGGATGCGTCATGCATATACTTGGATGCATTATGCATACTCACTGGCCCTGCTTCTTGGGAGTCCCTGCACATGTTAAATATATAATTCAGTTACATATTTTACAAGAGTATGGCAAGATTTCTGCTTACCAAGTCTTAAAGCCATGGAAAGATATTTTTGTTTCTAAAATGTTACCTTTACATTCATTTTCTGTCAAGGTCCTGCTCCCTAATTGTAACTCAGGGGGTCAAGCCAGTGTTTATTTATTTTGCATGCATTCATCAAAACAATACACATCATATACTAAATTGTCATTATCCACTTCAGCCTGCAGTTTGTTTTCACCTTAAAGAGACACTGAAGCGAAAAAAAAATATATAATGAATTGGTTGTGTACTATGAATAATTACTAGAAGATTAGCAGCAAAGAAAATATTATCATATTTTTATTTTCAGATGTTTAGTGTTTTTTCTAACATTGCATCATTCTATAATATGTGCAGATTACACAACACTCAGCATTCAAAATGATTCTTTCAGAGCAGTCTGTGAACTAATGACCTCTCCTCTGGCAGAGAAACAGTAACTAGTTCACTAACACTTGAGATAATAAAAGTCAGAAAACAGCCCTGTCCACGACTTTGAAAGTCGTAGAGCTTAATGGCTTTTTTGCATAGAGATAACAACTGGAGTTTCTTAACTCTTCCTGTACTGGAAACAATTAGACTGATGTATCTGATCTTAAAGGGATACTGTAGGGGGTCGGGGGAAAATAAGTTGAAGTTACCTGGGGCTTGTAATGGTCCCCCGTAGGCATCCTGTGCCCACACAGCCACTCACCGATGCTCCGGCCCCGCCTCCGGTTTACTTCTGGAATTTCAGACTTTAAAGTCTGAAAACCACTGCGCTTGCGTTGCCGTGTCCTCGCTTCCCCTGATGTCACCAGGAGCGCACAGCGGAGGCACAGACCATACTGGGCCTGTGCAGTACACTCCTGGTGCCATCAGCGGGAGTGAGGACACGGCAACGCAGGCACAGTGTTTTTCAGACTTTAAAGTCTGAAATTCCAGAAGTGAACCAGAGGCGGGGCCGGAGCATTGGGGAGTGGCTGCACGGGCACAGGATGTCTGTGGGGGACCATTAGAAGCCCCGGGTAACTTCAACTCATTTTCCCCTGACCCCTCTACAGTGTCCCTTTAATGTTTTATTTCTTAGCTGTACTACACATACAAATCATAATAGCATAATTTTTTTCCCGCTTCAGTGTCTCTTTAAGGCCGGAAGCAATTTTCCCCTGTAGCGCTTCTCCCATTCATTTGCCAATAACTTTATCACTACTTATCACACCTAAATAATATGTATCTTGTTTTTTTTCACCACAAATTAGGCTTTTTGGGGTTGATTCTTGTTTTCAGTAATTACTTTATTTTCTATGAATTTTATATGGAAATACAAGAAAAACAATACACAATTTCTTCATTTCCCTCCACTATAGTTTTAAAATAAACAATGCTACTGTACATAAAATACACCTATTTTATTTGCCAAGTTTTCCCAGCTATAACAACATTTAAATTATGTTTCCAATATATTATTCAGAAAAAAAAGGTTTATTTTTTTCTGTGTGTACCCGATCAATAATTAAAGCACCTTGTATGCTAAAATAATAGCACAAAATCCTCATTACATACATATCAAAAAAGCTCATCTTTATCTTTTTTTAAAAAAACTGTCACCATTTTTTAACATGTATTTGTTTGGTAGCTACGAGGGAAGGTGGCGGGTTAATAAGGTTTAATTAAATATGATTTTCTTTTTTTTACTTTAAATTTACTTTTTGGCTTTTGAATTTGAATAGGGCGGCACCTACACATACTGGGGTGCTATACTGAGCACTATACTAGCTATAATGGGGCACTATACTAGCTATACTGGGCACTATACTAGCTATACTGGGCATGATACTAGCTATACTGGGCACTATACTAGCTATACTGGGCATTTTACTAGCTATACTGGGCACGATACTAGCTATACTGAGCACTATACTAGCTATACTGGGCACTTTACTAGCTATACTGAGAGCACTACCTATCTATACTGGGGCACTATACTAGCTATACTGGGGCACTATACTAGCTATACTGGGGCACTATACTAGCTATACTGGGGCACTATGCTAGCTATACTTGGGCACTATACTAGCTATACTGGGCACTATACTAGCTATACTGGGCACTTTACTAGCTGTACTGGGCACTATACTAGCTGTACTGGGCACTTTACTAGCTATACTGGGCACTTTACTAGCTATACTGGGCACTATACTAGCTATACTGGGCACTATACTAGCTATACTGGGAACTATACTAGCTATACTGGGCACTATACTAGCTATACTGGGCACTATACTAGCTATACTGGGCACTATACTAGCTATACTGGGCATTTTACTAGCTATACTGAGGCACTACCTACCCATACTGGGCACTATACTAGCTATACTGGGACACACTGGGGGGATCACGCGGCCAGCATTTCCTACCCCCGGCTTATATGAGGGTCAATCATTTTTCCTGGTTTTTCAGGTAAAAGTTGGGGGGTCGGCTTATATGCGGGTCGGCTTGCTTGCGAGTATATATGGTATCCACTTGCCGACCGTGTCACGCCAATGGGCGAGGCCGCGGCGGCAGCCCCAGGACCGCCTAACGCCAATTGGCATAAAGTCCTGGGGCTTACATTTGCAGGAGATTGTGCGCAGGCTGCGCGCGCATCTCCTGCTTGGTGGGCGAAGCGGAGCTGAGCTCCGCCTTCAGTCTCCGAGCGGCGATCGCTGCTCGAAGACTGTAACGGCGAAACCGCCGCTTAATTGTACTGTACAGCGCTGCGATCTGCAGCAGCGCTATACTGGGGACAGCCGTGTGACACGGCTGTCCCCCTGGGGCTGAAGCCTATGACAGCCGATCGCCGTTATTGGCTGCCTGGGGAGTGGGAGGGAAAAAAAAATACATACATTTAATAAAAAAACAACAAAATTATTTATATAAAAAACAAACAAACACTGCAGGAGCGATCAGACCCCACCAATAGAGAGCTCTGTTGGTGGGGACAAAAGGAAGGGGGAATCACTTATGTGCTGTGTTGTGCGGCCCTGCAGCTTGGCCTTAAAGCTGCAGCGACCAATTTTTAACAAAATAGCCTGGTCACTAGGGGGGTTTAAGCCCATGGTCCTCAAGAGGTTAAGGCTTTTTTATATGAAATTAAGTCCTCAGGTATTACTTTTTCTCCAACACCCTTGAGCTACATTAAGAGTTCCTTTTCAACTGTTTAGTAGCTTTGATCAGTCAGGGTAGGTGACTCACGTGATGAGGGCAGACATTGGTAAGAGGGGCGAAGGCATCCATGACTTTTGTGACTGAGGTGTAGTAGTGTGTAGCTGCCGAGTCTTGGTAAGAGAAGGATGATGTGAGGAGAGGAGCCAAGGCATCAGAGACAGATTGCATGTCTAGGTTGCGGTAGTTTCTGCTAATATGTGAGTGAACTTGGGCCAGTCTAGTAGGAAAAGGAGGAGAGAAAGTAGTTAAGTAAGTTATGGACAGAGAGAGGGAGCAGAGCTTTAATAAAATCAAGAGAGTGAATATCAGGTCAGGCGTATGGCCATCAGTGTGAGTTAGACCAGTGCACCACTGAGACAAGCCAGAAACAGAGACACTGGGCTTGATTCACTAAGACAAATAGCATGCCTAACCAAAGTTAACACGCCTTATCAGAGTAACATAGCGAGCGCTTCGAACCCGCAGGTGCTTAGGGCAGGACGAGTAGAACGCTCATCATTGCCAATTAGCAGGCATAAGTTGGTAGCGCTCGCTATGTTACTCTGATAAGGCATGTTATCTTTGATAAGGCGTGTTATCTTTGATAAGGCATGCTATCTTTCTTAGTGAATCAAGCCCACTGAGACAAGGAGGTGAGTGACAGAAGTTTTCTTGGTGACTGAATGTCAAAATCACTTATAATAATAGTAAGGATTTCAGAGGACAGGAATTGGAGGAACCATGCCGAGAAGTGATATAAAGTATTCATGGACTGCATGGACTTCAAAAGATGGTAGAGAAAAGAGAGAGAGAGAGAGAAGAAATAGGAGTGAATGGCTTAAAGAAATCCTGCCCTGGAAGTATTAAAGGACAACTGAGAAGGATATGTAGGCTGCCATATTTATTTCCTTTTGTTCTACCACAATATTTTGTAATACACAACAAAGTATAATAGGACATCTAATCCTTGCTGTCTATGTTGAGAATAAGTAATTGTTTCAACGTTTAAGTCAAGGCTTTCCTTTGAAAAACGATATGAACATTTAGGTGACCATCGCAAATAATGTCTGCAATGACCCCTTGAATTCCAAGTAAAAGCCGCTGAGGGTGCAGGTGTGAGTGTGTGATTGGGCAGGGGGGAGATGTGCAAATATTTCTTAATATATGTGCCTTTCCTTAATTAATTGTATTGCTTAAAAAACAACAAGCAAATGTATTGATGTGGTGTTTTAACACTATACATGTATTACTTGCATCTGTTTTAGATGTTGTGCCTGAAGTCCCTCCCCGAGCACCCCAAGTAATCCTTCATCCAGTGAATTCTAATTCAGGGTAAGTAATGAGTGGTGCTGAATTATCTAGACAAGTACAAAGAATACTGGAGAAAAATGGGGCAGTTGCCCAGAGCAACTAATGGGGTTTAATTTGACAACTTTAAAACGGTTGCTGTTTAGTTGCTGTGGGCAATGAGTTTTCTTTGCAGGTGTCTTTTGATTCATGTGATAGTAAATCAGCCTAACCATGCCTTCCTTGGTGTGTTTTTTGTGTGCGTTTAAGTGGGAAATGAATTCTTCTCTCCAATTATGTAATATTCTTCATAAGTCATCAGACCTGAAGTCCCAGAAGATCGAAAGTACATACCAGTTCATATGGTCCATAAAAGTAGGGGGTTCTCCAAAGGGTTGAGGAGATAATCCCGCCCACACACCTTTGCAAACTAGACATTGTCCTAATTTTATGCTTTTCCCCACTTTAGGCTCCCAGAAGGAGGTAAGGGAGTAGGGGTCCCCAGATATCCACCCCTTCCCATGTAAATAGGTAAAAAGCAGGATGTGGATAGCCAGGGGGAAATACTGAAATTTAGTGCAGGGGTCTTAATTGAATTCCATATTGACAGTTTCCATTAGTATACATGAATGGACCAATGTGAAGCGCTAGTAGGATATTTAAATATGATAGTGACAGGGTTCCTGATCAGTGTTCTGGTGGGATCCATTGAGTATGGACAGTGGGATATCATGCTGCCAACTAGTTGGAAGAAGAACATACTAATAAAAAGAACACAGATAAAGGCTGAACACTAACAGGAGAAGAAAAAAGAAAAACACAGAAGAAAATAAAAAAAAAGATGGAATTATGCGGAAGTAAACAAAAGTATTGTATACAGTTTTTATTCAGGCCCTACTTCCCCTCAGTGTACCCCCAAATGTTACAAACCAGATGGGCTGGTGTTGCTCAGAGGGTGGGACACTACACCGATTGGCTGGTATCTGGGCAATACCGGCTTGCATAGGCCAAAAAGCAAGGATGTCAAACCGGTCCTACGAGGGCCGACGTCCTCACACATTTTTGACACAGCTCAAATTAATTGATGGGTCTGACTCAGGAAAGATGTGGTCCATCAGGTAGAACACATCCCACTCTTTCTCAGTCCATCCTAAACACTGACATGGATCTGGCCCTCCAGGCCTGGAGCTTGACACCTGTGCCATAAAGGATCAGTATGCCTTAGGGGTTGCATCACACTGTTTTTGTTTAATTATATATTAATGCAAGGTACACACAATACAATTTTCTGGCAGATTTACCTGCCAGATTGATTTTTTCCAACATGTGTAATTTGAATTTCCAATCGTATTTCCGATCAATTTCCATTCACTTCTACAGAAATTGATGGGAAAATCGATTTGAAGATCAATCAAAATTCAAATCAGACATGTTGGAAAAAATTTATCTGGCAGGTAAATCTGTCAGAAAATTGTATTGTTTGTACCTATCATTACTTCTTAAAATAAAATCAAATTCCCAATTTTGACACTCTGCACATGTGTGCCTCCACAGTCCTGTCAAAAAATGGAAGTTCACATTTTTTTAGGCAAGCTACCTGTTAATTTATCAATGTGATTGCTGCAGATTTAACTGAACCTGAGGGGAAAATAAACAATTGTATTTATCCTCCTACTCCTAAAGATATATATAGTATATATTTTTTATCTATCTCATGGTTTTATTTTATATTTAAACATTTACAAAGTAGCTTGAATGTTGTGTTGTCTTTGCTCAGTGGCAGCCTATTAAGTGTCCCTAAATGAAAATACATTAACTATTGACCTTTTTCTATCTCCCCCTGCTCTCCGAAGTTGTATTCTGACAGGAAAACTTGTATGCTGTAATTTGCTTATCAGTGATGTTTACTATATTCCGAAAACTGAAGCTGTCACTTCCATGCCTAAACCCGCAGTGACATGTGACATGATGAGATAGACATGTGTATGTACAGTGAGTAGCACACAAATAACTGTGCTGCGTTCTTTTTTTTCTTTCTCTGACTGAAAGAGTTAAATATCAGGTATGTAAGTGGCTAACTCAGTCCTGACTCAGACAGGAAGTGACTACAGTGTGACCCTCACCGATAAGAAATTCCAACTATAAAACACTTTTCTGGCAAAGAATGGCTTCTGAGAGCAAGAAAGAGATAAAAAGGGGAATTTCTTATCAGTGAGGGTCACACTGTAGTCACTTCCTGTCAGGACTGAGTCATTCAGGCAGAGAAAGAAAAAAGGAACAAAGCATAGTTAATTGTGTGCTAGGCACTGTACATTCCTATGTCTGTCTCATCATGTCACTTTGGGTATCCTTTAACTCTTTCAGGCAGCAAAATAAATCAAGTAAAGCAGCCTGGTTATTAATATGTTTTGCACTGTACATACACATGTTTATCTCATTATGTCACATGTCGCCTCCGGTACACTTCAATGTAAATTGTATGCAGCTTGAAATTGGACCAATAAAAATCAGCAGGAAGTGCCTCTGATTAGCCTCATTTCAAGTTACATACAATTTGCATGAAATTTGCATGCCCTCTGGAACTATTAGCATCTCTAACAATAATGGATGGGGATACTGCCACTGGTATAGTAGTATAGTAGCTTGCTTGCTTTTGTTTATTGCTGCCACACACTTGCTGCTTAGGCGATCATGCCCAAACTAAGATACGGAATCAGGGCATAAACACTGCTGATGCACTCAGTGAAACACTGCAGAAAATGCCAGTGTTATGTAAATACATAATAATGATGCTGCCCTTTGCACAATAAGGGAGCCATTAGCCTTCCTACACCACTGGGGAACTGCAATGTGCTCTATTAAAATTCACCTCCATTACAGCCAAGGCTCTTGGCATTTCCCTGTCCGGGTGGATTATGAATAAATGTTCTTCTAGTTTAGTGAATATGATCTTGGTACAATTGCTCCCTTTTCCGTGATCATTTCATGAGTCCTGGGAGTGTAAGAAAGCTGTGGCCATTAATATGCTCTGTCATGTGAGGCAGAAAAGTTATTCCCAACTTCGTCAATTCAGCACGGCAGTGCCCAGCCCCACATACTATAACTAGCTGCATGTCCATCTAATGATGGGAGCATAAAGTGAGATTAGCGTTTAGCTGGGGAGATGAAATAAAATAACAGACATAAATGAATCCTCCGGCAGGGTGCAGTGTGGCCAGCTGGATAAACATAGGAAATCAAATGAATTGGCAATAACTTTCTGTCATTTCCTTCATTTACATATCAGCTTTCCAGCTCTGTGCTACTTCCACTTTCAAGGATTCAAATGTAAGAAAAGATACGGAATAATACCAGTTATTGTTAGTGTGTGCTTTTTAATTTACCTTGTTAAATATTCTGCAGTACAATACAGTGTTGTCTTACTGTTTACACAATGCTTCTGTAGCACATTCTTGTGTTGTGTTACAAAATGGATTCAGTGGGGGATTTTACTGTTGTTCTGTCACATGCTTCAAATCTTACTGCTAATCAATTCTCTGCAATATACTGTGGAGGTATATCTTCTAGCAAGGCTCTAATGTGCAAAGACAAATGACCGTACTATTTGCTAATTGCTATCTCTGGTCCATCACCATGTTTGTGCCATTACTTTCTCAGAGTGGGGCTCTTCTGTGTGCTTTAATGCATTTCTGAAGAGAGATGACTATGGAGGCTGTCTTGCAGGTCCTCTGCCTCTAATGCTAGGTACACATCATACAATTTTCTGGCAGATTTACCTGCTAGATCGATTATTTCCAACATGTCCGATCTGAATTTCGTTAGTTTTTTCTATTTTCGGATCGTTTTTTTAATCATAAAATTGATCGAAATTTAGATCGGACATGTTGGAAATAATCGATCTGGCAGGTAAATCTGCCAGAAAATTGTATGGTGTGCCTAGCAATGTAGAAGAGAAGTCGGCACCGTCTTCAGTTGCAGTAGTTTATTATTCAGCTTAGTCATGAAAAACACGACGTTTCGGAGCGCAGCTCCTTTCTCAAGTGATGACTGCTGGTCAGCAGTCATCACTTGAGAAAGGAGCTGCGCTCCGAAACGTCGTGTTTTTCATGACTAAGCTGAATAATAAACTACTGCAACTGAAGACGGTGCCGACTTCTCTTCTACATTGTACATGGGATTGGTTATCCTCCTAGTCTGGCACGTCATTTTTCACTGTCAGGGTGCATCACTATACTTTGAAGAATATGGTGTGCCTAGCATAATGCTTTTTGCCACAGACCATGAAAAATAATGTAGATAAGATTTTTTTGACTGAAATCTGACTGGATTGGCTGCATGCTTGTTTCAGGTGTGTGATTTAGACACTACTATATCTGAAGCAGGACTGCCAGGAAACGGGTATTGTTTAAAAAGGAAATAAATATGGCAGCTACCATGTGCTTCTCACTTTAAATGTACTTTAAAAATACAGTCCTGCTCCAAGTTTTAACCTTTCCTTCTCCATACACTGCATTGGTACAGGGACTATTGAATGACATTGAGGGGAGGGGGAATATCTACACTTCGATATATGAAGTATGATTGACTTTTGGTGGCCATCTGGGGATCACTAAAGCCTGGTACACATATCCAATTTTGATTGACCAATTTTACCATTTCTATGCAGTATGAGATCTTCCCTACACAATGGGCCTGATTCACAAAGCGGTGCAAACACTTTGCACGCCAATGAAAAGCCCTTTATCACGCCTAAACTCAGTTTAGGCGTGATAAGAAGAAACTCGCGTGAAATTCCCGCGAGCAAAGTTTTGTGCGCGCAGCCGCGCAGCACACAGCGCGAAGCGCGCAAATCGCCCATTAAACCCTATGGGCGCTGCATTGCGCTCGCAAAACTTTGTGCGCGGGACTTTGCGCGCGATAAAGAGCACAAAGCGATGCTAACTCAGCGGTGCAAAGGTTATCACGCCTAAAGTCTTTTAGGCGTGATAACTGAGTTATCACTGCTTTGTGAATCAGGCCCAATCTGTTCACAATATTCAAAATCTTTTATCCCACTACTTGGAGGTGGCAAAATTGGCCAATCAAAATTGGATGTGTGTATGTGCCCTAATAGTGCCATTTTAAAAGGATTAGGGAAAAGACACGGTGATAGGATTGCTAATATTAAAGACTTGGTGGTCAAACAGGTAATGATCCTTAGCAGTAAAACAAAGTCACTCACTTAATGATCACTTTGCTGGTACTAAAGCTCTACTGCTCCAACTGTTGCAGGTGCCTATTTGCATGTTGCAGATGCCTATGTTGCAGGTGCCTGTTCTGTGTCTAGCCTTTGCCCGGGACACAGTAAAAAGTCACTGCCCTTCACTGCATTTGTCTTTTACAGACTTACACTTATGCTGGATACACACCATGCGTTTCCGCGTCGAATGCGTCAGTCGATACGCGTCGACTAATATGGACTAATATTAACCTATCCCATTTCTGATGTCTAAGATTACTCCTTTGCTGATGCCTAATCTGAACCTCACCTTAAACCTAGACAATAACTCTCAACAATGCAAAGTAGTCTTCCTATACCCTGCCCTTTAAACCCAACCCTCCTTACTGACCTGTGTCAATATAACATTAGCACAATTAATTAATCCAGCCATATAGATATGCTGCCAAATATAAAGGCTAACTAAGGACATGCTAACTGGAAGCAGGTTGGGAGTTGTTTTTGCCTGCTCTCCTTTCTTGAGGAATGAATACACATTTTCCCATTTAGTGATCATTTATTGTTAATGCTGATAGGTCATAAAGCTACTGTGTGACTGGAGATACTCTTGAGTTTCTTTCCTTTGAATTTCCCAGTTTTAATGAGATCATAAGAAATCAGTAATTAGAGCTGAATTTTTTATTATTTATTCCAGTAATGAAGGAAATCCATTACTTCAAATTGAAGTGGAACCAACATCTGAGGTAAAACAATTTAGCTATTTAATTAACTGAAGAACAACAACATGTGCTATTGTCCTGGTCTTTGATTGCTTGTAGCACCATCCATTACTTTGTGAAAAGATTAAAGTACAATTGTCATTTGAGTGCTATGGGGGCTTCCATCTTGACCTTCTTCTGAAAAATGCCAGGCTGTAATTCTGATAATCCGGTATTAATTCTTTCTGATGGGGTCACTCCCCTAGAAATGGCATCAGAAAAGCGAGAAGGAAGTGCAGTGTTCATTAACGGTACAATTTTTAGTGAACAAACTTATTCAGATCGTCTGTATGAAAACAGAAAAGCAAATGGGCCGATTCGATCTTGATGGATCTTGTTATCAATCATTTCCTTAAAGAAATGATCATTCTGCATGGCAGATTTTTTTTTCATAGATTTGCCCATAACTGGCTTAGATATGATCACAAAAAAGGATTCTTTGTTGGTCTACTAAATGTAATCTTTTCTTTCTATCTGAATGATCTAATCCAAAATATGATTGTTAGCTAAAAATGGTATTGTTAATGGACACTTTAAGATCAGCAATAAAGAAAATCTGAACTGAAATTAAACTTATGAGATAATGAAATGCATGTGTATTACTAATGGTAAATAGAGCATAAGTAACATAGAACAGAGTCTCATGTTTTTATTTTCAGTTTCAGGATCTAAATTTTTTAAAGACTAAACTACAACCACGACAGTCTGATTTAAAATCTGCTTCATTCAGCTGCAAAACAAATAGAAGTAATGACCCATTTTCAGCATTAAAGCCTTATCGGCAATTCTTCCTCAGCCTGCCAAAAGTGTTTTTCTTCTATTTGCTTTTCAGTACATTGGGCTAAATTTGAGATACTTTTTGACTGCTCATTTGCATGGGTAACAGAAATAGGTTTTAACACTTGCTGTATAGAAAAACAGAAAAGGACTTCTGAAATGAACAAGTATCAGATCAAGTATCTCCTGTTAAGTCATATACCTGGCATTTAGTAGATGACAGCCTCTAAAGTTCTCTAAACACATTTTGAGTGGGTCACTCTTTTATAGTATGAATCAGTTTTGGAGACCATATAACTCACACACTTTTACTTGCTGCTTGATCCTAGCCAAAAGACAAATAGCCATCAGAAAGCTTATGATGGGCTGGGTTGTTTGTCAACATTACATAATTTGAAAAGAACAAAGAGCATCTGTTCTCAATCAGATTCATCTTGTCTGGATGAAATAAGTAGAAGTTTTAGTAAGATACTGTAAATGGCAGCACAGTGTATACACTCTCGCCTTGCAGCTCTGGGTCTCGGGGTTTGGAATCCAGCCAGAGCACTATTATTATTAATATTGATTTATATAGAGCCAACATTTTCCGTGGCACTATCTGCACAGAGTTTTTATCTTCTCCCATGTCTGTGTGGGTTTCCTACCCCATTCTAAAAACATACAGATAAGTTAACTAAGTTAATTGACTATAGACTACAATGGATAAGTGACTATGGTAGGGATTATATTTGAGAGTTAAAAAAATCTGTGAATCTGAGAAACATGTCAGTGTTATATAAATACTAAATAATAGTAATAATAATGTACAACTGCAGCAAAGTTAAATATGTAACAAACACATATAGCTGTGATCTTCAATCCTCATGTTTTGATCTTAGAATGAAGAAAGCAATGAGAAAGCGGATGAGTCTGAAGATGACTTTGAAGAGATGAACCACTTGCTGCTATCAGCCAGGAACTTCCCTCGTAAAGCCAGTCAAACCAGCATATTCTTGCAAGAATGGGACATCCCATTTGAACAGCTGGAGATTGGGGAGATGATTGGTAAAGGACGCTTTGGGTTAGTTTACCATGGACGCTGGCATGGAGAAGTAGCAATTAGACTTATTGACATTGAGAGGGACAATGAGGACCAGTTAAAGGCTTTTAAGCGGGAAGTGATGGCTTACCGACAAACGCGACATGAGAATG
This sequence comes from Hyperolius riggenbachi, assembly GCF_040937935.1. Taxonomy (NCBI): domain Eukaryota; kingdom Metazoa; phylum Chordata; class Amphibia; order Anura; family Hyperoliidae; genus Hyperolius; species Hyperolius riggenbachi. Next base: position 527,360,995 of record NC_090646.1, on the reverse strand, counting down.
TGGTACTCTTCATGGGAGCCTGTATGAGCCCTCCTCACCTAGCAATTATCACCAGGTAATATTACTTTATTTTGTATGTTAACTATCACTTCTTTTATGTTGCTTAAAGTTTATCTATGTTCAGGTGGCGGTACACAGTTATTATATATATTTATATAGGTAGCGCTCCACAGAAATGATGAGTAAGAGATATAAGCCCCCTTTGGGACCGCACTCACCCTCTTAGGTGGACCACTGCTAGATTGGTCATTAGCGTCTTAACAGTCATCCAGGTGGAAGTAGATGAGGTCCTCTATTCTCTGTCTCGATGAGGATATTGGGGTCCCCAATATAGTTAGATGTCTTCAGTTCCACTTAGACCTCCGTGCTCCTCATAGAGGATAATATACTTCAAGGTACCTCACAGAGGAATAAAGTGGACCATAGCGTGATTCCGTTTAAAAAATATAACAATTTATTTCTAAAACATACTCACAAACGTGAATTGGGTAACAGGCGTTTAGAGTTTGTAACGGGCTCTCCCCCGTGCCTCCCCGGGTAAAGGCCTATCGAGGTGGTCCGCTCCGCTCGTTATCCGCCCGTTATCCGCCGGCTGGTCTCGCTTCAGGGTGCTCTTCCTGGTTGTCCTGTGGCTCCACCCGGCGCGTTTCGTCACACGCGTGACTCATCAGGGGTACACAGTTATTAATTTTGATTTTATACATGAATTTATATAAATTATCCACCATGCCCAATCAGGTATTTAGCTAGATTTTCTACTCAATCAATCAAAAAAAAAACAAAAATGAATCCAGCTAAAGAAATGTTAAATTCAGTTTTATGTATACAGTCCATCATTTTATGCAAACAACATGAAATTCAAACAATTTGGTTGTATTTTGTACAATTTTGGTTCTACACCCAAAGATCCAAGCCCCTATTTTGTCTGAAGCAGGTAGCTTCATAGCCACAAGTCTGTTTTTATCATTCAAAAAAATGTTTTATCCTTAGGTGCATAGATTGGGCATAAAGTCAGTGGCCATTAAAGACGATGAAAAATGAGTATTAGTTTAGCAATAATGTAAGAGGGTTATCCTTAAGCCTCATACATTGCTAGGCAGTCATTAGCCAATATGATCGTTTTTAGACCTCTTGGCTAGGTATGTAAACAGCTGTCCCAGTGCTCAAGGTTTGTACATGTGTATGACTGTTGCCCATCGGGATTGAGACTTGATGCTTCAGGTGGCAATTTAAGGCTGAGTGCTGTACAGACACATTGCTAGGCTACAACTAAAAATCATTGTGTTGTGATGGAGTTGGGAGGAGGGATGATGGCACAGTGCACCACGTAGATGTTTCTAGAGGGTGAGGTATGTAGAAACAATATGCTCAACCAGGATGATCGAGCATGCTGGATCTTTAGGGGACACATCTAGGCAGCTGTACACATGCTAGATTCTCAGCAGAGCCGACCCCAGCTGGCTGTCTCTGTTGAAGCTGAGCTAGAGTTTGTAGGAGACTTAAGCGATTCATCCTGGAGAATTCCTAAATGACAAATGAGCATATTTTTTATCACACAGGACGCAGGTAACTTGTTCACTGTCTATTGTCCCCACTCCCTTCTCTGTAAATAGCATATGCTTTTTGGCGCTAGCTTAACAGTGTGTCCGTACAGCACTTTGATAACAGTTTGACATCCCAGTTATACAACTGAATAGCCATATGATCTCAAATTCATGACAAATTGATGCAGCTTAAAGTGTAACTGCACTCAGAATTTCCTCTCTGCTGTAAAAGGTTAGCAGAGGTAGAGATGGACAGCACTCCTGTATATAAATTCAATGATGTGCCACGGTCAAAGAGTCAGGCAGCACTCCTGACTCGCAAGTTCAAGTAGTAGTGTGGAGACCGGCACCATCAATTAGTAAATATGCCCTTTATTAAATGAAAAGACACATAGACATAAAGTACGAAGTTCGGAGGAGTGTCCTCCTTTCTCAAGTAGATGTCAGTGTCTAACTAAAAACTAGGGATGCTCATTCGGATTCCGCGGAAATGCAATTTCCGAAATTCCGATCGGAAATTGCATTTCCGCATTGGAATGCAGAAATCTGTAATGCAAGTGCCGTAGGCGGATTTCCGACGGAAATCGCGGAAATTTCCGCCGGAAATTGCGGAAATTCCGCCCGACATCTAGGACTTAAGGGGGCTTTGCTATTAACCGCTAAAGTCAGCGGATTTTTACTGTAATGTAAAATGCAGAAAATCTGCATCTGCTTATTTTCTGCATTTTATATTACAGTAAAAATCCGCCCCCGTAAAAAAGCAAAGCCCCCGTAAGTCCTAAAAACACCAAATTTTCAGGGTTTATTAAACAGAATCTTCTGAACAAGATGCAAAAAAAAGTTTTCAAAAAGACCTTATAGTTTTTGAGAAAATCAATGTTAAATTCGGGCGGAATTTCCGCGATTTCCGGCGGAAATTCCGCCTTTGAATGCGGAAATTGGTAGCGGAAAGCGGAATCGGTAATTGGTACATGACGGAATGCGGATTTACCGCGGAATCGGAAATTGGCATTCCGACCATCCCTACTAAAAACAAACGAATAGACATTTATATAGTACATCAACATGGAGTATAGACCAATCACATTAGAGTACGCCTGTGGCGACCAATCCCCTGTCCGCTACCCAGAGCGGACCTGATGGGGAACTTCTTTCTTAATATTCTAATGTGCGCTGATGTGGACTACCCAAAGAGCACAGCGCAGAGATGGACGGCGGCGCCCGCAGTTCAGCCCACAGTGTCAAGACGCCGACCAATCAGCCGACAGTCTCAGGTGACGTCATACTGGTACCACCTACAGGACGAGGCGGACCAGATGGGAGACTGTATCGGCTCAGGGCGGCAAAACGGACCGCCCCTCAAGGCCAGGAACGTCATAACAACACGTGGGTGAGATGTAAACAAACCACCCACGTGATTGTAACACCGAAGGAATCACCGCCGGCAGTTAGACACTGACATCTACTTGAGAAAGGAGGACACTCCTCCGAAACTTCGTACTTTATGGCTATGTGTCTTTTTATTTAATAAAGAGCATATTTACTAATTGATGGTGACGGTCTCCACACTTCTGCTGTAAAAGGTTAGTCACAGCAAGATAACCGTTATGGACAAAAAATATACAAGTACAATTTAAGGAAATCCTAAAAAAAACTCTTAGAACTTGCTTTCACTTTGCAGGGTATGCTGAAAGCAGCTAAGCCTCAGTGTTTTCTGTATGGGGAGAGTGCTCCTACAGAGTCTTCACAGCTGCTGATAACAACTAATTAGGCACTTTGATCTGGGTAAATTGAACACAGCAGTGGATTTCTTCAGCAACCATACGTGGAATGTGTACTTGTGCGGAATATGCAGCATTTCCCCCGCATCTGAGTTGGATGTGGAAATGCTGCCTATTCTGTCAATAGCATGCCGTCCAAATCGCATGCCTGTGTGATTCTGTAAGTATGCTATAGCCATGCATTGCCTATAATGATTCGGCTGCAGCTTCACAGCAGCACGGGTGCTGCTTCCGATTTGTAAATGGACACAGTGCCTAAGTGAAAGCCTTCTTCCACTCAGGCACTGTGTCCATTTCCAAATCGGAAAGCAAACTGGTGTCAAAAGCCTGTACAGGTAGTCCCTGACTTATGAACGCCCGACTTACGAACGACCCGCCAATACGAACGGCATGGATTCTGTGTTTCCATGGATACAAATCAGATTTTTTTTTTCAAATTGGACTTGTAGATTTTTGAGAAAATCGATTTAAAAAAAAATTCAAAGAAAACATGGCTTTTAAACTTGTATAAGCAGGTACAGAGGGCAGAGGTGACACAGAGGGGGACACTGGAGGCATAGGGGGCACAGAGGAAGTACAGGGGACAGAGATGGCACAGTGTTCCAACTTAAGAACAGATTCAGGTTAAGAACAAACCTACAGTCTCGATCTCGTTCGTTAACCGGGGACTACCTGTATTTGTTTGCTGCCCTCTGTGGCAGATTTGGCATACAGGGAGATAGGTATTGGGATTTTCTATACACCAAAGGAGCAATCTGATCACTGTAGTGTAATGTTGCCATGATAGCAAAGGCAAATCTGAACTTCCTGGAAAATGTAAAATACCTAGAACTTACTGGGAATTGAACTAGAAAATTGCGACAAGCTTGGGAAATAACAAATATCTTTGTCCTATGCACCTATCTCTCTGGGGTTATATGACCAGTCTAACAGTGCTACTGAGATAATAAGTTGCTCATCTGGCTTTTTGTGACTTGCGATTGACAGATGATTTTCCATGACATCATCACACTTCCACAAGATTTAAAGCTTGGCCCTGGCACCATCTAATTGAGAACTAATTTGTTGTGTCATTATTATCCGTGATCTGTTTGTACAACCCACCTGAGGGTTTTATGTGTGACAGCTTTTCTCCTGTTTGCTGATGAATTGGCAAACTGTCCCTGTCCCTCTGTGAATGCTGAGCATGTGTTGGGCTGGGACTGCCTCTGAAGCTTTCCCTTTGGGTAATGCCTGTGAAAATGAGGTCTGATCAAAGGCGCACATCAAGAGCCTGTCTCATTATGGTGAGCACAGCGGGGACATTCCCATACCACTTGTTTTTGGATGCAGAATCTGGAGAGAACAGGAAGACTGACAGCTACCTAAAGCAGTATCAGGTCTTCTATGTCATGGAAAAAAACATATAAATGTGACCTGGGTCTCAGAATTATACATCAGAAATATTATACAATTTTCACCTACTGTGCTTTATTTTTCTTTATTCTTTTGTATATGGGGTTAATACTTGATAATATGATAATAGATGGACGCAAAGAGGCTGGATTATCATGTGTAGATTCAGTGAGGTGTGTTCAATAATAAGAGAAATCCACTGTAATTGACAATAAACTTATAAGTGCTGTTTACTTATAAGTGGTGTGCACTTATAAGTGCTATTTACTTATAAGTGGTGTGTACATATAAGTTATCTTTACTTATAAGTGTTGTGTACTTATAAGTGGTGTATACGTACAAGTGGGTTGTACTTCTAAGTGGTGTGTACTTACAAGTGGTGTGTACTTACAAGTGGTGTGTACTTACAAGTGGTGTGTATTTACCAGTGGTGTGTATTTACAAGTGGTGTGTACTTACAGGTGGTGTGTACTTACAGGTGGTGTGTACTTACAGGTGGCGTGTAAATATAAGTGGTGTGTAAATACAAGTGGTGCATACTTACAAGTGGTGCATACTTACAGTTGGTGTGTACATACAAGTGGTGCATACTTACAAGTGGTGTGTACTTACAAGTGGTGTGTACTTACAAGTGGTGTGTACTTACATGTGGTGTGTACTTGCTAGTGGTGTGTACTTATAAGTGGTGTGTACTTACAAGTAGGGTGTACTTACAAGTGGGGTGTACTTACAAGTGGGGTGTGCTCCGGGAAGCTAGGACTGTACTCAAACAATAAAAAGAAGTGGGATCAGAGAAAGGGCACCTTCACTGCTGGACTCAAAGTGCCACATCAAACAGAGAAGTCAAATATTGCTTGTAGCACTCTTTTCATTTGCACTAACAGTATCTGAAGGAAGGATTAGCATGCAGAAGTAAATCTTCCCTTTATCTGATCAATGAGCAAAGTGATTTATCTTACAAACTTATATATATTATAAGTGCATCTTGTGCCACTTAAAGCACAAGTGAAGTGAGTGAAGTATAATTCCCAATGACATTGAAACACAAATATCTGTTCCATTATGAACTATAAGAGCACCCTGTTTTAAAGGATAAATGTAGTGAGAAGAATATGGAGGCTGCTATATTTATTTCCTTTTAAACAATACTAGTTTCCTGGCTGCCCTGCTGATCTATGTGGCTGCAGGAGTGTATGTAAGTCTGAATCACACTAAAAACAACCATGCAGATAATCTTGTCAGATCTGACAATATTGTCAGAAACACCTGATCTGCTGCATGCTTGTTCAGGGACTTTGGCTAAAAGTATTAGAGGCAGAGCATCAGCAGGACAGCCAGGCCAGGCAACTAGTATTGCTTAAAATGAAATAAATATGGCAGCCTTCATATCCCTTTTGCTTCAGTTGTCCTTTAAACTCAAACACAAAAGGAAGGGAGCACTGTACCAAAAAGGTGTATGCAGCGTGCCCAAGTCTCACCCCAGTGCCTCCTGGGGAGCACAATACAGTCTACACACAAGACTGGCACCGCTGTCTGCAAATATAGCTCTTTTATTCCATAAGAAAAGGCAGCAGTGAAAGACTGCTGTTTTGAGTACACAACTCTTTATCAAACTGCTTATAGCCATAAAATCAAGTGACCACACCTTTAAATAAGCCCTCCCCAAAGAGGTGGGGAGGATACCAGAGCGGACCTGATGGAAGACTGTGCCCTCACAATATACAAATGCTCAGTAGGTGCATCTTACCTGTGGAATATCTAAAAAGGAGTAGCCAGCCCCACACTATAGGATCAGCCAATAGTATGAACCCACTGACATCAGCAGTGTTGCTGATGTCAGTGGGATCATCCTACTGGGCATTTGAATATTGTGAGGGCACAGTCTTCCATCAGGTTCGCTCTGTGAATTGCATATGGGCCTTAGTCTCCATTAGAGATGGCCAAAACCTTCGATTTTCGGTTCGCAAATCGGGTTCGCAAACTTCTGCAAAAGTTCGGTTCGCACAAACTTTTGCGAACCGCAATAGACTTCAATGGGGAGGCGAACTTTGAAAACTAGAAACACTTATGCTGGCCACAAAAGTGATGAAAAATATGTTTCAAGGGGTCTAACACCTGGATGGGGTAGGACGGAGTGGGATAGACGCCAAAAGTCCCGGGGGAAGACCTAGATTTGACGCAAAGCAGCGTTTTAAGGGCAGAAATCACATTAAGTGCTAAATTGCAGGCCTAAAGTACTTTAAAACATCTTGCATGTGTATACATCAATCAGGGAGTGTAATTAGAGTACTGCTTCACACTGACACACCAAACTCACTGTGTAACACACCACAAACAGCTGTTTGTGTAGTGACGGCCGTTCTGGACTAGTGCGCACCATGGTGAGAGTAGAGATGAGCGTAATGACGTAATTACGATTTCGCGAAATTTCGCGTAATTAGTGTAATTACGATTATGGACGTAAGTACATCATCGTAATGAAGAAGGATTTCGCGAAATTTCGCGTAAGCGTAATTTTCGCATTACAGTGGGTATTACGAAATTAATGCGTATGGCCATGATCCCAAGCGGAAAAGTTGACGCATGGATCAATGTTAGGTAGCCGCCGACTTTAAGGGTTAATAGCAAAGCCCCCTTAAATGCTAAGAGCCTCAAATTTGGAGAATATATTAAGGAGATCAGGAGGAATAAGAGGAAAATTTTTTTTTGCAAAAAGACCTTATAGTTTTTGAGAAAATCGATGTTAAAGTTTCAAAGTAAAAATGTATACATTTAAAAACCCGCCGACTTTAACGGTTAATAGCAAAGCCTGCTTAAAGTTTAGGAACACCAAATTCCTAGGATATATTAAGGGGATCAGTGGGAATAAGAGGAAAACATTTTTTTTCAAAAAGACCTTATAGTTTTTGAGAAAATCGATTTTTAAGTTTCAAGGGCAAAAATGTCTTTTAAATGCGGAAAATGTCAGTTTTTTTTGCACAGGTAACAATAGTGTATTATTTTCATAGATTCCCCCAAGTGGGAAGAGTTTTACTTACTTCGTTCTGAGTGTGGGAAATATAAAAAAAAGACGACGTGGGGTCCCCCCTCCCAGACCTCTTTAACCCCTTGTCCCCCATGCAGGCTGGGATAGCCAGAATGCGGAGCACCGGCCGCGTGGGGCTCCGCACCCTGACTATACCAGCCCGCATGGTCCATGGATTGGGGGGTCTCGGAAGGGGAGGGGCAGCCAAGCTTTCCCCTCCCCCTCCGAGCCCTTGTCCAATCCAAGGACAAGGGGCTCTTCTCCACCTCCGATGGGCGGTGGAGGTGGAGGCTGCGATTTCCTTGGTTCATGGTGGAATCTGGGAGTCCCCTTTAAAAAGGGGTCCCCCAGATGCCCACCCCCCCTCCCAGGAGAAATGAGTATAGAGGTACTTGTACCCCTTACCCATTTCCTTTAAGAGTTAAAAGTAAATAAACACACAAACACTTAGAAAAAGTATTTTAATTGAACAAAAAACATAACCACGAAAAAAGTCCTTTAATATTCTTAATTAACCATTAATACTTACCTGTCCCTTTAAATAAATGATCCCACGCAATATCCTCGGAAATGTTCTATCAGTTACAATGTAACAAAGTTATTACAATGTAACAACTTTGTTACATTGTAACTACGCCGCACCCGACGTCACTCGCCGCTCAGCCGCCGCACGGACCCGACAAAGCTCTGAGCTATATAGCTCAGAGCTCTCTAAGCATCTTTGTATTTGGTCTCCAAGGAGCCCCATTGGTCCTTAGCAGACCAATGGGGTTCCTTCTGATTTGAAGGAACCCCATTGGTCTGCTAAGGACCAATGGGGCTCCTTGGAGCCCAAATACAAAGATGCTTAGAGAGCTCTGAGCTATATAGCTCAGAGCTCTGTCGGGTCCGGACTCCGTGCAGGACGCTAAGTCCCCGCCGGCTCCGCTGCCCTCCCCGCCTCTCCCACATGTCACCCACATGTCACCCACATGTGGGTGACATGTGGGTGACAGATGTGGGCGGGGTGGACAGCGGGGGCCAGCGGGGACTAAGCGTCCTGCACGGACGCGTATGCGGCGGCTGAGCGGCGAGTGACGTCGGGTGCTGCGTAGTTACAATGTAACAAAGTTGTTACATTGTAATAACTTTGGTACATTGTAACTGATAGAACATTTCCGAGAATATTGCGTGGGATCATTTATTTAAAGGGACAGGTAAGTATTAATGGTTAATTAAGAATATTAAAGGACTTTTTTCGTGGTTTTTTTTGTTCAATTAAAATACTTTTTCTAAGTGTTTGTGTGTTTATTTACTTTTAACTCTTAAAGTAAATGGGTAAGGGGTACAAGTACCTCTATACTCATTTCTCCTGGGAGGGGGGGTGGGCATCTGGGGGACCCCTTTTTAAAGGGGACTCCCAGATTCCACCATGAACCCCCCCCCCCCCCCAGGAAATCGCGGCCTCCACCTCCACCGCCCATCGGAGGTGGAGAAGAGCCCCTTGTCCTTGGATTGGACAAGGGCTCGGAGGGGGGGGGGGGAAAGCTTGGCTGCCCCTCCCCTTCCGAGACCCCCCAATCCATGGACCATGCGGGCTGGTATAGTCAGGGTGCGGAGCCCCACGCGGCCGGTGCTCTGCATTCTGGCTATCCCAGCCTGCATGGGGGACAAGGGGTTAAAGAGGTCTGGAAGGGGGGACCCCACGTCGTCTTTTTTTTATATTTCCCACACTCAGAACGAAGTAAGTAAAACTCTTCCCACTTGGGGGAATCTATGAAAATAATACACTATTGTTACCTGTGCAAAAAAAACTGACATTTTCCGCATTTAAAAGACATTTTTGCCCTTGAAACTTAAAAATCGATTTTCTCAAAAACTATAAGGTCTTTTTGAAAAAAAATGTTTTCCTCTTATTCCCACTGATCCCCTTAATATACCCTAGGAATTTGGTGTTCCTAAACTTTAAGCAGGCTTTGCTATTAACCGTTAAAGTCGGCGGGTTTTTAAATGTATACATTTTTACTTTGAAACTTTAACATCGATTTTCTCAAAAACTATAAGGTCTTTTTGCTAATTTTTTTTCCCTCTTATTCCTCCTGATCTCCTTAATATATTCTCCAAATTTGAGGCTCTTAGCATTTAAGGGGGCTTTGCTATTAACCCTTAAAGTCGGCGGCTTTTTTATATTATACGGAGCGTTACGGTTTAACGCGAAATTACGGTAGCGTTTCATGCGAAATTACGGCATGAACGAAATGCGAAATTACGCGTTAAAAATTACGCTTACGGTATTTTCAATTACGATTTTAAATGCAATTACGCTACCGTAATTTCGCATCGTAATCGCAAATTTCGCATGCGTAATTATAGTAATGCGAAATTAAGAAAATTTCGGCTCAACTCTAGGTGAGAGTGCAGGCCGTGGCGGTTTTCAAGCCCATATGGTCGCCGGTCTGAGGTAGCTGAATGACAGAACAGTGACTGTCCAGCTGATAAAATTTGGCCTGTCCACAATGAAGCAACGACCTTGTTATCGTGGGTGTGCCCCCCCCCCCTCGGGGGGACACACTCATATAGCCGTCGGTCATTGCTTCATTGTGATACGCAAGCCCCTTCACCGCAGCAAGGTAATGATCACGAAGGGGAATTGGCACATGTACATGCCTTTTGTTTTGTTGTTGCAGCTGCAGTGCAGCCAGAAAAATTAGGCAGGCATGTACACGCACCAGAAAAATTATTATAGTGGCCGCTGCTAGCAAAAAATTCAGGAATCCACCTGGAGTCCTGGACCCTGTTGGTGGTGGCGGAGAAGGCAGTCAACTGGCCTGCGGGAAGAGATGCTGTGTGTGGAGACTGACTTAGTCTTCGGGCAGGTCTTAGCGTGCTTTGCAGACCAGGCATCCGTGGTCAGATGGACCTTTGACCCAACGCTGTGTGCCAGAGATGTCACCACTTGCCTTTCAACATCACGGTACAGTTTAGGTATTGCCTTTTTTTAGAAAAAATTGCGGCCTGTTATCTTCCACTGCGGTGTGTGGCTTTGCTTTTGTGTGCTGCTTTCCCTCAGGTGGTCATCCCATTGCTTTGTAATCATGTGCTTTCGTAAGGTAGTTGTCCCTACGTGGGTCTTGGTCTTTCCACGGCTCAATTTTCGGTGGCAGAGAGCACAGATGGCATTGCTCTCATCTGAGGCAGACACACACAAAAATGTCCACACCGCTGAGCCCTGGGGTGATGGCACTTTGGTGGTGGTGGCCTACTGAGTGTTAAGTGGGGTGCCAGAATCAGAGCAGGAGGAGGAAGATATGTCACGCTTCCGTGCGGAAGCTGAGAAAGATGAGGTGTTTTGTGTTAAATAGTCAATTACGTCCTGACAATATTGGGGGTTGATGGCACGTGCTTTCTTCTGAACACTGTACTTTGGTCGAGGGCCGCACAAAATCACAACAGCACGACCTCGAACAGACCTGCCAGGTGGCCTGCCTCTGCCTTTTGTTTTGTCTATATTGGGGGGGATGAAGTGAGAAGTATGCACTGACTTGACTAATACAATGTGCAGTCACATAGGTGCAGTTAACAGGTATGCACGGAGTGGTGTATCACACTGCGTGCACTCACGTAGGTAGGTGGGTGCACTGAACACAACAGGTAAGTGTATGCAGTGATGGTGTTAGGATTCCTCCTGTGACGTGTTCTGTCCATTGCAGGTGGAGCTGCAAATGGACAGTTCTGGTTTGTCAGTCTGCATTCGGTTGTGCCTTTGCAGTGAGTGAGTCACTTTGTCATTTGCAATTGCTCTGCAGTTCTGGACAGTTCAGAATACTGTCATGATTCCACTAGTGGTTTGCTGCAGCTGACCTGCAGCCAGATAGCCCTGGATTTCCTGCATGCATGTTCTTGCATAGAACTGCATGCATTTGTTATGATGGTCTTTCAGCTAGCAAATGGGATTCAGGCCAGCACAGGATTGAGTGATTACCATTCAGCTGTGTGGAGATTTGCATGCTTGCATCCATTGGATGATGCAGGCATAAAAGCCTGCCTCTGCTGTTAGACTGCGGCCCATCATAGTTTTAGTCTTAGCCTGTCTAGCTGTTACTTCTGGGCCCTTGTTCCTGTTCCTGTTACCTTGTGTGGATTGCACTGACTCCTGCAGAGGAGTAGCAAATCCTTCCTAGTCCTGTTCCGGTTACCTTGCGAGGATTGCGCTGACTCCTGCAGAGGAGTAGCAAATTCTTCCTAGTCCTGTTCCTGTTACCTTTCGTGGATTGCTTTGCCTCCTGCAGAGGAGTAGTGAATCCTTCCTAGTCCTGTTCCTGTTACCTTGTGTGTTGGTCTGTGTGTGAACAGTCAGAGACTGGATTAGCAAGCGTTCATTCTGTTTGCTTCAAGTCCTTGTTTATGTTTAGTCAGATCCGTGGTACATTTGAACTGGCAGGACCCCAGGGATTTTGTACAATAGTTAGTTCTGTTATACTGTTTAATACTACCTGTGATTATCTGTGTTTGACCTATTGCCTGTTTATCTTGCTCTGTCTGTCCTGCCTTGTGGATTGCGCCATCTCCGGCGTAGGAGTGGCAAATCCTCTAGTCCTGTCCTTGCAGGTAGCCATTGCTGTGGTTGCTATTGGCTACCTCACTCCAGACTGTCTTGTATCTGTCTGAATGTTTGCTATCGCAAGAGCAGCACAACATCGCACTGCGCTGCCATTGCGTCTTATCAGAAGCCCAGAGCTGCTGTTGCTCTGGGCAGCCTGTGTAGCCTCTTCCCTAATTCAACTCTCAGCCTTGTTTTGCTGGCTGGTCAGAAAGTATGACCCCCCAGCATTACAGATGGGTATTACAATGTGCACCTGTCACACACAGACAGGTACCGGACAGGCACAGTGACACTGCATGCACTCATGTAGGTAGTTGGGTGCACTGTGAACAACAGTTAGGTATATGCAGTGATGCATATTACAATGTGCACCTGTCACACACACACAGGTAGTCACTGAATGTGCTGGGCCTGGCAGTAGCACACACAGTAGGAATTACCAAGGCTGTCTATGCAACACAAGTGTCAGTAGGACACACACACACACACACACAAAAACATAGATCACAAGAACAAGATTAACTCTCAAAAGAGCTGTTGTGGGGTGCTTTTTCAGCAATAAGAATCAGCAAGGAGCAAGCTAACAAGCCTACAAGAGCCTAACTAAGCTTTCCCTATGAGAGTCTGCAGCAGCTTTCCCTTCTCTAATTAATGCAGGCACGCGAGTGAGTCCAAAGCCTGACGCTGCCTGCCTTTTATAAAGGGGGTGGGGCTCCAGGAGGGAGTGTAGCCTGATTGGCTACAATATATCTGCTGACTGTGATGTAGAGGGTCAAAGTTGACCCTCATGATGCACTATGAGGGCGAACCGAACTTCTGGAAAAGTTTGCGTTCGCTGGTGAACGCAAACCACCGAAGTTAGCTGGGAACCGTTCACCGGTGAACCGTTCGGGCCATCTCTAGTCTTTATTTACGCTTGCTGAAGTAGGAGCATATCTATATAGTATGGGGACAGCACCAAAGTGTCTGCTGCACTCTGGAACAGATGTCTGCCGTTCTATCAGTTTAATAGCAAAGCATCCACTGTCTTGAAAATTGTTCTTGTTGTGATTGTGCATCGCAGTAATACTACAGACAAAACTGAACATGTTGAAATGGAAGTGTGTGAATGGATACATAAGAAAGCATGGCCCATCACTCCCTGCTGTCCACTCCGGGAAACAGTCTGGCATCGGATCCAGGGTGAATCAAACCTTACCGGTCTATCTAGAAATCACATTTATATTACAGTTACAGTAACTGGGACTTCAGTGCTGTGAAGAAAATAAAGGGTTAATACAAACCATTGGACTATTACCACTTGTCACTGCCTCTTCTCAATTGAGATTAATGTCAACCATCTAGCACTGATTAGGTGCAAAACTATTAAGGAAGGTAACAGAATTTATTCATTAAATAGGAGCCCCTTCTTTATTTCGAATGTATAGGTTTGCATGTAATATTACATATTTAAAAAGTCTTCGAATATATGTAATTTTAAACTTCCGCACCAAGCCTATTAACTATAAATTGTGAATTAACTACGGCTGTCAAGAATCAATACATGAGCTGTAAATTGCAATTCTAACCTCAGGAGGAATCTGTGCACACTGAGGAATGTTACAGCGAAGTCCCACTGGGGATTCTTCCTACTTCAGCTGACAAGCACAAAGCTTCAGTTTTTCACATTCTCCCATGTGCCTTTCCTACAAACCGCTGACACAAGTCTGTCCTCTGCCCAAACTGTTGTAGCTACACAGACCATAAAGTGCATCTTTCACTAGAACTTGCAAAAATAGGAGAGCAGACTGAATACACAGATGTCTCAAGCTGAATACTCACCTAACGACACAGGAAGATGGATCACAGCTACGTCCCTTAACAATGAGCATTCCCCAATCCATCTTCCTGCCGGAAGGTATGCACCACGGCACACGACAGACACGGGAGTTGTCGGGGGTCTCAAAGGTCCTTATCACTGCCCGTCACCAAACGACTGGGTACCAATGTCACAAAGTCATGGAAATGATTGCTCAACACGCAAAAAAATGCCGGTCATCTACACAATCGCGTACTGGGTGCAGGCCTGAAGTATTCAATGTTCCCAATCAAATTTAAAGGGAAGCTGAAGTGAGTAAAAGTATTTAAAATAAACACATGCTGTAGCTGCAAATGAATATTACAAACTTACCTCACCGTCAGTTCCTCTCAGAAGCTCGCCATTTTCTTCTTACTGTGATCCCTTCCAGTTCTGACAATATTTTGTCAGAACTGAAATATACCAGTTGCTGTCATTTATATATCGGCAGCTGTCAGTGACAACTGATATGCCAGGTAATGTCCATGTTTCCCTATGGCTCAAGTGGGTGATATTACAGTTTAACAGTGTGCTGACCAGGAAGCTGTTAGGAGGTAATGGCCATTTTCAAAATGAAGGACAGAGAATTCCATTGATCACAGTGGACAAATGGGACACAGGAGAGGAAAAAGAGATTGAGGAGTAGACTACACAGGAGGTAAGTATGACCTGTGTATGGTTATTTTGACTTTTTCAGTTCAGGTTCTCTTTAAGCTTCTTAAAACAGAAGGTATTTTCAAATATTCATCTTAAAGTGAGCAATGCATCACCTCAACTATAGCGAGGAGAACGCCAGCGCATACCACTAAGGCTGCATCTGAAATGACCACCAGCTCAGTGTGTAGCACCTATATAGATTTTCTACACACTTCGCATTCAATTCATATGCAAATCATATGCAAATCTGCTACTACTTATCATGCAAACAGGAAACTCAGGAGGAGGGGCTGGGAGCAGCTAACCTGACAGTTACATAGTTACAAAGTTAAGGAAAGGTGGGGGGGGGGGGGGGAAGGCTGCGCATCCCTAAACACATGCTACAATTGAATGGTTAATCGCACAGGCATACACCGCCTCTGCCAGACTGAAAAATGCATGCCCTGCATCCAAGACAAGTGCTAACATTTATTAAACTAGGAGGTACTTTAGCTTCCAATATGGTTTGCATGCAAAGTATATTATACTAGACACTTGCGCCACGGTGAGGCAGACTTCCGGGCAAGTGACCTAACCTAAACTTAAAACCTTGGGAGCAGCTAAGCAGAAAAAAATGTGTACCTTACATTTGGTAGAACAGCGAGGAGAACGCCAGCGCATACCACTAAGGCTGCATCTGAAATGACCACCAGCTCAGTGTGTAGCACCTATATAGACTTTCTACACACTTCGCATTCAATTCAGATGCAAATCATATGCAAATCTGCTACTACTTATCATGCAAACAGGAAACTCAGGAGGAGGGGCTGGGAGCAGCTAACCTGACAGTTACCTCAACTATAGCCCATAGCTCATTAATTTTACAGAGGACTATAATCCAATTTGTAGATAGTTGCTTCATGCCATGCTAGCCTTCATCAGGGCAAAGTATGTATGGATTCAAGTAGTTTTTTGCTAATAACTTTGTTTTTAAGAAAAGCTAAATTGTACGTGGCATAGCCTTTTTAATTTAGAGGCTTTTCAGTCCCTTTAGATCTTGTGGAAACTTCTAGTGTATCTGGCACTCCAAAATGCCTCTGAGTATTCTCAATCACACTATGGCTATTTCCCTATTTGTAAATGATTTAGAGTCCACCAACTAGAGTATGATGATCCAATCATTAGTAGGGACAGCTACTCATCCAGACAATTTAAAAGGAGAATCAAGCAGGGTACACTTCATATTTCTCAGTTCATATTTGCTTTAAATCCCATGGATAGCACGAATAATGTGTGGTCTGCTTAAAGAGAATCTGTATTGTTAAAATCGCACAAAAGTAAACATACCAGTGCGTTAGGGGACATCTCCTATTACCCTCTGTCACAATTTCGCCGCTCCTCGCTGCATTAAAAGTGGTTAAAAACAGTTTTAAAAAGTTTGTTTATAAACAAACAAAATGGCCACCAAAACAGGAAGTAGGTTGATGTACAGTATGTCCACACATAGAAAATACATTCATACACAAGCAGGCTGTATACAGCCTTCCTTTTTAATCTCAAGAGATCATTTGTGTGTTTCTTTCCCCCTGCAGCTATCTTCCACTGAAGTGTCGGGCTGTTTCTTCCTGCAGAGTGCAGACAGCTGTGCCTGTATGTAATTCCTCAGTATGTGAAAGCCCAGCCAGCTCAGAGGAGGATTTATCCAGCTTGTAAAAGATAATAGAGCAGAGAGAAGCTGCACTAATCTAAATAACACACAGGCAGTGTGCAGAGAGGGGCCAGGAGGGGGGAGATGCATCACAGAACCACAACACTGAAGAACTTGGCAGCCTTCCAGAGACAGGCTGACAAGTCTGACAAGAGAGAAATAAGTTGATTTATTACAGAGATGGTGATAGTAGAACGAGCTGCAGTAAGCCAGAACACATTAGAATAGCTTTTGGAACTTGTAGGATGATAAAAAACAGGATGCAATTTTTGTTACGGAGTCTCTTTAAAGAGTAACTGTCAGGCAAAAATAACTAATTTAAATCTATGTTCCCCTGTGTTAAACAGTGTGGAAGGAAGCCAAATGGCAATACTGAAGTTAAAAAGCTCTCTTACTTTATTGTTGGCTGAATAGCAGCCTTCCTTATCTCCAGGCTGTTTAAGGAGGCCGCATAAGACTAAGAAGGCCGCAGGCAGCCTGCAGAGCATGATGGGAAGGTTTTTTTTCCTCTACTGCCCTTCCTGCACCACCCCTTCATTTCCCTATTCCGCCCTAATCACCTGCTGCAGCCTCATTGGCTGCTCCCTCTCTCTTTCCTTCCCCATCCAGACACCCCGAGTGACAGCCGCGATCGGCGGCAGCTCCCCCCCCCCGCAAGTGACAGCCAAACTCCGCAACACCCCATCCCCCCCTGCGAGTGACAGCCGCGACTAGCGGCAACCCCCCCCGCGATTGACAGCCGCGATCGGCGACAACCCACCCAACCCCCTCCGCGATTGACAGCCAAACTCCGCAACACCATCATCCCTCCCCCTGAGTGACAGCCGCGATCGGTGGCATCACCCCCCCCCCCCCCTGCGAGTGACAGCCAAGATCGGCGGCATTTACTCCCCCTCCCCTGGAGTGACAAACCCATCCCCCATCCCGCAAAATGACCGGCATCGCAATCGGCCGCAAAACGACCGACATCACAATCGCAAACAAAACGACTGACTTCACAATCGGCCGCAAAACGACCGACTTTGCAATCGCAAGCAAAACGACCGACATCGCAATCGCAAGCAAAACGACTGACTTCGCAATCGGCTGCAAAACGACCGACATCGCAATCGCAAGCAAAAAGACTGACTTCGCAATCGGCCGCAAAACGACTGACTTTGCAATATCAAGCAAAACGACCGACATCGCAATTGCAAGCAAAACGACCAACATCGCAATTGCCCGCAAAACGACTGACTTTGCAATCGTAAGTAAAACGACCGACATTGCAATCGCCCACAAAACCACCGACATCGCAATCGCAAACAAAACTACCGACATCACAATCGCCCGCAAAACGACTGACTTTGCAATTGCAAGTAAAACGACCGACATCGCAATTGCCCACAAAACGACCGACATCGCAATCGCAAGTAAAACGACTGACTTCGCAATCGGCCGCAAAATGACTGACTTTGCATTCGCAAGCAAAACGACCGACATCGCAATCACCCGCAAAACGACCAACATCGCAATCGCCCGCAAAACGACCGACATCGCAATCGCCCACAAAACGACCGACATCGCAATCGCCCACCAAACGACCGACATCGCAATCACAAGCAAAACGCCTGACATCGCAATCGGCCTCAAAACGACTGACATCGCAATCGCCCACAAAACGACCGACATTGCAATCGCAAGCAAAACGTCTGACTTCGCAATCGGCCGCAAAACGACTGACTTTGCAATCGCAAGCAAAACGACTGACATCGCAATCGCAAGCAAAGCGACTGACTTCGCAATGGGCTGCAAAACGACTGACTTTGCAATCGCCCGCAAATCGAACGGACATCGCAATCGCCCGCAAAACGACCGACATCGCAATCGCAAGCAAAACGACTAACATTGCAATCGCAAGCAAAACGACCGACATCGAAATCGCAAGCAAAACGACCGACATCGCAATCGCAAGCAAAGCGACTGACTTCGCAATGGCCGCAAAACGACCGACATCGCAATCGCAAGCAAAACGACCAACCTAGCAATTGCCCGCAAAACGACCGACATCGCAATCACAAGCAAAACGACTGACTTTGCAATCTCGGCCGCAAAACGACTGACTTTGCAATCATCGCAAAACGACCGACATCGCAACCGCCCGCAAATTGAATGACATCGCAATCACCCGCATCCCCCTCCCCCCCGGCGACTGACAACGCAATCGCTCACACGGCTCCCCCCACCCCAACTGACAGCGAGATTGCGCGCAACCCCTCCCCCGACATGGTCGCTCCCCTCTGAGTGACAGACAATATGCCCCCGTTATGCCTAATACACACGATGCGTTTTCCCGCTCGATCCGCGGGTCGATCGGGATCGATTAGATTATTTCCAACTTGCTCGATTTGGATTTTGATCGTTCCTGCCGTCGATTTGGCATAATTAACATGCAAATCGACAGCAGGAACGATCGAAATCCAAATCGGGCATGTTGGAAATAATCGAATCGATCCCGATCGACCCGTGGATCGAGCAGGAAAACGCATCTTGTGTACCGAGCATAAGACCAGAGACTGGTAGGAGTGTCTGAGGGCTGGGACTTGGGAGGGCTAATGAATAATTAATCAGGAAGCAGGGTAAGGGAGGATATGACATCACAATTGGCTTCAGACAAGACAGTCAAAGATGGAAGCTGCCATGAAATGTCAGGAGCATCAATCTCTGCATATACTATATAAAAATTCTGTGAAATCCAAACGTGGACAGTGAAATGCACATGTAATATAAGTACAGCCAGTATTTAGCTACTGATATATGTGTGTAACGATTGTGGAACTTTCTCCGTGATCAGCGCACAACGCGTGCGCTGACACGGCGGAAATCTTCCACAAGCGTATATTTGCAGGCACCCAGCAAAAGGTGCTACGCACCTGTAGAGGGAAATTCCTGTCGGCAGATGGCGCTGGCGAGTGCAGAGGAACCAATCCTCTGTACCTCCACAAGTGCCAGACAGGAATTGTACGAAGCGCAGAACGCAATCGCAAGAGAGGCGATTGCGAATGAGATTGAGCAAAGGGACAGGTTGTATGTGTGTGCGCCAATCCAGTCGCCACCCCGCGACCGCGCACACACACAACAGCAGATACAAAATAGGAACGCGATCGCGAGAGGTGCGATCGCCAGACGTGACACAAGGCAGATCAGAATAGAAAACGAGGGTAGCAAAGGCACAGCAAATAATACAATAAGGAGATACGGAAAACAAACGCTAGCTAACCGCGAACACCGCACTCATTCGCAACAGTGCACGCGGTTATGCGCGATCTCCACGTGATAAGCACAATAGAGACAAGCACGCCTAACTAACCATTAACAGACAAACATGAATCAGAGGACGCGAGCGCTTGCTTAACGGTTACCTCACCGAGCCTCCAGCAAGCGCAGCGGACAAGACAGACACACGAAAACAGGGACAAACGAGAGATAGGATCCACAGCACTAGCGAAAAGTGGCTAGCGTGATCCAGGTACAGAGTAGCAGAACAGAAGGATCCCCAGCGCTAGCGAAAAGTGGCTAGCGCGATCCCAGAAGACAGACCAGAAGGATCCCCAGCGCTAGCGAAAAGTAGCTAGCGCGATCCCAGGAGACAGAACAGAAGAGATAGCTGGTAGCAACCGCTGCACCAGCTATACTCCAAGAACAGAGATCAGAACCATTTCCTGTCGACCACAGTAAGGACAGGACAATGGCAACAGGCAAGACAAGACAGAACAGGCAATACAGATAATACAACCTGACTGGGCTAGAAGGGGAGCCTAAAGCAACCCCCAGGAATTAACTATACTAGATAGCAATGGCTGACACTCCAGCAGTGTCCATCAGGAACAGACCATGGAAAGGAAATGACCAGCAAAGCCTTCTGGGAAACATAAAGCTCTTATAGTGCCAGTCATCAAAGAAGGCAGGTAGGGGATTTGCATAACGAATGTATGCAAATTCCCCAGCAAGAGAACAGAC
Organism: Hyperolius riggenbachi; assembly: GCF_040937935.1. Taxonomy (NCBI): domain Eukaryota; kingdom Metazoa; phylum Chordata; class Amphibia; order Anura; family Hyperoliidae; genus Hyperolius; species Hyperolius riggenbachi. The sequence continues at coordinate 527,340,488 of NC_090646.1, read as the reverse complement.
CAGAAACTTGCAATGGAAAGACAGGTCTCTGTTCCAGAGACCTGCAGCCCACAGACTAGAGGAATGGACAAACAGCTGTCTGCCTGTGCAGCCAGCTGAGCGGATCATCACAGTACCCCCCCCCCCCCTCTAGGGATGGATTCCAGACATCCCTCAAAACTGGTATCATCACAAAACTCTAACTGAAGACTCATGAAGGTCGGGGCAGCCCGACAAGGCCCAATTCCAGAGTCAGTCCATCCGAAACCGACCTCTTCGGAAGCAGAAGCCACCGAAACATGCCCATCAGCACCTCAAGTCTCAGCCTAACACCCATCAGGACTGTGGACACCAGAGAAGAAGCCATCGACACCCTCCAGACAATACCCACCACCTTCCAAGGAGCGTCTAAGAATACCAAACCTGCCGCAATACCTGTTCGAAGTGTCCCTTACAACACCAAAGCCATTGCTGATCGTATTCAGGGCACCAAGCAAAACCTTTCCCGGAATCTCCCAGAACGCCTTGAAGCTCCGCAGAGATCCCAAGAAGCCAGAACGCTCACCAGGCTCACATGGAGAACCACCAAGAACCCCTATGGAACCTATGATCATTCCAGACTCAAAATTAGCAGGACACCCATCAAGATCAGGACTTTCAGGGACCACTTCTGGGCATGCAAGCAGGCAGGCTATATCGGAACATGTCTCCACTGAGGAAGCATCTGAGTACGCTGGTAACCGAGGCACACTTGGGCTTTCTGGGTCACAGAGCACATCGGGGTACACTAGTACAGGAGAAACCTCAGGACATGTCGGGGAACTGCCAACCTCAGAGTCCGACACGACAAGACCAAAACCGGGCAGAAAATCATCACGAGTAAAGGTCACAGGTACTGGTCTTTCAAAAGAAGACTCGAACTCAAATTCAGAATTTTCTGTAACTGCCATATCATCATTGATTACACCTGACTGAAGCTCCACCAGAGCTGAAAAGGTAGCCAGCAAGGCAGCAATGCCTACGGAAGAGGGCAACACCTCAGAAGGACTTGGGGGGCAGGAGACATCTCCTACAAGTTCTGCACCCTTTGGGAGGAACTTGGAGACCTCCAGAACATCATTTTTTTAAGTTTTCTAAGAAGGATTCTGTACTATCCATGTTACAGGGCAAAACTGGAACTTTATTTTGTGAACAGGGCAGATGTCCCAGGGAAGATTCCACTACAAACTGAGACTGGATCTCATCATCATGAGGGGAATGTACAGGTATATTTAATGGAACACACACTGACTCCCTAACTTCAATCTCACTGCACCTGGAATTCTGCGTAGCAGTCAAACTAGCTTGCAACTCCAAAACTGCAGAAAAACAGGTAAAAATAGCAGCAATACCTAGACGAGCCTCTAGGGGCAGGGCAGGAGATATTGTACAAGGCAATATTGACTCATCCAGAGTACAGGGTGGAGAGTCAGAACTTCCCTCAGAGCAAGAAAGGGGCTCACAAACGTCAGTGTGAAAGGAAAACATGTTTTTATTCATGGTACAGGGCAGGTTCAGAGAAAGCGTCTCTGAATAAAGCAAAGAGGGTTCAGCATCAGATTCGCAAAACCGAAGCGCTGTCTCACTCTTAGATTCAGCTAACAATGTCGAATCCGAGGAATCAGAACGCAAAACCTGCGAATCAAAATTCACTTTAGGTTGTGAAACTGACGCTTCTATAGCGCAAACCTCCGCAATCTGCAGAGCAGACTGCAAGGCATCTAGGACCGAAACACTGGAGCAACTGTCCCCAGGCAACGGGCCCTTAAAGGTGTGAACAGGATGAGACAGAGACTCATCTGCAGAAGAAATATTGACATCAACAGGACAAACTTTATTAGGCATATTAATTTTACTTTTGACGCTGCATAGTCGAGAACTTTTCCCCATAGCAGGGTCACAGACGGAAGATCTCAAAGATCTGTTACTAAATGACAAAGGATCCCACACATCCTTGAGGAAACCGGCAGACTCATGCCGATCACAATCTGCAGGAACATCCGAGAAACAGGCATCAGATCGCACAGATTCAAACTGCACACTGTCAGGAGAGAATCCTTCAGGATTCGCACAGGAATCAACCACAGCGGCACACTCATTCATTTCAGATTGCACAAAGTCAAGACTCTCATGCTTTACCCCAGAAAGGCAGGAACAATCATCCGACAACGATGTCTCTTTATTGGAATCAATTGGTTGGTGTGTGTGCAACTCATCCAAAATCGTTTGCCATACATAGATCACCAGATCCACATCATCCTTGTCACATTCATCGGAATCAATCAGAAGGTACATAGAATCAAGACAAGCATTCAAGACATCTTCGCTTTTTGCGATGTAAAAATCGCAAAAGGCTTTCCAATCAAAATCGAATTCCTCCAGCAAGGCCCCAACATCCCAGGAAGCAAATGGAGGTTCAAACAGGCCAGTATCCAGATAATCTCCATAGGGGTGGAGTTCAGGAACAAGAACAGATTTTTTAACGGCTTTAATGTAGTGTGCGATCCTACCTATAGCAGGATCCACATAAGCTTTGGATTGGGGCAAAAAACCTGGAAACTGATCAGCAGATGCATTATAAACATCATTATCATACTGCATGGTTTTGCCCATTTCAGACTTGACAGAAATAACCTCTCTATCTGTGGTTGCCATGGGCAACAGATCTTTCCGCTGGGAAGCCTTCCTAGATCTTTTACGTTTAGACTTAGAGGCTTTGGATGGCTGCTTTATGGATGAAAGAGTAGATGGAACAGCTGATTGAGCTGCTGACAACAACTCATTAAGGGGGTATGGTAATTGAGGTAATCTCAGCCAATTGTGAATTAAAAAGGCCAAGAATTCCAGGGGTCTTTGAGTCAGGGTGGTATGATCTAACACATAATAACCCCACATTGACATTTCGCCCCCCAACAGAATGTAAACCATTTGGGGGGCCCAGGTAGACACTGGGGTGCATTGGAATTCAGGGTTCGCTAACAGTTTCGTACACTCAGACAAAAATTTGTCTGCTGATTCAGGTTCAAGTTTTTAAATCTCTTAAAGGTACAAGAGCCATATTCGACAAAATCGTACAAATCGGAAATTCCGTCTACACTGGGGTTTTGGGTTGGGCTGGTCATTCTGTAACGATTGTGGAACTTTCTCCGTGATTAGAGTTGGGCCGAACGGTTCGCCGGCGAACGTGGTTCGCGCGAACTTAGGTGGTTCGCGTGCGGGTACCGCACGCGAACGTTTTGCGGAAGAAGTTCGGTTCGCCCCATAATGCACCTGAGGGTCAACTTTGACCCTCTACATCACAGTCAGCAGGCCCAGTGTAGCCAATTAGGCTACACTAGCCCCTGGAGCCCCACCCCCTTATATAAGGCAGGCAGCGGCGGCCATTACGGCCACTCGTGTGCCTGCATTAGTGAGAGTAGGGCGAGCTGCTGCAGTCTCTCATATAGGGAAAGATTAGTTAGGCTTAACTTCTTCCTGGCTGCATACCTGTTCTGTTCAGTGAGCCCTCAGCCCACTGCATACCTGTACTGTGATCCTGCCACTGCATACCTGTTCAGTGATCCTGCCACTGCATACCTGTTCTGTGAACCCACCACTGCATACCTGTTCTGTGAACCCACCCACCACTGCATACCTGTTCAGTGATCCTGCTGCCACTGCATACCTGTTCTGTGAACCCACCACTGCATACCTGTTCTGTGAACCCACCACTGCATACCTGTTCAGTGAACCCGCCACTGCATACCTGTTCTGTTCAGTGGACCCGCCACTGTATACCTGTTTAGTGAACCCGCCACTGCATACCTGTTCTGTTCAGTGGAGTTTGGTGTGTCAGTGTGAAGCAGTACCTTAATTACACTACCTGATTGATGTATACACATGCAAGATGTTTTAAAGCACTTTAGGCCTGTCATTTAGCATTCAATGTGATTTCTGCCCTTAAAACGCTGCTTTTCGTCAAATCCAGATTTTTCCCGGGGACTTTTGGCGTGTATCCCACTCCGCCATGCCCCCCTCCAGGTGTTAGACCCCTTGAAACATCTTTTCCATCACTTTTGTGGCCAGCATAATTATTTTTTTTTTCAAAGTTCGCATCCCCATTGAAGTCTATTGCGGTTCGCGAACTTTAACGCGAACCGAACCTTCCGCGGAAGTTCGCGAACCCGGTTCGCGAACCTAAAATCGGAGGTTCTCTATCCCAACGCAACACAACGCGTGCGCTGACACGGCGGAAATCCTCCACAAGCGTATATTTGCAGGCACCCAGCAAAAGGTGCTACGCACCTGTAGAGGGAAATTCCTGTCGGCAGATGGCGCTGGGGAGTGCAGAGGAACCAATCCTCTGTACCTCCACAAGTGCCAGACAGGAATTGTACGAAGCGCAGAACGCAATCGCAAGAGAGGCGATTGCGAATGAGATTGAGCAAAGGGACAGGTTGTATGTGTGTGCGCCAATCCAGTCGCCACCCCGCGACCGCGCACACACACAACAGCAGATACGAAATAGGAACGCGATCGCGAGAGGTGCGATCGCCAGACGTGACACAAGGCAGATCAGAATAGAAAACGAGAGTAGCAAAGGCACAGCAAATAATACAATAAGGAGATACGGAAAACAACAAACGCTAGCTAACCGCGAACACCGCACTCATTCGCAACAGTGCACGCGGTTATGCGCGATCTCCACGTGATAAGCACAATAGAGACAAGCACGCCTAACTAACCATTAACAGACAAACATAAAACAGAGGACGCGAGCGCTTGCTTAACGGTTACCTCACCGAGCCTCCAGCAAGCGTAGCGGACAAGACAGACACACGAAAACAGGGACAAACGAGAGATAGGATCCACAGCACTAGCGAAAAGTGGCTAGCGTGATCCAGGTACAGAGTAGCAGAACAGAAGGATCCCCAGCGCTAGCGAAAAGTGGCTAGCACGATCCCAGAAGACAGAACAGAAGGATCCCCAGCGCTAGCGAAAAGTAGCTAGCGCGATCCCAGGAGACAGAACAGAAGAGATAGCTGGTAGCAACCGCTGCACCAGCTATACTCCAAGAACAGAGATCAGAACCATTTCCTGTCGACCACAGTAGGGACAGGACAATGGCAACAGGCAAGACAAGACAGAACAGGCAATACAGATAATACAACCTGACTGGGCTAGAAGGGGAGCCTAAAGCAACCCCCAGGAATTAACTATACTAGATAGCAATGGCTGACACTCCAGCAGTGTCCATCAGGAACAGACCATGGAAAGGAAATGACCAGCAAAGCCTTCTGGGAAACATAAAGCTCTTATAGTGCCAGTCATCAAAGAAGGCAGGTAGGGGATTTGCATAACGAATGTATGCAAATTCCCCAGCAAGAGAACAGACCAGAAACTTGCAATGGAAAGACAGGTCTCTGTTCCAGAGACCTGCAGCCCACAGACTAGAGGAATGGACAAACAGCTGTCTGCCTGTGCAGCCAGCTGAGCGGATCATCACAATGTGTTTTTTGTCTCTGAGACCTTATACCTAACAGCTCCTCTTTAAAGAGAGTCTGAAGCGAGAATAAATCTCGCTTCAGACCTCATAGATAGCAGGGGCACGTGTGCCCCTGCTAAACCGCCGCTATCTCGCGGCTTAACGGGGGTCCCTGATCCCCCAAATCCCCTCGTTTCAGCGGGGGAGCGCTTCCTGGTAACCGCCGCAGCCCTGCCCCACGCGCGTCTGTCAGCGCGTATCTCCGCCTCTCCCCCGCCCCTCTCAGTCTTCCTTCACTGAGAGGGGCGGGGGAGAGGCGGCAATGCGCCGCTGATAGACGTGACTGGAGGCAGGGCTGCAGCCGTTAGCCCTGCCTCCAGGAGCGACCAAGTCTGCGACCAAGTGTCGCAGTGGGGGGTTTGAGGGTGAAGGGACCCCCTTTTAGCGGCGCTATTGCGGCGGTTTAGCAGGGGCACACGTGCCCCTGCTAACTATGAGCTCTGAAGTGAGATTTATTCTCGCTTCAGAGTCTCTTTAAGTGTAATATTTCTACAGCAGAAACCACAACAGCTTGAATTATTACGTTAAAACAAAATGTGTAGAGTCAAAGGAACTTCAGAAAGTGTACTTAATAGTGTTGCTATTTTTTTTTAACTGATATTTTAAATACTCTTTTTTTGCATCAACAGCTTTAATTACCTGCATCACCAGATTTAATTAACTGAACTTTGTAGATTTTAGCTATTGTTGTTTGAAGTGCTGACAATCTCTTGTTTGCCCTTTCAAAGAACTTCAGCACAAATAACAGCAAAAAGTTTGAGCAAAAATATCTTTGTCCACTCATATTCCGATGGTACCTGTATGCACAAGATTGGTGCTTATTACTATTGAGTTGGGTACCAAAACACAAAACTTTGGCGGTGGATGGGGTACAGAAATTGGAAGAAAGCCAAGAGCTGAATACTAGCTCTTTTATCTAATTTTGGAAAGGTTTTCTAACATGCATGCACTGAATAATAGATGTGCACAATGAGCAGGTCCAAATGGAGCAATAGGCACAGTAGGGACATGCCTAGAGGGGGCAGGTGGTATAGAGGCAGCTGAATATGGCCAGATTGCACCCTTTTGCCTACTGTTGTTTGCTTTCTCTCTTACCTTCCCATAAGGAAGGTAAAATTGCATTTGTATGGGAAAGGTACTTCATTAGGGTCTTTTCCCACTGAATGTCCTTGGCAATTTCCAGTGGAAAAAAGCCCTTTGAGATATATACTGCGATTGACATTTGTGCGGCCCCCATATGCAGAGCCGACATCCACTAGAGCTCCAGGCTCACTGCAGTCACATGACAGTGAGCTTGGAGCTTTAGCGCCCAGTTCATAAACTGCTGGGGAGATGCAGGGACCGTAGCAAGGACAGGTAGACATCCATGCTGCAGCAAGCTCCAATGCGCTTTGAATGAAAGTCTACGTCCAGTTTCCATTGCAGTTCATACTCATTATAATGGGTGTGTTATGCAATACTCACAATGTGAAAGCAGTCTTATGGTGCCTATACATGGTATAATAAGTACGCTCAATACATTTATTTAATAAATAGGTTAAAGGAATACTATCAATGTATGCCTTTATTTTTAAATGCTGTATGTTGTAGCACACATTAGGACAAGTACTAGGAGCAATTTGATTCCTCACACAGCTGTTCCTCTCAGCTGTAAAATCCTCCGGCAGTTTTGGCGTCAGTGTTGGATACAAATGTATCTAAAAACTGAGGGCTCCCAGAGGGCTAAGACCATGTCTGCACAGGGGAGTTGCTATCAACTCCTCAGTTTATAGTTTAATTATCACCTTGCTGAAAGAATCTTATTGATATGGTGGTAAGGGGTTAAAGATTCTAGCAATGTGTGTTTATTATCTTTGCTTCTCTTGACTGATAAAGATACTAATAATGCTAATTGTAGACAGTGGTCTGCCCCTCTCAGCAGCTTGTAAAGTGGATACAGCCTGGAGTGAATCACCTCAAGCAGGCAGCCAGTCTGAGTGTAAACACAGACTTGTGTTATAGCTAGTTATATTCCAGCAATATTACAGCTCATTTAGTTACCTGTTACCACCTCAGATCAGCCTATTTCTCCTCATGTCTGCTGCATGCTGTGAGTGACACAGTGAAATATATTTGTGAGCTGTGTGACAGAGTAACCAAACAGCTCAGGGTGACCCAAACTACTATGAGCTGTGTGAGAAATGAATTTTTAAGCAGGGATAGCAAGAGAGAGACCTGGGTGAATAAATAAAGTGCCCCTAGCACTAGTGGTAATGTGCACACTAATATAGAGTATTAAAAAAAAGTTGTTTCAATCGATAGTATTCCTTTATTCCTTTAGTATTCCTTTAAATTTTCCTATTTATTTAACCAAAACTATTGAATTGAATTGAATGAAAGTCGAAAATAATCTTTTTTTTTTCCAAACAAGAAAACGAATGATTATCCTGTTTTTTTCAATAAAAATATGATCAGACATATTGGAAAAATCTTTATATACACATACAAACAAAATTATCTTATCCCAAAAAATGAAAAAAATTGTACCATGCACGGGCACCATGAGACATCAGACCAAAAACATACAGATAAGTTAATTGGCTTAGCCTAAATTGGCCCTAGACTACAATGGACTTGACTATGTCACTGTGAGTCCCTCTGAGGGACAGTTAGTGACAAGCCTATATGTATACTCTGTAAAGTGCTGCGGAATATGCCAGCTAATGACACTTCATGGAGTTCCTCTTTAATATAAATCTATTCCATGCTTGGTATTCATATTGTATTAAATTGCACAATTTGAAGAACTGAAAGCTTTTTCATCTTTTGTGCTGTGGGTTTCCTTGGCCTCTTATGAGAGATATTTCTTAGAAGTATTTAATGTAATGAATGCCATTAATCTAAAGTTAAAGAGATATTGGCGACCAGTCAAGGGAAATAGCAAGGCACATTGATCAGGTGAAGAAAACCTGTCCTCTCATCGATAGAAAGCTATGAGACCAAATCAGCCTTAGTAATGAATCAAAACAAGCAAATGACGGGTCTTTATATCTATCTGGTAACCATTTATTAGGAGATCCTCTTTTCTTAACTTTCATTTTAAGTATAAATCGGGATGAGGGTTGTTCATGAAGTTAACCCTTGACATAAAGCATGGAACAGTTTCTCATAGAGACACGCTTTGCTGCTGTCATTTACCTTAGAAACAAACAATGTATATCATTTTTGTGTAGCTGGTGGTTGCATCACAAACTGCTCATGTTAACGTCTCATTTTTTTTTTCTTAAAGTGGTATTGTCAGCCATAAAATCAAATTCCATTTACCTACTGCTCTGTGTTGTAGTATACATCCTGACCATGCATTGCAAGTATTCCAATATAATAATAAATGTGTCTGCTGCTTATCTCAGTCATCCTGGCTCTATTCTGGTACATTGCCAGGGAGAGAGAAGCTTGTTATCTCCCCTCCCACATTCTTGCTCCTCACTGATTGGCTGAGGGCAGTTCAAGGTGGCACAATGCTGAGAAGGGAAATACACCTCACCCCTCTGCAGAAGCTGCTGAAATACGATCTATACTGTGCTCACATGTGTTTACAAAGCAAGCTAGATGTAATAGTGCAGTTGCTACAGAGCTCAGTGGGGATGAAAGCTTGCAATGAATACACCATTTTAGACAGGAGAAAAAAAAGAGTAAGGGAGGAAATTACATCAAGATTGGCTTCAGTTAGAGGCAGTAAAGATGGCAGATGCTTGGAAAAGTTGTATCTTTATTTACTATATACAAGTCACTGAAATCAAAACATGGACAGTACAATGCATATGCTATGTAAGCAGAACAAGTATTTATCTACTTACAGTATATAAGGGTTTTTATCCTGGGATAGTAGGGCTATCCCTGCTGCTTTGAAGAGGAATTAAACGTTGACATAACATACAGTAAAAATATGTTTTCCTATGTTTTATTACCCATACAATTATCATATTTGCTTTTGTGCACAAAGTATTATTGTATATTTACAAATTACAAGTTCCTAAACTACAGTTTATCTGCACTGAAAGCTGCCATTGTAATGCATTGCATGTATTACAATGTATCCAGGGAGAATGTGTCTTCTCCTGTGTACACTTTTTGCTTGTATTCAGCTAAAACACTGCTAGCAGTGGCATCTCAGCCAGACCATAGTCTCTCAGCACAGAAAGACCTTGAGACCTTGAGAGCCATACATCAACATCTGTCACAAAGCACTGATAACATACAGAGGCTGGAGAAAGCAGTCAGTGTGATCAACAAAGTGCTGTGTTAGTATAATGACACACAGTACACAAGATTGTAGAATGTTTCTGTTGGATATCATAAACATCAGTTTTTCACTCGTGGGGGTGTGGTTTAAGGAGGAAGTAGACACAGGCCGAGACAGGGGCTGAGTGCAAAGTACTTTAGTCACTCACACATGTTAAAGGGAACTAAGAACCCTTTTTTCACTGGAATTTCTCCTGGCATGGAAGATGCCATGTTCCCCCCTCCCCTTCTCACAGTCATTATTTATAGAAGTCAGAGATGCTATCTTGACACATTCACGCTAGATAATTTCTTTGAAGAAACTGTCCTAATTACCCACCCCCTCTGTTGATGAGAAGGTATTTCTTACTTGGCTACAATAAAACAATTAGCTTCCTGAAATCTCTGCAGCCGGGGACAGACGGGATGGCCTGCTAAAGTAGGCTAATAAAAACTACTTTTAATGTAAAATAAAAGGTAAAATGGTAGTTTATTTTAATAATGAGACATATTGTTGGCATGCATTTTTCATATGCTTTTGAGATGCCCTGGGTGCTAAAAATGGTGCTTGGTTCACATGAATGGGACACATTTCATTTTTAAAGGGGCAGAAACACATGCACATGTTAGGTGCACTTTAAAAAATGCTGTCTCCTTCTAGGATTCAGCTGTTCCCAACCTAAATGCAAGCTCCATAAAGAAACCTCACCCTTCCATTTATGCAGCTGTCTTTAGTTATGCAATCCACAGAGGAATAATTATAAAACATAAAATAGAACATGTAGAGTTCAAGACTATTAATGACAGTTGGAATCTGGTTTGAATACCAAACAGTTGTTAAAGGGAACTAGAGATGAAATAAAGAAAAGATATTATACATACCTGGGGCTTCCTCCAGCCCCATACGCATGGATCGCTCTCACGCCGCTGCCCTCCGCTGCCCACAGCTACGAGAACCAGGTCCCCGCACTTCCATCAGTCGGAGCCAGTCTAGCGTAGGAGAAGTGCGCTCTTTGCGTATCTCTCCAGCAGCCGCTGGAGAGATATGTAGAGGGCGCACTTCTCCTGCGTAGCTGGCTCTGATGACGTCAGTGACGGGAGTTGGTTCTCGTAGCTGCGGGCAGCGGAGGACGGCGGCGTGGGAGCGATCCATGCGTATAGGGCTGGAGGAAGCCCCAGGTATGTATAATATCTTTTCTTTATTTCATCTTTTCTTCCCTATTAAGAATTGAATATTAAAATGCAAGGTAGGGTAATTTTATGAAACAGTAATTTGAGTAAGGGGAAAGACCTGCAGTTAAAGAGGCACTGTAACAGCATATAGCATATTAATCTGTACTGTTACCCAATTTTATGTTGATTATTCTGGTTTCAGTAATCAGAAGTGCTTCTTATATCTATGTATTACTGTATATTTGTATGTAACCCTGCCTTCCTAGTGATGTTTAGCCTAGGCTATGATGTCACAAAGCTTTTTGCCCCAGAGCATTCTGGGAGACCAGGTAATACATAATAAAATAGTTTGATTTAAAAAGGACAACTGTCCATCAAGTTAAAGCAGAAAAAAAAAAGACAAAGATCACTGTTGTAAATCCACTCATAAATTGTTTCTGCTGATCCACCTTGCCAGTAGTGTTGGGCGAACAGTGTTCGCCACTGTTCGGGTTCTGCAGAACATCACCCTGTTCGGGTGATGTTCGAGTTCGGCCGAACACCTGATGGTGTTCGGCCAAACCGTTCGGCCATATGGCCGAACTAAGAGCGCATGGCCGAACGTTCCCCGAACGTTCGGCTAGCGCTGTGATTGGCCGAACGGGTCACGTGGTTCGGACCCGAACGCGCTCTGATTGGCCGAACGGGTCACGTGGTTCGGGTAAATAAATACCCGATCCACGTCATTTCTCCGCCATTTGTCTGTGGGTTTAGCTTTGGGTAGGCAGGCAGGGTAGTTCTCTCTCCAGCCAGGCTAGCCAGGGTCCCCCCAGTCATTGTGTCGCTGCTGGGAACAGTAGTACACCACTCACCCACACTATATAGCATTGTGTTTACTGCCACTCTGTGTCTCTGCTGGGAACAGTAGTACACCGCTCACCCGCCACTGTATAGCATTGTGCTCTGTGTCGCTGCTGGGAATAGTAGTACACCGCTCACCCACCACTGTATAGCATTGTGTTTACTGCCACTCTGTGTCTCTGCTGGGAACAGTAGTACACCGCTCACCCACCACTGTATAGCATTGTGCTCTGTGTCGCTGCTGGGAATAGTAGTACACCGCTCACCCACCACTGTATAGCATTGTGTTTACTGCCACTCTGTGTCTCTGCTGGGAACAGTAGTACACCGCTCACCCACCACTGTATAGCATTGTGCTCTGTGTCGCTGCTGGGAACAGTAGTACACCGCTCACCCACCACTGTATAGCATTGTGCTCTGTGTCGCTGCTGGGAACGGTAGTACACCGCTCACCCACCACTGTATAGCATTGTGCTCTGTGTCGCTGCTGGGAACGGTAGTACACCGCTCACGCACCACTGTATAGCATTGTGCTCTGTGTCGCTGCTGGGAACAGTAGTACACCGCTCACCCACCACTGTATAGCATTGTGCTCTGTGTCGCTGCTGGGAACAGTAGTACACCGCTCACCCACCACTGTATAGCATTGTGCTCTATATCGCTGCTGGGAACAGTAGTACACCGCTCACCCACCACTGTACAGCATTGTGCTCTGTGTCGCTGCTGGGAATAGTAGTACACCGCTCACCCACCACTGTATAGCATTGTGCTCTGTGTCGCTGCTGGGAACAGTAGTACACCGCTCACCCACACTATATAGCATTGTGTTTACTGCCACCGCCCTCCTCCTGTTCCATCACGTGTGCTGCTGCTGGGTTAGCGTTACCGGTCCCTTTTCCTGGAACCTCTCATCTGTATTACATTTATGGCTGCATGTCGACAAAAAGCAAATTGCTATCCGCACGCTTCTTGTCCGCATGCAAGGCCTGGGTTGTTGTGTCTCAAAGCGTGGCCTTCTCCTTCTGCGCCGCCCTCCTCCTGTTCCATCACGTGTGCTGCTGCTGGGTTAGCGTTACCGGTCCCTTTTCCTGGAACCTCTCATCTGTATTACATTTATGACTGCATGCCGACAAAAAGCAAATTGCTATCCGCACGCTTCTTGTCCTCATGCAAGGCCTAGGTTGTTGTGTCTCAAAGCGTGGCCTTCTCCTCCTGCGCCGCCCTCCTCCTGTTCCATCACGTGTGCTGCTGCTGGGTTAGCGTTACCGGTCCTTTTTCCTGGAACCTCTCATCTGTATTACATTTATGACTGCATGCCGACAAAAAGCAATTTGCTATCCGCACGCTTCTTGTCCTCATGCAAGGCCTGGGTTGTTGTGTCTCAAAGCGTGGCCTTCTCCTCCTGCGCCGCCCTCCTCCTGTTCCATCACATGTACTGCTGCTGGGTTAGCGTTACCGGTCCCTTTTCCTGGAACCTCTCATCTGTATTACATTTATGACTGCATGCCGACAAAAAGAAAATTGCTATCCGCACGCTTCTTGTCCTCCTGCAAGGCCTGGGTTGTTGTGTCTCAAAGCGTGGCCTTCTCCTCCTGCGCCGCCCTCCTCCTGTTCCATCACGTGTGCTGCTGCTGGGTTAGCGTTACCGGTCCCTTTTCCTGGAACCTCTCATCTGTATTACATTTATGACTGCATGCCGACAAAAAGCAAATTGCTATCCGCACGCTTCTTGTCCGCATGCAAAGCCTGGGTTGTTGTGTCTCAAAGCGTGGCCATCTCCTCCTGCGCCGCCCTCCTCCTGTTCCATCACGTGTGCTGCTGCTGGGTTAGCGTTACTGGTCCCTTTTCCTGGAACCTCTCATCTATATTACATTTATGACTGCATGCCGACAAAAAGCATGTTACCTGTGCAAAGAAAACAGACATTTCCCGCATTTAAAAGACAGTTTTCCCTTTGAAACTTTAAAATAGATTTTCTCAAAAACTATAAGCTCTTTTTGCTAATTTTTTTTCCTCTTGTACCCACTCCCAAGGTGCACATACCCTGTAAATTTGGGGTATGTAGCATGTAAGGAGGCTTTACAAAGCACGAAAGTTCGGGTCCCCATTGACTTCCATTATGTTCGGAGTTCGGCTCGAACACCCGAACATCGCGGCCATGTTCGGCCTGTTCGGCCCGAACCCGAACATCTAGATGTTCGCCCAACACTACTTGCCAGCAGTAAACATGTCGCACCTGTGATGCATGTCAGAATGCAAATCAGGATAAAGAAAATGTTTACAGAAGGCAACCACTGACTAGATAGTTTATAAAATAATATTTAGTTTATAAAATATGTGAAAAATAAGCAATTTTATTCATTAAGTTGTATTTATGGTACTATTACATTATTATGTCACAGACGGAGATAGGTCTGATATGCAAATGGAATAATGTGAGACTCACCATAGGAGCAGCTGAAATGGGACACAGGACTGGTGCCACTAACTCCTCCAGGGAAATCCAAAAATCAAAGGTGGCACTGCATAAACTTATCAGAAGCTAGAATGCAAATTAATTATGACCCATAAAGTTCCATAATGGCAATACTGCAGGTTCTAGATATGCAATCTTCAATACACACACACACACACACACACACACACACACACACACACACACACACACACACATATATATTGTGTGTATGTATATATATATATTGAAGAATGCATATATAAAAAGCCATAGTAATACCATTATGGGACCATCATAGTTCTTTTGCATACTAGCATCTAATCAGTTTGTGCAGCACCACCTTCAATTTTTGGATTGCTTTTATATGTATGAAAAGGAGGTGATATGATTTGTGCAATACTTAATTCATCTTCAGTGATACTGGGCGTGCATTAATTCAGCTACTCTGTTTATGTAGCACAGCCTTCTAGTGTTTGAAAACACTGGCATCAAGGACCCTTTATTGTGGAGGGAGGGGGTAAACCACTGGCACCAGGGAAGGAAACCACTAGACTGCCAGGGAAACTTTAATAGGTAGGGGGAAGCCGCTAGAGACCAGGGAAGTTTTACTGGGGGGGGGGGGGGGGGGCGTGGGTAGTAGACACCAGGGAACATTACAGAGGGGTGCATCACATGTAAAATCAGGGCATGTCCAAAGGTGTGGCAGGGGCAGAGCTTAGTGCCCCTTTTCCTTGCCCCAAAAGTTGGGAGGTATGCTTATTCCATTGATGGTCCCAGCATACATCTGTGGATTACATGCATGTATGAGTGCAGAAATGGTCTGGTATAAGTGGCAGGAAGAGGTGGCGCTAATGGATTATGTTCCATTATGCTCCATTGGTGCTTCTGGGCCCCTCCTCTTCCTGAGGAAGATGTAGCATGGTAGTTTTTTTTACTAATTGTCAGATCAAGAGGAAAGTAAATGCAGAATTTGAAATATATTCAATTTCATCTTCTCCATGTTAGAAATGACAGTCCAAGTGATGTCCAGGTCCCTCCTGCCTACTTATTTCCTCTATATACTAAACCGTATGGGTGGAATAAATATGTTGAGAAATATGTGGAGAAGAAATAATTGACAGCTAGATGGAATGGATGAGGACGCAGAAAATGCAAGTTTGTTGAGCCAGCAGTTTAAAGTGGCAAATCAAATAATTAAGACCTGAAAAAAGACACGCAAATATTCACCCCGTCTTTTCACTGATGCTCTCCTTCTCCATCTTGGTGGATGGATTTGTCCATTAACTGGGTGCAGTAGTTATGAAATGTACCATCAAAGAAATCATAAAACGTCAGGATTTGACAAACAGGTCTCTGAAATATACTGAAGTCTTGAAGATTAAAAACATAACTACTACAGACAATTTAGGTATGTGTAATTAAGATGTTTTGCTTGAAATTGCACTTAAAATAGTGCTGTGCTGTGGATTTATTCTCTTTACATGGGGTGCACATAAAATGCACAAAGTAGAAAATAACATCTGTTGATGAGGAGATAGATGTCAATTATGAAGTTGGTTTTCACACAGAGATTATTATCTCCTTGCGGCTTTAGTTCCCTTTTGAAATGGTTCTTAATTTTCACACAGATTTCCTGTTTGATGATCCACATAAACTGTATGAGCCACAGAGCACAATTATCGCTTGAACCTGTTCATTTAGTTTATGCCTAAGATGTGTTTTCAGTAGGCGTTCTCAAAAAGAGAGTTTGTGTTATCTTACTTTATTATTGAATTTTGTCTTTAATTCATAGTATACATTAAATTACTGTATTACTGTAGATGCAGTTATCAGACAGTCATATATTAACAGAAAGGTAACCTTAGCATTAGTCTATTTTATGCATTAGTCCTAAACAGACATCCCTTCTTAAAGTGCATCCGAGATGAACTTTTACTCATTGCATAATTGTGTTCCTTTCCTATTGTTTATAGGGCATTCCTCAAGCCAAATTATTTTTTGTTTTAATAGTCTAATTCCCTATAAACTACACAAGCCACGCCCACAGGTTTTCAGAGAGCCAAGGCACTTTCAGACAGTAGCAAGGGCTCATGGGAGCTCAGTCTGGGCAGGAGGAGGGGGAGGTATTACTAGCCAGAGATTTCAGAGGCAGAGGGGAGGAGGAGGGGGGATTAAGTTTTTTTTGCTCAGGATGCAGATAAGCCTGCCTCTGTGTAATGTTTACAAACAACATGGCTGCTGTCATTGTATCACAGGAATAATCATATTCTGTTAAAGTTGTTTGCAGCTAGATTTGCTGTGTAAACTAAACTTTAGGTAACATATATAGACAAGTTACTTGTTATAGTTTTTCATCTCGGATCCGCTTTAAGTTAGTAAAAAAATAAACTAAACTGAATATGGGTAGCTCTAATAGACCCATTTGTAATCGATGTCTGTGACGCATACATCAAAATGGAGTGCCCAGCCAGAAAAGCCAATAGTAGAATATCAGTGAATTTACTGATAATCTACTATTAAAGTGGAACAAAATAGAGTAAAGTATAAGTAATAAATACTGATTTTGACCTTTTTAAAATAGGCTTTAAAAAGGTCAAAAAGCTAATACTTACCTAAGGAAAGGTAAGCCTCTGGATCCTCCAGAAGCTTCCCACGCTTTCCACTGGTCCTCCGCCGCTGCCCGGAACTTTTCTGCACATCGGGCCGTTCTCCTTTTCTTGCATGAGTGCAGCCGCACAGCACGCAAGCAAACATGGCTGCGGCTAAGCAGTAGTACAGAGCCGCTCATGCACAAGCACCTCCGGCCTACTGTGCAGGCGCGGACGTACTCTCGCTTGGACAGTACAGCTGGGCTCGTGCCTAATAAAGAGTGCAACCCTGATGTTCATTCTGACAAACCCTTGTTGGAAATTATCAGGGGGTCTGCGTTCGGCAACAGTGTACTTGAGGAATGTGTGGGAAGCCTCTATAGAATTCAGAGACTTCCCTCTTCTTAGGTAAGTGTGAGTTTTTTTTTTCATCTCAGGTACATTTAACCACTTGACCACTGAGGGGTTTTTCCCCTTTAGGACCAGAGCAATTTTCACCTGTCAGAGCTCCTCCCTTTCTTTCGCCAATAACTTAATCACTACTTATCACAACAAAATGATCTATATATATATATTTATTTATTTTTTACCACCAATTAGACTTTCTTTGGTAGATACAATATGCTATTTTTTTCTAAATGCATTTTAATGGGAATAATAAAAAAATGGAAAAAATCATTATTTCTCTGTTTCCGGCCACTATATTTTAAAAATCACACATGCTACTGTAATTAAAACCCACGCATTTTACTTGCCCATTTGTCCCGGTTATTAAAACGTTCAAAATATTTCTCTATTACAATGTACGGCACCAATATTTTATTTGTAAATAAAGGTGCATTTTTTTCAATTTTGAGGCCATCACTAATTACAAGCCCATAATTTCATAAATTACATTAATATACCCTTTTAACACACCACTTTTAAAAAAGTTCAGTCCCTAAGGTAACTATTCATGTATTTCTATTTTTATGTATTTTTTTTGTTTGTCATTTTTTTATATGCATATCATGTATTTAGGTAACTATGGGAAAGGGTGGTAGGTAAGGGGTTAATTATATATATATACATACATATATATATATATATATATATATATATATATATATATATATATATATATATATATATATATATACATACATATATATATATATATATATATATATATATATATATATATATTTTTTTTTTTTTTTTTTTTTTAAATGGCCTTTTTATTAAAATAAATGAATGTGGGTGTAATTTTACTATTTGACCACAAGATGTCCTTCCGGATTATTTCCTGTTAGCGTACTAGAAGTACACTAACAGGAAGTAACTTGTGGACGTGTTACTTCGGAAGTTACAAATGACCAGAGCATCTCATTGATGCCGGCGATCATTGACATGGGGACTTAGATTAATGAATGGGAACTGTGTTCCCATTCATTCATCTCTCCTCTAATGGGCAGCAATGAGTACCCACGCAGGAGAGAGCGCAGGAGCGAGTGGCAGCCATCCACCGCAATAGACAATAGATCTACTTCCCTTTGCAGGAACTGATGTCCTGGGGGATGTAGATATGCCGTCTTAAACCACATAAGTGGGTTAAAGGTTAGGCATTTGTCAGGTAAATCATTTAGCTTACATGCTAGGTTTTGGTATGGCATAGTGGGGTAGAGGTAATCAAGAGTTTAAGGTAGGGGTAGGGCCTGTCTCCACTCGTAAGTTTTCTGTTTGTCCGTTTTTCTGCATGAGTTGTCTGACAGTTTTGCATTGCTGTCAATTATTTTCCTGCATGGGAAAAACGCATTGATTAACATTGGTGGCAGTTGTACTGTGCAGATAATGCACAGAAAAACTGATGAGTGGAGACTGGCCTTTAGGGACTGTTAAAGAGGAACTCCAGTGAAAATAATGTAATAAAAAAGTGCTTCATTTTTACAATAATTATGTATAAATGATTTAGTCCGTGTTTACCCATTGTAAAATCTTTTAAATCCCTGATTTACATTCTGACATTTATTACATGGTGACATTTTTACTGTTGGCAGGTGATGTAGCTGCTGCATGCTTTTTTGGCAGTTGGGAACAGCTGTAAACAGCTATTTCCCACAATGCAACAAGGTTCACAGACAGGAAACTGCTAAGAGTACCACGGTCCTCAGAGCTTCTTGTGGGAGGGATTTCACCACAATATCAGTCATACAGCACCCCCTGATGGTCTGTTTGTGAAAAGGAATAGATTTCTCATGTAAAAGGGGGTATCAGCTACTGATTGGGATAAAGTTCAATTCTTGGTCGGAGTTTCTCTTTAAGGGAATGGTTAGAGTTAAGCATAGGCCAGGGGTGAGGTTAGGTTGTAAGATGATTAAGGATACTTTAGGTGTGATGAGGTATCCTGGAAATTGTGCCCAAAAGAATCTCAAAATTGTGAGCAAGAATCCAACATAACATAACTAGGAGAGTCTCTGGCACTTTTTGGATGGCAGCTAACACAGAAAAGTTATTAAGGCTGCTGGTATTGCAGCCTTCCTGAGTCTTCATATGTAATGCAAGTAGTTCACGTGTGCTTTAGGGCTCGTTTCCACTGTTGCGGTGCGGAATCGCCTGCATTCTACCGCAGACAAAATCGCATGCGGGTGCGATTCCGCATGCGGTTTTGCCGCGATTTCGCATGCGATTCCGCATAGGTAAGGGTATGTGCGAATTTAACCATGTCACTGCCTGTGTAAATAACATTATACCTATGCGAATTCGCATGCGACTTCGTGGCAAAAAACGCATGCTCAACCTGCATGCGGTTTCCCTATTAAAAGCATTAGCGTCGATTCGCGTGCATTCCTCTCGCACGCGAAATCTGATGGCTCTGCTGTGCAGATTTCTGCCGCACAAAAAAACGCTCCAGCAGCCGCACAAGTGAAAACAGCCCCATCCACTTGCATTGCCTATGCAAATCCGCATGCGGACACCGCATGCAGATTCGCTATAGTGGAAACGAGCCCTTAAAGTGGAACATTCACTCCCGCTTTCAAATGTCTGACATTTTCGCAGCACTCTGCTCTATCTGCTGTAAAAGTAGAGCTTCTGCATGTTGAAATCTGTAAGTGAGAATCCCTCATAATGAATCATTTGAATTATGAAAGAAAATCGTTATAATGTAGAATAATAATATACTGGAAGTCTAATGGTTCTGTGGCTCTTTGGACCCAACACGTTTTGACACCAAATTCTTGTCCATTAGATCTGTTGTTCTCGTGTTGATGTTTTTCCCTTATTACCTTGGCAGGGTGAAGGCAGTCGTTAATCTTTATTATGACACCAGTCTGTAGTTGACTGTCATGTCGGTAAAACTAATGGATGAGTTGAAATGGAGAAGAAACTCATTATATGAATGACAGCACATTAGATAACGTGGTAGACATTTCCTCCTTTACCCGTTCACCTTGCCTCTTCCTCTCCACAGCTCCCTCCTCCATTCTTCTTCTTCATACTTACCATTGATTCATTTGCACAATTTTCTTGCTTCTAATTTTTCTTCTTTTTCATTTCCCCTCTAGTCAGCTGTGCAGAGTGACATAGTGGCTCCTGTTTGTTTATATTTATTTACTTGTCTTACTTGTCTTGTTTGGAATAAAAATGTTCCATCAGTTAGGTACCTGCATTGCTCAGCAGTGTTTTCACGCTTTAACCTTCTCCATAACCTTCTCTTCATTTATTGGTTCTAAATACTGGGCAGAATCCCTGCACGGCAATCTGCAGCTCTCAATGCCTCAGCTAAAGTTTGTTAGTATCAATTGAAACATATTTTATATAATAAAAAGTGCAGTTTCAGAGTGGGTGGGGCCTTGAAAACATGCCTTTTGCAATTCATTTTTTTTTGTCTTTGCAATTTAGGGAAATAATTCAGAACAGCCAAATTCTTGTCCATTAGATCTGTTGTTCCTAGGAGTACACATGGCTCCGTCCACTGTTCTAAAGTCATGCATTATGGGTGTTATGTTTTCCACAAGGGGTAGTGATCACATGTAGTTACTTGATTCAAGAAAGCAACATTGTACTTTACACTGCATTTTTGTAATAGGTATTTTAGTCCACAATGTAAATTTCTGATGGTTTTGACCCACATGACTTAGCTGAATACCCTGGCATACTTTTGTATATTTTTAGTTAAGGAAACACAAAAGTAGCTGAGATTATTGCGTTAAGAGGAACTGTTGCGAAAGTCTTAAACTTTAAAACACATACAAATAAGAAGTACATTTCTCCCAGAGTAAAATGAGCCATAAATTACTTTTCTCCTTAAGATTTTCGAGACAGTTCCTCTTTAACTACAAATGTCTGTTGTAGATAAGCAAAGGCACATGTGCATGCGTGTGTGCGTGCGTGCGTGCGTGCGTGCGTGTGCATGTGTATGTGTGTGTGTGTAAAAATGATCATTAAAGGAATACCGAGGTAAGAATGAACTGATGAGATAAACAACTGTATCTATCCTCCTTCTTCTAAAAATGGCATTTATTTAGATATCCCATAATTTTGTTTTATATTTAAATCTACTTTTTAAGTTTTTACTGTCTCATTGTCTCTGATCAATGACACATTCATTGCACTCCTCATGTTTAACTCTTTCAGGCAGAGAAAGAAAAAAGGTGCACAAAATAGTTATTTGGGTGCTTGGCAGAGTACATACACATGTCTATGTCACATGTCACCTCAGTATTCCTTTAAAGTCATTCAGCTGTGCATTCCTAAATGTGTTTGGAATCTTGTATAGTAGTTTCTTGAAATTGGTAGACCTTTAATGCTGGATACACACGTTGCGTTTCCGTGTTCGATTCGATTATTTCCGAGCATTTCCGAGCGCATTTTGATTATTTTTAGGTCGAATGCCATGTAAAGTATGGCAAATCGATCTAACGATCCATCGAACCGTGAATCGGCATGTTTGAAATAATCGAATCGACGCAAATCGAACGCCGCATCGACACGGAAACACAACGTGTGTATCCAGCATAACAGTGTAATGCCTGGCAGATTTCCTGCTTTCTTTGAGCTGCTATGCCCAAATCTATCACCACCTTCTTCACCCTATGTGGCGCGTCCCCGCTTGAATGAGAGGTGAAGAGTAACACCTGCCTGACTTCGGTTACATCCAGGCCTTGGAGGTGCAAGGTATATCAGCTGAGGCCTAGAAAGACAGAGTACCACCAGAAAAAACAAGACTATGCAGCTGTGTGATATTAGATAGTGGGAGAGGTTACACAGATCACCCCATGAATTATGGACAAGGGAGCAAGATTGCCCAGAGCAACCACAGCTCTGAGCTTCTGATAACCGCCACAAATAAACAAGACACAGTGGTTGCTCAGGGCGACCGCAGCCCTGAGCCTCTGATGCCCAGCACAATGAGTAACAAGACAGACAACAGACAGACAAACGGAATGCTTGCCAGCAAACAAGACACACTGGTTGCTCAGGGCGACCACAGCCCTGAGCCTCTGACTGAGTAACAAGACAGACAATAGACAGACAGACTGAATGCTTGCCAATCTAATTGCTGCCCCAGCGATAGCAAGCATCAACACTGACTAGGACAAGACAAACAGGTAGGAGCGTAACTATTATCAACCGCTGCTACAGTCACGTCCCGGGAACAGAGCAAGCAGGAATACTACCAGTCACCAATGTGCTACAGGCAGTTTCCCACTAACAGGAAGATAAGACCTCGCTGTACCCCCGCGGGTGCAGTGAACGTCCAGGCAGGCAAGGCAAGATAATGCAATACAATAATACATCTTTCGCAGCATGGACACAGCAACAACTCAGGCAAGCTGTACGCTATGTCGGGTGAGGTCTGGAATGAAAGGCAGGTTTTTCTATGGATATCAGCCAATGGGAACAGACATGCACATTCCCACACAGATGAATGATAATCATACAATCCTGTGCTGCACTGATTGAAAGCTGCAAGCTGCTTGTGAATGGAAAGGATTCTCATTACAAATGCATGCCAGATTATGCAACCACATGCATGTAAGAAATCCACAGCTGTCTGGCTGCAGTTTAACTGCAGCAAGCCTTAGGCGGATTCATGACAACATCCTGGGCTACTCTGAACTGAAGAGTGATTGCAAATAGCAATGAATTTTATTGCAAATGCAAACAAAACCAAGCAACCAAATGCAGGTAGAGGAATCAAAACTGCAACCGACATGAGGGATCCTTACAAATAGATTCTTTAATGTACAGACTGCTGAGTAATGCCCCAATCCCAACTTAGTACTTAAAGGACACCTGAGGTGAGGGGACTATGGAGACAGCCATATTTATTTCCCTTTGAACAATGCGTATTGCCTGGCTGTCCTGCTGATTCTCTTCCTCTAATACTTTTAGCCATAGACCATAAACAAGCATGTAGATCATATGTTTGAAGTTTAAATGGATTTGCTGCATGCTTGTTTCAGGTGTATAATTAAATGACTACTGATGCATGAAAGAAGAGCAGGACTGCCAGCAACTGGTATTGGTTAAAAGGAAATAAATATGGCAGCCTCCTTATCCCTTTCAGTTCAGGTGTCTTTAAGTACTAAGCTGGGATTGGTGCTTCACTTAGAAGTGTGTATACTAAGCACAGTGTTTGAATACAATTATTGGAGGTGGTCTGATGGGACCTATTGTGCTTCTTCCTGAAGCTGTGAAATAAATGCAAAATGTATATTTTATATGAGCTAATTTCCTTGTCTACTACTTTAACAATATTCAGCTAAACCCCTGTTACATCTCTTAAAATTTGATTGTTTGCAGTCTGGATTTCTCTTCAACCACTCCACAGAAATAGCCCTAACCAAATCAGCCAATGATCTCCTAAGAACAAAATGCAAAGGCTGTTACTCCATAATTATATTTTTTGATCTCTTCTTTTGCATTTGACTCTGATGACTACACTCTGATGACCACACTGTTTCTCCACTCTTTTTTGGATTTATACCAATCTCTCTGGAATCATGTTTGCTGTCAGTTATTTGAGCTACACCTTTGCTTTGCTCAACAGCCTTCGTCTGCTAGGGTAGCACAGGTCTTTGTTTTTGGTCCCTGTTTTTTTCCACAGTCTCAGGAAATTAACAAATTCATTACATTTTCACTGCCACTTATGTGTAGATGATGCACAACTCTACTTCCCAGCACCTGAACTTAATTCACCCCATCGTGAGTTTCTAAATTCCTTTCTGGTGTATCTTCTAAGTAAAAAAAAGTCCAGCATCCAGGCACAAAATGCAGATACAAAAATGTTTGGAATGTTCAACATCATTTTACCAAGGCAGTGGATATACAGACAGAATGACTCTGCACCAGGATTAGTTGTCTAATGAAGGGTATGAGTGTACTCTGCTGCCTGGCTCATCCACCTTTCTTGTCACTCCTCCGTTGTTGCTCCTTTCTGCTAAGTTCATAATGTCTGTCTGTTAACCACTTCTGATCTTATCCTTCAAACCGTGGCACAACCATTCTTTTCCATACATCTCTAAGTTCCAGATACCACAGTAACTGCAGCTTTCATTCTGCCCTCCACTAGAATCAGCTCCCCACATTTGCATATACAGGATTTCTACAGCCCTTGAAACCTTAAGGCTCATACACACGGGGCACAACTGTCGCCACAAACACGTGGCACGTGTATGTTGCGGCGACAGGTCCCCCGTGTGTATGAGGCGCGCGCCACGAACCGTCGCTAGTCAGAGCTGTCGCCCGGCGATTGACGTGCCCAATTGCCGGAAACAGCTGTCGCCGCAACTTCACCGCAACTGTTGCTAGTCCGCCACGCGTACTGCGTGTGTATGTGGACTAACGACAGCAACCCATACACTATGCCCGGAGCTTCCGGGGGGGGGGGGGAGGGAACCTTCGGCAACAGCTTTCGCCGCATCTCTGTTGCTGCTTTTTTTTTATTGTCTCTTGTTAAATTTGTGCCTCGTGTGTATGAGGCTTTACAGACCAGCCATAAAACTCAGCTTTTTAGGCAAGCATGTAAGGGAGTAGAGGTAGGATCGCCAAAAAACAGACTCCCCACTTCGATGAGGGCACTACTGGAGAGTTTTTATGCAATAGCAGCACTGAGCGGTAGGTAAGGATCCTCATAAGTGAAAAACAACTCTTGTGAGGACTCAGTAGCTTCCTGTATTCTGCTCTGTGAAAACCACGCCCACAGTCAGCATGCCATAGACTAGTGGAGAGGTGGACACAGACACAACACTTTGATTTGCAGCTCTAGCATTGCAAGGAAAGCACATGAGGGTGTTACCAAAAAATACAACACAACCAAAACAGTTCTGCAGTGCATTATACTGTATTTACTATATACTTTTATTTAGACTGCAGTTCTTATTTTAAGCAATGTGATTTTCCATTCCACTTGAGTATGAACAAATTTATAAGAGTATAAAAAAGTAGTATAGAGAAGACACCACGCCTTTCAAGGTGAAAGAAAACCCATCAAAATAACTCATTGCGTTAAAGATGACCATGCCAACCTTGAGTGTGAGATAGAGCATCAGTTTATAGAAATTTATGATGGCAGAAGTAAAAGCAAAAGACTAATAAAAAGCCTGGATCCACTGTACTATTCATAATGTAACAATACCTTCTGTGAGGTCTCTGACTGTGTCACTGTTACACAGATATGTGAATGGATGTATAATAGGAGTATTTATAGATCATTTACAGCACATATTAATAAAATGGCCATGAGCAGTGTACGTTGGATTTAAAACCGGATGACTGTCATGTCATTTGTTACTTTATTGCCCCAAAAATATATTAAAACATCATTTTACATAATATAATAAAACATCATTTTACATAGAATCAAATAAACAGCATTGACATTTTTCATTTATTTAAAAAAAAAAAAAGCTCATACCAATTTTAAATTAGCATGTTCCAAATATAGTTTTTTTTTTTTGTTAAAACGACACTTTGCTTTGGTAACATTTATATTTAGAAATGCTGCCAAAACCTTCTGATAAATGTGGAGACGTCATACTTTTTGTCCTATTGTATGCACACTTCCCCTTAACTTTTCAGAATATTACAAACTGACTCATGCTAGGAAGTGATTGTGTATCCCAGATTTCTGCTGCTTCTAAGAAGAGCAACTCAACCCACTCAAAGTACATGATTCTCAGAGACCATGAAAAACTCATAGCTATTCTCACAAAGTATGTGAAGTCTTACACTCCAGGAACAAAAGATGCTTACCTGTATGGGAGAGTTATTAATCTGTTGTTTATTTATACATCTACTATGGGTTTCACCATATTTGTGATCTGTTTCATTTATCTGTGATCTGCTGCTTGTACAACAGGTCCTACCAGTTACTCCTGTAATCCCGTTCTTACTTTTTCTGTTGTCAGGTCTCTGGTAAGACCTGCTGTTCAGAAAACCTCACAGATGTGTGAATTGTGTCACACATGTAGGTAATGGCTCATTCACTGAGATGGGCAACATGAGAAGCCAGTTGCAAACTAAAAATTCGGAAAACCTGAATCCACCCTCATCACACTTCAGCACCCAGAAATGTGGACAGGGTTGGGGGAGTTCACCTGTTTGTGCTTCAAATTGCACTTCACAAAAGTCAGTTTTTCAGCACTGAACTGACTCTTCTGAAGTGAAATATGAAGTACAAATAAGTGAATAAGTCTAGTAGCATTTCCAAGGACAACAAAATTCAAAGACAAAGCATAGGGAGTAAGATTGCTGGGACTGATACAATGGGAGTACATGACAGCTCTGTTACCATAGAAAGGACTGTTATGGAAAATACACTGCGCATGGACTACTAAAAAATTTGAGTGCAGCTATTACTTGAGTATAATGGGTGTCAAGACAGAAATTTGGGTGCACAGAAAAATGAATGGCTACAGCAAATGGTGTGTAGCGGTTATAGTAAAAAGTAGCGAATACAGCACACTTGGTACCAGAAAAGCAAAGCGGTTGTAGCGGATAGTGTAGATAAACAAAAACATTAGCAGCTACAGCAAAGCAATTGTAGCAGCTACATCAATAAATAGTGGCTGCAGCACAGTTAGAACTGGAAAAGTAAAGCGGTTGTAGTGGAAAATGTAAGCTCTAAATGAGCAGCTACAGTAAACTGGTTATAGCTACAGCGATAAATAGCAGATGCAGCACACTTGGTATCAGGAAAGCAAAGCGGCCGTGGGCGTGTGTGTTTCGGGGGGCGGGGGGAGTGTTAGGAGTAGGTAGTGGAGGGGAAGGTCAGGTAAAACGATAATAGAATATTAGTAAAATTATCAATATTCACTGTTGGTATTATCCAGAGCCCAGTAATAGAATATTGGCAATATTGCCAATTTTCTACTAGAGCATTTACGCGGCACCCAGATTTATGGATGGCCGTAGATAATAGACATCCAGATAACACAAGGTTTTGTTTTCACCATTTTATTACATGTAGACGCTAGTGTTTGCTGACTAAATCCATTTACCTATTAGGGATTGAAATCAGATTGGATACATCTGTAACTAGAAGCACATGAAATGCTGCAAACTCCTTATTTTATCAGTACTGCTGTACAGTTGTCATTCTGGTAACCACTGTCACCGTGGTAATAACTCACAGCAGATGCTGTTTGTATTGGATCTCCCTTTGCATGATAATTACTGTTGCCTTTAGCTTTGCAGGTAATCATCACCTCCTTTCTTAGTGACAAACAACGTTTCTACTCTGAGCTTTCAGGACATCTAGAAAAGATGAGGAAAAGTATGATGACGTTGGTTCTTCCAGCTCTCTGTTCTCTAGGGATGGTCGAAAATAACCATTTCCGATTCTGCAGAAATTTTGATTTCTGCCAATACCAATTTCCGTTTTTCCGATTTCTGAATTCCCATTTTTTAGGATATGCTATTTTATTAGGCTTTTTTTTTTGCATCAGAGTATGCAAAAAATAAAAAAGAAATCGGAAAAATGAAAAACAGAGATTGGAAAAACAGAAAATCAGTCTTGGGATTGGTCTAAAATTACCGAGGCGATTAGATTTTTGCAGAAAAATTCTGCAATCTCTTGTTGGGCCAGTGCTTCCGAGTTCTGTGATTGGGCTAAAATTACCGAGTCGTGGTAAATTGAATTTCCGCGGAATTCCGATTTCTGTTTTACAATTTCCGAATCCCGATCAGCAATGCCGATTTCCGATTGAAAATGCGGGGATTTCAACTCTGCAGAATTTGAATGAGCCTCCCTACTGTTCTCCAGATTTTGTTTTTTCTTGTTTTTGTCCCTACTGGAGAATATTACTCTACTGTCTGTAGGGACCACAAGTGGCAAACTATCCCTGATAGCAATACAAATGGCAATATGAACCTGAAATAGCATGCCATGCTACTACACACCTTCCCTTACAACCAGGGCCGGCCCTAGACTTTTTGCCGCCTGAGGCAAAATTAGAAAAAACAGGGGGGCGCCGAGCTGGAGGGGTAGCGGGCAGAAAGGGGTCGGACCCCCCTCCCTCGCCTGGGTCCCCCAATCTGCGCTCCTCCTCCAGCGTTACGTACGAGCCTGCATATGATGAAGATTTGAAGAGACAACGGGTGGGGGAATCACTCACCTCTTCCGCGTTCCATCGTGCGCTCCACTGACGTCACTTCCTGCAAGGCCGTCCACTTACAATACAGTGGGCGGCGTTGCCGAAAGTGACGTCAGTGGAGCACGCGATGGAACGCGGAAGAGGTGAGTGATTCCCCCGCCCGTTGCCTCTTCATCATATGCAGGCTCGTACGTAACGCTGAAAGAGGAGCGCAGATCGGGAGACCCAGGCGAGGGAGGGGGGGTCCGACCCCCCCTCCCCGCCGCTAAGCCCAATACCCCCTTTCTGCCCGCTACCTCTCCAGCTCGGCAGGCGGCCCCCAGCGGCAGCGTCTATGGACAGGCAGTGTCTTATATTAATTTTTGCACCAAAATATGTGCTAGGGCTTATTAGGGTGGGTGCCGCCCCCCAGATTTGCCGCCTGAGGCAAATGTTTCACCCCGCCTTATGAACGGGCCGGCCCTGCTTACAACCATTATTTAGAGAGGATCAATCCCCTTTACCAAAGTCTCTTACGCCTGGCACACACATCATGCAATTTCCTGTCAAATAGATGGTCGAATAGATTATTTCTGTCAGGTCTGATGCGATTTCCAATTGATTTTTCTGATCAATTTTCTGATCACTTCTATACAAAATCGATCTGAAAAACAATCGGAAATCAGATTGGACCTGTCTGACGTGATCTATTCGGCCATATATCTCACGAGAAATTGCATGGTGTGCACCAGGCATAAAAGAATTGATGCTTTATATTTGCCATTTACCCAAGAACGTGTATTTACCGGGAACAGTTGTTATGAGCACAGAAAGAAAACATTATTGCTTGTTTTGAATGAATCTATCCATAATATAATTATGTTTTTTACAATACTTTTACTGGAAAGATTAGCAAATCTATGGGACCTTTCAAAATAAGGAAACCAGACATCCTTAGTGAACAAATCACTGGGAAGGGTAGTCATAGAACTTGGATAGTGAATTATATTATAAGCTGCATTATTTCAGTACCTTACTGACAGATTTATAGACATATTCATTCTTGTTAACATCCTGCTGTAGGGCCTGATATATAAAGATGTGGAAGTTTAAAGGTCACTTTGTATGATTTTGTTCACTCAGCAGATCGCTTTGTTTTTTCAACATTATTGTGCAAATAAATATTTAATATAGGGTCTGGACCTGGATGTCTCTCTTTTTTAATGCATTATTTACTGTTGAGACATGTCAGCACTACTTGCAGGGGGCACCTCTGTACCATTTTAGCAAATTGATGTGGGTTCATCTCATTACTTTGCTGGAAGAGAGAGGTGTGTGAGCAAGGATTGAACACTTGTTTATAGCCTATAATACTTCCATAGTTCTGCAGACTCAGAACTTTTGTTTGGTAGCTGTACAATAAGGAGGCAGGAATTCTAGGCGCCTGCGGTCGCTAGGAGTTTTGTGCGCTGCATTAGGCCACAATGTTAATTGCTACTATAGTGGCACTCAGTGGACAATTTGGGTGCTGTAGGTGCTGGGTATAGCCAAAGCGACGGAAGATGTAGAGACTAACAGAGGTTGAGATTGCAGGGGTAAGTGGTCTGGTGCTAGTGTTAGCGCAGGTTAGGGTAGTTAAAACCCCCATGTATATAAGTAGATAAATACTTGCTCTACTTACATAACATATGTATTGCACTACTTACACCACAATATGTATTGCACTATCCACATTTTGTTTTTAGTGATTTGTCTATAGTAAAAATAGAGAAAATCCTTCTTAGGATCTTCCATTTTGACCATTTTGACACACCCACCCACCCAGCTCTGCAGTGGGAAGTGCATTGTCTCAGCATGAGAAATATTGTCCAGTGAGAGGTGTGGGAGAGGAAAACGGGAGGAAAAGAGGTTTCAGCCAATCAGGCTGCATTAGTTATCTCTGAGGAGGAAGTAAAGACAAAAAAAAGAAACCCAGCATGCCCAGCAACTTCCTGATGTAACAAATAAGAGCCAGGGAAACTGGGGAGTGGTGTTTTATAGAGAAGACAAGTAAGAGTGATTTTTAACATTTGGATTGCCTGGTTAGCATCCTTATTACTTGCTTACCAGATAAAAATAAAGAATTGATTTTTTATTTTATGCCCGACAGTTACACTTTAATATTAGGAGCAGGTAGGGGTATGCTATTGCTAGTGTTAGGAAAAAATAGGAGTAGGCTAGTGTTAGCCTTATGGTGGCCAATACACGGTACAATAAAAACGTTCGATTTTCCCGTTTATTCGATCTAAATGATCGAATTGAATGAAAGTTGAAAATATATTTTTTTCGATCAAGAAATTCAAACGATTATCTTGTTTTTTCGGGAAAAATGATCGGACATGCTGGAAAAATCTTTATATTCGATCTAACGGAATAATCGAACTAAATTATTGAGTTGAAAAATTGTACCATGCATGGCCACCTTTAGGCAGCAGTAGGTTAATGAGTGTGCCCAATAGTAGAATATCACCAATTTTTCTAATATTCTACTAGCAGCTTCACCTCGGCACCCTTTTTTTTTTTTATATACGTACAATAATGATACTGTCTGAGTACTTCTGTCAGTAGGTGAGCTGAGGATGCTGAAAAGTAGTTCTTCGGCTTGTGCTTGTAGGAGATGGGGGCTTTGGCAATACAGTATTAGATTTTCAGATCAGGTAAACTATCGATAGCTTCCTGATACTTGATTACATTTCAGCAGAAATCTGATTGAGGCAGGGAACACACTTGACAGTTTTCGTATGCGTTTTGTGCACAGAAAAACTGAGAACTCATGTTAATCAATGTGCTAGTTCACAGTTACTGTGTTGTTCGCACGCAGAAAAAAAACTGACATTCTGCATGATGACTCTGCACATTTTGGCAGTTTTCTCTATCAATTACATCATCTGCTGTGAAAAAACGCGCGCGTTTTCCTGCATGGAAACACAGTTAGTGTGCAGAAAAAGTACGCAGAAAAACGCGCGCAGAAAACTGAAAGTCAAGTGTGTTCCCTGCCTGAATGTTGGTTGTAATGCCTTGAGATGCTAGCTTTTTGCCAGTGAATTCAGTGTACAATCTGTGCAGCCATCAATAGCCCACCACTTATCCCAGTGCTTTCACCCATGCTCAGTTTAACAGGGTTTCCAATGGATGTTTTAATAAAAAATGAATTGAGAAAGGCAAGTTTGTAACAAATTTACATTCAGCTTGAACTTTTCATCCACTAAAACACTTTTGTTTAGTCGATTTTACAGTGGTGTGAAAAGGTATTTACCCCTTTCTTGATTTCCTCCATTATTTTCATTATTATCTGAAGATCAAGTGCAACTGGAATATGCAACAGAACAGCAACATGGAAACTGAAGTTCTGAAGTGTATCAAAGTCCTGACTTGAACCCTTTTGAGTTGTTTTTATGGGCATTAAATGGGCAGTTCACAGTTTAAAACCCTTCAGTGTGACTAATTACAAAAGAAAACCTAGTACAGAAAATTTCTATACTGCGATGCCAAAGATTGATGCCCTCTTAGCGTCAGTGTTTGAGGTTAGAAGAGTGGCGATGATAGTGTTGGTTTCCTTCAATCAATCAAATGAGTAAATAACATAAGTACCGTAATCTGAAACTGTTTTATACTTCAGTTTTATACTGAATTCATTGGCAGATCAGAAACAATTGAGTATTATGAATACAAAAATGAGGAAACCAGGAAGGTGGACAAATGCTTTTTCCCCACCACTGAATTATAGTGTTGCTGGATCAGTACTTCTGTTTGGTGTTTAGTTTGAATGACAGTACTGCTAACTCGGTGTGTGTGTTTGTGAGGAAACTAAAATAATGCTACCGACTCAGTACCTCTGTTCAGAGAATCTATATGCTAGTCAGGAGTTTAACTAGAGGGGAGTAGTCCATGCGACTGCATGGGGGAACAGAGCTGTGGGGGCCCCCAACTACCAACTCTCCCTCTCTCCAATATAGGGGTCCATCCTGCAGATACAGTTTTTTGAGCCTACACTTGTAATGGGTGTAAAGACTGTTATATGTGGTGTAAATAAAGACAGCACACATGACTACTGTGCAGGAGCCACAATATTAGCAGAATGACCAGTAACATAAATAACAGTAAATACTGGAAATAGGAAACAGAAAGTAAACCCCAGAGTCATATATCATAGCGTTGTACTTGCACAAACATAACATCTTCCCCTTTTTAGTATTAATAAATGAACATTCTAAATTTGAAGAGACATAACAATAATGCATTCTATAGTCTATAGATTATGTCTAATAGGTGGTTTTGAGTCTCTGCCAATGCGGGTGACAACTGTCCCTGGTACACAGAGTCCTTTAGTGCTCTTGGAAGTTTCTGGGCTCTTCTCATCTCCTGTTGACATACTCCGCGTTTGACTGCTGGTGGGTGTACTAGCTTGCTCAGGACTGTCAGCACCATTGGTCTGAGGCATCCCTTCTGTACATTCCTCACAGTCAAGGGGCACGTTTGTCCCTGTTGTACTAAGAGAGTCTGGCTTATCAATATGGTATTGTGATGTAGGTTTTTCCACCACTCGTAAATCCACATGATTGCGATGATAAAGAGTTCCGTCAATGTCCACAAGATACAAGCGTGGTGCAACTTTTTGCAAACAAGTACCCATTCTCCAGGTAAACCAAGTACCTCGATCCCCAGGTAAAGGTTTCATACTAATTTGTTCTCCAATATTCAACTCCAGCAAATCCCTGGCCGATGTATCATAACAAGCCTTTGACATTTGTCTCTTAAATCGTAACTTTTCTGCAACACCTTATGTAACCCGATTTATCCTTGTGTTCTGCCCCGGCTGAGAGGAATCCACCAGACACTGACTTAAATATGAATATCAAGAATTTATTTGTGACCCTAACAATGGTCCACTGGTAACTGCTCAACCAGTACCAACTCTCAACACAAACATATATTCTTTTCACATAAACATATCAGTACAATCTTCTCCTCTTCACAGCTGGTGCACCGGTAAGAAGCTGCGGAATAAAAAGTCAGGTTACGTATACACTTCTTACATACAATTTGAGCTACAACAGATCTTTATTTCTTCTCTTACAATCTTCAACCACTATTCAATACAACACTTATGAGCACAGTACCATGGGCTGACACATATAGGGGCTTGGAAAAAGGCAGGTCTACTAAGCAACTTCAGTTCTATACAGTCTCAGTCCCTTGATACCAAGTCCAAGCTATATTGCTCAGCAAAACCTTATAGGGGGGAGGGTTAGAGTTCTTCTTTAATATGGTACTGATACAGCTTCCACTTTTCTTAGTTGTTTCACGGAACTGAAATAATTTCCACTTTTCTGGCTCAGAGGATGTCTCATACTGTCTTTCTATGTACTGTGAACCCCAACCAAAATAATAATAAAACAAAATAAAAATAATGAAATAAATGGATAAGGGATAACATAAATTAAAAGAAATAAAAAGAATAAAAGAAAACAAATGCACCCATATATAGTACCAAGATCTCTCTGTAGTTACCAAGATCTCTCTTTAAGCTGTTTAGAGGCAGCTCCAACTTGTGCAATTGCAACACTTGCAACAAGCAGGCAGATCCTAATCTCACCACATTCGTCAGAGGATCAATTCAGTCTGCTGTGGTTAACTGTCACTTTTCTTCAGACAACCAACACTGTAATTATGACTCTTTTCACCTAATCGCGGGTTACTACTCTGATCACAGTCTGTGGCAAAGTCGCAATGCTTATACACATCTGTCTCAACAGTGTCTCTCTCTCTCTCTCTCTCTTTGCTTGGATCTGGCCTGATGTCTCTTTTAGGATTCCAGCTGCTGCCTAGTCTCTGTCCCCTCTTTAGGCTCTCTCCGGTTTGTTGTCTCGTTAGCTGCCGCCGGGCCCCCGCTCTGCATCATGGAATGGCTGCTACGGCTGCTCCGGTCTGGGCCTCTGTCCCCCTCGCTCACCGCTGCCTGACTGACTGAAATGCTGTGAGGAGAACTGGTTTTAACCAGTTCCCTCAGCCTGTGTCTCGTGCCACACCGCCCTCTGCGCCATCCTCTCGTACTCTGCTCTAGAAGGTTCCACTGCTTTGTATACACGGTTGCCTAAC
This sequence comes from Hyperolius riggenbachi, assembly GCF_040937935.1. NCBI lineage: Eukaryota > Metazoa > Chordata > Amphibia > Anura > Hyperoliidae > Hyperolius > Hyperolius riggenbachi. Next base: position 527,305,931 of record NC_090646.1, on the reverse strand, counting down.
AACCTAAGCTATGCACCCAAATACTCGCTTAGGCCTATCTATGTGCCGTTTTAGTGCCACCAGGCTAAGTTTTCAATGTTAATTTCAGCCTCACATGCAAATTTCACATTACACATGTCAAATACATTTCCCACCACACTCCCCTCTCTTAAAGGGCTGCACTTGTATGACACAAGGTTCCAAAAGCTTATTTGCTGCCAGTAAGGAGGTCTTTAACCTCCTTGATATCAGTCTTTGTGCCGGACTACTATCCATGCCTTCGGTTGGAGTGTTACTCCAATGTAGAATGGCCTTCTATGAGTCTTTACCATCACTGTATGCTTTCTTGCATAAGTTCTTACCAATCTTTACAGCTGTTTCTGCTTTCCCATTCACCTGTGGATGAAGTGGCGATGAAGTAATATGCTCGACCTCCCATTCATTGGCAAATCTTCTAAATTGCAGGCTTGAAAATGGAGGGCCATTATCAGAGATTACTTTATCTGCTTGGCCATAACGGGCAAACTGAGACTTGCACCGCTTAATTGTGGTTTTAGTGGACAAATTAGGAGGAAGATCTATTTCCCAGAAGTCAGAAGAATGGTCAACTAATAACAGGTATTCTTTGCCAGCGTAGTTGAACAAGTCCATACCGATGAGCTGCCATAACCGTGTCGGAATCTCATGTGACGTCATAGTTTTCCTTCTGTTGTAAGTGGGCGTATTCATTGCAGGTAGGACAATTACTGACAAAATCTTTGATTTCATCTTGTATGTTAGGCCAGTAAAGCGTATCACGAGCTTGTCTGTAGCATACTTCACCTCCAATTTTCGCTGGAGTGTATGCCTAATAACATTTCTGCTCTCAGGGACTTTGGCGCTATGACCCTTGGACCCTTGTACAAGATACCATTTTGTACTCTGATCTCATCTCTGAAAGACCAATATTCCCGTACAGTTGCAGGAACTGCCTACTTATCATCTGGCCCCCCACTCAAGACAACAGACTTTAGAGCTTGTAACGTTGCGTCACCATCAGTGCGCTGTATGAGTTGCTGTAGGTGCTGAGCAGTGACATTAAGATAGTCCGCTTAATTGATATCGGCAAAGAAAATGTGCTCCTGTTGCAGCAGACAAATTGTTTGATGCTTATGCTCATCTCCAGGTGTCACATTATCCAACGTAGCTCTGCTCAAAGAATTGCTGATATACATTTCACATCCTGGCTTGTAGACAACATTGAGATTGTAATTCTGTAATGTAAACATCATGCTCTGCAAACGCTTGGGAGCACACAAAAGGGGCTTCTTGAATATGGCTATCCGAGATTTATAATCAGTTTCAGCTGTAATGGAGCCCCGCCCATAAAGATAATGATGGAAGAGTTGTCAGGCAGATACAATACTTTAACATTCCTTCTCAATTTGATCATAGTTTTGCTCAGCTGATGAAAGAGCTCTGGACGCATATGCAACTGTTTGACCTTCTTGCAAAAGACAACAACCTAGGCCATTTTCTCTAGAATCACTTTGTGTGGCAACAGGCTTAGTAACATCAAAGTATTTCAACACTGGTGCAGAGGTGACCAAGCGTTTAATATCTTCTACTGCCTGATCATGCTTGGGAAGTCAGTGCCAAACCGCATCTCTGTCCAAAAGTCGTGTTGGTGGCTCACTCACCTCAGATAAGTGTGGCAAGAATTTTGCTAGATATGTAACAAAGCCAATAAATCTCTGTACTGTGTTGGCATCAGCAGGCTGTGGCATATCCACAATGGCTTTAATCTTCTCTGTGTCAGCTTTCAAGCCTTGTAAAGACAGGATATGCCCATGAAAGCAGACTTCTTGTACCTTGAACTGCAATTTCTTTACGCTAAGCCTCAGCATCATCTGTATGCAACGATCTAGTAGTGCTATAAACTTCTTGTCATGGTCACGCTCAGCTTCTTAATCAGTATTATCACAGTCAACTATAAGGATGTCATCAGCTATTGGCTCAATTCCATGGAGCTCACTCAGTAGTTCATGTTGCTTACGCTGGTAGACCTTTGGTGCCACAGAGACTCCAAATGGACGTTTAATCCATCTCTTCCTGCCCCAAGGAGTCCAGAAGGTGGTCATGTAGCTGCTTTTTGTTCTAGTTTGCACTATAAAAAGGCATCCCTTGCATCCACAAGTGTAAAAATATGTGCTTTTGGAAGTTTGGTCAAAACATCAACATGAAGGTCACACTTGTTTTATGTCCCTTGCAAGATAGTGTCCCAGGCTGTGAGGGTGAACAAGGGGAGGCAAGGGAAGGGGGGTGTACATTGTGGTCCCATAAACATTTTGCAGTGGGCTCTATGATTTGTAATTACACTTGATAGTAGTGCAGCTTTCTCAATTCTTCTGTGAAAAAGCTTTATTATAGAGCTGCTTTAGTACTTGTATTTGGTGAGGGGTATATGTAATAACCATGTTATCTCTATATTTCTGCTATACTAGTGGGGCATTCACATTCAGTAAGCTGTCTTGTAAGTCATTCTTCCACTGTGTTGCTTCTCTTTTACTTACTTCTGCCCTTTCTATCTATATAAAATGACCCCTTCTGCTACAAAACTTATCTAGTTTGCCTTGGGCTGTACCCATTGGCAGACACAGCCAGAAGTGGGCCCCTGTGCAAAATACCAATTGTGGGCCCCTGACAGGCAGTTAAACGTAGGTGTGGCCATAACTAAATTGGGTGTGGTTACACATTGCATAGATTTACCAATACAGTCTATGGCAGAAATATTTCTTCAAGCATACATGTAACATCTGCATTATACTGGTTGCTAAACAAAAGCAAAACTTAAAGGGAGCCTAAACTGAGAAGGATGTGGATTTTTCCTTTTAAAATAATACCAGTTGCCTGACTCTCCTGCTGATCCGGTGTCTCTAATACTTTTAGCCACAGCCCCTCAACAAGCATGCAGATCAGGTGCTCTGACTGAAGTCAGACTGGATTAGCTGCATGCTTGTTTCAGGTGTGTTATTCAGCCGCTACTGCAGCTAAAGACATTAGCAGGAGAGTCAGGCAACTGGTATTGTTTAAAAGGAAACAGTCATATCCCTCTCAGTTTCCCTTTAACCCAAATCCTGCATCAAGACAGAGCATGACATAACAGACTCTGTCTTTTATACTTGAAAGCACCACTGAGGTGAGAGGGATATGGAGGCTGACATATTTGTTGCTAAACAATGCACATTGCCTGGCTGACCTGCTGATTCTCTGCCTCTAATACATTTAGAATCACAAACACTGGTCCACATGACAGCCCAGGGGCCCCAGGTCTCTCTCACTCGCTGGGGCCCCCAAACCACCATGCGACACCTAGAGGGAAGTGCGGGCAAGCCCTGGACCTCTCACCTCCAGGGAACTCACCCCACCACCTCTGTACTGAATGCCAACTGCAACAAACACAATTGCTAACTTCCAGCCAGAGCAATATCCTGCCTCTATCTGGCCAGCAGACGCCAGTCAGCCAATCAGGTGCACTGTCTAATACATTTAGCCATAGACCCTGAACAAGCATGCAAATCAGATGTTTCTGTCAGTTTGCAAGGCTGACTGATTTGCATCCACTTGTCATGCAAATTGCTTGTCTGCTTCCTTTGAAGGTTTCTAGTATAAATGTCATTTCCTCCCAGAATTCCTCGCTCGACATAGTTCCTAAGTAGGGAAACTTACTTTAGATCCTCAGCATCTTGTTACTATATTCTAGTGTAGTTAATTCTTGGGGAGTGCTCCTTGCATTCCTATTTAGTGCAGTCAGATTGTGTATATTTATACTGCCTATTCTGTCTTGTCTTTTCTGTGCGATTGTACTGTCGCCAGCGGTGGCTGACAGTGAATCGTTCTGTCCTGTTCTTAGATCGCATTCGCCCTAGTGTTAGAGGCGGTGGATCTTTCTTGTCTGAACCTTGGAGTATAACCTTAGCTGCGGTTGCTACTGGTTTCTCCTTCTGTCTGTCGTGTCTGGAACGAACGCTTGCTGTTGTCTGGTGTGAGGCAACCGATTAGCAAGCGTTTGTGTTTTCTGTTTGTTTTCTTTCTCCGTGTTCATTTGTTAGTCAGGGTTGGTACGTTTTTCCTCTGTTCCGGTTAACGTGCGATGGCCGTACCGTTAACGCGCTTGTCTCTGTTGCGCATATCGTGCGGGGACCGCGTTTAGCTAGTTCATTTGTTATTTTCCTTGGCGTTCAGGTTGTGGTTATTTGCTGTGCCTTTCTTACTCAGTTCATGCTCTGTCTATGCTCTATCTTGTGTTGCTGATAGCAATCGCCTCTCTTGCGATTAGCTTTCTTACTCTGGTCTGTTCTGATGTGATAGGTCTACCGTTGCTGGGTGGCGACTAGATTGGTAGACATTCACATAGTCTGTCTCTGTTCTTGCTTTCTTCTTAATTGCTACTTTGTTGCCCAGTCTTGCTTAATCGTACAATTTCAATCTGGCATCTGTGGCTGTACAGAGGACTTATCCCTCTGTACTCCACAGCTCCATCTGCTGGTTGGAATTCTCCTCTACAGATCTATACTGGGTACTTTGCTTCTGTGACTGTGGTGATTTCCTTCTGCTTCAGCGCACGCGGTGTGCGCTGACTGGAAATAGCCCGCAGATCGTTACAGGTAGTATTAGATTGTGACTTCTTCTAAAGACAGTCAGTGACATGACTATGCACTCTGTAAAGTGCTGCAGAAGATGTCAGTACTATATAAATACATAATAATAATATGGTAGGACATTAGACCATGACTATGGTAGGATTAGATTGTGAACTCATCTGAGGACAATCAGTGACATGACTATGTACTCTGTAAAGTGCTGCAGAAGATGTCAGTGCTTACCGATACTGTCCGACCATGGTGCTTGCTTGATCGGTCCGGATCAATGGCCTCCAGTCTGTCTGCACCTGGACACTTAGGAAGCCTGGTGGGAGGGTGGGCTGCTAGGTAGCCTGGTGGGAGGGAGGGTGGGCAGCTAGGTTGCCTGGTGGGAGGGAGGGAGGTAAGGTGGGCAGCTAGGTATCCTGGTGGGAGGGAGGGAGGGTGGGTAGCCTGGTGGGAGGGAGGGTGGGTAGCCTGGTGGGAGGAGCCTGGTGGGAGGGAGGGTGGGTAGCCTGGTGGGAGGGAGGGTGGGTAAGTAGCTAGGTAGCCTGGTGGTAGGGTGGGTAGCTAGGTGTAGTGGCAGCAGTAGCGGAAGTAAGCCGGCGTGGCATGTGGGGAGATCGAGGAAGGGTCCTCTATGTGGACACGGAGAGCCAGCCAGGCGGCCAACGTGAAGGGGTAGAGCCCTATAAAACTCTATGCTCTACTAAAAGCCCATTGGAATGTGAGTGTGCATTTTTAATATAAATAAACTATCTCTTATGGTTTTACGCTATGGAAAGGAATATGTGCTTTATTTGAGGTGAATGCTGAGGACACATTGTCGTATAATATATCGTCAAAGAAGCCAGTATAGGCAGGGGATTGCCTGAAAATATCCCAGAGGCGCTTGTGACCCATCTAGCCGGGGGTCATCTTCTAAGGGTGAGTGCCCACTTCTGAGGGTGAGGTGGTGGTGGTCATTCCATAAGCTTCTGGAGGTCAAGTCTGGCACGGATATGGATATATAGGACTTTGCATATAAGAAATTTGAGGACTGTGAACACAGCAGGAGCGCTTATACTTTTATAAACTGCTAGGTAGCCTGGTTTGGGTAGCTAGGTAGCCTGGTGGGAGGGTGGGTGGATGGGTAGCTAGGTAGCCTGGTGGGAGGGTGAATGGGTAGCTAGGTAGCCTGGTAGGTGGGTGGGTAGCTAGGCAGCCTGGTGGGAGGGATGGTGGGCAGCTAGGTAGAATGGTGGGAGGGAGGGTGGGCAGCTAGGTAGCCTGGTGGGAGGGAGGGTGGGCAGCTAGGTAGAATGGTGGGAGGGTGGACAGCTAGGTAGCCCGGTGGGGGTGGGGAGCCCAACTCCTATCCTCCTTCCCTCACCTCGAGCACCCCTCCTGGTATGCGCGGCGGAAGAGCGGCAGGTCTAGGGAGGCTCCGGCGGTTCTAGCAGGCGCTAGAGATTCAGCAGCCTGGTCCACACTGTCTCCTCTCCTCTTTATGCCGCTTGCTACTTCCTGGTTTAGTGCGAGGGGCAAACCTGTGTCTTTTTTCTCCCGCTTTCAAAGATTCACATACAGAGGAGAGGAGACAGTGTGGACCAGGCGGCTGAACCTCTAGCGCCTGCTGGACCTGCCGGAGCCTCTCTATATCTGCCGCTCTTCCGCAGCACATGCCGGGTGGGGGGCCATAGATGAGGGAGGGAGGATATGAGTCGGGCCCCCCAAGGCAAATAAAAAGTAAAAAAAAACAAAAAAAACAAAAAACACCAGCAATTCCCCTGAAACAATGGAACTTCAGGGGCTCACGTGCGCTGGCACGGCTTGCACTGCCGTATGTCCTCCAGTGGCTGTACCAAAAACCAACACCAACCAATTCTGTTACCCTTTAATGTTTACAAAGGCCACAATGAGATACTTACCCTGGGAAGGGGAAGCCTCTAGATTCTAAAGAAGCTTTCCCCATCCTTGTCTGTCAGCCAGTTCTAGTGCTGGGACCTTTGAAGAGTGGCCTCCCTGCTCATACGCTCTAGCACCATCCCGCTCCGGCTCTGGTGGAAATAGCCTAGCCCAATTGGGTCCATGCTACTACACAGGCAGCTCGCGCCTGCAAAGTAGCGTGGACCTAATCTGGCCTGGCTTTTCCAATGAAAGTTGAGCGAGTCCATGGTACTGCACCATGGGGGTCCCAGTGCTGTAACAGGCCTGCAAAGGAGGATGAGGGAAGCCTCTTTAGGATCCAAAGGCTTCCCTCTCCCAAGGTAAGTACCCCCCAGGGGCACTTTTTTGTCACTTAGGCTCTCTTTAAAGAGATAATATAATGTAAATAAAATATATCCAGAACCATTCTATTTTGTTTCTACATTTCCTAGCTTGTTTCCTAGGTGAACAGGAGTGCCAGTCACAATATCATGAGAGTGGTGTACTTAACCTCACTCAAATGAGACAGCCGACCCACTGATTGTGTACACCTCATTTTGGAACTTACCCTGCTTGTATAATCCCGGTGGCTGCAGGTAGCTATTGTCCTAGGAGTAATCTTAAACCTAAACTTGTGAAAAGCCATGTGCTTTCCGACCCCGCCGTCTGTAGCTCTCGGAGAATGGATGGATGAAAATTATGTGGAATTGTGTGTGTGCCTTAGGAAGCCTTTTAGGGCTATACACATTCTGAATTCAGCATCATTATGTTACTTACTGGTTAGAGGTTTATAGACTGACGTAGCTACGATAAATGTTTAATGTTCCAACACCGCCTTGAGTTGACTAAACTGTAAAAGTACTGAGCTGGCCATATACAGGTATACATATATATATACACACACACATATATATATATATATATATATATATATATATATATATATATATATATATATATATATACATATATATATATATATATATATATATACACACATATATGCAATATATATATATATATATATATATATATATATATATATAAATATATATATATATATATATATATATATATATATATATATATATATATATATATATATATATTTCATTATATTCAGGACCTTCACTGTTTTTCATTTAAAAAAAAAAAAGAATGTTTGCACAGGAATGTTTGTGGTTTACTGTTTGCAACCAGCAGATGGAGGTCTTGAGAAAAAAACTGAGTTCTAAATGATCTGGTTTGTGGTGCTGTGAGATCAGATTAGCAAACAATGTTGCTTTATTGAGTGATTTTTCTAAGTGGTGCAGAAATGTAATTCCTTTCCAAATCCATGGAAGTTAATGCTAAGAAAGCTGACTACAGGCAAGCAATGTCTGGAATGTTTCCTTATTATACATTTTATGAGACTTTGCAAACTGATTAACATACAAACTGCATTAAGCATTAACACAATTTTATAGGAAAAGCAATTAAACACATATAAAAGATCAATCTGTAAACTTGTGAACATTCCATAAACATAATCTGAAAACCATGACTAGAGATTAACAGAAATAATCTGAAAACCAGAATCGTTTCCTTTTTAAACAAATCTGAAGTGAAAAAAACCTTCAGTTTCCTATTTTTATTTTTAGTTATATAGCTTTTTTTATAATATGGTATAATTCATGTCATGTTTGCAGTTTACAAACACCACAATCTGTATTTTAAACTGTAAAACAAAGCAGAGCTAATGACCCTTTTAACTTTCCTGCACTAAAATCTAATCTCAACCTGTCTCTCACTGTTTCGTTGTTGTTTAAGTGCTTCAGAAAACAGGACTGTCTTTGACCCAAGTTGGGTCGAAGAGCTCAGAAAAGCTCTTTTGCATAGATAACAACTGAAATTTCTTAAAGAGACACTGAAGCAAAAAAAAATGATGATATAATGATTTGTATGTGTAGTACAGCTAAGAAATAAAATATTAGGAGCAGAGACATAAGTCAAATATTGTTTCCAGTATGGGAAAAGTTAAGAAACTCCAGTTGTTTATGCAAAAGAGCCATTGAGCACCATGACTTTCAAAGTCGCAGAGAGCTCTGTCTTCTGAAGCTTGTTATCTCAACTGTCAGTCATTGTATCTTCTTTTTTTCCAGAGGACAGGTCAAACGTTTACTAGTCTTCTCTGTAAAATTAGAATGCTGAGTAGTGTGTAAACTGCAAATATTATAGAATGATGGAACGTTATAACTAAAAACTATATAACTGAAAATAAAAATATGAGAATATTTTTTTGCCACTAATGTTCTAATAATTATTCGTACTACTCATACAATTCATTATGTCATAATTTTTTTTTACGCTTCAGTGTCTCTTTAACTCTTCCTGTACTGCAAAACAATATGAGACTCTTTCTTTTCTACTAATGTTCTATTTCTTAGCTGCACTACACATACAATTCATTACCTCATAATTGTATTTTCCCTTCAGGTTTGTTTTAAATATACATACATTGTCACATTTCTGTGTATGTATTCCATGTCTCCTTCAATCTCTCTCTCTCTCTCTCTCTCTCATATATGTACAGTATATATGTATATATCTATATATAATACAAATAATTTTGTTTTGTTTCTTGATACATTAAAATTGCAGTAATCCTTCTTCCGCTGTTTATTTATGGTTTTCAAGCAGAGATCCTTTCTGTGCATAAATCAGACAGTGTTAGCTTTATAAAAGCAGTTATGCCTAATTAAGATTTGAAAGTCCGGCGTGTCTCTTTCAGTAATTGCCACTATACTTTTGTTCATACTTTACTTTTATAAACGTTGGCTCAGCAGTAAAGGCCTGATAGAGTTCAAGCTGGTTTTATGCATAGATTTGCTCTAGCTGAATTTTAAGCAAGCGATGAACCTCTTAGAGCTGATCCTACATTAAATGATGCTGCTGTTTGTTGGCACGCAGGGAATAGAAATCTGATGACCCTACAACATTAGCTGTTGTGACACTCAAGGCCATTTGACTTCAAGTGCTTCTTCTTACTTATTTTCACTCACTCAATTTTCTCTTTTTTATATTTGTTTAATTTTTTTTCAAACCCTTAGCTATCTCAGTCCTGTGTAAGAGAATGTGAGCAGCGAAGAGGAGATTGCAGTTTAGTGGGGTGGGTGGAATTAGTAGAGGGACTATGGAGAGTTTTGTAGACTAAAGAGTGTTGTCTGGATCCCCTGGATAACACTAGCCTAGATCCCCTTTACAGGTTTCCTCCTTTCGGCTGGGAAGGAGGAAGTGTCAGGAGGATGGTGCACAGCATGGAGTGACCAAAGTAAGTTAACTCTTTCTGCCACAGCTTGTGTCCTACAACTTTCAGTTTTGCGACAGGCAAATCTGACTTTTGCTATCGCCCATCCATCCTTAATTACTATATCAAACAGGATGATCTCTATATCTCTCAGGAATATTTGGTGAAGGATCTGATCAGATCTCTTCCTTTGAGTTTATTCTTTATATAATAAATTACTAGACTACAGATGAGGTTGTGTTGAATATGGCATGAATATAACACACCAACAAGACGTTGGATGTAAAAATGGGCAAAGATTTACAACATTTCTGCTTAATAGGAAATATAATTTGTAGGGGTTAATTAAAGTTTGAAACTCCCCATGTATCAACTGACAAATAATTTCCTGTTCCCTGTTCTGATATGAACCAGCAGATTTCCATCTCCTGTCAAATGGAAGTGGCCAAAGAAGGTCATTTTTGCCCACCTTTAATTTGATGATGTATTACGGTTCAAGTTGTCTCTACAGCTGGGTTACATGTTGGCTGTGCTCCATTTGCTGTGGAACTTTTTTTTTGTCATAGGTCATCCCTAGTACATAACATAAGAAATGTGTCCTAGTCTGTTAATAACCATACATCACTCATCAGTATTCTTTAATTTTCAATCAATACACAATTTCATTTTAAATAATGAATAAATGTTTGTATTTCAGTCTGTGCAAAGGAAGAACATTATACTCAGTGGTTCGAGATGTAAAAATAGTCTTAGATGTCAATAAGACCAGACAAATAGCACAAGAAATTGTGAAGGTAAGTGTCGACTTCAGACGTGGATTACATTTCAGTTTACCTTTGTACATATGTATAGGGTCCATTAAATAACCATAAATCCCATGTTTTTTTAAAACTCAGATTGCTGAATAATAATCATAATCATATTTGGGGTTTAACATATTGTTATTTTTTTTTGTATCTGATTGTTCTTTTTTTGGTTTGCAAAGTTTTTATGCAACTTTTTTGCTTTACCATGCATGTCAATGAAGTTGATTTATGTTGGTTTGTTTGTAATAAACTTTACATTCGTATGCAAACTTGCGCATTTGAAATGCAAACATTTGCATTTCCATTGACTTGCATTGTATGCAATGTGCAGGTCTGTCCTGAAAAAAAAAAAGCATACATGTGGGCCATTTTTGTTTCTGAAGATAATTCGGAAACAAAAATCCCCACAACAACCCATGTCAAATACGATGCCATTGACTTGCATTGGATGTCTGGAGACCATAAATTCACAAAAACTGAAAAATGCACAAAAATTCAGTCATTTGTGAAGGTGACCATTCAGATATGAAGAAGTCAGTTGTGCATTGCAGACATTCAGTGGACATAGTGATGACGTGTGAGCTGAGTGAGCCCAGGTGATTGTAGTCTTCAGCAAAGTGGTATATCAAGGAGTGATATTTTCCTTACTTGCTTGAGACTTGAGATGTTGAGATGCTTGAGATGTTGGAGTGTCTGTGCATACAGGGCCAGTTCTAGACTTTTTGCTGCCTGAGGCAAACTTGTGAGGATGCGCCCCCTCCTCAGTCAGGACAACAGTGACTGTTTCCACTAATGAGCTTGTGGGAAAAGTCTGACATCCTTTGCATATGTGACAGAGTAAAAGGTAGGTGGGAGGAGATTATATGCACATTAGAATCTTTAAGATACAAAGGCTTGTCAGTCTCTTTGCTGATTTAAAGTGTACCCAAGGCGATGTGACATAATGAGATACACATGTGTATGTACAGTGCAAAACATATTAATAACCAGGCTCTTTTACTTTATTTTGCTGCTTGAACGAGTACATTTTCAGACATGCAAGTGACAGCTTCTCTCTTGTTGGTACTTTGTCTTGTTAGCAATATAGTAAACCTCACTGATAAGTAAATTGCAGCCGAATACAACTTCTGAGGGCAGGGGAGAGATAGAAAAAGGTCAATAGTTCATGTTTTTTAATTCTTGGATGCTTAATAGACGGTCATTGAGACGAAAAAATTCAATCTACTTTGTAAATGTTTAAATATAAAATAAAACCATGGAATAGCTAAAAAAGTTCATTTTAAAGAGTAGGAGGATAAATACAAGTGTTTAATTCATCAGTTAGTTTCACCTCAGGTGCACTTTAACCTCCCTGGCAGTAACCCCAAGCTACGCTCGGGCTAGCCACCGGGAGCTCAATGCAGAGCAATGGAGCACAGACGGCGTTTTTACTCACCTTCCGTGGGATCCAGACACAGGCAGCCATTCTACTTCCTCTCCACGGAAGCTCAGAATCACTCTGGTGAGATTGCCATTAGAGATGTCAGCGAATGGCTCGGGAACCGTTCGCTGGCGAACCCCTTACCCTGTACTATTTCCGGGTCGCTATGACCTGGAGTAGTACAGCTGCGCTTGGCGGGCGGTGCGCGTCCTTGATCGCGCACTTGTTGCCGGGCACTTTCTGCTCATGTGTGTGACGTCATGAGTGATGTCACGCTCATGCGCAGAGAGTGTCCGGCAACAGGCGCACGATCAAAGACGCTCACCACCAGCCCAGCGCAGCCGTACTACTCCGGGTCATAGCGACCCGGAAGTAGTATTTGCCCATAGAGATTCGCTAGCGAACAGTTCGCTAACATCTCTAATTGCCATCAGTGATCTCACTACAGAGTTACAGCACCACCCGGAGGAAGGAGGGAAAATTGCAGCACTGGAGCCCAGGGAGGTGAGTGAGTGCTGGGGCTGCTGCTGGCTTACTGGCAGCATAATTTTTCCTGGTTTTTGGGTCTGAAACATTCAGAAAACACCCTAAAATCCAAAAATAAATATACTGCCAGGGAGGTTAAACATGGCAGTTGATTTTTGATCTTCTTAACAGGGAGAGACATAACACAGAAAAGAAGTAGTAGGACTGGGAGCAGCATATCTAATCACATTTGGCCTTATTCTCAGAACACAATGCTTTATACACTCCGAAAATGGACCTATCATTTTAATTCAAAGTCATCACATATTCATTGCATTTTATTGTTCTAGAACTTCTGGGGGTTATGTTACAAGCAGTTAGGTTTCCTTTAGCTGTGTCAGGTCTATTCAATAATTGTGTTTTTAGATTGGTTAGCAAATATATAGTGCCAATTATAGACATAACTATAAATTCAACATACCGTACCTGTGCTGGAAAAATGGTTGGTGTACATGTATATAATCTGAGCAATACCATTAGAATAGCAGATCAGAAGGCAAACCTATAAAATAGCCGCTGGGAAATTTGGGCGCAGGGTAAAGCCGATATACAGCTTATCCTGCTCCTGCACAAGTCCCGGCGGCACTAATTACTATTCCCTCTCCAGGTCACCGTGGATGGTGGAGAATGATGTTATTCAGCTTTCAGCTATTAGTGGCGGATGAATTAGAGTGTTTTAAAGAGAATCTGTACTCTAAAATTCTTACAATAAAAAGCATACCATTCTATTCATTATGTTCTCCTGGGCCCCTCTGTGCTGTTTCTGCCACTCCCTGCTGCAATCCTGTCTTGTAATTGCCAGTTTTAGGCAGTGTTTACAAACAAAAGACATGGCTGCTAACCAACATGTGATAGGCTGAGAGGAGCTCAGTCTGTGACTTACGCAGAGCCTGGAGGGGGCATGGAGAGGGTTTGTATAGCTTCTCCCTATCACAAGCAGAGCAGCACATTCCAGCCTGAGCCGACAAAGCTGACAAAGGAAAGAAGATTATATAACAGAGATAATACAGCCACTGTGCAACCGGGAAAGGCTGCAGTAAGACAGACCACATTAGAACAGGTATAGGAACTTATAGGATAGAAGAAATAAGGCTGAACATTTTGTTACAGAGTCTCTTTAACAGTAATTAGAGCTCAGTCTTTTTGACTGTGCCTAAATTACTCACTGAGTGCAGCTATAGCCATAATTCCTATTACGGCCTATGGTGGCGCCGACTGCGGCCAAATCTCTGGTGCTGTTTTAACAGTGCTTGGATCAGAAGAACAAGGCCAAGAAGTCAGTCATATATTCATACATGGGAGTAGATGTACACTAGCATCATATAAAATCCCAGATGCTAACTAGTTCCAAAGGATAACTACCAGGTATTCCATCAGGCAGTCTAATGGTTCTCCTTGCTACCACCCGAACCTACAGGTACCATATGATGAAACAATCAGTGGGGTTTACTTAAATTGGAGGATAGTCAGGGCCGGAGTTACCATAAGGCAATGTAGGCAAGTGCCTGCAGGCACCTGATGATGAAAAGGTGGCTCACTACCCTCCTCGAGCGCCTCCCTCCCTTCTTCCCTTTGCAGAGTCCTGTGCAGATCATAAAAAGGAGGTTACTCATACCACTCTTGGCATTCACCTGACCAGATCTCCCTTCAGTCTGGGGCACCACTAGATACGTAATACTACTTTATACTAAGGATAGCCCTGGTTACCTGTTACTAATGAGAACCTCTAGCTACCTATGATGGGCAAGTGAACTAAGGGAGAAGTGACTGTTGTCCAGCCAGCACACCTGTGGTGCTGTTCAGCACAGGTTTGTAGGTTCATGAAAGGCAAAGTCTAGGGAGCAAATGTATCTGTGCCTATGGGCTCCTGTGATGTAAATCCAGGCCTGAGGATAGTGGAGTAGATAAGTGATTTCGCAAACCTGGGCTGGAGTTTTTAAAAGTATCTGCTATTAGTATATCCAAAGAAAAATATGTTAGTCTCAGCTGAATAGATGTTTTGTGTTATATGTTACCTCACCTCTGCAGAATGCTTTAGGCAGGGAACACACTTGTCTTGCAGTTTTCTGCGTTCGTTTTTCTGCACACGTTTTCTGCACACATGGGGCTTGATTCACAAAGCCGTGATAACTCTTACCACGGTCGCCCTAGTATTTTGCACGCCGTATAACGTGCGTAACTGTTTCCACTCAAGATCGCAAATTTGCGCCTACGAAGGCGTTATTGCATGCGCAAAATGCTAGCGCGACTGTGATAAGTTATCACCGCTTTGTGTCAAGCCCAATGTGTGTTTGTATGCACGAAAACAACAGCTAATGTAATTGATAGAGACAACTGACAAAATGTGCAGAATTATCATGCAGAATGTCAGTTTTTTCTGCAGATGAAAAACACATTAAAGCAGAACTAAAAACTGATTAAAAATAAGAGTTTCACTTACCTGGGGCTTCTGCCAGCCCCCTGCAGCCGACCTGTGCCCTCGCAGTCCTGGTTCCGCCACCACGGCTCACTTTTGTTCCCGTAATGGAGGTAGACTTCTAAGTCGACCTCCATTGCGCCCTGGCCATGTGTATCCTAGTACACATGCCTGTAGCCAGGAGCACCCTGCGCAGGCGCAGTACGCGTCCAGCTACGGGAATGTGAATGAGGAGACAGGCAGCCAGCCCCCCCCCCCCCCCCCACTGCGCAAAGTGAAAGTGAGCTGCGGCATGGGACCAGCATATCGGTGAGTGGCTGCGAGGGAACAGGTCGGCTGCAGGGGGCTGGCAGTAGCCCCAGGTAAGTAAAACTTTAAACATTTTTTATCAGTTTACAGTTCCGCTTTAATTGTGAACTAGCCCATCGATTAACATGAATTATTCCTAGGCATTAAGCAAGTACAGGTAATCCGTTTACTTGAGGCAGCAGTCAAGCTCAGAGTTCCCCAACCCTGCCCTCAAGGCCCACCAACAGTGCATGTTTTTCAGAAAACCACAAAGATGCACGGGTGGGGTAATTAGTGTCTCAGCAGAGCTGATTAACTACCTCTGTGTATTTCCACAAAACATGCACTGTTGGTGGGCCTTGAGGACAGGGTTGGGAGCACTGGAATCCAACCTTATGCAGAGTAGTATTAAGTGGCCATGTGACTCCCCCCCTTCCTTTGGAGCACAAGGTAGCCATACTAAAGTTGATAATTTACTGCATCACTGAAAGTAATATTTCAGGATCGGAAGTACAGAAAAAGTGAATATGAATCTCAAATGATTTACTGCACGATTTCTACTTATGTGAGATCAGGTTCACAAGGAAAACTCCTGTGCTTTTGAGTTTGCTTCCATATGAGTGGCATCTGAATTGGGCAGAGCTTCACTAAGATAAGTGAAAAATCTACATGGTGCGCAAATCCATCCCATAATATGCATGTCCCTAACACAATAAAGAAAGCTAAGACAAATGCCACTGGGACAAAAAAGTAGTTTAACGCTGTGATGCATGAGCCAGAAATAACAATCTTCCAAATCAAAGACAAAAGATTATTGCTCATTGGATTCTATACGTAGCGCGATCCAGTGAGAGGGCGAGAATAAATGGCATAGTAAGTTACAATTTTTGATGCATAGCTCATAATTTAGATGGCATTGCAAGAAGGTAATTGCCTCATGCTGCTATA
This sequence comes from Hyperolius riggenbachi, assembly GCF_040937935.1. Lineage (NCBI taxonomy): Eukaryota > Metazoa > Chordata > Amphibia > Anura > Hyperoliidae > Hyperolius > Hyperolius riggenbachi. The sequence goes on along the minus strand of NC_090646.1, from coordinate 527,289,733 downwards.
AATGTTCAGATCTGAGAACTCTTGCAGCGTAAGCAGGATTGTGTGCCGTCAACTATTATAAACCAAACAAATGACAATGATAGATGTAAATCATTTCTCAACAAAATGTTATGCCGCGCACATCAAAAAGAGAGAAAAATGACAAGACTTAATTATCTGCTCCACTGAGCACATAGAGGTGAAAAGATCACAGTGCCCTGCATGTGTAGGTGTGTCATTTATATTATTAATTGCGTCACCACTGTCGTTCCTTTAATGGAAGATCGTTCCTAATTTTCAGCAGCGGAACTAGATTACCCTTTCCATAATCAGACTTAATGCTATATTCAATAGCTTACTGTTTACTAATTACTTAACGACTTGAATGTTTTCTCCTACCTTCTCAACCGCACCATTGTTCATGTGTTGGAGGGGCCTTTGTCCTTGGGAATAACTTGTGTGTGTAGGGAACCATGCAAGCTTGTGGTAACATATTTTATATTGAAGCTATGGAAACATAGTTGGATACTGAGTGTGCCACGGCTGTGTGCTCTCAGAGAAATATTTAGGCTTCAATCATTAGCTGAAGGCTTGACCAGCAAAAATATATGTTTATTGTAGTGGCTTACAGAGGCTTGGTAGTAACATGCAGAAAATTATCCAGGATACCCACTTTTTTGGCAATTTTTTTGGTTTCAGTATCAGAAAGTAATTAGTCGTATATCTATATATTGCTGTAGTTTGAATATAGCCCTGCACTCCCAGTGATTCTTAGCCTAGGCTGATTAGCTGAACCCCCCCCCCCTTCCCCCAAGCATTCTGAGATACAGTAATTTTCGTTCTGGCTTTGGAATCCTCAGTTAACACCAGGATGGGGCCTGGTGGTGGTGATATTGGGATTTGCGGTAGCCTTGTGGCCCCTCCCCCCAAGTGAAGAGTAGCAGCAGTGGGCGTACGTAGATAAGAAATCACCTCTTGGCTCCACACGTGGCCTATCCTATCCAGGGTCCCCATCTCTATGAATACAGTGTCCTCTAGAGGGTGCTCTACTCATAAAGACAAGGATGCCTGGACATGTTGCTATCTATGGGGGGGGGGCGGTGGCTATCTATACTGAGGGGGCTACTTCTAGCTACCTATGCAGAGGACCATGTGGTTTTCTATACTGAGGGGGCTACTCCTAGCTACCTATACGGGAGACCCAGTAGCTACCTATACTTAGGGGTCTTCTTCTGGCTAATTATATGGGAGTCATCTTTGGCCACCTACAGTGGCTTGCAAAAGTATTCGGCCCCCTTGAAGTTTTCCACATTTTGTCACATTACTGCCACAAACATGAATCAATGTTATTGGAATTTCACATGAAAGACCAATACAAAGTGGTGTACACGTGAGAAGTGGAACGAAACTCATACATGATTCCATTTTTACAAATAAATAACTGCAAAGTGGGGTGTGCATAATTATTCAGCCCCCTGAGTCAATACTTTGTAGAACCACCTTTTGCTGCAATTACAGTTGCCAATCTCTTAGGGTATGTCTCTACCAGGTTTGCACATCTAGGGCTCGATTCACAAAGCGGTGATAACCCAGTTAAAGACTTTAGGGCCTCGATTCACAAAGCGGTGATAACCCAGTTATCACGCCTAAAAGACTTTAGGCGTGATGACCTTTTCACCACTGAGTTATCACCGATTTTTCCTGCTCTTCGCACGAAGTTACCGCGCGTAAGCGCGTTCGCGCGTACGCGCGTGAGAGCACGCGCAAAGTCCCATAGGGCTTAATGGGAGCTTCGCGCGAAGCGTCGGGTGTTGCGCGCGCACTTACGCGCGTACGCGCGTACGCGCGTACGCGCGGCAACTTCGCGCGAGTTTCTACTTATCATGCCTAAAGTGACTTTAGGCGTGATAAGGGCCTTTTCACCACGGTGCTAACACTTTGCACCGCTTGGTGAATCGAGCCCTAGGCGTGATAACCATTTTTATCATGCCTAAACTCAGTTTAGGCATGATAAGTTTAGGCATGATAAGTTTAGGCATGATAAGTTTAGGCATGATAAGTTTAGGCATGATAAGTTTAGATAAGTTTAGATCGCGCGCAAAGTCCCGCACGCAAAGCAGCACCATTAAACTCTATGCAAAGTGCACCAGACTTTGCTAGCGCAAAACTTTTGATCAGCTGTGCACTGCGGTGCTAACCCAGTTGGTGCTTAAACTTATCACGCCTAAAAACGTATCACACCTAAACTTATCATGTCTAAACTTATCACACCTAAACTTATCACACCTAAACTTATCATGCCTAAACAGAGTTTAGGCGTGATAAAGAGCTTCTCACTAGCGTGCTAACTGTTAGCACCGCTTTGTGAATCAGGCCCTTAGAGACTGAAATCCTTGCCCATTCTTTGCAAAACAGCTCCAGCTCCGACAGATTAGATGGACAGCGTTTGTGAACAACAGTTTTCAGATCTTGCCACAGATTCTCAGTTGGAGTTAGATCTGGACTTTGGCTAGGCCCTTCTAACACATGGGTATTTTTTGTTTTAAACCATTCCATTGTTGCCGTGGCTTTATTTTTAGGGTTGTTGTCCTGCTGGAAGGTGAACCTCCGCCCCAGTCTCAAGTCTTTTGCAGACTCCAAGAGGTTTTCTTCCAAGATGGCCCTGTATTTGACTCCGTCCATCTTCCCATTAACTCTGACCAGCTCTCCTGTCCCAGCTGAAGAGAAACACCCCCATAGCATGATGCTTTGACCACCATATTTGACAGTGGGGATGGTGTGTTCAGAGTGATGTGCAGTGTTAGTTTTCCGCCACACATAGCATTTTGCATTTTGGCCAAAAAGTTCCATTTTGGTCTCCTGACCAGAGCACCTTCTTCCACAGGGCTTGTGTCCCCCACATGGCTTGTGGCAAACTGCAAACGGGACTTCTTATGCTTTTCTGTTAACAATGGCTTTCTTCTTGCCACCCTTCCATAAAGGCCAACTTTGTGCAGTGCACGACTTATAGTTGTCCTATGGACAGATTCCCTCACCTGAGCTGTAGATCTCTGCAGCTCATCCAGAGTTACCATGGGCCTCTTGACTGCATTTCTGATCAATGCTCTCCTTGTTCGGCCTGTGAGTTTAGACGGCCTTGTCTTGGTAGGTTTACAGTTGTGCCATACTCCTTCCATTTCTGAATGATCGCATGAACAGTGCTCCGTGGGATGTTCAAGGCTTTGGAAATCTTTTTGTAGCCTAAGTCTGCTTTTAATTCTCAATACCTTTATCCCTGACCTGTCTGGTGTGTTCTTTGGACTTCATGGTGTTGTTGCTCCCAAGATTCTCTTAGACAACCTCTGAGGCCGTCACAGAGCAGCTGTATTTGTACTGACATTAGATTACACACAGGTGCACTCTATTTAGTCATTAGCACTCATCAGGCAATGTCTATGGGCAACTGACTGCAGTCAGACCAAAGGGGGCTGAATAATTACGCACACCTCACTTTGCAGTTATTTATTTGTAAAAAATGTTTGGATCATGTATGATTTTCATTCCACTTCTCACGTGTACACCACTTTGTATTGGTCTTTCATGTGAAATTCCAATAAAATTGATTCATGTTTGTGGAAGTAATATGACAAAATGTGGAAAACTTCAAGGGGGACGAATCCTTTTGCAAGACACTGTACACTGGGGAAGTGGGTTGTACCACTTCAGGCTGCCTATTCTGGTGGGGGTAACCTTTGGCTACCTATTCTGGGGTCTACCTGGACAAGAAAGGTTCTTAATGTTGGAAGGCTGGATAGTGTACTGGTTAAGGTCCCTGCCTTTGACATGGGAGACTAGGGCTCGAATCCTGGCTAGGGTCAGTACCTATTCAGTAAGGAGTTCAAGGCAAAACTTTTTAACACTTGAGCACGTCCGAGTGGCTGCAGCTCTTGAAAGCTTTGAGTCCAATAGGAGAAAAGCGATATACAGTACAAATGTTCTAATTATTATTATTATCATTATAATGCAGGGGTGGGACCTCCTGGCTACCTTAGATTGGTGTGTGTGTGTGTGTGTGTGTGTGTGTAAGCGTGGGGGGGGGGGGGGTTATGGGGCCCCATGAAATCTAGCTATGACCCTGCTTGAAGCAACTTGGCTAAACAATTAAGCTAGCTGGGTTTGTTGCTATTTGTCTGGAGATTATCATATCGACAATAAAGTGCACAATGACAGCAGCAAGGTTTGGGTCATCTAAGTGTCGTTTTCCAGCTAGTCCTACTCTTTCAGGTATGAATGCTTATCCATAATTGGCTATTGTAGTGAATCAACAGACAGACCCAGACATGTTCCAGAAATGCAATGCATAGTAAAAGCAGTGCTGCAAGGCCTCTGCAAAAGAAAGTGGAAATTACACTCTTCCAAGTCTCCACAGCAATCTTTGCACTATATACGAAAAAAAAAAGATCTGTAACAAGTGGCAAGCAGATGCTTTTAGAAAGATTCCATTGCATTCTAGTGTATTAGCACTCATCCTGCCCCCCCCCCTAAAAGAGTCAACATGCGCCTGTGGGCTAGCCACATGGGCCTGTCCCCACTGCTTGGTCTATTCGGTTTCCTCCAGGCATCAATTCCGGTCAAAATTCTACAAGCAATTGGTAGAACGCTGAAGATTGCTGTGGAGGTTTTAGAGACAGTATATTCGAGAGACCTTATAATGCTACTTCAATCATGTATTGAATTTGTATTTATAGATCATTTGGTTAGCCAATGCATCACGTTAGGAGGAAAATTACTGCTAGCGGTCAGAGCAATTTTATTGAGCATTTTCTGAAAATTAACCTTTGAAAATAATTGGAGAGAGTCAGAACTCTACCTCACCTCATTTTTTGATTCAACTCCAAATCTTGTTGACCATATGGACTTTTGCATGCCAGATGTGCCTGTCATTCACAGCTTCCTACAGCTGTTACATAGGCATGTTCATAGCTTCACAGATGCTGTCTGTCAGGACTTTAAAGTGGCATATACAGTTTTTTTCCCAATATATAGCATATAAACAGTTTTTATTACCAGATCATTATTTAAAGTGTAAAAAAAAGGTTGTAATGTATGTGAACCAGACCCAGTTAGGAGCCTATAGGCACAAGTATCACAGGAGCCTATAGGCACACATTTCCACCCTATAATTTCCACCCAAATTTCCACACTATAGGCACCCTAAACTCCACCCTCCATGAACCTACAAACCCCCAACTAACTGCACCGCAAGTGTGCTGGCTGGCCCAGCTGCCACTTCTCCCTTACTTCCCTCCTCCGTCATATGTAGCTACAAGTGCCCGTTAGCATTAGGTAGCCAGAGGTACCATCAGTATTAGATTGCTAGTGGTGCCCCCGACTGAAAGGACATCTCATCAATGGAATGCCGAGAGCTGGGTGACTAACCTCTCATTTATGCTCAGCTCGGGACTCTGCATAGGGAAGGAGGGAGGTACTAGGGGAGGGGAGTGAGCCGCCTTTCCATCATCAGGCGCCTGTGCGCACGTGCCTACAGTGCCTTATGGTAAATCTAGCCCTGGTGTGATCAGTCTATATTTTTGGAAACTGACAAAGGTAGCATTGTAAGTTGAGGAAATCTTATAATGGCGTATTTCCCGTGTATCATGGGGGAATCCAAATCATATTTGTATCATTTGGCTCCTTGATTAGTGACTGTTCAAAGGCTTACATGCTATATATTTGAATTTTAAAGCTGCCTTATTTACAGTGCTCAATTAAAGCTTAGTGAGGCAAATCTTCTGTTTAACTAGAGGTAGAAAAAAGGAAAAATCAGCATGACTTTAAAATATTGCCTAGCAACATGAGATGTTCGCTTTCCAAGGTTCTGTAATGATAATTACCTTGAACCCAGAATCTTTACATGGTTACATGGTTATGTGGAAACTTGTTAGTAAAAGAGGTAACATTATATTTCTGGTAATGTCTGCCTATCATGCTGAATCAGTATCAATGAGCTCTTACATCTATAACCTCTTTCATCTACAGACTAGTCTAAACATAACTGCCACAACTATATATACAGTATGTAACAATATAGGTGAAGGAATAGAAAGGTTTTTTTTATTAAGGTTACATTAGAAGTGTCGGGCTATGCAGAGGCAATTGATACTTATTGCCCAAAGTAAGTCTGAAAGTAAACCCAAGACGGGAACAATATGACTTTTACCTACCTGAGTTTCTTCCAGCCCCCTGTAGCCTGTCAGCTCTCTTGATGTTTGATCCGCTGTGCTGCTGTGAAGTCCGCAATCTAGCTGGGTTACGGGACACTGTGCATGTGCTGTTCTGGGCTGCGCACCTCCTCTATCGCGCTCCCATTGCCAGGGGCATTCTGAACAAGTGCAAGTAAGTCTTATGAACTGTGCATGGGCAGGATGCTCCCAGCCATCGGAACTGGATTGGGGAGGTGTGTGACAGGGACAGTGCATGCACATTAGTCCGCGACTGAGCCCAGTCGCTGACTTCACTGGAAATGAGAGCGGCACAATAGAGGGGACCGGAGAGACATCAATGGAGCTGACAGACTATATGGGACTGGAAGAAGTCCCAGGTAAGTAAAAATGATTTTCTTCTCTTCGTTTCAGGTGCACTTTAAGGCCTCTTTAACATGGGAGGCTGAAGGTAGTAAATACACCACTTGTCAGTTGATCCCGTGCACCGGCTGGGCTTGTTAACACTCAGTATGGGCACTGAAGAGGCGGACCCCATGGAGTCACATCTGAGTGTGGCCACTGCCATGCTCAGATGCAGTTTTTTGCTGCTGGGTAACACCACCATGTGCCAAACCATGGTAAGCATAGTGTTATGAATGCTGCTCTGCAGCTGCATTTCCTTTGCATCTGAATAGCGCTTATGGCCAGCAAACCGGATGCTGAACTGCCCGACAAACACACAGTTCACCCATCCATCTGAAAGTGGCCTAACAATCATTTTTAAAACAATTGTTTCTTTCTCTATCCCCAGCCTTTGCAGACACCTCAAGGTTGATTGAGTTATGCAGAATGCCATGATTGACTTCTCTGGTGATTGCCATTGCCATTGCTTCTCTGAAATGAGGCTGGTTGAAGTGGTGTCCCAACATTAGACAAACATGCTTACTTGGCCAGTGGCCACTATAGTGGCCTATGTTTATGCTATGAGGGGCATGCAAAGCAAAGACCACTCACCCACAATAATACCCAAGCAAGCAACCTGTAGAGCAGTGCAGAGCTGTAAGTCTATCAAGGACTCAGTACTAGTTATAAGTTGCCACTTACACATGGGTTCTGAATGTGCCAAGAGCATAGCTTCAATCATTATTTGTCCTCAGCAACTATATATACCATAAAATCTCATCTAAGTTAACTGCAGCTTTTCTAAAAAAAAATGGACTGGATAAAATCAGCAGTAAAACATGCATATACAAAACAAACAAACAAACAAACTGGAATCTATATATAAGACACTACTAAACATACCTAACATATTCATTTACTGTATTAATGAATAATAATTTTCAAAAATACCTTTTAAAAATTAGGTTTAGTATAGCATTCATAGCTTTTGGTACTAGTTTATCACTGCTTCCCTAGTTAGTAGTTTATGTGACATGTGTCTGTGTACATCAGAAATGTGTTGCAATCTTTCTCTAGAAGGGATGATTAGCACAACCCACACCCTGTCCTCTGCTTGCAGCATACCTAATCATATTAATCACACGTTTAGTGGGACAATTTATAGGTTGTCAGATTGGTAAAGCTTTTCTGCATTACAGAAAAGTATATCTACATGAAGATCTCAATTACCTACAGGTAGGCACATTACACTTAAAGGAGCGTACGCTAGAAAGCAAAATATTTTGAGGCAGATTAGTAGAATTCTCAAAGAAATTTGGTGGAAAAGACTACTAACGGTTAGTGCCCTTCTGCTGGAAAATTGGTAATGTTCTTTCAAAATGCCAAATAAATTATGGTTTGCATAAAGAACAGGAATATATGGTTAATATGTGGCTATATGTGTAGGGGTTTCTCAGCTCCCAGAGATGTGTTGCAAAATATGTTGTCTAAATTACATTTTGCATATATTAAACAGTTGGTTTAAATTTAACAATAATGGTAATTACTAACTTTGTATTCCGTAGGCATATTGTTATCCATTTAATATCTTATAAGGGTATCTGAAGAAATTGGCTTTTTTCTGTTATCGGTGCAGGGATTTCACAGTTTAGGCCAGGGTTGTGTTTTAGATGACCAGTATTCATTGCTCTACTGCAGAATTTATTAGTATAAATTATAAATCACATATATTTATAATTAAGCACAGTACCATATAATAATGGTCTCTTAGAGACTACTACTATTGTTATACCATGAAACACCAATTGTGAATCCAAGTCACAGTTATAGAATCAGATTAAAATGCATCAGCTACTGACAACAGTGAAGGAGACTATCAAAAATAACAAAAACAAAGCCCTGATTTACGCTCCTAGATTTTTCATTTTGAAAAAGTGGAGATTCCAAGGCCATTACTCACACTTTATTCATTGTGATGTAGCCATTCCACAGAAATTCCCTTTTAGGACTGCACTTGCTGATTTTTTGACTTGGACAGCTCTTGGGTTTAGGTAGCACTTCATGTTTGCTTTTCAATTATCTACTTGAATTTTATGGAGAGCTGTGTTTTTACTCTATTTTATAGTGCTATGTCTGTTTTTTTTAATGATTTTTATAGTTGCATAAGACACTGCATAGGTTATTACTGAAGACCAGTGGTTGTGAAATATGTAAAACTGTTTGTGCTGCTTAAGAAGAAATCAAGACTAGAACTATGACCTTGGTGTGTTGAAGACTCTTTTTATGTTCACTCTTTGACTGACAGTTGTATAAATGATTCATGTTACATTGAATATACCAACTACTGTTTCATAGCTTATCTCTAGAGATGCTTAGTTCATGAACTTTTTATGGCATTACTGACATCAATGTGTACTATTGTTGCTATACAATTGACAGGAAGCTGGCACTTATTAATATAAAAGCATAGATTTTATGGGAAATCCTGGTTGGTAGTGCACAATAAGTGTAAGATAAGATCAAAGAAACAAGCTATAAGAGATTTAAAAATTATTCTTTCTATAGAAAAATGACGTCTATAATTATCCCAAATGTTTTTACTACCACAAAAACATTGGTAATTGCAGACAAGAGAATAAGTCTTTTTAGGTTTTGGATTTTTTTTTCAGAGCAGAAAGATATCCACACTGTAGACTACAATAATCAAAATAAGTACCTTTCCTGTTTCTCCTTTGGCCATATAAACACAGTTATTTCTGAGACAGTAATGGGTTGAACTCTTATATTTGCTGGCTCCGTGTTAACAAGTTTACATTAATGAAAATGGGCTTGATTTATAATGTGATTTTGGGGAGAAGATCACAGCAAGCAAGCAGGAAGCAGTCCATGTAAAACAAGTACATTTATTCAGATCAAAATAAAAATCCAGCTTTTGTTTAGGAAACAAAAGTAAGAATATAAGTCGTTTTTGATTCCTTAGCTATTTTTGAGTCCAAAGGCTTGGACTTCATAACTTAGGGCAGATACTCAAGCCTGGAATTTGCAGTCTTGGGGAAATACAACTCCTTTACACAGAGCTCAGTGCTTCCACACAGAGGCTTGTAGCACACATGCTGGTAACACTCCAAACACAGACTCTGCATCTGGTCTTCATATAGCCCCAAAACTCCCCGTCTGGCAGGTGTAAAAGCCAGGTGTGAACCTGGGTGAAATTAAAAAGGCCCATCCAGTTCCCTCCTCCCCAGAATGAATAAAAGAGAAGCGGTGGGTGTCTCACAAATATCCCCAGAATCCTTTCCAAGTACTCACTGGTTTTAAAGGCATTATAACCTTTATAAGAGGGAATCGTGCTGAGATGCTGTAATAGAATATCTGAGAACAGAAATAATTAAACAAATCCTGACTTGGTCTTTTAGTTATATGGCAAGTTTTTTGCAACCCTCAGCTGTAAAATATCAGAATATAATCAAGATTTGCTGTTGAGTTGGAGTTTGTTATTACAGTTATGTGGATGAATGCACATATCAGACATGTAGACCCCAAATTACTCCATACTCACCTATAGGGATTCTCAACCTTGTTACCACCCTCTGAGTAGATCACTCTGAGCCTCCTTACATCAGCAATGGTTTGTGTGCCTCTGTCCTCTCTCCCAGGCCTTGACTTCCTCACATAAGGTATTAAAGAGAAACTCCAACCTAGAATTGAACTTTATCCCAATCAGTAGCTGATACCCCCTTTTACATGAGAAATATAATGCTTTTCACAAACAGACCATCAGGGGGAGCTATATGACTGATTTTGTGCTGAAACCCCTCCCACAAGAAGCTCTGAGTACCGAGGTACTTTTGGCAGTTTGTTACAAAGTAACAAGGTTCACAGACAGGAATTAGCTGTTTACAGCTGTCTCCAACAGCCAAAACAGCTAGGAGCAGCTACATAACCTGCCCACAGTAAAAATGTCACCATGTAATAAATGTCAGAATATAAATTGGGGAGAGGAAAGATTTTACAATGAGCAAACACAGACTAAATCATTTATACATAATTATGGTAAAAAATGAAGCACTTTTTTTTACTACATTATTTTCACTGGAGTTCCTCTTTAACAAAACAAGAAGCTTGACCAACAGGCAGCACTGTGGAAGACTGGCCAGTTCCTCCAGAAGACCCAACCAACCAGGCTAAAAGATACTGGGATGCATCATTGCTTTACCTCTACTGGCAGTTTTTAGAATGTGGTTGTGGGTTTCTTCAGGAGTGTAGTTTACATAGTTACATAGTTATTTTGGTTGAAAAAAGACATACGTCCATCGAGTTTAACCAGTATAAAGTACAACACCAGCCTGCTCCCTCACATATCCCTGTTGATCCAGAGGAAGGCGAAAAAACCCTTACAAGGCATGGTCCAATTAGCCCCTAAAGGGAAAAATTCCTTCCCGACTCCAGATGGCAATCAGATAAAATCCCTGGATCAACATCATTAGGCATTACCTAGTAATTGTAGCCATGGATGTCTTTCAACGCAAGGAAAGCATCTAAGCCCCCTTTAAATGCAGGTATAGAGTTTGTTTAGTTAAGAAGGATGGGATCCTTGTAGAAATAATCCTCTTTAGGGCCAGTTTATAAATCTAGTTGAAATGGGGGCTGCCTCAACTGTTAGTTTTCTGGGAACTAACCACCATAAAGTTGCTGTATAATCAGAAACAGAATTGTTTTAATTACACTGGGTTGTGACTGGAATGGGGTTAGGCACATATAATTGTTCAGAATGGAGAAGAGAAATATAGATAATAAAACCCGCATAAACAGGAGTTATAACAGGATACAATTTTAAACATGGAGTTACACTAGACAGTCTATCGATCCCTCAGCCGCAACTTTGGGTTGGTGGGAGGGGGGGATAAATAGTGCTGGTGGTGGACGCTGGAGGTGGGATGGCCTGAAGGGTGTCCAAGAGGTTTACAGCAGAGGAAAAAAGGGGTTTCTATGCCTCAATGTTCTGGTGGAGATGGCCTGAAAGTAGTGATGGTCAAGTAGATGCAAATAACTTTGAGTTGATGCAAATGTATGTAAATGTTTATGCAAATGTGTGCCGCTTAAAAATGAACCAATCAAATTTTACCTCAGCAGAATTTGATTGATTCATTTTGAAAATGCATAAATTTGCATAAAAATGTGAGCAAATGTGCACAAAAGAGTTGCAAACTTTTGGCAACAAATAGCAGACTTAAAAAAAACAAATCCAGCCCAGGATTTCTAGATCACTTTTGTTTTCCACCATTCTCTAGACATAGTAAATCAGCCCGTTGTTCCTCTGTAATGAAATTGTTTCTGTAGTTGATTATGCACAGCTTTTATTTTCTTACACTATGCAGTTATTAGGGAGGATTTCCAAGTACCTGTTTATGCACTGAGCATCTGTCAGCATTATGAGGCTTTAGAATCATGTCATATATCTGTGCTGGCACACACTTCATATATTTCCAACCGCCATCTGCACAATGATTGAGGGAGTGCATCTACATTCTGTAAGGTCTGGTAAAAACACAATAACAACTGTAAAGAAGTTTTGAGTTATGATGCTCTGTGCAGGCAATCAGATAAATTCAGCAGGATCATAGCTGAGGCAAGGTTGGTGGGGAAAGGGTTTGTTATGTGTTTCAATCACTGCTTTGTTCCAGTCATGAATCACAGAGATGAAGCATTCAGCTGTCTTTTTCCTTTATAATATGGTATTAAAGTGAACCTGTACGTGGAGAAATATGAGTGCAGTCAATGATAAACATGCAGATTGCCACCCTGAGATTGGCTAGTGCTCTGAAACAGCCGCTGCAGTCCAAAAACGTTTAACCACTTCCCTACCACAGGTTATTTCCCCTTAGAACCAACAGCACATTTTGCATATCACACTCCTCCCATTCATTTGCTAATAACTCTATCGCTACTTATCACACTAAGATGATCAATATATTGTTTTTTTTTCACCACAAATTAAACTTTTTTGGCTGGTACTTTGCTAAGAATTATTTTATTTTATATGCATTTAAAAGGAATAATAAGAAAAAAATTGTAAAAAAAAATCATTATTTCTCAGTTTGCAGCCATTATAGTTTTAAAATAAAATGCTTTATTTTATTAATGATAGAGAAGGTGTAGAAAGGGTAAATACCTGATAGAGGATTTTTTTTTTGTTTAATGTATGTTAATGTATCTTGCAAGCGTTTTCATTTTTTGACCAATAGATGTCCCCACACTCATCCTGTGTACTGTGAACAGAACACAGTAAGTGTAGTGTGTGTGTGTTTTCTTTCACTTTGTGAATGACCACAGGCATCTTGCTGATGCAGGTGATCATTCATTACAGGCAGTTTGATCGGCTTTGAGAGCACATGTTCTCATTCACTGATCAGTGCTCGGTGGAAATGTCAGATTTTTACTGCCTACTGTAAGTGAAAGTAAAATAGGAAAAAAAAGCACCAAAAATCAGTAAACTTAGTGCATAATGCAAAAGATAACAATCACATATACTATTGTATGTATGCTAATCAGTGCATGACTTCATGCATTAAAGGACAACTGAAGTGAGAAGAATATGGAGGCCACCATATTTATTTCCTTTCAGACAATACCAGTTGCCTGGCAGCCCTGCTGATCTATTAGCTGCAGTAGTGTCTGAATCACACCAGAAACAAACATGCAGCTAATGTTCTGATCATACTGCTGTCTAGCTTAAAGAGACTCCGTAACAAAAATTGCATCCTGTTTTTTATCATCCTACAAGTTCCCAAAGCTATTCTAATGTGTTCTAGCTTACTGCAGTACTTTCTACTATAACAGTCTCTGTAATAAATCAATGTATCTTTCCCCTGTCAGACTTGTCGGCCTGTGTCTGGAAGGCTGCCAAGTTCTTCAGTGTTGTGGTTCTGTGATGCATCTCCCCCCTCCTGGCCCCTCTCTGCACACTGCCTGTGTATTATTTAGATTAGAGCAGCTTCTTTCTGCTCTCTTATCTTTTACAAGCTGGATAAATCGTCCTCTGAGCTGGCTGGGCTTTTACATACTGAGGAATTACAGACAAGGGCAAAGCTGTTTGCAGGAAGAAAAGAGCAGCCTGAAACTTCAGTGCATGAGAGCAGAAGGGGAAAAGAAACACACAAATGATCTCTTGAGATTCAAAAGGAAGGGTGTATACAGCCTGCTTGTGTATGGATGTATTTTCTATGTGTGGACATACTGTACATCAACCTACTTCCTGTTTTGGTGGCCATTTTGTTTGTTTATAAACAAACTTTTTAAAACTGTTTTTAACCACTTTTAATGCGGCGAGGAGTGGCGAAATTGTGACAGAGGGTAATAGGAGATGTCCCCTAATGCATTGGTATGTTTACTTTTGTGCGATTTTAACAATACAGATTCTCTTTAAGCCATATTTGATGAAAAAATGTACTCTGTAGATGGGGCTTTATTTACACTGCTGTGCTGTTTACAAATTCTGTCCCAGTATAACAATATCCCCTGAGATTGGGGTGGGGCTCTCTCTTCCTCCTCACCAGGAAGCGCTGTTATCGGGTCTCCTCCTTCTCGAGGGATCTGCGCACTGCCTGCTGACATCCTGAGGTTCCTGATGCATGTCACGTCTATAGTTCACTTTTTTTTTGTCAGGAAAAAAAACAGCCTCTGTTTTCAGGCCATTCTAAAAGTAAATAATAAGTGCATGAGTCAGAAATGTGGTTCATGAAACTGGTCCTGAACTCAATTTGCATGTTCACACTATGCCAGCCTAACTAAATTATTTATGTTTCTCATTATAGGGAATGGGATATCTTCATGCTAAGGGCATTCTACATAAAGACCTCAAATCAAAAAATGTTTTCTATGATAATGGGAAAGTGGTGATTACGGACTTTGGCCTGTTCAGTATATCTGGTGTGCTACAAGCTGGGAGGTAAGATGGCATATTTTTATCTATGTTATCACTATATTTTTATCTATGTTATCTATTTTATCTATGTTATCACTGGCAGTGTACATAAAGTTTTTTTTTTTTTTAATCTTTGAGTTCATTTATGTTTGTGCAGTGCATTCAAACTTCCATGCATTGGAAGCGAAGCCACACCTCCTTGCTTTTGTAAATCTCCAGTCTCTGCATCAGTGCAGAGGTCAGAGCATGTGGGCATGGAGCAAGAGAGGTCCAAAATACAATGCTGCATGAACTAGGAGAACCTGCTGGGCTTTATAGAGCTGATGATTGCGAAAATTGGTAGCACAGATTGCGTATCACAAAACCTTAATTGTGAAACTGAAGGGAAATGTCCACCACTGAGACAATGAGACACAGTGAATATTGTCTAAAGAGAAGGATTCATTTTAGAATAGGTAGATTGAGAGATTAGATAATGGACATGAGGCTTAGTAGTATGGCAGTCAACTGGGAGATGCCCTTTTTGTTATTTTTGCAGGAGGAAAGAAGGAAGCACAAAGGGGGCAGAAGGAGGCACAATGGGGGACAGAAGGAGGCACAGGTAGACAGTAGAAGGCACAAAGAGGAACAGAAGGATGCACAAAAGGGGACAAAAGGAAGCACAAAATGGGAACAGAAGAAAGCAGAGGGGAATGTAAGGAGGCAGAGGGAGACAGAGAGCCACAGGGAGACAGGAGAAGGCACAAAGGGGCACCGAAGGAGGCACAGAGGGACAAAGGAAGGCACAGGGGACAGAGGTGGCACATGAGGACTGAAGAGGCACAAAGGGAGAAAGAAGGAGACAGGGTGGGACTGAAGGAGGAACAGGGGGTGCAGAGGTAGTATAAGGGGACAAAGAAAGGCACAAGGGACATAAGGAGGAACAGGGGGAAAGAAGGAGGCACAAAGGGGCACAGAAGGAGGCAGAGGTAGTACAGGGGGACTGAAGGAGGCACATGGGGACAGAAGGAGACGCAAAGGGAGACAGGAAGCACAATGGGAGACAGAAGGACAGACAGGGGGTCAGACATGGCACAAGAGACTGAAAGAGGCACAAAAGGGACAGAAGAAGGCACAAAGGGGGAAAAAGGATGCACAAGGCTCAAAGGGACACAGTGGCAGCTGCCTGCAACTTACGCTAAGCAGATGCAGCAGAAGCAAGTAATAGAACAACCATGGGGTGGGGCTAAGTCAGGGATGGGCCTTTATTTAGGGGGCAGGGCTTAATCCAGCAACATGGCGCCCCCAGGACCAATGGCACTCCTGGCAATGGCTTGTACTGCCTATGCCTAAAGGCGCCCCAGACGACACACGATCGCTGCTGAGGGCAACATCGTTTAACATGCTTTTGTTAAACGATGTTGCCCAATGTCGGGTAACATCGCCTCAAATATCACAATGTGCATATCGGCCTTTAGCTTCTCTTTTCATGCCTCTGTAGTGCATGTTTGCCTTAGATACACACCCACACCCTGTCTGACAACGGCACTGCACAAAGCACTAGCTCTAGGCGACATGTGGCAGTTTCTGCTGTTAAGGCATCACAGTAAGCCAGAAGGAAGGTTATAAATGCATGAATTCAGATCATTGTGTGGGACAATGTGCTTGACGCTTGCTATATACAGTAAGTGTATTTGTGAACAGTTTTTACTTTCTGAGTGTTGGCCTTTCACCAAGCATATCAAGGATGGTAAGTGCTCAGGAGATGGGGATGGAAGGGTAAAGAGGTAGCGGGGCGATCCAAGGGAATAGTGTAACGATTGGTGTCAGCAACCAGAGAGAGAATCTGATTCTTGGTGATCTGCAGTATCCCCAAGAATACAGATATACCTGATTATTGGGGATCTGCAGAATCGCCAATAATCAAATATGTCTAACCTCTAGACACCTGAGTGATGTTTGGTGTAACAGTACAACTCTAAGCATAGACCACCAGGGACCCCGGTGGCCTGAGTGACTTGAGGAATACTCCCCTGACTGTGGGGAATATTCCTGTAGCCTGAGGACTCCCTAGAAGAGGGACCCAGGCTGGGTTGCAGGGAGCCCTGCTGCTAATATGAACAGGCTTGCCCTAACTAGGTGTGAGGGCCTCTTCTCTATGCCCTGGAACTGGGCTAAGGTATAACATAGAACTGACACAGTATCCTAGTCTTGGGTGTGAGGTCCGTAGTCACAACACCCTGGAACTGGTCTAAAGCATAACATAGAACTGACACAGTATCCTAGTCTTGGGTGTGAGGTCCGTAGTCACAACACCCTGGAACTGGTCTAAAGCATAACATAGAACTGACACAGTATCCTAGTCTTGGGTGTGAGGTCCGTAGTCACAACACCCTGGAACTGGTCTAAAGCATAACATAGAATAACAATACAAGTAATCTGGCTCAGTGTGAATTCCCAGGTCCTCCTGGTTCTAACACACTGTAGGATCTGACTAAGGTCTGAGTGCTTCCACATAAGTGTTCGCAATGGCAGACAACCAGCAACTGACAAGCAAGCTCTCTATATATAGTTGCAGGACTCTGCCGCCCCGCCCGAGCCACTCAGCCAATCAGGAGTCCAGCAGGAATCAGCTGATCATCCTGATCAGCTGATCCATCTCCTGATGGCATAAAGGTCTGACTTCTGGCTCGCGTTCGTAGTTCTCCATCCAGGTGCACTAACAGACCCAGCCACACCAGACGCACGCTGCTGCGTGCAAACCGCCGCATTGGACGCGGAAACAGCTGCCTTGCTGGCAGTACATGCGGCGGTCTTTCCGCAATCTATCATATTATCAGACGCATGCTGCTGCGTACAAACCGCCGCGCTGGACGCGGAGCCAGCTGCCTTGCTATCAGTACACGCGGCGGCTTTTCTGCGTTTTCTCACAAATAGCAACAGTGTATAAAGATGTTCTTATCTAGTAACCATGGTGTGAATTCACCAGAGGTTACCAAACTATTTATCACATGGTCGGTAATTTACCTCATGTGATAACTCAAAATAGCAATTCTCCAGAAATATAGGCTGAAATACTGACAGGTCGAAATTTGTGCGATAAATGTGCAATAAATAGTCAGTAGTTATTTGTTATTTTTTCTCAAAATCACAATTCACCAGGGAAAAAAGTGGGTGTGACCATTCATTATTTTAGATCTATTTATCACCTAAATGTACCTGGCGATATTTGGTTTTTCGCACAGCAGTTTACAAGCAGCACACAGTAACCGCTTATACTGTACATATTTCAGGCACCAGAGAGCAGTACATTTGCAATATTAAGCATATTAAGCAATATTAAGCATTTACAATATTAAGTGGATGGGTGAAACAAAGAAGGAATTTGGATGCATTTTTCATCGGGAGGGAGTGAAAAAATGTATCCAAATACCTCCTCGATTCCACCCATCCACTTAATATTGTAAATGCCTAATATTGCTTAATATGCTTAATATACAGAACGGAGAGATGGATTTGTAATGGATGGAGAAGGTCAAAAAACAGGGAGGGAAACCCTCTGCAGTCATGTGCTGGTAATAACCACCTCCTCCTACCCACAATCCTTTACTTCCAGCATCCAGAGCGGCAAAGTATTGCATGTTAACACCGCATAACTCCCGACCGTTTTTCACTCTGTTTTCGCATCCATATCGCTCCATTATCGCCTGCTACCGAACACTCCTCTAACTATGCTTGCACAGTGGTGAATTAAAAATTAAAATACTGCATGAGGTAAAATACCGACCTTTTATCACTTACAAACTCTCCTCTGGTGAATTGAGGCCATGTACATTGTGAGTGAGGCTCTCAGGATAACAAGTAATGTTCAAGGCGTTGGAAGGAGAGGGTGAGATAGTGGCAGTAAGCGTTTTTTGTTTTGCATTCCTTGGATTCTCTAAGTTCTAGCCAGTTTGTTATACTTTGCAGTACTGCACATGCCTATTATGAAGACTGTGAGCTTAGGTCCCCCAATCTCTGGGTGAGCTGAATTTCTGAGAACCACTCAGTGATCCTATCGGCTTTCCGAGATTTTCAATGCCTGCCTATGAGGGCCCAAGCTTAATTACCTGGATATTATATCTGAATAACCTTATATATTGTTATACGGGTCCATTTTTTTAAATAACTTTCTGCACAAAGATATTTAAGTTCACACAGTGGAAAAGCACTTGTATTTTAAGGTTAAATAAAAATCTTGCAACGGCTTTATCTCAGTAAAATTGCCTTTAAACAACCTTTATTAAGTCACCTACTTTGAAACTGGCTCCAATGTGTTGGATTGTAACATAGAGTTAATTAGTAACTACATGACTGTAATTAGTATTATCGTCTTGTAATGCTGAAGCCTAAACGATATTACTACATGGCAAGTGCTGTACATCTACTGTGGAGGAAGATGAGGAAGGTTAGTCGGCAGTCCATTGCTGGCCTCGGGGGTAAAGTCTGTTGTCTGTTATTACAGATATTATTTGTACTTTGCCAGCCATAGCTCTGCCTCAGCGGGATTCACAAGAAGAGTATGCCAATGTGATCCTGTAAGGTCTCCTTATTTACACATTTTTTATTCTTTTACTATATCTGGGTGCCATAGAAACAGTTGCTTAGTAACATTTTCAAGCATTTTCAATCCAGTTCACTTGGCCATTTCACTTGGTATTGTGTAGAGTTTGTAGGACTGTATCAGTCCAAAAGTGGATTTTGTGGTTGTGGAAGATGCTCACTTGAAGCAGAATATGATTAACTCTGTGCAGAGATGGCAATTTGAATGTTAACATAAAAAATAATTAAAAAAAATGTTAACAAAAAAAAGAATATTTTGCCACTAAATTAGTGTGTATGTCAGAGAGTGACACCTATATAAAGTGAACTAAAAATGACTATATTTTCTAAACATACCCCCAGATAGCTTGGTAAATGGAATTCCCTAGGCCAACAATGTTTGTCCCCTTCCATGTACAGCAGCACCCCCATGTCATGTGCAGAATCCATGTACTGCAGCCCCTCTACTTTTCTTGTATAGCACCCTTGGACTTCGACTTCCCTTTTCATGAGTTGCTCCCCATTTGCAGCCTTCTCTTTCATATGTAGCAACCCCTATGTCGTATCCAGCAGCCCAAGGACCAGGGGTTTGTGGCCTTTCCTGAAATCCGTCCCTGCAAATATTACCAATTTTCTGCAGCAGAAAATTTAGTTCAAAAAGTGCCCCCCTTCATAACATGTGTGGGCAGTGTAACTTCTCTTACCCCTCTATAGAAAGTGGTCCAGTCCAGTCATGCCAATAGCAAGTGTGGCTAGTATAGTTCCCCCTACCCCAATAGCAAAGTGTGGCCAGTATACCAATCCCAACTACTCCCCCAGCAAGTTTGTCCAGTACAACATCCCTCCCTATCCCCATTCACTCCTTTAATAGAGTGGGGTATAGGATGAAATTGGAGAGTGATGGGGCAGAACATCACAGCAAGCCTGCACTTTCTATTTGCAAGCTTCCATAGTCCGCATCCCCTTTTCCATGCCCAGCCACCCCCTTGGACAGCAACCGCCTAAGCTACAGCCTTTGCAGCTTATCCAAAATTTAGACCCTGCACTCCAATCTTCTGGCCATCCCAGTCAGTCTGTCAGATCACACATATTCCTATTTCTGATCACATGACTCTCCAATGCAACAGAATACCCTACTGTTATTTTTACTCCCTATGGCCACATATCACTTCTCTTTCATTACTACTCAAAGGTTCTGTTTCCAGCTATCTCTCTACTACTCCACACAATTCATTCAGATCAACTTCTCCTTTCTTTATAGCTCCACCCATCCACTTACACGCTACTGTACTCCATTCCTTCCAAGATACTGTTCAGCATCGTTACGCTGTGGTAACTATGGTAACTGGGCACCTTCATGGACTCTGCTGGTCAGACATTAATAGAACAATTATACTTCTATCTATTTCAATTTACACATTAAACGTATCACTGATTTGGGGCATTACTTTTAATAAACTGGACTGATTTCTCTCCAGCCTAAACTCTTCTTTCAGATTACTTTGCTCTTTTCATTCTGAAAGTGTATTTAGTCAAATCTTATAATTTCCCTAACAAACTGAAAGTTATTCAGCAATCATCCCTATTGCATGACAGAACTCTTCACCTGTGCCCATTCTTATCTTCCTATATACATTTCCACTGTAATTTGTAATACATTTTCATTTCTTTACCTCATTTGTAATACATTTTCATTACTTACTTTCATTATTTGCTCTAAACTCTTTTACATCCATTAAAAAAAAATCTCATCACATGAATAACATGTTCCCCTTTTTCTGTCACTTTTTTTCTGTCGGTCCCCACACCTTGCTGTTTAGCACTTTTTTTTCCAACCATTGTACAAGGGACATTTATTAGAAGACTTACAATGGATTGCGAGTGCTTTTACACCACAAGTAATTTTCTGTAGATTTGCTATGGCTCTGCAATTTATGTAGACCTTTGCTGTAAAGGCAAGTACTTAAAGTGTACCTGAGATGATAAAGAAAAAATTATACATAGCTGGCGCTTCCTCTTGCCCCCTTCAGAGTAATCAGTCCCTGGCTGTCCTCCTCCGCTATGGGTCCTGGTAATTTGGGCAGCCCCGCAGCGCACGTTACCTCATCGCGCTCCTGCGGCCAGGAGTGCGGGCTGCACATGCACACTACGCCCCGACTGGGTCAATTACCGGGACCCATAGTGGAAGATCCAGGCGGTGGAGGAAGATGGCGAGGGACTGATTAGTCTGAAGGGGGCTGGAGGAAGTCCTAGGTATGTACATATATTTTTTTATATCCTAATCTCAGGTTTACTTTAAAGGGACACTTAAGTCAAAAAATAAAATGAGTTGAACTTACCTGGTGCTTCTTGCAGCCCCCTGGAGTCCTCCTGTGCCCACAACATTGGTCCAAGTCTCTCTGTCCAGCAGCGGCGACCTCCGCAAAGCTGGCTGGTGGCCATTCGGCGGCTACTGCACATGCATGGCCCCAAGCCGTGCGCACCTTGATTATGCTTCCTGTCCCTCGTACGTGCAGAATGCTCCCGACCCGTAGGAGCATGATGAGGCACGTGGCCAGCCAGCTTAGCGGGTCATCAAAGCTGGCCGAAAGGGACTGTAATGAGGCAACAGCAGGCTGAACGCGGACGTGTGTCTGCGTCCGCATCGGCAGCGCAACCGCCCGCATGGCCGCATGCGGAACGCGGAAAAACGTCCACGTCCGCAGCGGTAGCACGATCCACCGTTCAGTCGCAGACCTCTCAGCGTACTCCACGTCGAGGCTGCACTCCTGGAACACCTTCACAGGCCTCATGGCATGCTGCTTGCCGAGACACCTCTCATGACAGTCTGGACCCCGTAGGGGCCGCGCGCGTGTGCAGTAGAGCCTTTTATACTCTTAGAAAGAGAGTCAGCTGACCAGCTGGTCAGCTGACCTCAGCAAGGTCCTTGAGCTGTACTGCAAGGTCCTTGAGCCACGTTGTGATTGGTTGAATGGCTGGGCGGGCTGTTTGAGTCCAGCACAGTATAAAAGCAGGCATTCTGTCAGTTGCAAGTTGTCTGCAGTCAGCGAATACTTGTGTGTTAGCACTCAGACCCTAGTCAGATCCCAAAGTGTGCTAGAACCAGCTGGAGCTGGGGATCCACACTTAGCCAGATTCTGTTGATAGCCTAAAGTACTATTGCATTATATTGTGTATGACCTTTTGCCTGTTACCTCTTTATCCTCTTGTCTCCTGATTTTGTACTTCGCCAGCCCGTACCGTTACCGACTATTGGCTTGGCTTCTGACTACCCTTGTGTTTCTCGATTCTGTACCTCTGCTCATCTGATTTCCCGTTGCTGACCTTGGCTTGACCTCTGATCTTGATTTCTGTCTGTCGATTCGGTACTTCTTTGCCAGTTCTGATACCGAACCGTTTTTCCGTTTGACTTTGCCCCCTTTAGTGGGTTTTCCACTAAAGGGTTAACTCTGCTGAGTTCTTCTTGCGGGGAACTCAGTAACTCCTCAGCATATCATTACTGTTGAGGAACGCAATTCTGCGTTCTTATCCTAGTCGCAGAATCGCACACACTGCCCTTCCTTCCAGAGGTCTCCATCCCTCTGAGTTAACGTCAGTGTGGTGGGTTTTCCACAAGTTATCTGTACCTTGTTTTCCAGAGTACGCATAAATATTTGTATTATTGGTGATGCCGCAGATCACCATATAATCAAATATATCTGTATTACTAGTGATACTGCGGATCACTAATAATCAGAAAACTCTGAAGTGTATACACCAAACACCACAACATTACAGTACTGCAGACCAGTAAAAGTAACATGGAGGGAGTTGCCGAGCAGTTGCAGACTTTAACTGCGGCAGTCGATGAGCTTAGAAACACCGTTGCTGCTCAGCAGGTCCAGATCAACCAGCTGACTGAGGCCTTTCAGAAACTGCCGGCACCACTTAATGTTCTACCCTCCCCAGCCAGTAGCGAGCCTAAGATGGCTCTTCCTGAAAGATTTCCTGGTTCTCGGTCCGACTTCAGTAATTTCAAAAATCGTTGTTTAGCCTATTTTCAGATGAGGCCCATATCATCTGGTTCTGAGGTACAGAGAGTAATTTTTATTAAAACTTTGTTACAAGGGGATTCTCAGACATGGGCTTTCAGCTTACCTGAGGGTCACTCTGCCTTATCTTCAGTGTCCGAGTTTTTCAAGAACATGGCCATCATATATGAGGATCCTGATTTAGCCGGCACTGCCGAGCGTAAACTCCGATGCCTAAAGCAAGGCAATCGTATGGTTGAGGAGTACGCTGCCGAGTTTAGAAGGTGGGCGGTCTCAGTGAGGTGGGATCAGTTCACTCTTCTAGACACATACATGACCGGTCTCTCCGAGTCCATTATTGATGTCATGATAAGCCACCCTGAGCCCAAAGATGTAGATGCAGCTATTGCCTTATCGGTTAAGATCGATAGACGCATTCGCTATCATAAAAAGGGCAGGTCATCTGTGCTAGTTAGAGCGCCCTCTACTGTTGGTTCCCCTGAGGTTCCAGAGGAGGAGCCAATGCAGTTGGGGCACGGACGACTCTCAGTCGCTGAGAAAGCTAGGAGAAGGAAGGAGGGTCTGTGTCTATATTGTGGCGAAAAGGGTCATCGAGTGCAGAACTGCAGTAAGAAGGCGGAAAACTTGTCCGCTTAGGGATGGTTGGAGGTACCACCCTAAGCGAGCCAGTTCTACCTCCATGTCAGAATAAAATCTTGCTGCCCTGTTCTCTTCATTGGGAGAACAGTGACTTCCTAACCTCTGCATTTGTTGACTCTGGGTCAGCTGCCAACTTCATTGACAGAGACCTGGCTTTAAACTTTAACATTCCCATTCTTCCCATACAAAGACACATTTATGTTACAGCAATCGATGACTCTCCTTTACAGAACAAGACACCTCTTTGTCAAACTCCGCCGCTCACACTTCAGGTTGGAGTATTGCACACTGAGGTCATCCAGTTCTATGTTTTAAAGATGGCCACCTCATCCGTCATATTGGGGCTACCATGGTTGAAGAAGCATTCCCCTCAAATAGACTGGAAAGAGGGCCAATTATCTGCCTGGTCCTCCTATTGTCAGGAGAATTGTCTTAAATCCATTTCTGTGTGTGCTTCAGAGGTCCAGGTCCAGGGGGTCCCACCTCAGTACACTGATTTTTCCGACGTATTTTGTCCTCGATCTGCTGACAGGTTGCCTCCACATAGACCCTATGACTGCCCCATTGAATTGAGACCGGGTACACTGCCTCCTAGGGGTCGTTTGTACAACCTCTCCAGCCCTGAAAAGGTGGCAATGAAAGATTACATCAAGGAGAACTTGGAGAAGGGATTTATCCGTGCCTCCAAGTCTCCTGCTGGTGCAGGTTTCTTTTTTGTTAAAAAGAAGGATGGTGGTCTTCGCCCCTGCATAGACTACAGGCAGCTAAACAAAATCACCATAAAAAATCGATACCCTCTTCCACTCATTGATGACCTGTTTACTCAGATTACTGAGGCCTGTGTTTTTTCAAAGTTAGACTTGAGGGGGGCATACAATCTTATTCGGATCAGAGAGGGCGACGAGTGGAAGACCGCATTTAACACTCCTGACGGTCACTATGAGTATTTAGTTATGCCCTTTGGATTGTGCAATGCCCCAGCTGTCTTTCAGGAGTTTGTAAACGATATTTTCAGAGATGTGTCTGGCAGGTTTACAGTGGTCTATCTTGATGATATTTTAATTTTTTCAAAAAATTTACAGGAACACAGGAAGCATGTAAAATTTGTGTTACAGAAGCTCAGGGAGAACCAGTTATATGCTAAGCTGGAGAAATGCCTCTTCGAGGTGAAAGAGGTGGCATTTTTAGGGTATATTATATCCACCTCTGGACTGGCAATGGATCCAAGCAAAGTCTCAGCAGTGTTGGATTGGCCGCAACCTTCAGGCCTCAAAGCCCTGCAGAGATTTTTAGGCTTTGCTAACTATTATAGGCGGTTTATTAGGGGGTACTCTTCAGTTGTTGCCCCCATGACCCAGTTGACCAAGAAAGGCGCTGATGCGACTAACTGGTCACCAGAAGCCATTGAGGCCTTTCAATCATTAAAAAAATATTTTTGTTCCGCCCCCATATTGCGTCATGTTGACGTCACCCGCCCCTTCATAGTAGAGGTAGATGCATCGGAGGTTGGGGTTGGGGCAGTCCTCTCGCAAGCTTTTGGACCTGATAATAAGGTTCATCCTTGTGCATTTTTTTCAAGAAAGTTTGCACCGGCAGAGAGGAATTATGATGTGGGGAACCGGGAATTGTTGGCTGTTAAGTTAGCTCTAGAGGAGTGGCGTCATTGGTTAGAGGGGGCAGAATTTCCCTTTACTGTTTATACTGACCATAAGAACCTCGAATACATTGAGAAGGCCAAGAGGTTAACACCCAGGCAGGCGAGATGGGCACTTTTTTTTTCCCGGTTTGATTTTATCATAACCTATAAGCCTGGGGATAAGAATGTTAAGGCTGACGCCTTATCCAGGTGTTTTGAATCTGAATCTGCCCCACCAGCCACTCCTGTCAATATTCTACCTGAGAGGTATTTTCTGGCAGCCACTGAGATCTCCGAAGACTTGTCAAAATCGCTTATTGCATGCCAGTCCAATGTTCCCAATGGAAAACCTGAGGGACTTCTGTACGTCCCTATTCGTTTTCGGGAACGGGTGCTCCAGATGTTTCATGAACATAAGAATGTGGGACATCCAGGTATTGCCAGAACCCAGGAACTCTTGAATAGGGCAGTCTGGTGGCCTTCTTACATGTCTGATTGTGAGGAATTTGTTAAGTCCTGCTCTGTCTGTGCCAGGAGTAAGTCCTCCAGAAAAGCTCCAGCAGGCTCTCTTCAGCCCCTGCCTTCTCCACGGGTTCCATGGTCCCACATTTCCATGGATTTTGTGGGGGAGCTGCCTGAATCTGAAGGTAACACTGTCATCTGGGTTGTTACGGACAGATTTAGTAAAATGGCACATTTCGTTGCTCTGTCTGGGTTTCCATCTGCCCGTAAATTGGCAGATTTATTTATTAATAACATCTTTAAGTTACATGGAATTCCGGTGGATATTGTATCTGATAGGGGGGTACGGGCCAGAAGAGAGGTCATGGGTTCCCCTTCGAGATCTTCATGCTGAGGAGAAAAGGAGGAGATTTCATGAGTTGTATCCTGGGAAACCGGGTGAGGCATGCCCGGAGGTCATGCCTGAAAGGGGGGGTACTGTAATGAGGCAACAGCAGGCTGAACGCGGACGTGTGTCCGCGTCCGCATCGGCAGCGCAACCGCCCGCATGGCCGCATGCGGAACGCGGAGAAACGTCCACGTCCGCAGCGGTAGCACGATCCACCGTTCAGTCGCAGACCTCTCAGCGTACTCCACGTCGAGGCTGCACTCCTGGAACACCTTCACAGGCCTCATGGCATGCTGCTTGCCGAGACACCTCTCATGACAGTCTGGACCCCGTAGGGGCCGCGCGCGTGTGCAGTAGAGCCTTTTATACTCTTAGAAAGAGAGTCAGCTGACCAGCTGGTCAGCTGACCTCAGCAAGGTCCTTGAGCTGTACTGCAAGGTCCTTGAGCCACGTTGTGATTGGTTGAATGGCTGGGCGGGCTGTTTGAGTCCAGCACAGTATAAAAGCAGGCATTCTGTCAGTTGCAAGTTGTCTGCAGTCAGCGAATACTTGTGTGTTAGCACTCAGACCCTAGTCAGATCCCAAAGTGTGCTAGAACCAGCTGGAGCTGGGGATCCACACTTAGCCAGATTCTGTTGATAGCCTAAAGTACTATTGCATTATATTGTGTATGACCTTTTGCCTGTTACCTCTTTATCCTCTTGTCTCCTGATTTTGTACTTCGCCAGCCCGTACCGTTACCGACTATTGGCTTGGCTTCTGACTACCCTTGTGTTTCTCGATTCTGTACCTCTGCTCATCTGATTTCCCGTTGCTGACCTTGGCTTGACCTCTGATCTTGATTTCTGTCTGTCGATTCGGTACTTCTTTGCCAGTTCTGATACCGAACCGTTTTTCCGTTTGACTTTGCCCCCTTTAGTGGGTTTTCCACTAAAGGGTTAACTCTGCTGAGTTCTTCTTGCGGGGAACTCAGTAACTCCTCAGCATATCATTACTGTTGAGGAACGCAATTCTGCGTTCTTATCCTAGTCGCAGAATCGCACACACTGCCCTTCCTTCCAGAGGTCTCCATCCCTCTGAGTTAACGTCAGTGTGGTGGGTTTTCCACAAGTTATCTGTACCTTGTTTTCCAGAGTACGCATAAATATTTGTATTATTGGTGATGCCGCAGATCACCATATAATCAAATATATCTGTATTACTAGTGATACTGCGGATCACTAATAATCAGAAAACTCTGAAGTGTATACACCAAACACCACAACATTACAGGGACTTGGACCGGCGTTGTGGGCACGGGAGGACTCCAGGGGGCTGCAAGAAGCCCCAGGTAAGTTAAAATCATTTATTTTTCATTTAAGATTTCCTTTAAGGTTATGCAATGGTTTTTTGCCACAAAATGAGACAAAACAAGTGAAGCAGGGCAGGAGGGCAGTAGGGTTTACTTAAAGTACATTTGAAGCGAAAATAAACTTATGTGTGTGTGTCTGTCTGTGTGTGTGTGTGTGTGTGTGTGTGTGTGTGTGTGTGTGTGTGTGTGTGTGTGTGTGTGTGTCTGTGTGTCTGTGTGTCTGTGTGTCTGTGTGTGTGTGTGTGTGTGTGTGTGTCTGTGTCTGTGTAGTATGGGTGATATACATAGAACACTATTAGCCAAGAAAAGTCTCATTTTTATTTTAAGTTATATAGCTTTATTTATAACATTGCATCAGACTGTCACAGTTTCGGGTTAGAATCCACACTCTGCATTTTAGGATGTAGAACAGAACAGAGCTTATGACCCTTTGAACTTTCCTGCAGTAAAAATCTAATCTCAAGCTGTCTCTCACTTTTTCTTGGTTGTTTAAGCTCTTCAGAAAACAGGACTGAGTTTGACCAAGTTGGTTGAATAGCTCAGAGAAGGTATTTTGTATGGATGTATTACTCAAGTTTTTCCACTCTTTGTGTACTGGAAAACAATGTGAGACTCTTTCCAATTCATTGGCCCTTATTCAATTCACTTTTTCTCCTAGATTTTCTCCAAGGAGACAATGTTTCACCTTTTGTTTTAAATACCTTTTCAGCAATCTGCAACTAAAAAAAAGTACTACAGAGTAGAGGGAAAACGCTATCAAAATTATTGGTAATTTGCTTTGTTGGCTTAAAACAGGGGAGTCAAACTCAAATACAAAGTGGGCCAAAATTGAGCTCTGGGACCAAGTCGCAGGCCAACCTCAATGTCTAGTGGCCAACTAACTCCATTATAAAGTTGCCTGGTGTCTAATAGCCCCCCCCCCCCCTCCCTTTCCCCTCTAAAGGTTATCCTGCTGTGCTTAATCTTTTGGAGCAGAGAATACATTATGAGTTTTGATCGTCTTTAATTGTACAGGCAGCTTCTGTATTCCAACCCTTTATCCCAAAAAATTTAGGAATGGGACTCAACCAAGACCATGTTGGACCCTGTTGGCCCTTAACCAGTTCTGAGTCCTTGATTTTGCAATGCAATTCCTTGTTTTTGTCGCTGCGCTATCATGTGTCCCGTAGCAATCTTGCTGAGCACTGATAACTGAATGGTAACATGTGTTCCGAAAGGCGATCAAATTGCCTGTGAATGAATAATCACTGCTCAAACTACCAGTCACTGGACAGGCAGCCTATTGGGCCAATCAAAGTGCAGGTATCACGTCTTACAGCTACAGGACACGATAGGGCTCAGGGCGGCAATAAAGGAGCGGCCACTAAACAAGAGAGAACACGTAAATTAGAAGTACATGCTACAAAGCCCGTAGCATGTGCTGAGGATTTTTATTGCACTGCTTCAACTAAGTTGCGCTGCTTTAGCAACGCAGCTTAGTGAATCAAGACCATAGTGCCCCTTTAAGTTCCTTGCTATCTGCCACCAGGGGGGGATAATGGAACTACAGGTAGTCTCTGGATAACGAACGAGATAGGGACTGTAGGTTTGTTCTTAACCTGAATCTGTTCTTAAGTCTGAACACTGTGCCATCTCTGTCCCCTGTACCTCCTCTGTGCCTCCAGTGTCCCAATCTGTGTCACCTCTGCCCCCTGTACCTGCTTCTATAAGTTTAACAGCCATTTTTTTCTTAGATTTTTTTTTAAATCGATTTTCTCAACAACTATAAAACAACTACAAAACAATTTAAAAAAGAAAAAGTTTGACCTGTTCCAATGGAAACACAGAATCCATGCTGTTTGTAAGTCAGGCGTTCGTAAGTCGGGGACTACCTGTATTTTGTTTTTCTTTCATGTTATCTTTATATTAAGTAACTTGTGCACAAACAGTGTGCACTTTCACTATGATGTATCCAAGAAACCATAACTTATACTCCCTGGAAATTATGTTATTTAGTTGATTAGTCTGTATCTATGTCTATGTCTTCTCCAATAAAAAAACATTTCATACTAAAGGATACCTGGGCCCATATGCAATTCACTTTTCCTCCTTAGTTTTCTCCAAGTTGACATTTTTAAACGTGTCAATAAAATGCCTTTTAAGCCACCATAAAGCAAGAAAATGCTCAAAATAATTTTGATAGTACTTTTTCAACTTCTTTTGGGTACATTTTTAGTTGAAAAGTGCCTGAAAGTTATTTTAAATTGAAAATGAAAAATTATCTCCTAGGAGAAAACTCAGGTGAAAAAGTGAATTGCATATGGGCCCTGAAGTGATGTGATATGGTGAGATAAAACACCATGGCCCATATGCAATTCACTTTTTCACCTGAGTTATCTCCTAGGTGATAATTTTCCTCTTCTCTTTAAACTAGCTTTTCAGCATTTTACCTTTGAAAAAGTACTCACAAGTTGGTGAAAATGTACTAACACATGTATTTTGATTATTGTCATTCTTGCTTGTGGCTTAAAATGCATTTTATGACAAGTTGTGAAAATATCACCTAGGAGAAAACTCAGGAGAAAAAGAGAATTGCATATAGGCCCATGTATAGTATTTATGGTCCCAAGCCTACAAAGAAATAGGCTGTTTTTTTTTCTTTTTCTAACCATACGAGTTAATATTCTAGGGCTGTAAATGTCACTTTTTCTGTAGTCTCACTGTAGTGCAACTCTCACTGAAAGCAAATTATGAGCCATAAAACTCTTGTATAGCAGAGAAACACTTTTGAGTACAGAGTATGCCTAGCCATACTGCAGTTTGCTCTTTCTCCAACGAAACATATACCTTGCACTTAAAGTGACCCTGTGTCCAACTTTTTTAGAGTGAGTGAGTAAGACTTGGAGCTAAGTGATAAATTGTGCTTATCCTTCCGCTGTTAGTAAGCTGCTCTCATTGGCCAACTACCAACCCCTTCCACCCTTAGGGCCTACATCCACAAACGCAGTTGTGTCCACTTTTCAGTTACACATCAATGTTAACAGATGCTGAAAAGCAGACAGGAGTGGACACAACTGCGTTAGTGGGCCTTGGCCTTCACTAAGCTGCTTTCACTGGCCAACTGCCCACCGCCTTCCTCCCTTACTCAGTGTCGGACTGGGAGCTGGAGAAGCTGAGGAAATCCACTTAATGGCCAAGCAGCAGTAATCAGGTGTTGCTGCTCACAGTGATGACTTGCTGCAGGTTTCTATTGGGAGTGATAGTACAGGGTTACTGCTGCTTGGCCGGCAGGTGGATTTCCTCAGTTTTTCCACCTCCCAGTTGACAATGCCCTTACTAAGCTGCTCTTACTGCCCAACTGCCCACCGCCTTACTAAGCTGCTCTCACTGGCCAACTGCCCACCGCCTTCCTATCTTACTAAAGGTGGCCACTAACAGTCCAATTTCTAGTAAAAAATCGTTTGAGCGATCAGAAATTCTGATCAGATTGGTTGAAAATGTCAGTTGATGGGCACAATCGATTATGAACGATTATACAGAGGAGTAACCAAGCAGCTCAGGGTGACCCAAACCACTAGGAATGTATAGGGGGGTAAGAGAGACCGAAAAGCCCTCCTACTAACAAGCAATGCTTGGTGAAATTTGCCTTCTTAAAACAGAAAGAAATGTGCAATCATTCAGCTATAAGTGAACATTTGTGGATACCCACAATGCACCACTACTGAATATGCAAATTATCCTTTTTTGCCCTTGTAAGCAAGGCAAGGATCCAGAACTGCTGGTGTATAAGAAAACCTATAGCTTTGATTATTACACAGCCACACCAACCCCACATGTAGACAGCCTGTTTCAGGCTTTTGGCCCTCATCAGTACATGGTAGGGATTGAGATGGCTGTATGGGATAGGGCTTGGACCAGTACAACACAGTAACCAAGCAGCGCGGGGTGACCAAAACCGATAGGAATGTATAGGGGAATAAAAGAGACCAAAAAAGCCCTCTTACTAATAAGCAATGCTAGGTGGAATTTGCCTTCTTAAAACAAAAGGAAATTTGCAATAATTCAGCTATAAGTGAACATTTGTGGATACCCACAATGCACCACTACTGAATATGCAAATTAACCCTTTTTGCCCCTGTAAGCAAGGCATGCATCCAAAACCATTGGTGTATAGCAAGCCTATAGCTTGATTGGTTGTGATAGATAGGAAGCAAAGATTGGTTCGTTGATGGTGTCATGAATGATTTTTCTTCCGATCAGAATTTCTGATAGCTCAAATGATTTTTCACTAGAAATTGGAGTGTTAGTGGCCACCTTAAAGAGGAACTCCAGTAAAAATAATGTAATAAAAAAGTGCTTCATTTTTACAATAATTATGTATAAAGGATTTAGTAAGTGTTTGCCCATTGTGAAATCTTTTAAATCCCTGATGTACATTCTGACATTTATCACATGGTGACATTTTCTGCTGGCAGGTGTTGTAGCTGCTGCTTGCTTTTTTAGCAGTTGGAAACAGCTGTAAACAGCAATTTCCCAAAATGCAACAAGGTTCACAGACAGGAAACTGCCAGTTGTACCATGGTCCTCAGAGTTTCTTGTGGGAGGGGTTTCACCACAATATCAGCCATACGAGGCCCCTGATGATCCGTTTGTGAAAAGGAATAGATTTCTCATGTAAAAGGGGGTATCAGCTACTGATTGGGATGAAGTTCAATTCTTGGTCACGGTTTCTCTTCAAAGGGAACCTGAAGCAAGTAAAATGTTTTAAAATAAACACGACATAGTTGCAAATGAATATTACATACTTGCCTCACCGTCAGTTCCTCTCAGAAGCTCACCATTTTATTCTTACAGTGATTCCTTCCAGTTCTGACAATATTTTGTTACCAGTTACTGTCAGTTATATATCAGCAGCTGTCAGTTATAACTGAATGTACAAGGTAATGTCCATGTTTCCCTGTGGCTCAAGTGGATGATATTACAGTTTAACAGTGCACTGACCAGGAAGCTGTTAGGGGGTAATGGCCATTTTTAAAATGGAGGACGGAGAATTCCATTGATCACAGTGGACAAATGGGACGCAGGAGAGAAGAAAGAGATTGAGTAGTGGACTACACGGGAGGCAAGTATGACCCATATGTATGGTTATTTTGACTTTTTATTTTCAGTTCAGGTTTTCTTTAAAGAAACCCTAAATTGAAAATTAAAAGTCAAAATAAGGATACACAAGTCATACTTACCTCCTGTGTAGTCTACTCCTCAGTGTCTTCCTCCTTTCCCGCGTCCTGTTTGTCCACTGTGATCAAGGGAGTTCTCCATCCTCCATTTTGAAAATGGCCATTACCCCATAACAGCTTTCTGGTCAGTACACTGTTAAACTGTAACATCGTCCACTTGAGCCATAGGAAAACATGGACATTACTGGGCACATCAGTTGTCCACTCAGCTATAACTGACAGCAACTGATATATAACTGACAGCAACTGATATATTTCAGTTCTGACAAAATGTCAGAACTGGAAGGGATCATTGTTAGAAGAAAATGGTGAGCTTCTGAGAGGAACTGATGGCAAGGTAACTATTTAATGTTCATTTGAAGTTACCTCATGTGTTTATTTTAAATAATTTTACTCAGTACAGGTTCCCTTTAAGCTGCTCTTACTGGCCAACTGCCAACTGCCCACTGCCCACTGCCTTTCTATCTTCCTAAGCTGCTCTTACTGGCCAACTGCCCACCACCTTCCTATCTTACTAAGCTGCTCTTTCTGACCAACTGCCAACCCACTTCCACTCTTACTAAGCTGCTCTTACTTGTCACCTGCTCACCCCCTTCCTTCCTTACTGAATTGCTCTTACTGGCCAACTGCCCATGCCCTTCCTTTCTTCCTTAGCTGCTCCCACTGGTCAACTGCTGTTTTACAGCAAAAAGCGCTTTGTGATTAGAGTAAGCAATTTTCAAGTGATTTTCACAGTGCTTGTGATTTTCTATACTTTCTCCAGAATCACATTTGTTGAAAAACTGCTACATGTAGTGTGCATTGCGTTTTTTTTAAAGTACATCACTACAGTGTCAAACAGCCCATTTGACTACATTAAACAACCCCTTTTCAAAACGCTATCAATTGGAAAATCGTTGAAAAATATTCTTGGTGTGAAACAGCCCACTGGCCAACTGTCACCATCGTGGCATGTGATGTTGATGACGGGATAGGTGGGAACTGGCCTAGTGACAGTTGGAAGCTTAATGAGAGAGAAAGGAGTGGGCACAATAGATGGCGCATGCCAGAAACATTTGGACACAGGTTCACTTTAACTCTCCCTGACAGAGAACTGTGGTTATCCTGAACACCGTGCCATATCTTGTTCCTATGGTTTCCTTGAAGTGTCCTACAATAAAAAATTCTAGTAGCTTCAGACTGAACTTGACAAATAATATTTAAATGTTGCTGGTACTACTCAGAATGACTTGTGTAATAACAATACATCATATATAGAGGTCTGTACTAATGCAGAGTTATTCTTTATGGAGGTCCTTCCTGCTGCCAGAGTACAAAGCTCTAGGACATCTATGTATAAGTTATTGACATTCTGACAGGGGCTCTTGGAAAAATGGACTTTTGAAAATCACATTTTGTTTTTATTCAGATAGCAGCCTTGTGCCTGATATAAAATTCTCCATTATAATCCAACAGAGGTTAGAAGTGAAATTACTCTGAAACCCACTCCTCTGAGTGTGACGCTTTGTCACTAACTGCTATTAAGTTTAATGACCTGGCTTACTTACCTCCCACTGCTCTCTGAATTCTTCCCCTCATTCCTGATGAACTGTCACTGTGGAAATGGAATTGCTGCACCTTCCACTGAGTATTATGGCTGTGTATATCAATATGTATGTTATGCGTATTCCATCTAAAAATACATGCATTACCTGCAATATGAGGCAGCTGTATTATACGTCTTCTGAGGAGAAATGAATTCTTTCAGCTTTTCCTTAATACCAGCAATATTCCCAGCTCTACCTCAGATCTCCTACACCTTATAATTAGTGGTGCTGCTATAATTTTATACTGCTTTCCCCCCTCCATGTTCAGCTGTACCGACCCAGCTATAAAGCAGTCATTAACTGCAAAGTTTTATCTCTCTTCTCTTTTTATAATTACGGTTCATCAAAGTTAACGAGTATAAAAGGAGATAATGAAAATAGAACAAATTGTCTTTTAATTAATCAGATTTTGTAAAGATAGCTTTGGAGAGAACTGTAGATATTATAAAAGAATATATACTCTGCGGTGATCGGTGTTTTAATATTCTCGAGTAACTAGTCTTCAGGTTAAAGTGAACCTGTTTGCAGGATCCCTCTATGAGTCCACATTGCATTGCTGCAGCCACACATTGCTGGTAAGCAAATAGCAACCCTTCACTGGATCGCTCTTTGTATAGGCAGTAAGCACTAGAATGACAATACCTGAGCTGTTGACCATATTCCTGTGTAGCTTGAAGGCAGGGGATATGCCTAAGATCCATCCTACAACTAGAAAAGCCATGTCACTGTAGTAGCTGCTGTGATACATATGTATTGTGCTGTCCACATTTTTTTCAATGTATTTTATATAGTAAATAAAGAGAATTCTGTTCCTGCCATTTGCCATCTTGATTCCCTCTGGATGAAGCCAATCCTGATGTCATTTCCTCCCTTAGGCAGGGAACACACTTGACTGTTTTCATGCACGTTTTCTGAACTCATGGTAATCAATGGGCTAGTTCACACTTAATATGTTGCTCGCACGCAGCAAAAAAACTGACATTCTGCATGATGACTCTGCACATTTTGGCCAGGTGCACACCAGAGGAGTTTTTCTGAGCGTTTTGAGTTTTTTAAATCTGCTGCTAATGTTATCCTATGTGTCTGTGCACAATGGAGCAATGAGGTTTTGTAAAAAAAAAAACCCATAGCATTACATTGGGAAGAGCTTTTAGAGGTTTCAAAAGCTCTTCCCAATGTAATGCTATGGGGTTTTTTACAAAACCTCATTGCTCCAGTGTGCACAGACACATAGGATAACATCAGCAGCAGATTTAAAAAACTCAAAACGCTCAGAAAAACTCCTCTGGTGTGCACCAGGCCTTTGTCAGTTTTCTCTATCAATTAAATCAGCTGCTGTGAAAAAAACGTGCGCATTTTCCTGCATAGAAACACACTTGGGGCTTGATTCACAAAGCGGTGCTAACCTACTTAGCACGTCTAAAGTCTTTAGACGTGCTAACCAGGGTGCTAAGTAGGTTAGCACCGAATTTCTGAATCAGATCACGTGCTAAGTACTGCGCGCAAAGTTTTGCGCGCGCAAAGTCCTATGCGCGCGCAAAGTCCCATAGGCTTTAATGGGCACTTTGCGCGGAGCGCCCTGCGCTCTGTGCAGTGCGCGTGTAAAGTTTTACGCGCATAAAGTTTTGCTCGTTTAGACGTGCTAAGGGGGTTTTCACAGGCGGAAAGTTTTGCGCGCAAAAAGCTAGTTTAGACGTGCTAAGGGGGTTTTCACAGTTAGCACCGCTTTGTGAATCAAGCCCTTGGTGTGCAGAAAAAGTATGCAGAAAAACGTGCACAGAAAACTGAAAGACAAGTGTGTTCCCTGCCTTTCTGCCCTCAGCCAATCCCTCAGTCCTGATCTGCCCTCAGCCAATCAGTGAGGAGCAGAAATGTGGGAGGGTTGATGACAAGCTTCCTTCTCATTGGCAATGGCAAACATTGAGCTAGGCTGACTAAGTTTTATTACAGCAGAAACATTTCTGAATAGATTGGAGTGATTGCAATGCAGGGTGAGGTTGCAGGATTTTGATTTTGTGGCTGACAAACCCTCTTTAGAGGATACCCGAGGTGGTCTGTCACCTGATGCGATAGACTTGTGTATGTACTGTGCTAAGCATACAAATAACTATGCTGTGTTACTTTTTCCGCTATCTGCCTGAAAGAATTAGCATTTAGGTATGCAAATTTCAATCCAGTCCAGAGACCCAGCCTGACTATAGAGTAGCCCTCACTGATAAGGAATTACAGCCATAAATCTCTTTCTTCTTAAAGACACTTCCTCTCATACACCTTAGGAAGGACCGTGATGATTTGTAACATGTAGTGTGCTGCTCTGTTGTTTAAAATATATACTTTAACCAGCAAAGCCATTACTATGCTGCCTCTTCACTTTATTCCTCTCAGAGAATGTCTTCTGAGAGCAGGGGAGAGATTAAAAAGGTCAATACTTAATAGATTTTAGCTCTGTGATACTTCAAAGACTGTGTTATTGTCATTGAGCAGAGGCAATACAACATTAAACAATTTCAGCATTAAATAAAACTGCGGAATATCTTTAAAAAATAAAGTTTTTTTTGTTTTTGTTTTTTACAGCGGTTTCTCTCATCAGTTTATTTTCACCTCTGGTTCACCTAAAATATCTTACAGGTTTGCACTAAAACAGAACTCCACCAGCTTGAACTTTTGTTGCTCTGCTAAGTAAATTCTTTCTTGACAGCTGCATCATTATGGCACAGTAATCCATGTCAAAGATAGCAGGCTCTTATTCTGCTCACAGGACCTCCTACTATGAAGCCTGAAGCTGAATATGCACTTTCAGTAATTGCTATCTAGAAAGATCATTCTGGGAACACGATGGGAACAATAGTTGTATAGACAAACTGTTTGTCAGCCTGTTCTATGCGCTATCCAGGAGGGGGGTGGCCGGTGTCCTACTGTGGGCACTACAACAGAAAAACAATAAAGATTGATGTTAATAAGTTAATAAGTCAACGTCAGTGGTGATAGGAATACCTGTACTCAAAATAGATTTTTGAAAGCTTAAGGCAATGTGAAGGAGTAGCTATCAATCAAACCTGCTACCTTTCTACCCCGCCTAAAGGCCTTTACAAATGCTCAACAGTCATTGCCCAGAACTGTCATTCTTAGTGACAGTTTTCAAGGAAGGGTTACTTTACAAACAGGCAGCACTGCTAAAGTTCCTCTATCTGAAAGTACTACCAATACCACCAAATTATGCATACCATCACAACCAGCAGCATTGGCAATGGCTGTATGACCACAACTTTTAAAGCATTTTTAAGGGTACTTCTATTTTTTTTTTTAATTATCCCTTATAGTCTTAAAGAGACTCCGTAACAAAAATTGCATCCTGTTTTTTATCATCCTACAAGTTCCAAAAGCTATTCTAATGTGTTCTGGCTAACTGCAGCACTTTATACTATCACTGTCTCTGTAATAAATCAATTGTATCTTTCCCCTGTCAGACTTGTCGGCCTGTGTCTGGAAGGCTGCCAAGTTCTTCAGTGTTGTGGTTCTGCTATGAACTCATCCTTCCAGGCCCCTCTGTGCACACTGCCTGTGTGTTATTTAGATTAAAGCAGCTTCTCTCTTCTCTCTTATCTTTTACAAGCTGGATAAATCGTCCTCTGAGCTGGCTGGGCTTTCACATACTGAGGAATTACAAACAAGGGCAAAGCTGTTTGCAGGAAGAAACGAGCAGCCTGAAACTTCAGTGCATGGGGGAAAGAAACACACAAATGATCTCTTGAGATTCAAAAGGAATGCTGTATACAGCCTGCTTGTGTATGGATGTATTTTTCTATGTGTGGACATACTGTACATCAACCTACTTCCTGTTTTGGTGGCCATTTTGTTTGTTTACAAACAAACTTTTTAAAACTGTTTTTAACCACTTTTAATGCGGCAAGGAGCGGCGAAATTGTGACAGAGGGTAATAGGAGATGTCCCCTAACGCACTGGTATGTTTACTTTTGAGCGATTTTAACAATACAGATTCTCTTTAAATAGTCTTGGGGAGAAGGAGACTCTTAGAGGAGTGTTACTATTATTGTGCCTGATTTATAACCTGATCATCTAAAAAGCATTTTATAAAAGCATAATGATAGCAGGCAGTTGTAATACACTGATTATAAAATTCCCAAGCAGCAGTTCATCATGAAGCTTCCCCACCTCATATTACAGTATACATCCCCAATTCCCCAAAAGAAGTTCATTGCAATATTCCAACCAAAGTAACCACCCCACACGCCTCACAGCTATTCTTCACACCACAGTGTAACAATCAAAACTCCACCCCAACCAGGACCAATAAATTAACCCTTCCCCTCCAGCAGTTCTATATCACCCCCAAACATACATTCATTAAGCCACCCTCAGCAGCAACTTATGAACATGTGCGGCCTCTTTACAGGCAGAGGTCCATCATGCTTTCCACCCCTGATTAATTTAAGTTATTGGTTAATCACTCGCAGTTCCAAATTTCAGTAGACTCTGTAAAGTTCTGGTTCAGCCCCTGCATTTCTGATTCCTGCTGGGCCAGAAATTTCATTTTAGTTCAATTTTGTGATCTTCCATAGAACAAAGAAATACTGCCATTTTTTCTTTTATACCCATTTGTGTGAGAATCCAACATTGCTTTTGAGCAACAACAAAAAAACACCTTTTCAAATGCCGTGTGGAAGCCTCCACAAACGACCCCCATACCATAGTCCCGAAAACTGTCATTGAAGCACTACTCTGATTGATCAGTAGATCAGTAGATCTAGCTATTAAGAGATATGAATTTTCAAACATCTTCCCTAAAGTGGACCTGAACTCTTGCATAGGACACAAGGAAAACACAAAAAATCCACCCTGAGTGTGTTTAGAGAGAAGAGCCTGTCTAATTGCCCCTCATTCGCAAGTAATCACAAGTGTAATTTGAGCTCTCAGCTGTGTCAGCTCAGAAATCCGGCAATCTCGGCAAACATAGCTAATATGTAAACGCAGAAAGTTAACCCCTTCTCTGCTGCCATGAAACCAGGAAATAGACACATTGCAGATTCATTGCAGTTCTGTTAGCTGTAACAATGCACGCACAAGGAGCTCTTACTGACCTCTGATGCCCAGGAGGGGAAGGAGGCGTTGACACGCCCTGGGGGGGGGGCTCATGGTGGCATCTTGGAGTCCCTTTTAACTACTTTGGCCTCCTGGACGTACTAGCTATGCCCAGGAGGCCATGTGCGCGTCCGCGCGCTCCCGCCGCCGATCGCGCGCATGCATGCGCGCTCCCGGCCGCGGATCGTTAGCCCACGAATCAGTGAATCGTTCTATGGTGCCTGATCACTGATTCCTCTCCCCCGCAGAAAAAGCGACAGCTTCTCTCAGAAGCTCCGCTTTTTCTGGCTGTTGCGTCCCCCATACGTCTCTCTAAACACACCCTGAGTGTGTTTAGAGAGAAGAGCCTGTCTAATTGCCCCTCATTCGCAAGTAATCACAAGTGTAATTTGAGCTCTCAGCTGTGTCAGCTCAGAAATCCGGCAATCTCGGCAAACATAGCTAATATGTAAACGCAGAAAGTTAACCCCTTCTCTGCTGCCATGAAACCAGGAAATAGACACATTGCAGATTCATTGCAGTTCTGTTAGCTGTAACAATGCATGCACAAGGAGCTCTTACTAACCTCTGATGCCCAGGAGGGGAAGGAGGCGTTGACACGCCCTGGGGGGGGGGGTCATGGTGGCATCTTGGAGTCCCCTTTAACTACTTTGGCCTCCTGGACGTACTAGCTATGCCCAGGAGGCCATGTGCGCGTCCGCGCGCTTCCGCCGCCGATCGCGCGCATGCATGCGCGCTCCCGGCCGCGGATCGTTAGCCCACGAATCAGTGAATCGTTCTATGGTGCCTGATCACTGATTCCTCTCCCCCGCAGAAAAAGCGACAGCTTCTCTCAGAAGCTCCGCTTTTTCTGGCTGTTGCGTCCCCCATACGTCCCTCTAAGCGTATGTTACGCTTAGAGTGACGTCATGTAAACAAACTCATGGCCGCCATCTTGTGGCCAAAAAGTAAAACTACAACTAAAAGTAAAAAAAATAAAACTTAACACACATTTACATTATAAAAGTAATGTTTACATACCACCCTCCCAAAAAATACCCATATAACATGTTTAATATAAAAAAAAAAAAAATATTACAATAATAAAAAAAAACATGTAAATATTTAACAAAGGGTCTAAACTTTTTAAATATCAATGTAAAGATGAAATATTTCTATATTTTTTTTATTCTAAACTTGTAAATAGTGATAGATGCAAAACGGAAAAAATGCACCTTTATTTCCAAATAAAATATTGTCGCTATACATTGTGATAGGGACATCATTTTAATGGTGTAATAACCAGGACATATGGGCAAATACAATACGTGAGTTTTAATTATGGAGGCATGTATTATTTTAAAACTATAATGGCTGAAAACTGAGAAATAATGAATTTTTTCCGTTTCTTTCTTATTCTTCCTGTTAAAATGCATTTACAGTCTAATTGGTGGCGGAAAAAACAAGATATAGATCAGTTCATTGTGATAAGTAGTGATAAAGTTATAGGCTAATGAATGGGAGGTAAACATTGCTCGGATGCATAAAGTGAAAACGACTGAAGGCTGAAGTGGTTAAGAAGGGTCTCATATATGCTCGCCCCCTCCCCAGATGAACTGAGGTACCCCTTGCCTATTTCCACAAAGAGTTTAAAAGGAAAAAAATGCAACAACCAAAAAAGTCCTTAATTAATCTTAACGAACCATAAACATTTACCTTTCATTACTCCCATGACAATATCCTCATAAATGATCCAACACCGTATCCACCACACTTGTCAATCCCTGAACGATGACTGGCAAACAGCACCACACATGTCGAACCCATGCCTAGCCATGGACTTGCTATACTGAGTATAAAAGCAATGGGGCATTTTTAAAATGCAGTGCCCTCTATTGGTTTTTTAATAGACCAATAAGGATTCCCATTGAATTGTTAAAATACCAATAGGGGTTGCTGGAGGGGGTTTCAAAACTGCTAGCAACTAGCAAGCCTTGACACAGGGGCAGCTGGTGAAGCCTGTTGCAACTGTACTGATTTTCACAGATACCCAAATGCTGTCCCCATTTCCATCTTCATTGATTTCAGCAGTGTTTGTATTCGGGTTCATCTGACACGTAAAGTGAACCCGAGGTGAGCATGATATGGAGGCTGCCATATTTATCTCCTAAGGCCCAGGGGCAAACGCAGGATTTTTAAGGGGGGTGTTCCTGAAAGGTCCAGAAGCACGTATGTCCCGAGTGCTTCCGAATACAGGTGGCTCCATACTGCCCATGCACAAAAGTGCGCTGGCGTATTACGGAGCTGCCTATCTTTGGAAGTATTTAAGGACACTAGTGTTTCTGAGGGCTTCTGGTAGCAGCAAATGTGAACGGGGTACAGCGCTGGAACAACTCCCCAAGAGAGGAACAGGAGATAGACTTAGTTTGGACAATTCAGTGGAATATGCTACATAGTTTCACATAGCGCAAGCGATACCCATATGATGCAGGGATATATGCATCTGCGGAAGATGTCGGCGCTACATAAATACTAAATAATAATATTTTGCCTCACCAGGATTGCACTTTTATTTAGCTTTCCTGTAAGACAAGAACACACAGTCAGCTCTAGGGGAAGAGGGAAACAAAGGTGAATGAGGGAGGGCTGGTGCACACCAAGAGTGCTTCTGAGCGTTTTTCAAATCAACAGTGATTTGAAAAGCGCTTGGCTAATGTTACCCTATGTGGGTGTTCCCACAGCAACGTTGTGATTTTTTCAAAATCGCAGGTATACTGCATGTAGCATGTTTTTGAGCAATTCATTCAAAAATCGCTCTGAAAATCACTTCACAAAATCACACTCACAAATTGCTAGCGATTGCTATTGTCATTTTGGCGTTGCACTAGCCCAGAGAGAGGAGTGGAGAAATTGAGAATAGCCTGAGATGGAGCAGAGAACTTATCTGTATTGAAGTCCCACATCACACAGGCTACTTGCCTGTAATCGGACTCCTGTCCCTGTCAGTCTCTCACACAAGTCAGAAAGAAGCCCTCCTGGAGTCTAGGGACTGTCAAAAACTTTTCAGCTTGTTATCCACACCTTATCCACACATGCAGTCATTATAACAATGGGGAGAGACCAGACAGATGTTTGCCCACAGACCCTGAGTCCAGGCAAGCTCTGCATCATGCTGTGCATATTTACCAGCTTGCCTGCACTCTAATTTCATCATGTCTGACACTTCTGTGCTGTGGAGAGTCCAGGACTCCATAATCAACATTCTCTCACTGCAGGCTGCATCTTCTTGTGAGGGAAGCTGGGCTGCCTTTCTCATTCTATTAGCTGGAGGGAGGCACCAGAAGTAAGAAGGGAGGGAGAATGAGGCTGTTTATATTATGCGGGCTTCCCTGGCTGAATACACAGCTCAGTGCAGGGGGGAGGTTCCAGACACCCGGAATAGCCCCCTGAGTTCGCCAGTGAAGGCCCGGTTCACATTAGCGGTCGCTGTCCGGAATCGCCGTGCCGGAGCCGGACCGCATGCGGAACGGACGGAACGGACGCACGGCATAGCAATGAAAGTCTATGCGTCCGTTCACATGCGTCCGTTTCGTCCGGACCGGAGCTGGACCGGATCCGGACTCCGGCATAAGATCCAACATGCGCTATTTTTTGGTCCGGCTCCTCCGGCAGACTATCCGGAGCGGAGCCGGACTGTTGCATCCGGCCAATACAAACCAATGAGAACCGGAGAGCGCACAACACACTGGCTATAAAAACCGGACGTTCTACCCCACTTCCTATGCTTTTTCTAGTGGCCATTTTGGATGGGGACCACATGGGCCCAGCGTTCACAGAGTGGAGCAGCAGGGATTTCATGCTGGAGCTCTTTGGCAGCAACATGTCTGATGATATGTCTGATAACGAGGAGGTGAGGCCTTCTCCCCACATAGTAGTAGGTGAACAACAGGAAGGAGAGAATTCCCAGGTACGAGTAAAAAATTACTGGATCCATGGTCCCAACTGCAGTCTCTGTATCCACGGATAGTCTCCACACGTCTACCTGTCTGCAACAATGACCCCAGAGCTTCTGCTGACCTCCCAGACCCCAGGTATTTACAGGTTGTTATCTCTTTAAGAAACCGGATCCGGACTGCAACCGTGTTCATACCGCACGGAAAACAGATGCAAACGGACCGGATCCGGACCTGATCCGGATAGGAACCGTACGGATTAGGTCCGGTCCGGATCCGGTGCGGTCCGGACATCCGTTCCGGTTTTTACAAAACCGCAAGTGTGAACGGGGCCTAACAGTTGCCTGGCTGTCCTGCTGATCTTCTGGCTTTAGGTAGCCATACATCTAGCAATGATGTGTAGATTTGACCAAGAGACAAATCTCTCTCTAATCGAATCTGATTAGAGAGAGATCTGTTGGCTGCCCATACATCACAGGCCGATTCCCGATCAATTTCATGCTGAAATCCTTGTGACACTGCATCCGACCGCCTCGCCACCCCGATGCTATCCCCTAATGTTAAATGTCCTTCCGTGCCCAGTGCAAGTGATATGTTACCTATCCACAGCCTCCGCCTGTCCCCCGGTGGCTTCCGGTCGCACTTTGTTCTCCATACACATGCACCATGTGTTTGCCTAGTAACGCGGTTGCGCGTGTGACGTCTGACATCATACGTGCGCCCTTATTAGGCAACCACGTGGGGCGCACATGTATGTAGAGCGGAGTGCGCATGGAGCCTGCAGGAGGACAAGCGGAGGCTGCGGACATGTAATGCATAACTTGCACTAGGCGTCGAGAGGGGTACATTTAACATTGGGGGGACAACGCTGGGGGTTTCGTCGCGTTCGTCGGTCGTCTCAAAATTGCACCCGATTGGGCATGTCCGCCCAACATCTTACAGCATGTGCAATCGACTTATGCAACCAGTTTTGTCCCAACTTGTTATGTTAATTTATATATACAGTGTGTATTCTGCTAGGAATTGGGCCAGTCAAAACAATCAGCTACTGCATTTAATTGGTCCAACTCCATACTGCGACATTTGCATATATTTAACATACAGTTTGCATCAACTCAAAATTATAAGCATCGCATTGACCATCTCTAGCCCTAAGTATTACGGATTACCTTTCATGTCACTGACAGCCAGAGATCCCATTTTCAGTCTTCAATTCATAACAGAAATATTCAAGGCCAGTGGCTGCAGTGAATTTGTCAACCGGTTTTGTGATAATGCTGATACCATTCATTGCAGATTTAAAACTAATGCATTTTTAAAGAAAAGAACGATTATGACTGTATTTATATGCAGTCCTTTTAAAAGCAACAGAGAAAAATGCTGTGTTCCACCACAGATGAAAAATATTCAACAAAAGGAAAGCATCCAGATGGAGCGTAATGACTTTTTCTTTACAATTTAGGTTGGGTCACACCACAGGAGGGATTTTT
Source organism: Hyperolius riggenbachi (assembly GCF_040937935.1). Taxonomy (NCBI): domain Eukaryota; kingdom Metazoa; phylum Chordata; class Amphibia; order Anura; family Hyperoliidae; genus Hyperolius; species Hyperolius riggenbachi. The sequence continues at coordinate 527,244,855 of NC_090646.1, read as the reverse complement.
TAGAATGTACAGAACTTTAAATGCTGCTAAGCCTGAAATGAGTGTGCTTGTAAATGAAACTGCAAAGTTTTGTGATAATATGGAATGTTGAATGGATAATCTTTCTATGAGAAAGTGAATGCAACAAATCCGTGGGCAGCACGGTAGCATAGTGATTAGCATGCTTGTCTTGTAGCGCTCGGCCCCCGGTTTGTTTCCCAGTGAGGGCACTATCTGCACAGAGTTTGTTTGTTCTCCCTGTGTCTGCATAGGTTTCTTCCAGGTACTCTGGTTTCCTCCCACATACCAAAAATATACAGATAAGTTAATTGGCTTCCCCCTTAATTGGCCCTTGACTGCGATAAGTACACTACATGATACACGCATAGACATAGGACTATGGTAGGGATTAGATTGGGAGCCCCTCTGAGGGACAGTTAGTGACAAGACAATATACTCTGTACAGCACTGCGGAAAATGTTAACGCTATAAAAATACGAAATAATAACTGAGTCAAATTATTATACAGTATAATATGATATCTTTTCACCACATTTTATAATTCCGGCCAAATACACCATCGGTTTCATTAGCTAGCTAATATGGATTAAGGGATGGTAACGCCAATTCGTATGCCATTAGCAATTGGTAGGCCAGACTTAACCACACAATTTAGAACGTCCTTCTCAGATCTCTGTTTAGCAGATAGTTGGTTTTTTTTAGTACTTTATTTTTTTAGTTATTTTTTATCATAAGAATTTATTTACTACAATATTTTATTGGCAAGTTCACATTTATGGCACACTTGTCAAAACTGTGGGCCATCTAAATTTAATATATGATGAAAAATGAATATTTAAAGGCCACCTAGCGTAATATTAGCATGTCAAAATAATCAGTGGGTTTTTAATTATCGGGTGCTGAAGTAATATGAAAATAATATACATATATAGTTACATAGTTATTTGGGTTGAAAAAAGACATAAGTCCATCGAGTTCAACCAGAAAATAAAGTACAACACCAGCCTGCTCCCTCACATATCCTTATTGATCCAGAGGAAGGCGAAAAACACTTACAAGGCATGGTCCAATTAGGCCCAAAAGGGAAAAAAATTCCTTCCCGACTCCAGATGGCAATCAGATAAAATCCCTGAATCAACACTACTGGGCAATACCTAGTAATTATAGCCATGGATGTCTTTCAACACAAGGAAAGCAGCTAAGCCCCCTTTAAATGCAGATATAGAATTTGCCATAGCTACTTCCTGTGGCAATGCATTCCACATCTTAATCACTCTTACTGTTAAGAACCCTTTCCTAAATCAATGGCTAAAATGTTTTTCCTCCATGCGCAGATCATGTCCTCTAGTCCTGTGTGAAGGCCTAGGGACAAAAAGCTCATCCGCCAAGCTTTTATATTGCCCTCTGATGTATTTATACATGTTAATTAGATCTTCTCTAAGGCGTCTTTTCTCTAGACTAAATAAACCCAGTTTATCTAACCTTTCTTGGTAAGTGAGACCTTCCATCTAACGAATCCATTTTTTTGCTCGTCTCTACACCTGCTCTAAGACTGCAATATCTTTCCTGTAATGTGGTGCCCAGAACTGAATTCCATATTCCAGATGTGACCTTACTAGAGAGTTAAACAGGGGCAATATTATGCTAGCATCTCGAGTTTTTATGTCCCTTTAAATGCATCCCAAAATTGTATTTTACCTGCAGCGGCTTGACATTGAATATGATTATTTAACTTGTTGTCGATGAGTACTCCTAAGTCTTTTACCAAGTTTGATGTCCTCATCTGTATCCCGTTTATTTTGTATGGTGCTAGACCATTGGTACGACCAAAATGCATGACTTTACATTTTTCAACATTGAATTTCATCTGCCATTTATCTGCCCGTATAGCCATCCTATCTAGATCCTGTTGCCATATGCCACTATCTTCCTGAGAGTTGATGATTCCTCAGGATTTCCTCTTATTTGAAGATTTCCTCTTATTTGAATATGTGAATTACTGCTTCCTCCTTCCAGGTCTCCCAATAAGTCTTTAGTATGATGAGAAATTCAGTGGCGTAGCTAGGGTATTTGATACCCGGTGAAGATTATTTACAGACCCCCCTCCTCCCCGCCAAAAAAAAAAAAATGAATTTTAAATTCATGAAATGCAGCAAACAATACCTCCAATACATGCAATGAGACAAACATTACCTCAGACGCATTAAATGCCCACACCTGCAATGTAGAAAACGTTAACTCCCACACATGAAATGCAGTAAATGATACCTCCGCCACATGCAATGAGGCAAACATTACCTCCCACACATGTTAAAATGCACACATGACATGCAGGAAACAGGTCAAATGCAGCAAACAGTACCTCTGATACATGGAAATACACATATATTTGCCCCACAAATATCAAATGCAGCACATTTTACCTCAAAGCAAAATGCATCAAATGTTCCCTCCACTGGGTGCTGGTAGGGTGTGATGGAGCTGCTAAGTGGGATGGGTGGGTGACACTGGGTGCAGCTGGGAAGGGGACACTGGGTGGGAAGAGGGTGGCGCTGAGTGCGGAGGGTGGCACTGGATGGGAGGAGGGTGACACTGGGTGGTGGGTGGGAGGAGGGTTACAGTAGGTGGGGAGGGTGAAACTAGGTGGAATGAGGGTAACACTGGGTAGGGAGGGTGACACTGAGAGGGAGGAGGGTGACACTGATTAGGGAGGGTGACACTGGGTGTCAGTATAGGTAACTTGATGACCTCCCATTATAGTTAGCCAGATGACCCCTCTTCCCAGTATAGGTAATCAGATGACCCCCCTCCCCCCAGTATAGCTGGCAGGTGACCCCCACCAAGTATAGAGGGTGCCCCAACCCCACAGTTTACAGCAGAGGGAGAATTCACCTCTCCAGGGTCCATCTTCCTCCTACTAGGCTCTCCTCTGTCATCTGCATCATCCAGAGCCTCATGCCTCTAGCATTATACCTTGCATGCATATCAAGATGTCTTAGCTGATTAACAAAATCTCTTCTGGAGTACCATTATGCTAACTTATAGCAACTGTAGGGGTAGTCATTTTAGAATCTCATTAGGGAACTTGCTGTGCAGGGAATGGGATCTACACCTTAACCCCCCCCTGGCGGTTCCTCTGGGTGCCGAAATGTAGCTTCTTTGTAGCAAATGCAATGCTGCGATTTGCATTTCCGCAAGCCCCTGGTGCGTGCGATTCTATCAGGCACCTCTGGACACCAAATTTATACTTTCTTCCCCTAATCAGGTTCCTCCGGGTGCTGAAATTTACCTTCTTTGCCACATATCACGGCTTTGTGGCACGGGGGGAGTTACGGTTTACCGGGTGATTTAGCGTTGGGCACCACCGAGGGGGTCTTAAGTTTAGGTATCACCAAGGGGGCGGGTCTTAGAGTTATGCACCACCTGAGGGGGGGGGGGGGTCTTCGGGTTAGGCATCGGTAAAGGGAGGATTCTGTGTGTGAGAGTAGGGTTAGATTTAGCAATAGTAAAATATTGGTAAATATTACCGATATTTTACTATCGGAAAACAGTAGTAGAATATAGCTAATTATACCAATACTGTACTAGCGGCGATCCCCTGTGCCCTTTTTTCATGTATGCAAATTAAAGGTATGATCATACATTATAAACAACACAACAGTTAACAGTGCAAGATGATGGTGGATTACAGCTTACACAGTGAACAAGTATGACTGCTATTCCTATAGTTAAGTACTGTATCCAAGTTATCTTCTGTACAGACATTTCAGTATATTTTCCTGATTGTACTATTTTTTACGTGGACCGTCCTTATAACAGCTGTTAAAAAAGTCCAGAGTCCCTCATTCTGTATAGTAGAAATATCTACCTCAGGATAGCTGGCTGCTTCAAATGGAGATCAGCATCGATCTCTAAAATAAATCTCGGTGTGACAGCAGTGAGGATGAATAAAGTTACTGGTGGAGTAAATTGCTATGAATAAAAATAGCAGTGCGAGGAAAAATAAAAACAATGCCTTCCCCTTTCTGTTGACAAAGTACAGTGTTTTGTGAACAAAAGGAAAGAAGACCCGGGAGCCTCATCTAGCTAATACAGATTCACTGTGCTGCATGCATCAAGCTAAAATCTATAGGACGAAAAGGCCTGCTGGAGTCATGGCTCCTAATCAGGCATACATATATATAGAAATAAAGGCGTCTGGAAAAAAAGGTCTGGAAAAAAACCCTAAGACCCCCCTGGTAGTGCCTAATCCTATAACCCCCCAGGTGGTGCCTAACCCTAAACCCCCCTGGTGATGCCTAACCCTAAGATCCCCCTAGTGGTGCCTAACTCTAACCCCCCCCAGCTAGTGCCTAACCCTATAACCCCCCAGGTGGTGCCCAACCCTTACCCCCCCTGGTGGTGCCTAACCTTAAGACCCCCCCCCCCATTGGTCCCTAAACCTGACCCCTCCGGTGGCTCCTAACACTAAATTCCCCTCTTAAAGCTACCCCCCAATCTACAGCCGCGCTCGCTATGTAATGCCACAATCTTGTTATCCACAAGGCGATTGTGATAACCGCAAGCCTTCCTGCATTAATAGCCCCCTGTTGCCACTAATCGGGCACCTCCTGGTGCCCAAATTTACCTTCATAGCAGCCGCGATTTGCGGCAAAGGAGATGAATTCTGCACCAACAGCAGACACCATGAGCCCATTTTTCCTGTTTTTGACACAAAATGTGTCTTTTATCATAGGCACCTATGGTGACGCCATTTTTTTCCGTGAGGGCTCCTGCGCCCTTTTTTCCTGCCTCGCCTTATCAGCCCCCTGTCCTTTTTCTGCATACTGTCAGGGTCATTATTAGTTAATTGAAGCAAGTTTGTAAATAAGTGTTGAAACTGCAGTTTGCAGCTGTAAAGTTTCTGCGTTATTATGTAGGAGATCCTTTCTTCCGTGCCTTTCATGAGGAGCGTTTCATTGTACCATAACTTGCAATTAAAACACAGCAAAAAATGATGTTGAGCAATTATTTTTCTTATGATGTGTCAGGATGAGCTGCGCAGTCAGGAAATGAAGACACCTGGCGCGGTCTACTGTGGGCTTTCTATGCTGCCTCGCTGGGGTTTGAAAGGCTTGGGATGCATTAAACATCAGTTCCAACAACAGAATAAAAACCTTCTAATTATATGCTTCAAGGTTATCTTTAAACACCCGGCTGCATTGTTTTATGGTCTTAGGGCAGGCAGACTGCGGAGGTTGCTAGCCTTTATACCAGACATGTGAAGAGATAATTTATTCCATATGAAACCATGGCCCTATGACAGGTCACATTGGACGATAGCCTGATTCTCATCATTTCCACCCCACAAACTCTTCATTACTTCATTCAGCTCACCAAACCCTTTTTTTATTGAACAGTTTGCTTCCCTGCTGGTTTACAATTACTGGTAGGTTTTCATAAAAAGGTTAGCTAGCTAATCTATATAAGGCACAGTTTTCACATAAAGACAATCACTTAAAGTGTACCCGAGGTGACACGATATATGATGAGATAAACGTTTGTATGCCTGCCTAAAAGGGTTAATTTTCAGGCATGGAAGTGGCAGCTTCTGTCTTGTTAGTACTGTGTCAGGAATATAGTAAACATCACTGATAAGCAAACTACAGCCATAAAAAAGTTGTCCTGGCAGAATACAACTTCTGAGAGCAGAGGGAGATAGAAAAGGTCTATAGTTCATGTATTTTAACTCTGGGGCCCATATTCAATTCACCTTTTTCTCCTGAGTTTTCTCCTAGGTGATATTTTCAAATATGTCTATAAAATGCGTTTTAAGCCACCAGAAAGCAAGAAAATGCTCAAAATAATTTTTTTAGTACTTTTTCACCTTCTTTTTGGTACTTTTATAGTTTAAAAGTGCTGGAAAGTTATTTAGAATCGAAGATTAAAAATTATCTCCTAGGTGAAAACTCAGGTGAAAAAGAGAATTGCATGTGGCCCAGGGACTCTTATTGGGCTGCCACCGAGAAGAGACAATTCAATCTACTTTGTAAATGTTTAAATATAAAATAAAACCATGAGACATCTTTAAAAAAGTCATTTTTAGGTGTAGGAGGATAAAAACAATTGTTTATCTCGTCAGTTTATTCTCACCTTGGATTCACTTTAAAAACATATATGTACTTTATCCATAAAATGGTCCCCGTGACTGAGCCCACTTTGCACCATGTAATAGGCCAAGATACCCGATAGCGGCAAATCTTCATATTCACAAACTGTGGCCAAACAGCATATATTAGGTGGAGTAAGATTAATGTCTGTGTGCCAAAATACAGTCTCCATGTCAGCTGTTGTTATTGCTTTCATGTATTTTTTTTCCCGTGTGGAATCCTTTTTTCTGTTTGCTGTTACTTCAAGCTTGGACTGCTTTTTACCCTTTGCTGCTACTACGTTTCAGCTGTTGGAAGGTTTTGAGGAGAAATGGACATTGAGTTGCAAATAATTCAGAGTTGATGCAATTTTATGCAAATTGTGTAGGCAAATTTATGAAGCTTGAAAATGGACCAGTCAAATTCCATCCCTAGTTTTGAGCAGTTTCTTGCCTATCATTACTCTTTACAACCATTAGAGAGCACTGCATAAAATATATACGCATGTGTACAGCGTATTCATTTTAGTACAGAAACTGCACACCAAGTGACTTACTATGCTACACTGAGGCCAAGGTGTATATTAGCAGAGCTTATTCTGGTAGCTGGACCCCTCATCCTAGATATAAAGAACTAAGACATGTGGTAAGAGAAACTGAGGGAAATCATTTTATGTACATAGCACTATTGGCTGATGTTCGTAATGGCCATTTTGATTTTGAGCAACTTTGTCGTTAATTTTACATGTTTGATTACACTTGTAATTTCGATAACAAGTGGAATGGATCACCATTTCACTTTTGATTTTGAGTCGTAATTTTGTGTATTGCGTAAAATTGCAGTCGTAATTTTTAATTTTCATTATACTTACAATGTACACTCATATTAGTCCGACATACATACATATAAATAAAAAAAAAGATGTGGGGTCCCCCTCCAGAACTTCTTTAACTCCTTGACCCCCATGCAGACTGTGGTAGCCAGAATGTGGAGCCCCAGCCACAAGGGGCTCTGCACCCGGAGCTATACCAGGCCACATGGTCCGTGGTATGGGTGGCTCAGTCTTAAGGAGAGGGGCAGCCGAGCCTCCCCCTCTCCTCCAGACAGGGGGCACTTGTTGTACCTTTGAACTGTGGCTAGATAAAGAAGAAGTTGATGGAGAGTGCTGGAGTCCATATCTTTCATGTACCCCTCTCCTCCAGAGGCCTTGTTCAATCTATGAACATGGGTTTCTTCTTCACCTCCGGTGCCCAGGAGGAGGTGGGGCCGATGACACCCTGGGGTATTCATGGTGGCATCTGGGAATACCCTTTAAGAAAGGAACCCCCAGATGCCCGCCTCTCCCCAGGTAATATGTGTATAGGGGTACTGAGTACCCCTTACCAATTTCCAGAAACAAAGTCCAAGTACGAAACAAAGTCCAAGACTTTCATCCCCTCCAGCGTGGTGCTGGAAGTCTTGGACTTTGTTTCGTACGCAATAAGACGTTGCGCCTATGAGCTGCTGCATCATGTAATTTAAACATTACATGATGCATTTGGACTTCCACTGCCTGCACTGCCATCAGGCCTATTCCAACACAGTGTCAGGCCCCTCAGATAAACATGTTGGGCTAGATCCAACACTTTGATCCCCACCGGCATCATGCTGCATAATATCCTATTACGCGCTGCCATGCGTTCCTTGCTGGGCGGAGCTAGAATAAGTGAGCCAGTGCCAGTCTCCCCCCAAGTGATGGATTACCTCTTCCACTAGTGCAAGGAGGTAAAGGCCCCGCCAGCATCCCCGTCACAGCAAACAGAGATCACCCACGTCCCCCCGCACAGCGGATGTAAAAGTTAGTGCTGGGGCAGACATGGCTAAGCTCTTAAAAAGATCAGAAAGAGTTAAAAGCATGACCTGTCCTTTTTTAGTCACTGATGGTCAGAGTCATCCTACCTTCTGTAAGGCAGCACTTGACATTAATATGACCTATGATAAACTGCCACCTTCTCTTAAGACAAGGGAGCAATGGAGAGCTCCTCTGTCATATTTACTGTATGTTAGCCCGTTTTGCAATAACTTTAACTATGAAGTATAGTGGAAATGAGGCAATAGATTTACAGAGGGAAATTAACAAGATCTGCTTTATGAGAGGATGGACTGCAAGCTTAGTTATATCTGTCAGGTTTAGAAGGTAAGCTGTTTCTTATACTGAACACTTCAGAATTACAGGTAAAATATGTTATCAAGTGTAGTAATAAGAATGTACACGTTTGACTGGATCGGACAATAATAATCTCACATTTGCGATTTTCCTGTGGGGACTTCTTTCCAAGTGTTCTTGATTCCAATAGCTTTTGACTGCAGTTCTTTTATTAAGAGAATAATATACTTTCCATCCATTTGTGTATAGGCTTGCTGAGGAACTTGTGCTATTTTCCTCAGTGACTGCAGTCTTGGCATTCAGTATTTCAGAGCATAACATACAATGAAACACACTGAAGGATAAGAGAGGACATCATGTCTTATCTTTTCCCTCTGTGATCCATATTTTAGCTTCTGCCCTCTGGAATTCTTCTTTTCCTTTGGAATATTTCCATTTTATGCAATCTGTAGCACACACAAACATTACAATAACAATTAATTAGTTACTTGATTGTGAAGTGAATTTAAAGAATACATTGTACTTCCTCTTGGTGGCTTTGTGGTTTCCGTCTTGCCACAGCTACTGAGCCTACTGAACTCTAGCTGTAAATGGAGAAATTAGTGTGGTGGCTGTATGGTGTAATAGTTAAGGGCTCTGCCTCTGACACAGGAGACCAGGGTTCGAATCTCGGCTCTGCCTGTTCAGTAAGCCAGCACCTATTCAGCAGGAGACCTTAGGCAAGTCTCCCTAACACTGCTACTGCCTATAGAGCGTGTACTTGTGGCTGCAGCTCTGGCGCTTTGAGTCCGCCAGGAGAAAAGCGCGATATAAGTGTTTGTCTTTGACTTTGTCTTTTAGTGTACAAATAGATTAAAATATGCCAAAGATTGAAATATTCCACACAGCTGTAGCTTTAAGATATCAGCCAGATTTATAGTTAATCTAGTAGTCCTCCGTTAAAGCAGCAGGGACAGCCATACTATACCAGAAAAAAAACACATACATAAGTAGGTAAATATTTATTATATTTACATAACATATGCATTGAACTGTCCACATTTTGATTTCAGTGAATTGTATGTAGTAAATAAAGAGAAAACAGTTTTAGGCATTTTCCATCTTTACTGCCTCTGACTAAAGTCAGTTCTGATGTTGTTTCCTCCCTTACTCTTTTTTTCTCCTAGAAATTGTGCTGTCATACCTAGCTTTCTTTGTAAACACATGTGAGCACAGCATGGATTGTATTTCAGCAGCGTTACACTGAACTGCCCTCAGCCAATTAGTGAGGGAGTTGACCAAACTAAGAGGAGAGGTTCGAAACTAAAGGCCAATGTGCTAGGCTGTCATCTTTACTATTGCAGTCTAACTGCTTAGCTTTAAAGAGGAACTGTAACGTCAAAACGTCCCCTGGGGGGTACTCACCTCGGGTGGGGGAAGCCTCCGGATCCTAATGAGGCTTCCCACGCCGTCCTCCGTCCCTCAGGGGTCTCGCTGCAGCCCTCCGTGCAGCGGTGACGTCAATATTTACCTTCCCGGCTCCTGCGCAGGCGCTCTGACGGCTGTCGGCTCCGAAGTAGGCGGAAATACCCGATCGCCGTCGGGTCTGCTCTACTGCGCAGGCGCAAGTTTCCGGCGCCTGCGCAGTAGAGCGGACCCAACGGAGATCGGGTATTTCCGTCTATTTCCGAGCCGAAAGCAGCCACAGCGCCCCCCGCTGGAGCCAGCAAAGGTAAATATTGAATCTACAGTCGGGTCTGTCGCCGGCTGTTCGGAGGGCTGCAGCAAGACCCCCGTGGGACAGAGGACAGCGTGGGAAGCCTCATTAGGATCCGGAGGCTTCCCCCACCCGAGGTGAGTACCCCCCGGGGAGGTTTTTGATGTTACAGAGTCTCTTTAAGCCTGGTACACATTTTCAAATGTAGCCCCTGGTCAGTCTAACTTTGTGCATGTCCTGCTGTCTCAGTCTAAAAATATATATATAAACTTCTAATAATTAAAATAACAATAATAATCTATTACCTCTCCTGGCTACAAAAACAACAGTAGTACTTGAAACGTATTTATTCAAAATACAAAATAGGCAATGCGTTTCATGGGTACTAGCCCGCTTTTTCAGGTCATTACAGTGCCTTGCAACAAGGTATATAGGATATGGGCACCCATATCCCATTCACCTCACTGCAAGGCACTTTGTATTAACCTAAGGAAACGGGCTAGTACCAGGAAGAGTTTAGATTTTGAAGTTTATATATATTTTTACACTTTAACGCCTCCACCCTTATGAGTATCCCGAAAAAAACTCTTTCCCTAAAAACTACAAACTCAGGAGAGCGACCATCCAGCTTCCAGCAGGACCTGGGAGGAGGGGTTAATTTCCTGCTGGCTTATACGGTGGTTACAGATCCCACTCTTGTGAATATAGCTGTAAAAACGTACAACTTCCCATTTATTAATGATACTACACCATTGGGTTCCTGATCTCTCTGTTTACTTAGGTCAGGGGTCTCAAACTCAATTTACCTGGGGGGCCGCAGAATGCAAAGTCCAGATAAGGCTGGGCCGCATAAGGGATTTCACAATCGCGGTGCATCGCCGCCTCTGCCCGCCCCTCTCACTCTTCCTTCACAGAGAGGGGCGGGGAGAGGCGGCGATCCGTGCGGCGATTGACGTCAGGAGGGGCAGAGCTGAAGCTGAAAGCTCTGCCCCTTCCAGTAAATGCCGGCGGATTGCCCCCCAAGTGATTTGGGGGCTCTGCAGTCCTCGTTTAGTGGGTTGGGATGCTGCGGATTACTTGGGAGCACCGAAGCGAACTAAAAGGAAGCTTTTGCCGGCGAGGGCCACAAAATATTGTATCGAGGGCCGCAAATGGCCCGCGGGCCGCGAGTTTGAGACCCCTGACTTAGGTATTCTTAAGTACAAGGTCACAACAAGGATTACTGAAACCCTCCTATACAAACAAATTGCCATGCACCCAAATAACCATACCCAAAACCAACCCTCTCCCACCACCCGACTGACTGACCTACTTGATCTCTGCAGGCAGATAACCAGGAACTTCTGAGTTTAAGGGCAGAGTAGGGGAGAGGCCATACTGATTTGAATAAAAAACTATACCGAGTACTAAAACTATGGGATATCATCTGACAGCTTTTTGTTTAGTGTTTGTATACGCATAACAATAAATGTACGTAAAATATGTAGTCCTTGAGCTCCTATCAGGAATGTACTATTCACATTATGCTATTTACATGGGCATTTCCAGTATTTTCTTATTAGAATTCATAGAATTCTATTACCTGGTTCTATTTCTGAATCAATGCAGCTACAATCAGCCTCTCTGTAATTACAGCTTTTTACGTTAACCAATTTGATAGAACTCCTGGTCTGAGGGTCACTATTGGCAAACAAATTAACTAAATCTGATTTCAGCATAATCTTTTATTAGTTGGAGGAACTTCTCATTAATCTACTAGCATGATTTGCGTAATAGTGAATAGATGAAAGAACGCAGAGGGCATTGTGACCTGACGACAGCAAAAACGATAATTCCACATGGTGTGGGTGTTACATTTAACACCTGAAGAATTAAACGTAAGGAGAACTACTGGGCATATGTTGAGTAAACTAACATACTATTCAGCCCTTGTAGAGTTGTACTCAGATAATGTTAGGATTAATGATATAAATAAAAGTAAAGTTGAAATACAACTTTACTACAGCCCTAGCCTGTGCGTGCGCAACAGTGTTTTCTGACAATGAACTGCTGCATGCATTTTACAGCAAATCTCAATCCAAAATAAACAAATGAGATAATGGGGTCAATTCATAAAGCATTCCCGCATGCGGCCATGCTCAAAACAGCTGACTTTACCGACCACTTAGCAAAATGTCAATTCATAAAAGCTGTTACCGCATGAAAAGCTGAAATTCCTGAGCAGCGAGGTAAATTACCTTGTGCAGTGATTATCTCAACACATGTCACTAAATGTCAATTCATAAAGATTAGAGCAGTCAGTATTAGGAACGGAGAATACCGCTTGCTTTGAAGAGGCGATAAGGGTGCGGATAAGAGCACAGTTAATGGAGACAGATCTCCCAGGCAGCAGCGGAGAGAGCAGAACAAACAAGGCTTTCCAGAATACCCCAGGCTGTGTTTTTTAACCTCTTGGGTACCTGTTTTCATATGTTATTTCACATCAGAAAGCCTGCATGTGTAACATTTCTTAAAGTTCTTCTAAGCTGTGGCAATTAAATAGATTGTTTAGAAAGACTAATAGACAGATTCAGCGGAGCGCAGATTCAGGGCAAACAGAGGCAGTTTAAAAAACTGCACATCTAAAGGGAAGTTGGGGGTGCCTATTTTATTGTATCTCGGTCTCTGCACAGAGAAAATGTATTAACTCAGGCAGCTTCTCCTGCAACCGCCAGCTTAGTTTGGGAAATCCCCGAACTTCTATCGCAACTGTAAACATTTTTATGAATTAGCACACAAAAGTCTAAAATACCGAATGCGGTATTTTCCCGACAAGACTTTTTCCCGGCACAGCCTTTTATGAATTGACCCCAATGAATTGTATGTGTACAGGTAAAAAATAGAACATTAGTAGCAAAAAAAATGAGTCTCATATTGTTTTCCAGTGCAGGAAGAGTAAAAACACTTGAGTTTTTATCTATGCAAAAGAGCTATTAGACCATCTTGTGCATACTCCTGCTTTCCAAATAGCTTTAACGGCCAAGAAACAGTGAGAGACAGCTTAAGATAAGGTTTTACTGCAGGAAAGTTCAAAAGCTCTGCTCTGTTTTACGGCTTAAAATACAGAGTGTGGTTTTTAAAGCGGTTTAAAACCCTGACATAATATTCAATAAAAACATGTTTTCCTACTTTTTATATGCCACCCGGTTATCATATTTGCATTTGTGCATAAGTATTATTATTCATTTAGAAGTTATAGGTTCCCAAAAGTACAGTTTTTGCTTTGTGAGCTGACTTTGCATTTTAATAATAACTGGTTTTATTCATTCATTCAGGCAGACATGCTTTGACTCTCTGACTGTTTTGAGCAGCTTCTCCACAGTCAGAGAATGTCACATTCCTCACTTGATACATTTAAAGTGGACCCAAATTAAAAATACAAGGTTTCAGAAATAAAATCTATTTTCTAAATTATAATGATAAATAGCAGCCTTTTTTCAGCTGCATATATATAAATATATAAAATATTTTACATTTATTGTAGGAACCCCTCCCTTCCTTTCATATTGCTGGGACAGAATCCGGCAAACTGGTGGAGTAGGTGGTGTCCAGCAAAGGAGGAATTGCTAATGGCTGCCACCTGTATCACCCTAGTTATGAAAAGAGAAGGGTAAAAGGTATGCACTGAAATGCTCATAGGCTTGAAGGAGTGTATATTTATCTTTGTATGTGTCAGAGTGGTGCAACTAAATATTTTGAATAAAAAAAAAAATGTTTGGTTTGGGTCCGCTTTAAGTAAACACAAGATAACATTATCTAAAGTTCAGATGCGTCTGCATTTCACTGCTCTGAACGTTCAAACTCTGTGTGTAACCCTTCCAATGCTGGTCTAGTAAAAAAAAATGCTGGTTGCATATAATATGCTGTAAATAATGTTTTAGAGCAAAGATGAAATGCAGGGTTATATTCCACTTTAAACTACAAATATGACAGAATGATGCCATGTTAGGAATAATGCTATTTAACTAAAAATAAAAATATGGGACTTTGCTACTTATCTTCTATTAATTATCCTTACTACACATACAATTAATTATCTCATAAGTTTATTTTCGCTTCAGTGTCACTTTAACTATGTCTCATTCAGCATAGTTGAATGGGTCAGCGGCGGCGCTGCAATAGAGAGCAACGCAGGTGTGACGTGTTTGTGTAATGTGCTCAAGCCCTTAGTGTTAGGATCTTATGCAAGTGAGGATTAGGTTAGCCAGGGGTTATTAGTGGAAGTATATGAATAGGGTTAGGATAAATGACAGATATAGCCATTGGTTAAACTTGAAGAATTTCAGGTTATTTTGTTCCATTGGAAAGGTAGAGTGGGTAGAAAGGGTTCACATTGGTGTTAGGCAGAAGGTGCTGAACGGTAAGAGGAGAGTTTCTATTGTTTGCCATCTCTATGCACATGTTCCCAGGTACTGGTACCCAGAAAACCTAAACCATCATTTTTGCTTTTACTAAAACAGTATTTACCGTAATATGCTAACCTTTGTCATAACCTGTGTGTTTGTTTATCAGGCGGGAAAACAAGCTCCGGATCCCGAATGGCTGGCTCTGCCATTTGGCTCCAGAAATTATACGGCAGTTGTCTCCTGATACAGAGGAAGATAAACTTCCGTTTTCAAAGCACTCTGATGTATTTGCACTTGGGTAAGTGGAGTACATGAATTTGCATGTCAGGCCGAAATGCTTCTTATACAAATGCAGTAATACAAATTAAAAATGAGACTGCTACTAATAATGAGTTAGTGTCTAAAAGTAGTGTTTTTAAAAAAATCTATATAAATTCCACTGTGCCAAGGCCAAGACCAAACAATTATGAAATAGACAATATGGCAAGGATACACATCTATCGTTACTTAGGGAGGGAATGACCTCACAGACATAATCATGTCCAATTGAACGCAAAAGTATATTCTGCTACAAGAGTTGGACATTGAGCTTCCTATACTAGACTGTCACTCAATTCCACTCAGAAAAGAGGGCTTCCTATAGTAGTAAAATATCACTAAGAATTAACAGGTATCCCTTTAGTTATGGAAAAGAAGCACAAGCATTTTTGTAGAGGGCCAAATGGAACTAAAAAGCACCTTACTGAAAAAGCAATACTAAATATATATCTGCCATATACCTTGCAGTTTAAGGAAATTGTATTTAACAAGGCATTTATTGCAAGTAGGTAAAACGGTAGGCTCATATGATGTGGCAAAGTTAGCATCTATGGATGCTCGCATTTCAACACACAGGCCCTTATTCAATTAACTGTTCACCTGAGTTTTCAACTAGGAGATGTTTTTTACACGTTATCAATAAAATACTTTTTCAACAGGCAGGAAAATGCTGAAAATAATGGTGATATTACCATTTTACCTACGTTTAAAGCTACATACACATACTGATCTGAATTTGGCTGTGGTGGGCGATAAAGACTGCCATGGCCAAGAATCGGGAGGCAGACCAGCGTGTGTACAGAGGCTGCATGATCTCTGCTAAAGATCTGGCATGATGGATCTTTAGTGGTCCCCGATGTCTGAGCACCACACGATCGTATTGTTCTCTCCACTACCCCACCCGTGGGAATTCACTGCAGCGCATGCCACAGATACCCTTCTCCACCCCCCGTCACTAGCCAAGAGGCTGATGACGTGTCTGCAGGGCCGGATTTACCATTAGGCACTGTAGGCACAAGCCTACAGGCGCCTGATGATGGAAAGGTGGCTCACTCCCCTGCCATGTGCCTGTCTTACCCCTTCCCTATGCACAGTCCTGATGAGAATGAAAATGAGAGGTTACTCGCTCACCTCCCTTCAATCAGGGGCTCTTCTAGTTACTTAATACTGGGGTTCCTCTAACTACCTAATACTTGGGGGCACCTCTAGCTACTTAATATTGAGGGTTCTTCTGGCTACCTAATACTAAGGGACACCTGTAGCTACCAATGATGGGCAAGGGAAGTAAGGGAGAAGAGACAGCTGGGCGAGCCAGGACATTTGCGGTGCATTTTGGTGGGGGTTTGAGGGTTAATGGAGGGCAAAGTCTAAGGTGCCAGGATATCTGTGCCTATAGGCTCCTGTGAGGTAAATCCGGGCCTGCGTGTCTGTACAGCGTTGGCTCTACTCTGTCACATAAGCAGTCTCTGCTGGATGACAGATATCCCCGGGTGTCTTAGGACTGGTGTCCACTAGCCGGCGTGCGTCTTGAAGACGATTAAAGTGATGTGAGCTCACATCCAGATCGCTTGGCCATGCCAAGAAATCGGGTGTGTGCTATAGAAATCTGCAGGATGCCATCCAGAATCGCACCATAGTGCCATTTGGATGACAAGCATTTGAAAGTATAGGCAGCATTTCCCTGACTTACTCACCTGCAGGGAAACTCTGTCAATTTGGTGCAGATTTGGGCCCCATTTAGCACTAGTTGAAATGAGCCCTTAGTGCTTTTAGTGTTTTGTTTTTTTTAGTCGATAGGTGCTGATAAGTTAAGTTGTAGATAAAAATGTCTCCTGGAAAAAAAGTCAGAAGAAAAATTAATTAAATAGGGGCCACGGCATCTTCCACTAAATCCAAGCTTCACAGAGCATGGCTTTATGTTTTAAGTAATGCGTTATTTGCATTGCCTGCTTTATAAACCATTTACTTTGATTTTATATTTGTGGTTATTTATTGCTTTCCAGTAATTTTCAGGCAGCTGTGAAAGTTCTGTCATGAATTTATCTGCTCTGAATCACCTATCATCTATGATGCATCTACTCCCACACCATGATCATGTAATTACTGATGTTAATCTTAATTAGCACTATAGGCTTAATTATGTTTTCTTATATCCTTAATTAATGTACCTTTTATTAACTACAGTATTCACTCAGCATTTCAAAATCATGTGTGTTGGTGTGCTGTCGGAAGCATGAGACAAGTGGACAAAAAGGGCGCCCCATTCATTCCTATTATAAATATCCTTTAATGGGCGCCGAACAGGGAAAAAAAGGCGCCGGAGATTATTAACGTTTTACAAACGGCGCCCGGAGATTTTTAAGGTTTTATAACTGTGCTTGTGATGATTTAACTTTACAAAATGAGCCCGTGACGAATAACGTTTATAAAGATACTAAATCACTATTTCTAAAACATTTCTAAAACATTATTATCCACCCCAAAAAATTATTTACATTTTTTTATTTAAATTTTTTATTTATTAATGTTTGTAAAACATTATTATCCATAGGGGGGGTCTTAGGTTTAGGCACCACCAGGGGGGTCTTAGGTTTAGGCACCAACAGGGGGGTCTTAGGTTTAGGCACCAACAGGGGGGTCTTAGGTTTAGGCACCACCAGGGGGTCTTAGGTTTAGGCACCACCAGGGGGTCTAGGGGTTAGGGATAGGTACAGGGAGGGTTTTTAACAAACGTAAATATAAGTTTCAGTTTAGAAACAGGGAAGATTAACGTTTTAAGAAATGCCGATCTCATACACATTATTTAATGATTTATAAATTCTTAAAACACTATTTGTAAACGAAATTCTACACAATATTTTTATAAACGATAATACTGCTTATCGTTTACACCACGCGCCCTTTTTTCCCGATGTCCTTTTTTGATGTACGTGTGCTGTCTGTACTAACCGATCACTAGTTATTTGTTACATAGTGAGGATGACAGTTTTTAGTTTGTTTTCTTTGTTTACATTTTGCTTATTTTTACCGCTTTTACTTACTAAAGTTGTGATGTTCATGGATGTAGGATCACATGGGGCTTGATTCACAAAACGGTGCTAACTATTAGCATGCTGTGAAAAGTGCTTTGCGTGAAATTTTGAGTGATAACGGTTATCACGCGCAAAAATTCGCATTCGTGCGTTAATGAGAATTTTTTGCACGTTAATGGTCGCGTTCGCACGATAAATTCACGTTAACGCGCAAACGCAAATTTTTGCACGAGATAACCGTTTTCTTCGTGCAAAACCTGTTTTTCATGCGAAAACACGCTAAAACGTGCAAAAACCCATGCTAACAGCCGTGCTAACAGTTAGCTAACAGTTAGCACCGTCTTGTGAATCAATGCTGAATCCACTAGCAAATTAATAGTAAAAAATGTGATGTTTCTGCATGAAGTTTCAAATGAACCACCTTGTTTAGATTCACAAAACGTGAAATTGTATCACCATACTTATTTTTCACCTTTTTTATAAGTTGATGTAAATGTCAGTAAAATTGCCTTGAACAGGGAAAGCGGGCCAGTTTTACTGGATCTCCAACAGCTCCGTAGCATGTATTGCGCTATTGGTGCAGCATGTGTTACCTAAGTAAGACGTATGTTGCCGTAGTACCACACTCTATACTACTTGCGTAGCATGCAATACCCTTGCAACATACACCTTACTTACCCTGGAAATGTATGGATTACCTAGGTAACGCAGATTGCACTTATTGCACAACACATGCTATGGAGCTGTCAGATGTACCAGTAAAGTTTACCAACTTTAACTGAATAAACCAAATAGAGAGATAATTCATGAGATAAACAGACAAGGAGGGATAATTCATGAAACAAACAGATAGGCCCAGTGCACACCGAGCAGTTTTTGGAGCGATCCGCCGGCCGCATCCGCCTATAAAAACGCTTGTCTAATGTATTGCAATGGGATGGTGCACACCGGCGGTTTGCGGTTTTTGCCAAGCCGCAAACGCGCCTCCTGCTGCGCGTTTGCGGATTTCGGAAGCGTTTCGTCCTCAATGTGAAGTATAGGAAAAACGCAAACCGCTCTGAAAAACGCTACTTCAGAGCGGTTTGCCAGGCATTTTTGTTACAGTAGCTGTTCAGTAACAGCTTTTACTGTAACAATATGTGTAATCTGCTACACAAAAACGCACCCAAAACCGCTAGGTATGTTTAGAAAACTTCTCTAAACATACCTAGAATCTCTCTGAAATCAGCTCCCAAAACCGCTAGCGTATTGCGGATCTGCTAGCGGTTTTGGTGTGCACTGGGCCATATGGAGCGATGTTTATAAACACCCATTTTGCATGAAGTGGTAATCCTCATTCCCCTGAAAGCATAGTATAACTTCTAGCAGTGTTTGTCAATTCGAGAGCAAGAGAGGGAAAACATATTTTATCATTGGTGCCAGTTTTACGGTTCTTCACAGGAGATAAACTTCCTTCTTGATCCCAATGAGACACAGATACAGAACATTGATATCGCACGTTTCTCCTGGCGGACTTAAATTGCCAGAGCTGCAGCCACTAGGGTGTGCTTTATAGGCAGTAGGAGTGTTAGGAGTCTTGCCCAAGGTCTCCTAACTGAATAGGTGCAGGCTTACTGAACAGGAAGAGCCTAGATTTGCAATTATAAGTGTATACCAATAATAATTAGGAATGCAAGAATTAATTTAGTCCAATGTAAATTACATCTAGGGAGAGGCACGGCACAGCTTACCAACTCATGCAACAAAACCCCATTACTATACTGGGAAAAAAAACATTTTTCTATCAAACATAACTGACATTCCTTTGTCTCTTTATAAGGATTTGGATCTGAGAGCTTTCCATTCAGCATTAGTCATCTAAAGCTGGCCATACACGTGCTAAACAGTTAGCACGTGAAGTGCCGTTCTCTGACTTTTGCGCGCGCAAAGTGCCACGATTCGTGCGATTGAGGACTTTGGCGCGCGCAATTTGCTGCGATTCGCCGTGCTAAACAGTTTGCACAGCTTTGTAAATCAAGCCCAAAATGTTGAGGCAGAAATTGGTAAAAAAAAGTGCCACGTTTTATTTCTTACTGTCAGTATATTTACTAGTATTAGCTAGTAGCTCTGGGGAAAATGTCTGCAAAGTCTCTGGTCCCATCTCTGAAAGTAAGGAGTTTTGAATCAGGATGATACCATTTATTGGCTAACTTAGAGATGAATAAGCAGTAAGCTTTCAGCTAATAATAAGCCTTGGTTCCTGACAAAATGTGAAAAACACAGCTTATACATACTGACTAGGGTTGCTCATCACAACCTCGTGATCACGGCATAGCCGTGGTTCACAAGCATTTTTTCCCTATCCGACATTGTGATCCAAATTCGCGATTGCCTCTCAATGCACTTGTGATCGTGGTCCAAATCTGGGTCATGATCACAGATTTTTATAGCCATTATTAAACTGCCAAAACCCGCCGACTTTAAAGGGAAGGTCCAAGTAAAATAAAAAAATGAGTTTCACTTACCCAGGGCTTCTACCAGCCCCATGCAGCCATCCTGTGCCCTCGTAGTCACTCACTGCTGCTCCAGCCCCCCGCTGGCAGCTTGCCGACCTCGGAGGTTGGCGGGCCGCATTGCGTACATTTTTACGCATTCCCGCTAGTACAGGAACATTAACACATACATTTTTACGCGTTAGTGGTTCAATGCGTAAATTTTTATGTGTTGCACCACTAACGCGTAAAAATGTATGTGTTAATGTTCCTGTACTAGCGGGAATGCGTAAAAGTGTACGCAATGCAGCCCGCCAACCTCCGAGGTCGGCAAGCTGCCAGCGGGGGACTGGAGCAGCAGTGAGTGACTGCGAGGGCACAGGATGGCTGCATGGGGCTGGTAGAAGCCCTGGGTAAGTGAAACTCATTTTTTTATTTTGCTTGGACCTTCCCTTTAACAGTTAATAGCAGAGCCCCCTTAAATGCCAGAATCACCAAATTTGCAGGTTATGTTAAGAAGAAAAGTGGAAGCAAGGGGAAAGTTTTTACAAAAAGACCTTATACTTTTTGAGAAAATAGATTTCAAAATTTCAAAGGAAAAAAGTATACATTTAAATGCGGTAAATGACAGTTCTTAGTGAAACAATCCCCGCTGACTTTAGCAGTTACTAGCACAGGCCCCTTACATCCTAGCAACACCAAATTTGCAGGATATGTTAACAAGATAGTGGGTAACAATATTTTTCAAAACATTTTTAAAAAATTTAAAAAAAATTTCCGAGTGTGGGAAATGTTTTAAAAAATGACGTGGGGTCCCCCGCCTCTGTAACCCCTTGCCTCCCATGCAGGCTGGGATAGCCAGAATGCAGAGCCCTGGCTGACTGGGGCTTCACATCCTGAGCCATACCAACCCTCACTGTCCATGTTATGGGGTGCTCCAGGGGAGAGGGTCAGCCTAGCCTTCTCCTTCCCCCCGGAGCCCTTGTCCTAACCATGGACAAGGGGCTCTTCCCCACCTCTGGTGCCCCAGGAAGAGGTGGGGGCGATGACTCCCTATGTGGGGGTTCATGGTGGCATCTGGGAGTACCCTTTAAGAAGAGGACCCCCAGATGCCCACCCCCCAGGAGAAATGAGTATAGGGGTACAAAGGTATAGGGGTACCCATTTCCATACAGGGTTGAATGAAATAAAAACGCAACGACAAAAAAGTATTTTATTAATCTTAATTAACCAGCAATACTTACCTTTACCTTTAAAAAATCTTCCCACGCCAATATCCTTGGGAAAAGGTCCCACGCCAATATCCTCTATCTTGCTAGCTTCTTAACAACTTGATTGAAGATCACCGTGCACCCGATGACACACACCACTGCAATACCGCAGACAGCTCTGCTATACGAAGTGTAGCAGGGCTAAAGCATCTTTGAATTTCGCTCCCAGGCTCCCCATTGATCTATTAACAGACCAATGGGGATCAGACGGATCCTCATTGGTCTGTTAATAGACCAATGGGGACTCTTGGAGCCAAATTCAAAGATGCTTTAGCCCTGCTATACTAAGTATAGCAGAACTGTGTCTCGGCTCCACTCTCCTCCCCGCTCACTGCACGCACCTATAGCGCCCACCTATGCTGTCACCCTGGAGCACCCATAACACCCTGATGTGCTATGGGTGCTCCATGGGGACAGCATAGGTGGGTGCTATAGTAGGTGTGGTGAACGGGGAGGAGAGTGGAGCCAGGATCCGTGGAGGACAAAGACGCAGCTCTGCTGTACTTAGTATAGCAGAGCTGTTGGCAGTGTTTACAGTGAGTAGCGGCGACCGGCGTGAGATCTTCAATCAAGTTGTTAAAAAGGTCGCAAGATAGAGGATATTGGTGTAGGAATTTTTTTTTTAAAGGTACAGGTAAGTATTGGTTAATTAAGGTTAATAACATACTTTTTTCTTCGTTGCGTTCTTATTTCATTTAACCCTTTCTCCTGGGAGGGGGTGGGCATCCGGTGGTCCTATTCTTAAAGGGGACTCCCAGATGCCACCCTGAAGCCCCCCAGGAGTTGTTGCCAGCACCTCCTCCTGGGGCACCCTGTCAATGGATTGGACAAGGGCTTGGGGGGGGGAGGAGGGGAAGGCTTGGCCACCCCTATCCCCCCGGAGCCCCTCCATACCATGGACCATGCAGCTGGTATAGCTCAGGGTGCGAAGCCCCAGTCGGCTGGGCCTCCGTATTCTAGCTATCCCAGCCTGCATGGGAGTCGAGGGGTTACAGAGACTCAGGAGGGGGGGCCCTACATCATTTGTTTTAATTTTCCACACTCTGAACAAAAAATGAAAATTTAATTTTTTTTTAAAGATTGTTTCCCATCTTTTTAACATATCCTGCAAATTTGGTGTTGCTAGGATGTAAGGGGCCTTTGCTATTAACTGCTAAAGTCGGCGAGAATCACTAAGAACTGTAATTTACCGCATTTAAATTTATACTTTTTTCCTTTGAAATTTTAAAATTGATTTTCTCAAAAAGTATAAGGTCTTTTTGAAAAAAAAAAAATTCCCCTTGCTCCCACTTTTCTTCTTAACATAACCTGCAAATTTGGTGTCTCTGGCATTTAAGGGGGCTCTGCTATTAACCATTAAAGTCAGCGGGTTTTTAATCACGAATTACGACTCGTGATTTGTGATTACATGCAGTTATTTGACTCAAAACCGCGCTTGAGTCGAATATCTATTTCCAATAGTGATCCGAATTTGAGCGTATCCAGATTCGAATTCACTCGAATCGTGATTGGTGGTATCTGAGCAACCCTGGTACTGACATACAGAGGAGAAACATTCTTTAGCAAACATAAATAAATGTAATTAGTTGCCTTAACTGCTACTTCAGGAGGCTTTCCAAGGCATCCTGGCTAAATCGCTGAACATCTCTGAAACTTAAACAGAAGAAACCTGGAACATAACTAGTAGTGGTGCAAGTATCGGGAGATCACTTCATAAGAGGAGTAGAAATCCTTATTCCTATAAAGAAGGGGAGATCGGGAACCCAATGGTGCACTAATGTTAGATGCAGATAGAGAACAGAATATCTGGGTAGTAAATATTAACAAAGATCGGTTGCAATCTTGACCACCGTGTAGACATGCGGAAATGTATCATTCCCGCATGCCTGGGCACCACACGGCTGACCTAAAAGGTTATCTGTTCATATTGACCTGAGGAAGCGGGCTGAGGCCCGTGAAAAGCGTTGTCTACAGTATAACTGTGTTTTATAATAAAGACTCCTTTTTTCCATCCATGTGAGTCTTCATTGGAGGTAAGATACCTCCTTGTTATCTATACCAGTGTTTCTCAACATTTTACTGATATGTACCCCTTTTAAAACCCTGTACTCACCAAGTACCCCCTAGCACAGTAAACATTATCACAAGTACCCCTTTACAAATATATATTTAATCATAATACATGATAATTGGTTCTAAACAATTTCCAAGCATTTACTATTGCTTTTAATTACCTCAAATACTAATTTGGTGTTGTTGAAATAAGATTTATCATTTTCTAAAACTCTAAATTTGTTATTCTTGGTTATGTATATCAAGCCTGAGTACCCCCTGGAACCATCAGGAGTACCCCCTGGGGTACGCGTACCACACGTTGAGAACCTAGGATCTATACCATAGAAGTCAAGCTCCACTAATCTATTAAACCCCTTGGGCGCCTCCCCAACAACCTCAATCTATTGGAACATAACTAGTCAGAGATCTGTGTTAATTGTGTTGGCTAACATGGTGTTTTTGTTCATATCTACAGAACTATATGGTATGAGCTGCATGCAAGAGAATGGCCATTCAAAAGCCAGCCACCAGAATCGATTATATGGCAAGTGGGCACAGGCATGAAGCCAAATTTTAGCCAAATTGGAATGGGAAAGGAGATATCGGTAAGATTTTTATTTTCATTTTAGAGTGGCCACTGTCAGGTTGGCTCATTCTATGGCTTATTATGTTTCCAGTTGACCAAGTGGTGGGATTTTCTAGTTGCATCTTGTGTCTCTCTACTGCTCTTCTCCCCTCACTTCCTGAGGTCATAATGCAGGGGTCATCCATTTCTGCTGGCCTTGGAGGTTCTCCTTTATCCCAGAATATGCATATTCTAGCTGGGGAACTTGACACTATCATTTGGATTTGCAGTGACCAGACTAGGTTGAAATGTGAATTCTGGACACTCCAAGAGATATAAAAAGTCAGCCCTCACTCCCCAGCGACAATGCTTTAGAAGGTGAAAGTGTCTCATGATTATGCACTTCTGGAATGCATCAATTTTCACGTGAGAGTTCGGTCAGCTCACCTTTTCTCTGTAAAACCTTAGGAGACAAGATTACTGCTCTGGGACTTCAGAGGCTAGAGGGTCCAGGAAAACCTGGCTATAGGCTATATAATATCCAAGCAGCATTTGGACAATATACTTACACTACCTCTGTACAACTCAACTACTAGCAAATAGTATACTGTACTTTATCTTATTATTGGTTTAGCAGGGTGCAGGTACAGGGGTAGTCTCTAAGGGAAGTTTAGAGGTGAGGAACATGTAATAATTTTGCTTTGGGGTCACACCACATATATTTATAGCTCTGACTGGATTTTGAGATAACAACTAATTAAGCTTAATTAAGTCCTAATGGTGCCCATACACGGTACAATAAAAATGTTCAATTCTCCATTTTTTTAACCAAAATAATCGAACTGAATGAAAGTTGAAAATAATTTTTTTTTCGATCAAGAAAAATGAACAGTTATCCCATTTTTTCTATAAAAATCCGATCAGACATGGAAAAATCTTTATATTTGATCTAACGGAATAATCAAACTAAATTATCTAATTGATAATTAATATTTTATTTTTGGAATGATTCTTGGTAATTCGCTAGAAAAAACTGTTGTTGCAATAAAGCACATATAATTATAAAGAGCACATTGCTTTATTTAGATATTTCTGACTGGGACTGATTTACTAAGGTTGTCCAGGACTGGAGAACAGTGTAGAACATAGTGATTCAGGAAACATGCTCTTTGATTTTCTTCTCACCTACATAAGAACAGACCATAAAATGCATAGCGAAAACATTAGTGAAATACCAGTCATGTGACCTACGTCACATGGATGTAATGGCAATGAAAACTTTTGGACTGAATGAACCAGTATTTATTTTTGGTGCAGTCATGTGACTAGAGGCAGTAAGGAAAAGCAGATCCCCCTGCATAGAAGCAGGCATGAAATGCGAGCAGCTCAGCGGTGCAGAGGGAGATGCCACTGTCACATATGCTTGCACTAAAGATTGGAAAGTCCACACCTGCTGTAAGAGCTGCAAAATCTTATTAAATCAACAGATCCAAAATACAGACAGTCGCATTGGGGCCCACAAAACCCATCACGTTTCAGACTGAAAAGTCCTTAATCATAGGCTTAATAGCTGCACTATTGTGCCACAGCTAATATATAATATGTATAAGAAAAATAGGGGGAAGAATGATTACTTGTTATGCAAACTTGTACACTAAAACCCAATTAATTTGGTGCTGGGTGCTAAAGTAACTCGTACAAAAAAAGATGAACATGACAAATAAAAATGTTCTAAGCACCACAAGGTCAGAGTAAGTATATCAGAACCATTCAGACTGTCCTAGAAATGTATATAAAAGTAGGCACCGTGGTCTGTCAGTCTGTGCAGATGAAAACCCAGGGTTTTAATAGAGGAGTGCTGACCATATGGCTAGTAAGAGGCTTGTGCTGTGTCGTTCAATGGTGCAGTCTAGCCTGGCCTAATGCATATCGTGTAAATATTTTTAACCCTTAGAAAATCTCCACCTGCTGTAAAATCTATATCTTCTTTATTAACCACTTTACCCCCGCGCGTACGTATTTCTCCGCCCCTTTTTCCATCCTTTAACAACCAGGGACGGAGAAACACGTACTTTCCGCGTTCCCGACGCTGCCCGCGCTCCCGCTCCTAAACACGCCGCCCGCCGCTAGTAAACACGCCGCCGCCCGCTCGCCCAGAGATCAATGAACGGGAAAATCCATTCCCGTTCGTTGATCTAAGCCCCGCAATGATCAGCTGCTCTCCTATGGGCAGCGCGATCATTGTGAGAAAAAACTCACGTGTCCAGCCTCCTTATTCTTCCTCCAAGCTTCCGGAAGGAAGCTTGGAGGTCGCATTAAAACAAAAAGTTACTGTGGCCATCTTGTGGCCAAATAGTAAACTACACCCTACACATTTTTCACATACAAATAAATGACTTTTACACATAAAATTAACTCATTACCTCCCACACTCCCCAGTTTTTTTTTTTTTGTAATTAAATTAAAATTTACAATTAAAAAAAATACATAAATAGTTACCTTAGGGACTGAACTTTTTAAATATTTATGTCAAGAGGGTATAACACTGTTACTTTATAAACTATGGGCTTGTAATTAGGGATGGACGCAAAAATGAAAAAAATGCACCTTTATTTCCAAATAAAATATTGGCGCCAAACATTGTGATAGGGACATAATTTAAATGGTTTTATAACCGGGACAAAAGGGCAAATACGTTTCATGGGTTTTAATTACAGTAGCATGCATTATTTAAAAACTATAATGGCCGAAAACTGAAAAATAATTATTTTTTTCCCACATTTTTCCTATTTTCCCATTAAAACACATTTAGAAAAAAATAATTCTTGGCATAATGTCCCACCTAAAGAAAGCCTAATTGGTGGCTAAAAAAACAAGATATAGTTCATTTCATTGCGATAAGTAATAATACAGTTATAGACGAATGAATGGAAGGAGCGCTGAAAGGTGAAAATTGCTCTGGTGCTCAGGGGGTAAAACCCCTCAGTGGTGAAGTGGTTAATCAAAATGACAGACTGACAATATAAATAGGTTGCACTGAAATCCCGCCATGATTTAAGACCAGCAGGTCTGAAACGTGTTGGTTTAAGTGGGACATTTTTATATTTTCGGTCTGACAATTTGATTAATAAAGAAGATACAGCTTTTACAGTGGGTGTGGAATTTTTCATTTGTTACAATATTCACATGAGAGTGGCACCTCTGCCTGTATCGCTGTCTGTGATGTCTACAGTACACTTACTGTATACCTGCCACAGACCATAGAATGGTTGAGCTGCTCTCTAACCTTTTGTCTGATGTTTATAACACTTATTGCATGGGTTGAATGGTGCAGAGTCCTTGTTGCTTTATAATAGTCCTTAATGTTCTGTAGTCCATGAATTGGAGTTGTTTTTTCAGTACTGGTATATGGAACTGGTGCTTAATTAAGTTGAGATCTGTGGAATTTGGATGTCAAAGCACAAACAAACAATAACACTTTACCAGACCAGTTGACCTTCCTCCATTTCTCTGTGTTCTAGTAGTGATGCTCACATGCCCATTGTAGGTGCTTTCAGTAGTGGCCAGGGGCAGCAGTTGACTAATCTGTGACTACTTAGCCCCATACACAGCACAATGCTGTGCGATCTCATAGACAGTATTACATGTTTCAACAATTTGTGGTACAGTAGCCGTTCTGTAGAATTGGACCCCATGGGAGTGAGACACTCTTCAATTCAGACACACATTGGTGAGCCTTGGGAGCCTAATAGTACTAACTGCTGCTCTACAGACACATCCCACAAAATATTTGGGAGTTTTAAAGATGAGATGTTCCGCCCCAAATGTTTAGCTATCATAATCTGGCCTTTGTAAAAGTGCCTCAGAGCTTTACATTTGCCATTTTCCTGCTTACAGCATATCGCATTTAAATACTGATGGCTTACTTGTGGCTTAATTTATCTCACACTTTTTACAGAGGCCATTGTAGTGGGATAATCACTGATACTAATTTCACCTGGCAGTGTTTTATGGGTGTAGCTGATCTTTGTATATTTTGTATTATTGCCATGGTCCTTATTGCTTGTATGAAGTTATCACTGAAATCCCTCAAACATTCAGCTCCTTAGAAAATCCTTATATTTAAAGCACCACTAAAAAGTTTATGGAAATTTAATGAAATTCACTTACTGATGATTTGTATAGGAACCCCTTGAGAAAGCACAGAAAGAATCCCACAAAATGCCTTTCTAATATCAGCTCTAATAGCTCTCTCTGGAACTTGCTCACCAGTAGGGAATAAGTCCAGTTTTGAAAAGAAAAAGAGAATATATTTTAGCCTAAGTGGTGGAGTGATTATGAGGTTCCTCAAAGCAAATGTCTCAAAGAGTTCTGAGATGAATTTACAGATACATTTAAATACACAATGTGGCTCTAAAGCTCTGAGAGGCTCAGATTTGTTATCAACAAAATAGTTTGCAGACATTTATATTCAGTTTTGATTGGCTAATGATTGGCCAATTTTACCAATTCCTTGTAGTATGAGGGCTTAGTATGAGGGTCTACCTACACAATCTGTTCACAGTATAAAAAATTTGTTGGCCCTCATACTAAATGGAGGTGGTAAAATCAGTCAATCATTGGCCAATTTAAATTAAAACTATGTACCAGGCTTACATTTAGATTTTGGTAACTGTAGAGTAAAATTAAATTGTGTCTATTTATGGCCCATTTCAATGCAAATATTTTTATATCCTCTACTCTCACTGCTCACCCTGAATATGACATAAATGGTAATTATTTTAAATAACAATACAATCTTGTGGGACTGCGGCCTCTTCCAAATGTATCCTTCATTTTGGAGGGGTGGCATTGCATCCTCATAGCTTCATAAAGCTTCCCATAATTTACAGTGTGGAGGAATTAACTTGGTCTGAACTGGGAGGAAGGCGCCACAAAAAGCATAAAACACTTAAAACAGTTTAAGAGGTAAGAGTAACTTACCTATGCATGCCATATAGTTAATTGGTTAAAAAGAAAAACACCACACAACCTGTTTAACAATAGTCAACTGGCTTCCTCAGGTCAAATATTGCCTTAGGGCAAGTATCGCCCAGCTTGGAGCGCCTGCCATGGTCTGAACAGCCACTCACCCTCACACTCAATATAAAAATAAAGATGCTATTTTCCTTTCAAGCCTTTCAAGATGTGTGATTGCACAAAAAACTCATTTTTTTGAAGTTAATTAGATAGGTATTCATGTAAATTAAGTTAATTTATATTCATGGAAAAAACATACAAACATCGCAAAAAAAACAACAAAAAAGAAACCACCCACAAAAGACCTTACAGAAAATACCCCGTGATTATAGACTGCATAGTAGTGATAAGCAAATGGGCTGCCAAATGGGTCTTTTTTACCTCTTTGGTGCTCCCTCCCTTATCCTGGATCAGGAAGCATAATTTTAGTGCCAGTTTTCAGCCCCAGATCAATTTAAAGGCAACTGAGCACTGCTTTAAACATTAAAAAATAAAGAAAAGTTGCGTGGTCTGACTGACAATGATGCATAATATTGCCCATCAATGGGACTGCTGCAGACTGAAGATGCGTCTCTCCACACCAAGGGCATATTGTTATAGGGAATAGGGATTCAGCCCATCAATGTATAGGTACAATTGACAATGTAGGTCTAAATTAATGCCCTGATTAGACAGAACTATGAGCCCTGTGCAACACCAATTGACCAGTAGTTTTTGCCCTTTATAACATTTGAATCCAATCATAGCTTCCATCTTTAATTAGGCGGTATTTATGAAGTTGCAGACCTGGAAAATGGCCACGGTGTCTGCAGATGAGCTACACAGGCTCCGCAAAGAAGTGTACTTTTCACTCAGTGTATGGAGTGATAGCTGCAAGTAAGCATGTGTTCAATCATCAGCCATGTTTACAAAAGTAAAGCTGGCTACAGGCTCTAAAGTAAAGGTAATTTAATAACATTGAATTGCAAAATAACTTGTGTAAAACAGATGTTATGTAAGTTCCAGAGAGAGTTCAGCCTTTTCTTTATGTGCTAGATTCGGGATCCATGTTGATGGCAGTTCTCAAACACTGTAATGAGGCCTCCATTACAATACAATGCATATTCTCCTGATCAGAAAACAAGCCTAATGGTGCCCATACACAATACAATAAAAACATTTGATTTTCCCATTTATTCGATTTAAATGATCGAATTGAATGAAAGTTGAAAATAATTTTTTTCTTCGATCAAGAAATCCGAACGATTATCCTGTTTTTTCAAGAAAAATCAGATCGGAAATGCTGGAAAAATCTTTATATTCGATCTAACAGAATTATCGAACTAAATTATCTAATCGAATAAAAATGAAAAATTGTACCATGTATGGCCACCTCTAGCATTGATGTGACGATTTTCACACTAACAGCCTGCCCAGGACTCTTTCTATTACCTTTTCTGTGATGAACTTCAGCATGTTTGATCTCAGTGTATTTCCTCTCTGTATTCCTATATTACGTCTGTTGTTCATCATAACATATTATCATCTTCTAGGATATTTTGCTTTTCTGCTGGGCTTATGAGCAAGAGGAAAGACCAACTTTTACCAAACTGATGGAGATGCTGGAAAAACTGCCAAAGCGGAACAGACGCCTCTCTCATCCAGGTCACTTTTGGAAATCAGCTGAGTGAGTAATTTGCCATTAATTAAGTATTGTATTTATCATGACTCAGTGTGATCAGATCTATACAGATAATTAATTTGGTTAAATAAGACTAAGTGTTATTATTATTATTTTTTATTTATATAGCGCCAACATCTTCTGTAGCGCTGTACATAGTACAAACAAATAATGGGGAACAAATATATAAGAAATACAAGACCCTTTACAGTCATGACATTGATTAGTAGAAATACAAATACATACATAGTTCATCTGTACCAGTTAGTACATGTGCATATGTTAAAATTAAAGCAGTATTAGTACACTTAAATCATTGTTCCGTGGGAGCCATGATTTCTAGAATCCCTGAGAAATTCTATTATGTTAAAGGATCACTCCAGCGAAAAAATAAAGCAGTTAAAATTTGACAGAACTGCCAGGTTTTGGGCTAGTCCATCTCCTCATGGGGGATTCTCTGGGTTTTCTTTGTTTTCAAAAGCATTTCCTGTGCGGCAGTTTAACTGCCAAAATAATAAGACACCAGCCAGTCTCCCAACTTACCTGCATAAGATGTTGTCAGTTAGCAAATGCTGTTCTGGAATTGCTTTTGTAAACAAAGAAAACCATGTGAATCCCCCATGAGGAGATGGACTAGTCCAAAATCTGTTAGTTCTGTCAGATTTTAACTGCTGTCTTTTTTTTCTGGAGTGGTCCTTTAAAGATTACCATATATGAACCACTGTCAATTCCATCCGTTAATGATCCAGAATCAGAAGATAATTTTAAATATTATTATTAAATATTAAATAAATACTTGATTAGCAAGTCTTACATAGAAGATAGAGATCTGCTTGACCGAAAAGGTTCAGGAAAATATGTCCTAGCTGTTCAAGCCACCTAAGTGATGTGCTTTAGCCCTGAGAATGTATTGAAATAATTGGGATCATGTGGGAACATTATTCCTTGGATGGGAAATATAAGGTTGGACTCTAAATGCCTCTATAAAATATGGTATGTGAAAAATATCAAATTTGCTATAATGATCCTACTATTTGCTTCTACTGTGCAGATAAAAACACAGCATGATTGAATCCCTCTCCCAGTTTGCTGATAGGCCAGGACAGGTAAACAGTGGCCTTAGGAATTTAAAACCATGTTTCTCTTTTTCATTGCAACCTTGTTGTTCTTCATTGCAACAGCCTCTGTGGCTTGCATTGCAGCCCTGCCTCTCACAGACTCTGATAGCAAACTGTGCATAGATTTCATCAGCAGCTTATACTATAGAAAGAACAAAACATAGATTTAGTAATGCTTTACGTAGCAGTTTTTTTTTAAAAGAAATGTTGACTTTTCATATTTTTAATCTCTATATATAATTTGCAAGTGTCCCTGCGTCCTGCTTTGTCCGTGTCAGTGCTTTTTTGCACTGCGCATGTGCAGGGGAGCAGAGACACTGAAGGCTTGCAGGGGAGGACGGGGCAAGAAGTGGCGGGCGTGTGCAGGGGCGCAGAGACAGGGCAAGAAGTGGCGGGTGTGTGCATGGCAGACGGGCACGCGCATGTGTGCAGCGCGCACGCGCATCTCTGACAGATCTAGCCCATTTTTAAACGGGCTAAGGTCACTAGTTTCATATAAAGCCAATATCAAAATTAGGTACTTTTTCTAACTGGAAAAAAAAGCATTAAAAAAATGATGTAACATGCAGATAGATTGCCAGATGAAACTTTGAGTTTTCATATTTGCCTTTAATCTCATTTGCGTTATTCTGTTTTCTTAGGGCAGACTCATTTAGATAAATCATTGTAGGATATTAAAAGACATGCATCTATTATGATCAGTGATGGCACTTGTCCTATAAATTCAGACTTGCAAACATTTTGCAATTAAGAATAGTTGGCATATTCCTCAGTTTACTGCTAATAATCCCAATACATATGAAATGCAATATGTTGAGTACTTCAGTCTGTCACTGGAATATGCTCTCCTCCTTGCCTTGGATGAAGGAACTCTCACACAGTCCTTGAGAACCAGAGATTACAGTGATGATTGAAGGGGCTTACTAGCAATTATACAAGTAAAGCATATTACCTGACTATTCCAAACACAGGGGCATATTCTCTAATCATTTCGCCATTGTGCAATTAGCACGACCAACATTGTCTAGGCAGTGGTCATGTTGCTAATGTTATTTGCGTAACACACGTTAAACAGAAATAGGGCCTTTACCTAGGTGATGTGGGTTGTGCAAATTGTGCAACATGCGCTACATTAGTGGTGTCAGTACCAGTAAAATTGCTGTGCACTACTTGCGCATGGCAGTTCTACCACTGGCTATTGAATATGCCCCATACTGTCTATAACAGATAGTAATATAATTATATATTATTAATGTGTTAAGGGATATACTGTATATTCTGGCGTATAAGACTACTTTTTAACCCTTGAAAATCTTCTGAACAGTCAGGGGCCGTCTTATACGCCGGGTGTCATTGATGCCGGGTGATACGCCCTATCCTGTTCCCGCCTCTCAGATCTCACTGCTGAGGACTGTAGTGAAGCGGCGCAGGTGCACATGTGTGAGATCTGAGAGGCAGAGAAGGAGGTAAATAGGATACAAGGGCGGGCCAGATGGGAGAAAGAGGCGTGGTTATGGGAACAGCGCAATCTATTCTTCCATACTGCTCTAATAAACAGGTAGATGGAGAGCTGACCAATTTGCTTAGGGAGAGGGACAGTTGACCAATCCAATCAGTCACTGTCAATTGCCCATATACTGTTATATACTGGGTACCACATACAGTACAGCACCAGTATCTGTTCATACATAGCACCAGTATATGATGTTTTTAAAAAAAACATTGGTGTGCGTTAGAAGACAGGTAGTCTTATAGGGCGAGTATATCACAAACTCTATATTTTAACTGGAGAAGCTGGGGGGTCGTCTTATACACCCAGTCGCCTTATACGCCGGAATATACGGTATGTCTGCTTAACTAGACACAGGGAAATAATGCTTTTTATTGGCGTTCCAAATATGTCAGAATTGCATAGCATGGTACAAGAGAGAGACATTAAATACTTGAAATAGCAAATAATTTTAAGCCAATAAAAGGTGTCACTGAACTGTACATTTCCTGTGTCAACCAATAGCTAACATGGAACATCACTCCATCACTACTGCTTTAGAAACTGAATCTATAATTTTGATGTAGCAGTAGACTCAAAACTTCTTAATTTTTATGTATACCTCCAGTCATAGAAAGGGTTCCATGCAGCACTTAGCATGACTAAAATCAATTAGCCAGTTATGGAATGTAATTGCTATCCTTAGATCTTGCAATTATTATCCAAATACTGCAGTTCACAAGTGTTGTGCCATAGTATCTGACCACAAAGTTTGTGCCAGGCAGATGTGATGCTGCTACATAACTGCTGCTACATTAAATGAGAATTCCCATATAGGGTTAAGCTTACATCATTCGTGTTGAAGAAATTCATTTTGGGAGTAGTGAGGAATTGTGCACTCCAGTACATATTCTTGAAGGTTGAAGTGACTGGTGGTTATATGATTGCTCTTCCTTTCAGCACCTCTGATCCACATAGCAGCACCCATACTGGTGGACTGATCCAGCAGCCTAAGGCCTCTTTAACACGGGCAGCTGAAAGGCGGTGAATTCACCGCCTGTCAACTGCTCTTCTGCACTGGCCGTGCACTTGGTAGTGCTTGGTACCAGTGCTGCATGGGCACTCCCCCCCCCCCCCCCATGGAGTCAGATCTGAGAGCAGCCAAAGCCGTGCTCAGACTCGACATGGTTCTCTGCCGCCCAGTAACACCCGGGCATGTCAATGCTTGACAGGCGTGGAGTTACAACCTCTGCATATCGGCTGCACCTAAATTGCACTGGCAGGCAGCAGCGAGAGACTGAACAAGAGCGCAGTTTGGCTGTCCGTCTGAAAGAGGCCTAAGGGAGGGAATTGAATCACACAGTAGAACTCTGAAGGAGTAGAAGCTGCTTAATACAGTCTGCTAGATACTTCAATAGCAGTCATACATTTTGGATTGTCCCCATACAACCACTATTTTGGGTGACAAATTAAGTATTTTGTTACTAGTAACATTGCCAAGCACACATTAGTCATCATACAGGCTATATAGGCATGCAAAGATAAAATATGGGTTGGTGATAGGAACACTTCATCCTGCATAAATAAGCCTCTGCATGGGTTGACACCTGCTTTCATGGTTCATGCAGCTAACACCTTACAGGAAACTTTAACCAACATGAGGGGTATATTGACACGTGTAACTTCTGTGTGGAAGTATTTTTTCTTGTCCCAGTGTCTACAACTGTACTATGAACCGGTTAAGCTGGAGATGTATTGGTCAATGTCTGCATGGGTAGCCTTTTCTGACAGTGCTTCATTGATGCATAACTCTATTCTATATAGCTTCACTAATAAAGTATCACCCTTTTTTTAGGCTGTGACAGATATCGGATGTGGTACATTAGCATCTCGGTATCCCCTCTTCTACATCTGCCGTCTCCCTGTCCTGAACACTACTGTTCTTCCCCTCAAGCTGTGAGAATGAGAAGGTGGAAGACATTGTAGGAAAGGCAGTGAAGATTAAGAGCAGGTGGGAGTCTTGCACTCTAAAGCTAGAACGTGTCCAGTGCTGCCACATCCGCCTTAGCCCATCAGTGGACGGACGTGCTGCAAAGGGGAAGTTCAACCCTGCTTACAGACTGGAGCGCCAGAAGGGGATTCAAAATGTATGTTTCGGTTGGAACTGCCGATGTTCTGGATTGTCACTCTATGCGCTGTATCGACATGTGAGGGCCAGTTATGCACATACCTCTAAAACTGAGCCTGATTATGCACCTCGGTAGGCTAAGAGCAGGCTATTGTGATGTTATGGCTTTGTGCTTCTCTCTAGCAGTGAGTGTATCAAGAGGGAAAAAATAGAAATCTCGAGTTTATCGAGAAGGAAAATTCTTTACATTTGCCCTTCACTATCTATAGGGAAAATGTTACTGATTCCAAAACATCAATATTATTTTTTTAAGAGGATTTTTGATGAACGAAATTGATTAGATGATGACCCTGTACAGTTTTAAGCATTTGACTGGTTGACTTAAGGTTCTACATTGGTGACTGGAACGACTGAAACAAATAATGTCTTGAATTATTGTGTTTTATCTTTGTATACTTGTGTTCTTAGATTAAGTTATAATGGCAGCATGCTGCTTTGTTTATGCAGTAGACGGGACATTTACATGGAGCGCAAATGAATACCCATTAAAACCAACATTATAAGACCACTCCACAGGAAATACAATCTACATTACATACGAATTCTATCTACTAGTCATTTCAAGAAGAAAATATCACCATGCAAAGGCTCAGCATGGTGTGGTTGACTGCAAGGCATCATTTATATAGTCTCTGTGAAACCCCACTCCTTGACATGGAAATCACTCAAAGCAGCCCTTTGCAGTGCTGTTGTTCCTAAAAAGACTCTCTGTCTTAAAGGTTGATATGTCTAGAGATTTACTTTAAACGGTGAGGGAGGGTTGAAGTTGGAGGTGGGGGGATTGGTAAGCATTATGAATGCTTTAAAGGAAAAAGTATATGGAGGCTGCCATATTTATTTCCTTTTAAACAATGCCAGTTGCCTGGCTGTCCTGCTGGTCTGTTTGGCTGCAGTAGTGTCTGAATCACACCAGAAACAAGCATATGCAGCTAATCTGGTCAGATCTGACAATAATGTCAGAAACCTCTGATCTGCAGCATGTTTGTTCAGGGGCTGTGGCTAAAAGAATTAGCGGCAGATGATCAGCAGGATGGCCAGGCAGCTGGTATTGCTTAAAAGGAAATAAATATGGCAGCATCCACATACCTCTCACTCCAGAATCCCTTTAACTACTGTAGGTTAGCATTGGGCGTAGGAGTGGAGGCAGGTATAGCACAGGGTAGGAGGCTAGGTAGATGCTTCAGGGGGAGTAAAGGAGGCGAGGCTACTTTTAGCACCACTAGGCCAACACTCTTGTTACTCTCTTTCCATATGCAGCAGGGCCTCCCATTACAATTTGCCCCCTCCTCTTTTTTGTCCAGTCACACACTTCCACGTAAAGTCGCCCCCCTTGAACTGCAGCCGCCCAAGGCCCAAGACTTTGCTGCCATACCAGAAATGTGAGTCTGAGTAGAGGCCAGCTGTAAAAGCGCTAAATATCTAAATATTGAGGTTATTCTATTAACTCTAATATCATGCTCACAATTAAATGGAGCAGAAATGTCAGCCCTGAAAACACACGGGACCTACATCATATATGTATACAGAGAATGTATACCATATGCGCATACACACATACAAACACTTGAGCAGACACACTTTCATTCAAATGAGTTGTACTTTGCGGGGTTATATGCAATATAATGTTCAGTTACATGCTGCTTCTCTGGCTATAGACCTTGGTGCTCCAGACACCTCCTGCCAGCATGGGGAACCCTACAAATGTGAAGTCATCCAGTGACAGAGTCCTGCATGTTGCTTACACAGTGGTGTAGTGATAGGAGATGCAGAAGTTGGGACCGGATCGGGTCTAGTGTTGGGCGAACACCTGGATGTTCGGGTTCGGGCCGAACAGGCCGAACATGGGCCAGATGTTCGGCATGTTCGGCCCGAACGCCGAACTCAATGGAAGTCAATGGGACCCCCGAACATGCCCATTTTGGGGGCCCTATGGGGTCGCAGGCATAAGGGGGGAGCATGCCCCGATCACGGGGGGGGGGGGGGTCGGAAATTCCCCCCACCCCCTCCGCTAGCGCTCCCCCCTCTGCCCGCTTCCCCATACAAAAGTTTAAGGCAAGTTAAATAGTACTTGGTGGCTGGCACTGGCAGTGGAGTGAGGAGGAGGAGGAGTCCGAGTAGCAGAGTGACGCGTTGAGGCCGGGCAGCGGGCGGTTCAGCGGTAGTACCCTTGTGGTACTTCCGCCCTTTCTCTGACCTCACGTCCTCTACGTGATGACGCATACGAGGGTATGCGTGACGCGTACCCTCGTATGCAGAGGATGTGAGGTCAGAGAAAGGGCGGAAGTACCACAAGGGTACTACCGCTGAACCGCCCGCTGCCCGGCCTCAACGCGTCACTCTGCTACTCGGACTCCTCCTCCTCCTCACTCCACTGCCAGTGCCAGCCACCAAGTACTATTTAACTTGCCTTAAACTTTTGTATGGGGAAGCGGGCAGAGGGGGGAACGCTAGCGGAGGGGGTGAGGGGAATTTCCGACCCCCCCCCCGCGATCGGGGCATGCTCCCTCCTTATGCCTGCGACCCCATAGGGGGGCCGTATTGCGGCATGTTCGGGCGAACAGGGCCCTGTTCGGCCGAACAGGGGCCCTGTTCGGCCCTGTTCGGCGGCCATTCAGTAGTTCGGGGCGAACCCGAACTTAAAAGGCCGAACACCATCAGGTGTTCGGCCGAACTCGAACATCACCCGAACAGGGTGATGTTCTGCAGAACCCGAACAGTGGCGAACACTGTTCGCCCAACACTAATCGGGTCCCTGGACTAGAGGGGATGACTAGGGCACTTCCTTCATCAATCTAGCTTTTTATTGGTGCTATGCTAGTAATGAACACCTCTATACATGCATTGAATAGTAGTAATCCTTAACTAATGGTTTCTTTACTCATATTACACTGATCTGACACTACAGCTGTCCTTGGTAGATCTTGGGGCCCCATGTAAAATGCGTATTGGGGCCCCAAGCTCCTCAACTGTGCCACTGTGCTTACAGTCATACTGCAGGTACAATGCTGGATTTTGCATTGAGGATGATGTGTCGCCTACACAGCACAGACACGTTGATTCTGAGTAAAGTACCTTCAAGTTATTACCAGAGGACAGCAGCTGAAGTGCGTAAGTGTATCTTACTGAATAATATACATGCGTACAGCTGATTTTTAAACTTAGATGCCTCTTTTTTTTTCTCTCTGTATAGTCCACTATTTACTAAACCAATGTAAAGAACCTTTCCAAGAGCTATCTGTACGTCTTCCAGTCTTTTACGCATCTGCACACCTTTTATGTACACTGTAGCAACTATGTCTGCCAGTTGTGCTTTCAATTGTGACACTGGAATCTCTGCTCAGTTTTGATAATAACCCTCAACCCACCACCCTGCTCCACAAACCACCATTTAAAAAGGTGCTGTTAAAGGGACTCCGAGCAGTGCAGAAACTATGGAAAGATACATATATTTTTAAAGCTCTCTTTCTCCTCTTTCCAATGATATATAAACTGCCGCCATACGCCTTTTAGTTTTCGCTATTTTTGCGATTGAAATTGCCGCGGCCGTGATTTCAATCAAAAATAGAGAAAACTAAAAGATTTAGGGCGACGATTTAGGTGTCTCCAGAAAGAGGAGAAAGAGAGCTTTAAAATGATATCCATCTTTCCATAGTTACTTGTATTACACAGGACGACACTTTCCCCAGCTCCCAGAGTCTTCAAACAAGTACAGGACTATAGGGAACACAGAATCACAGACTATAAACCGATGGGCTCTATATTGTGGACCTCTTCTCAGAGTCATTTAAGATGCTAAGAGCAGCTGTTTCACCACCTAGAACAATGCTGTGTGATTGATTTTTGACGTCCCAAAAATGAAATATTTTTGGGGAGACAAAATGGGGCCACAGCAGTAGTTGTATGCCCCTCAACATAAGAAGAAGATTGTGAAACAGTTAAAGGAAATCTAATATGTGGAATAAAATCATTCAGTGGCCAGCAGTACTTGAACAGAAACTTACATAGTCAGTTTGGTTGAAAACAAGACATTCGTCCATCAAATTCACATATCCCAGTTGATCTGGGGAGGGGGTTGTAAAAAATCTTTAGAAAGTGATGACTATGTGTGTTGGCAGATGAACTGCATAGATTCTGCAAAGGGAGATTTGGGGATGGTGTTCACCAACCAATGCACACTATCCTGGAAGAACCTAAACACATTTTGATTTATCTGCCATACTTGGAAAGCGTAGCTGGCTGCAGATTGATTTTTAAAGCTAATTTTCAATAATATTACATTACAAAAATAGCCCATGTAACACTGATGGGCTAAGAAAAAAAAAAGTCCAGCTCCCTCAGTATATTATCTGGTTGCTTAATAACCTGGTTCTCAGCTGTCAATTCTATGTTTTAAAGGACAGCTTAAGATCCTGTCTTACAAATGAGGTCATATAACCTTTAAGGAAATCTTAAGGCAAATAAAAACGTTGGTTCGAGTCCCTCTGGCAACTTGCTGATGACATTAACTATACTCTATGTAATACAATCCTTTGTGAAGAAAGTGTCAGGTTCGCTACAAGTAATTATATGACTTAATTCAGATAAAGAAAGAGTAACGTTAAGGGCTCTTTCACACCAGAGCCCTTTTTACGCGTTTTAACGCAAAATCTATACTTTGCATTAACCAAGGTAAAAGGAAAGTCCATAGACTTTCATTTTACCTTTCACACCTGATGCTGCGTTTCGATACGTTGCGGTACGACGCATCCCAGGCGCATTTTATCATCGGGAATCGCCGTTTCCCCTTCGGGTTAATTAACTACTACCGCCGCTACTCAGCATCGCACCGGAGTTTCCCAACGACACGCCGCAACGCGTGCAGGAGCCGTTCTCCTGCACGTTTCTGATGTGTAACAGGCCTTAATAGAACCCTCTTTAACCTTAACCAATGAACAGGATCAACTGCTTTAAGTTATATTGTATGCAATCGTATCAATGGCTGTGTCCTTTTTGAACACAATACAGTTTATTAATACACTTTATCTGGCTAAAAAGCCTGGATAGTATAACAATAATGCAAATCTTAATCTAAAAAATGAACTGAACTATATTAAACAGTTTGGCAATGGCAACCTTAAATATTTGTGAATGCAAAGATAAGTTGGGAGCTTACCTAGAGTAAGGGCATTTAAAGTGAAATTAAACTATCCTAATGAAATGGTTTCCCAAATAGTAAAACCTCCATCAGAACCAACTATAAGAATATAAAACATTTCTGCTCACAAGTTTTGCAGCATTATTGCTTTTTACTGGACTCTTTTTCAGTCTTAAATTAAACCTATAATGGGTGGAGCCAGGGGTACTGACAGGACGAGTCACTGAGTCAATAATAGTGGGATCACATTATATTATCTAAGGCATTATATTATACTAGCTGATGGCCCGGCGTTGCCCAGGTATGTATTTGGCTAGTGTTGGCTGCACCCACTTTTTCTAACCCTAACACTCAATTACTCAATTACTCAATGACCTAGTTTGTGAGCTTTGTGGTCTTTGTTATCAATAATTTGCATTGGAATGAAACAAATCTGATTGGCTGTGCCTCCACCTCCTTTTCTGAATTTAACCACCAGTCACCCAATCACCAGTCACCCCAGTCACCAACTGTACCAGGTTTGGTGCTTGTGCCTTTAACAGTGCAGGAATGGCAGCAATTAAATATTCCCTTTGAAAATCAATAGGTGAATTTTGATTGGCTTTTGTAGGCGCCACCCAATTTTCTGAATATTAATCTAAGTCAGCCAGTGACCAGCTGTGCCAAATTTGAGAACCCTACCCTAAACAGTGTAAGAATGGCTGCAGTTTACATGTTCCAGGTTATGGGGATAAAAAGTATCCTATATGTTATTCCAGGTAATGTACTATGTGGGTGCCAAATGTTATCCAAATCCATTGAGCCATTGTTGTGTGATCGAGTAACAAACATCCAAGCATCCAAACATCCAAACTTTCGCATTTATAATATTAGTAAGATAAGGCTATGTTCATCCAAGATCATCCAGCCCTCTGGAAATTTCAGTGATGTCTAAAAGCAGCTGTACACATGCTAGGGTCTCCATTCAGCCCAGCCTGGTCACCTTGCCTAAGAACATGATAGCATATGTACCAACGCAATGGAAGCCCATCAATGTGTGCTGCCTCGCATGTGCAGTATCATGTCTAACATCAGCCCATGCGCAATATCGGATTTTTTGTTCCAAAGGGGGCTAGAATAAGCAGTTGGAGAAGGGTATGTTAGATTTAGACATCTTATGGGGTGTAGGTTAATGTTATGCATTGTAAGGGGGTAAAGGTTACTGTTAGGCATCAGAGTGGGGAGGTTAGTGTTAGACAGAGGGCAGGAGAGGTTAGTGTTAGGCATTGGAAAAGGGGTAGGTTAGTGTTTGCTGTCTGAAAGGGGAAGGTTATTATTAGGAAAGGGTAGAAAGAGGTTCCTTTTACCTGTCGGAAACCCGGTGCATGTTGATGACTCCAGCCTTTAGATTTCCAATCAAGAATGCAGTGGTGGTCACAGAGAACAAATATACTAGTTTAGTGTCTTCATAATACAATTTTATTGACAAGTGGTGCTGCAAGTGAAATACTTATATTCAGGACTAATGGTGCCCATACACGATACAATAAAAACGTTAGATTTTCCCGTTTATTCGATCTAAATGATCGAATCAAATCGAATGAAAGTTGAAAATATTTATTTTTTCGATCAAGAAATTCGAATGATTATCCCGTTTTTTCAAGAAAAATCTGATCGGACATGCTGGAAAAATCTTTATATTCAATCTAACGGAATATTCAAACTAAATTATCTAATAAAAAAAAATGAAACATTGTACCATGTATGGCCGCCTTTAGTCCAGCAAATCCAGGAGCTGTACAAGGGGACAGTTCCTCCATGTTACCTCATAAAATAGTTGCAAGTAAATTATTTGAATTTCATCTAAAAAATAATTTGAATTTGAAAGACCTTTTCAATCTTATCTTAAACTTGAACTATTTTTCCTCCCCCTAAATTTAGGATGAGGAATCTAGGAAGCTGAAGCTGCCTACCGAAATATTGTCAGAAAGGGTCACATTTTGTAAGGAGCAGTCTTGGTACATTACATGACTAGAGCAGATTTCCATACTGTTGCAACAGATTTTTATATCCTATCCAAAACATGGAGCTTTTTCTTCTGCCTCGTTTAAGAGTTTTCGTTATTTTCACATGAATGATCTCAGCTGGGTATCACTTCAGTAACTTAATTTGTTCCTCCAGCTAAGAAAGGCAAAGGGTTTCTCTGACAATAACGGCACACTTGACAAACATACAGACATTTGAGTTCTTCAGTTGAATACATTTGCTTTTCATTTAATTTACAAATGTCTCTGCTAAAAACTGTACAAGCACCTTAAAGTGTACCTGAGCCAAAGCCAAAAATCACATACTTACCTGAGAATAGGGAAGCCAATGGATCCTATAAAAGCTTCTCACGGCATCCTCCAGTCCCCCATTACTACTTGTTGACTCCTCAAAGATTACCAACAAGGGCTTGTGGGTAATCTGATCAGGGCAATGCTCCTCTTTAAGCACCTGCTCAGTAAGCTGGAGCTATTTGTATGTAAGCGGCTCCATGCTACTACTGTGCAGGCACGGCTGCAGCATGGCCATACTCGGCCCCGATCAGCTGGAGGGTCCCAGGCAGCGATGGAGTACTGGAGGACAGAGTGGAAAGCCTATGGAGGACCCTAAGGTTTTCCTATCCTTATGTAAGTATGCGATTTTTCACTTGAGCTTTGCTTTAAGGTCTATCATTTACTTTGTTGCAGGACAGGCAGCCATTTTGTGCACTGAATGAGACCTCAGTCGACATGCAAACACGGCTATTGCTACAACTTCAAGTTTGGAACTTTAGTTGAATGCCCAAAATGGCTGCCAATTTCCAGTTAGTTTTGGCTCCACTAAGTGACAAATTGGATTTGTATGTGATGATTTAGACAGTAGATTATTTCGTTTCCTCTGTTGTGTTGAAAGATGGATAGAAGTAACTGTGAAATCACAGGAGAGCAATGCTATAGACTGTGATCACGAGTCATAATTGGGGGAGGGCATGATGCGATAGAAGGGGGTCTTAATCTGTAAATTTTGTACAGAAACATTTCTAACATTTTCTACACTTTCAAAAAGTATTTATAATTTTACGCTGAATGTCAAACTGCAGAAAACGCTGTTCAGATGGGAGCTAAATTTAAGAGCATGGCGACAGCTCAGTGCAGCTCTGAAGCGCAACAGAGCTGCCTTGTGCTAAGATAG
This sequence comes from Hyperolius riggenbachi, assembly GCF_040937935.1. Classification (NCBI taxonomy): domain Eukaryota; kingdom Metazoa; phylum Chordata; class Amphibia; order Anura; family Hyperoliidae; genus Hyperolius; species Hyperolius riggenbachi. Next base: position 527,200,985 of record NC_090646.1, on the reverse strand, counting down.
TGCATTGATCTTGAAATGTGTTTTTTTTTTCTTCCTACCCACCTGTGTTTTCTCATGCAGTGTTTCGTAAAAGTGCCGCTGTCTATTACTTATGCCAATAAAGAATTTGAAAGGGATTGCATCAGACCTTAAACTGACTCCAGTCTGTTTATTTTTTTTTACTTATCCACAACTGTTTGACATTACTGAGTATTCAAATCAAATTTATTATAAACATGCAGTGTATGTGTCGGAATGGGTAATGAAGTAAGTCCTTATTTAACAAACAAGACGCACTTAAATTCACAAACTATTACCAGAAAATGAACCACTGCTTACTAACACAAAAACCACATCATCATTCTAAGAGTTGTGTACAAGATGTTTCTTCAATATAAATAAAAGCCAGAAGCTTATTTTCATGTCCACACCAAACTGTAATAAATAAAGTCTGCAGCAACGCAAGAAGCTTTTCAGAATATCCTCTCCAACAGTATGGGTCATCAACAACACCCTAGACAGATAGGAGGCATTCATTTGTACGTACTGAGCAATGTAGTGTAACTAAAGGCAAGGCAAACTTTCTGAAATGAGAAACAGTCTGAGAGTGGAACTAGTTTGGAGAAACAGTCCTTGTAGTTCACCAACACTACGCTTTATTTGTCCTGTACAAACTATTTACAATATATTCAGGAAATAAGCATATACAAAACCTTGCCACTGGATGATCTACTAATTTTACAAACACTGAAAAATGTTGTCTATACAATTGAAGTCTAATACTTGTCTTGGACCAAAAAACTCAAATATAAATATTTATCAGCAAAATCACAATACCTTTGCTGTCTAGCACAAATCTTTGTGCACTCCTAGATTGGCCTAAACCATGCTGAGTTAATTGGGCTTTTATTTCCTAGATGTGCTGTCCTCTCAGGCGAAACAGCCAAATCCTTTGTATGGATTCCTTGGCTTTCCTAAAAAGAGAAATCTGGGACATGCATACACACCATTTATCACTATATCACATATATTGCATTTCTGTCACTGCTTTACAGTGTACAAATAGAACATTGTCTCACTGTCTCTCAGCAGGGCTTACTATCTTAGGGCAAGTGAGGTCCAAATTGGGAGAAAGTCAGTTGAGCTACCAGTATTGTGAGGGAAAGGAGGCAAATGCTGGCACTGCTGCTACTCAAGTTTATTGTGCAAAGATAGATTTACATATATTATGCCTGGTGGAGGCGGCTACAGGCGGTTCAGTGGGTGCCGGGGTGGAGGACCTCTGATATGAACTACCAGTATGTTTTTGAGATGTGGGAGGAAAACAGGGCATTCAGAGTAAACACATACAAATATTGAGAAATCATACAAACTGCATGTATGCTATGATAAAACCCAGAGATGCTACAGATGCAAGGCGAGGGTATTAAATAAACCACTTGTGTCTAAAAGTTGGACATGATTTTTAGCATGATATAAATACTTTATTTGTATACATAAATACATTTATTTATAAAGATCTGTGTATCAGACCTAAAATATGGACCACTGAAGAAGGATGAAAGACAGGCTGTGATTTGGTTCCAAGTGAGTGTTTCACTTTATGAAAGACTACAAGCAGAACACATACTGGGCAGAATCCATTTAAGATTATTGCTACTGCGTTCATCAGCTGGTCTTTTGGCACAAGTGTTATATTTCTCCTGGCAACTCAAAACCTGTGTTAAAAATCCTGTAGCAAGTGAGGTCAATAGAGCTTAATTAAGGAACAAAAGAAGCCATGTTCAGCATAAAAGAGGATTTTCCTTACCAAAAATACTAAAAAATAAGTTAAATGCATGTGGTGCAGTTTAGTGAGTGTGCCCATAATGAGATATTTACTACAGTTTTGCAGGGAAGAATGGTAAAGTATTATTAGGCTTTTGTAAGCATCAGGGCCCGAGAATTTATAAACACAAAACCATTTCTACCCATTAATACTACAAGACTATCAAGATAGACAGTGGCCTCAATTCACTAAGCTTTATCAAACATTTTATCAAACGCTTGATAATTTACCTTATGGGTAAAATCTAATTTTGAATTCACTAAGGTGTTCTATATTTATCAAATGTTTTATTGATAAAACATTTAATAAATCTATAACACCTTAGTGAATTCAAAATTAGATTTTACCCATGAGGTAAATTATCAAACGTTTGATAAATTGTTTGATAAAGCTTAGTGAATTTAGGCCAGCGTCCTTATTTACTTGAAACTGAAGATTCCCAGGTCTGCAAAACTGATTCCATTGAGAGCATAGGGAAAGGCAAAACAAGGTTACATTTCCAAAATGTATTGTTAAAGTGTAACTGTCGAGCATAAAATCAAAAATCAATTCTTTATTTTTATCTGGTAAACAAGTAATAAGGATGCTAACCAGGCAATCCAAAAGATAAAATTACTATTACTTTTCTTGTTGATAAATGATCATTCCCCAGTTTACCTGACTCTTATTTGGTACACACAAAATTTGGTACAGAAAAAGGAAGTTGCAGGGCATGCTGGGTTGTCCTTTTTTGCTTCTCTTCTTCCCCTCAGACTTAACTAATGCAGCCTGATTGGCTGAAGCCTCTTTCACACCTGTTTTCTCCTCCCACACCTCTGTTCCTCTCTGATTAGCCAATATTTTTCATGTTGAGACAATTAACTTTCTATAGTGAAGGGCGGGCAAAGCAGGCAGAGGAGAGTAAGGGAGATAATGACATCAGGATTGGCTTCAAAACAGCCACACTTAAAATGGGAAATGCTTAGGAGTTTCTCTTTTTTTACTGTAAAAAAATCACGAAAATCAAAACGTGGATAGTGCAATGCATATGTTATGTAAGTAGAGCAAGTATTTATCTACTTATATATGCGGGGTTTTTTTCCTGAGATAGTATGGCTGACAGCTCCTCTTTAAAGACCCCACTGAAAATGTATAAATAGTAGGCTGTGATCTGAGTTAGGGCCCTTTTCCACTAGCGGCAATTGCGATGCTGAATCGCAAAATCGCAAACCGCTAGTGATTTTAAAATCGCTACAGTTTGTATTTTAACATAGTATGTAGGTAGAAAAAAACAAAGTCTTGTAAAAGTAATACCTTTTAATGGCTAACTGATAAAGTTAAATAATGCAAGCTTTCTGGGATCTAGTCCCCTTCTTCAGGCATATTTCTAGATGTTAGCTGTAGTAAAACACTGATGCAGGGAAGCTTTTTAACATAGGAATTGTGGTAGGTAATTTCCACTACCGCTATTCATTTTTTACTGAAACGCGATCGCGCCGTGGAGCGATTTTGCTATGCAGTCCAGTGCATAGCAAAATCGCGATCGCAAACGCCGGGGAAATGTGTTACTTTGCTGAATTGCAATTGCTAGTGTTCAGCACGAGCGCTAGCGATTACTAGTGGAAAAGGGCCCCTTAAGGTGGCTATACATTGGACGATGGCCACCAGATCCATCTGATCAGAGAGTGATCTATTGCCTGCCCACTCACTGCAGACAGATTTCCAATAGATTTCAGCAAGAAATCAGTTGGAAATTGACCTAGTGCCCCAACTCCATCTGACGTGTAATGTGTCCCTCCCCCCCCCCGACCCATTGTGTTGCAGCTCACCTGTCACACTGGCATGTCTCCTACTGTGTCCAGCATCTTTTTGAATATCCAGCCTGAGCACCTGTACCCCTTGAGACCACCACATGTAGTGATGTCAGTGCATGCAGCAGTGTCAACGTGGTACAGGAGCTCACATTGGCCATTTAAAAAGATGCCAGACACAGGAAGAGGCAAGGAGTTGTGACAGGTGAGCCTGCAACACTTACCATGGGCCCGGGGGAGACTGGCTGGGAGTCTATCAGTCATCAGGAAATCACATGCGTTACTGCCAAGCATCTGATTGAGACCTTACAGCTGAGATTTTCCAGTTTGCCCAATCGATTATTTCAATTGATTGAAATGATCGATCTGGTGGCCATCTTGTGGCATCGATCTCTGCCAGATTCAAACATTATGATCAAATTGTCTGGATATCGATGATGAAAATTGAGTAAAGTATGGGAACATTAAGGGCTGGTTCAGACGGACGCTTGCAGAGCGTTTACAGCCAGCGTTCGGGGCTTGGTGTTAAACGCTCCCATTCAAGTGAATGGGAGCGTTTGTACCAAGCTTTCAAGCGCGTTTGCACAAACGCGGCTTTCGGGTCCCGATTTTCCCTGGCGTTCAAGGAGCCCCTGGAAGCTACATATAGCTTCCAGGGGCGGTTAACCGCGACGGCTAATGTCCCTCTAGGGGAAGAAAAAACGCGACCGCATCCGAACGCAGCACGAACGCTGCTGAAAGCCGCAACCGCGACGCCAACGAACGCGACACCTCCAAACGTCCGTCTGAACCAGCCCTAACAGTAACCAAGAGAGATAGTCAGCAGACATTATGGGGTTGATGCACAAAGCAGGGGTAACATTGCTGTGCGCTGACAGTGCATGGCATTATTACCTTTACTACCACCAGTAGTGCACCACAAGTTATTACTATGCTATTGGTATGACCCACAGTACTTGACAACTAGAAGCATTGCTATGGTAATGCACATTAGTATTGCGCATTGCCATTGCAACATACCATTGCAACATGCCGCAGGTTGCACTAATAGCTTAACTCACAGTACACTGCTGGCAGTGGTAATGATAACATTGCAGTGCGCTGCCTGCGCACAGCAATATTAGCGCTGCTCTGTGCATCAGCCCCTATAACACAGAACTAAAAAGGTGCCCACTCTAGGAAAGAAAAATGAGAAGACTTTATTGATTTACAGATTGCGGCAGCATTGTTGAATACGGAACCAATCACAATGTGATTCACAATGCACGGCTGTTTCTATAGCAACATCTATTATCAGAGTGACTGTTGTACAGTACAGACTAATCTACCAGAGTAACAATTATGGGAGTGGGGATATATATATATATATATATATATACATACATACATACTACTTTCATATATTTTGAGGAATACACAATTTGTCTGAATGGTGACATTTTATGCTTGCCTGGAGCTGAAGAGCATGCGTAATATTTATAATTTCAGTTGACTATTTTAGTACTGTACTTGTAATAAAGGACTTGATGCCAATCTCTCTTCCAGATGTTACATCTGAATATGACGCATGTGTTTACAGTGCTTGGAGACCTTTGCATCAGTTCATCGTAGTACGTGTCTGTGGCCTGAGATACATAAAACAAACAACAAGATTCACTTTGCACACAAAATAAAATCACATAAATAGTCAACATTTGTTGAAATAAAATGATAATTATATATCTAGCTGTCAGAACGTCCAGGCTCAGAACAAGTGAATTTAATGATGAATCACATTACACTTTCTCTTAATTTGATGCCAAGCTGTTTTACAACTGCTGACTGCTGACTAGCACTCTGGCGTATGACTACAACACAGTGATTAATATCATTCATGTACATCCTGACTGCTCCAAATATAACCTCAAACAGCTCATTAGTTAGATAAAAACATGACAATATTTTACTAACAATGCATATTGGTGCTACCTATACTGTGCTGCAAAATTAAATATTTACACCATTCGCTGCTCAAGGCTTTATACTTTAATGTCATCAAAAGTTAACTGACAGTAAGAAATACAATTTGAGGCACACTGAAACTACCTGTTTGCATAACATTCCACAGCACTACTGGGAAAAATACCCCCAAACATTTCATCATCTACTGAACAAGAGAAGCCCCAGGTAAGTGAAACTTTTTTCCTTTGCAGGGTTATGGTTCCCTTTAAGTCGGTTGAGGTGGCCGATAACGACCATCCCTGATATTCCACCTAAGCCTATAAGAGTGCATAGACTCACATACGTTCAGGACAAAGTGCAGACAGACGTGCTCTGAAACGCCTTGCAGTGCATTCTACTGCTAGCTATTGAGGGGGGAGAAGGGCTGACAGTGTGGCATTATCGGTGTGGCTTCCAGCTAGAGGGGTTAGGAGGCGAGCATACGCTCAAACAAAAAGATTGGTACTCCAGATCTCTCAGCAACACATCAAGGAAGTTGTACACATTCTAGAATCTCAACAGAGATGGCCCTGGTGGGCTGTCCCAGCCAGGAATTATCTAGCATGGGTGTGGAGCTTTACCATAACCTTAATCCTAAATCAGTCCCTGACATTAACTTATCTCTATCATTAAGACTATTCTAGCCTGATAACTTTAACTTAATACTTTCACTTCACCCTAAAGTGTAACTTTCGGCCATAAAATCAAAAATCAATTCTTTATTTCTATCTGGTAAACAAGTAATAAGGATGCTAACCAGGCAATTCAAAAGTTAAAATCACTATTACTTTTCTAGCTGATAAATGATCATTCCCCAGTTTACCTGACTCTTATTTGGTACACACAAAATTTGATACAAAATAAGGAAGTTGCAGGGCATGCTGGGTTGTCCCTTTTTGCTTCTCAACTTCCCCCTCAGACTTAACTAATGCAGCCTGAACAGTGCAATACATATGTAAGTAGAGCAAGTATTTATCTACTTTTATATGTGGGGTTTTTTTCTGAGATAGTATGGTTGACAGATACTCTTTAACAAGAAGTCCTACACCAATAATAACTTGATTATAATAGCTACTTACACTTTGTTGCTGTCCTGCACTTTGATGGACCAGACAGCAGACTCTAAATGGACAGGAAAAAACGCAGGATCAAAATGGACAGGCTGATGATTGGATTTGCATCTGTCCATGCAGTTTTTGTCTGTTGTGGAAAAGTCCTACTCTAGGTATTTTTCTGAACACCGAGACAGAATTATTTGCGCATATGGGCACTAGCACAGACCCGCTCGGGCACCGGTGGAAAAAGCCTGCGCAGTAGCATGGACCTGATCAGGCTCGGCTTTTTTTCACCTGAGTGGATGCGTATTAATGCACAGGCATAGTACAGTTGCATTTTGAGGTTATCATCACTGGATCAGCCTGACTGTGGAGGACATGGGAAGCCACTTTAGAATCCAGAGACTTCCCCCTCTGAGGTAAGCATCTAGATTTGCATATAGCAAACTTCCCATGTTTGCTTTAAAATCTGTACTTTATTTGTGGACTAGCTCTCCTAGAGTAGCAGCTTGTTACACATTTTCCACACCTGCACAAATCCACTGACTGGCAGCAAACCTGGGCACCCTCATATAATGATCTCTGTAAAGAACCCTGTAATATAAATTTGTTTTACATGCAAATCAATTTAATTAAAGTATAACCATGAAAGAGGGGCAAATAACTGTAATTAATCTCATAGAGGTTTCATTCACCTCCGTTTATGTAAGAGAACTCATTCATTTATCAGCTAACCAGAAGATTAGGAAGCAACAAGAACCAAACAGTGCTCAGCAGTAGTAGATACACCTAAAAAAAACCTTAAACTGTAACTCTGGGAAAAGCTGAGAACTTCACTGTACATATAAATCCCCAGACATATCAGGAATGTTTGCTCCAATTAATGCAAAGTGTTAGCGTTTCTGACAATAATGCATCAGCCTGCCAAAAGCTTTGGCTGCTGCTCACATACAGTAAATTACATCTTTGTTGCTTTTCTTTAATTATCAGAAAAGTTTGTTCTTGCTTACATTTTGCACTTAATGTGCATATCTGGTGTTTGTTTTTAGTAACTGTAAATGAAGTAATACATTTTTAAAAGATGATCCATCCCTTGGCGTTGCCAATCATTATACACTGAATATAGTACATGCAGCAGAATTTGACGTGTGAAACAAATTTAGACCTTGCGAAAATGTCAAACCTGTTCCAAGAATTTTCTTAAATAGTAGCTCAGGTTAAGTAAGAACACATAGAGAAATGTGCAGCACAAGCCTAGCAAAAGCCTTTTTTGAACGTGTTGATAACATATGATTTTCACTGTAGTCACAGCTCCTCAAGCTTTTCTTATGGAATAGAGGCTATCATCATTTAAGCACTTAACAATTCACAGGGTTTTCTTTCCATTAAAAAAGCAAAGAATAATAAAAAAAAGGAAAAACCCAGAAGCACCCTGTGGCTACCACTGATTGATTTGGTGGCAGAATGATCATTTCATGGTTCCTTCTAAAACAAACGTATTCATCAAATGCAGCCTTACTGAAAAATTTATTTTTACGAGGGCAAATTTTTGGCACATGCTGGGAAATTATTCACATTTACCATGAATGTAATTTTGCTGAAAAAAATGCAGAGTATTCGGTTCATATAAAATAGGAATGTAAGGGTTTGTATTGCTATGGACTCTGCACAGAAATTTATCATTTCACAATGAGTTCTCAGATTACACCAAAGTTGTGTTTTACAACAAGCTCATGTATATGACATTTTACAAAAATGAAATAATGGGCCATATGCAATTCACTTTTTCACCTGAGTTTTCTCCTAGGAGATATTTTAAAACTTGCCAATAAAATCCATTTTAAACCACCAGCAAGCAAGAAAATACTCAAAATAATTTTGCAAGTACATTTTCATCTACTTTTTAGTACTTTTTCATTTGTAAAATGCTGAAAAGTTATTTTAAAAAGAAGTTGAAAAATTATCTCCTAGGAGAAAACTCAGGTGAAAAAGTGAATTGCATATGGCCCTATGTCTCTTGAATGAATGTCCTGATAACTGCTACACTCAAGTTTCATGTTCCTATTTCATCTCTTTAATAGCCATTTGTGGAATCTGCACAATCTACAATGCTTGAATTTCCATGGATTTTTGTTGTTGTAAAAATGGCGGAATTTCCTTGCATTGTAGTCAAAAGGGAAGCTGGAATTAATACACTTGTACACAGTTAGAAGAGCTTCAACATTTGAAGAAATGCCACTGAGCGTACAAAAATGTGGTTAAAACCGTGAATTCAAATTGTGCTTCAGGACAGGGTACCTTATAGGTTTTCAGTAATCCCATAGGAAGGTGTTCAGAGGTTAGGATAAAACGTGGCAATCTGTGTCCTGTTTGGTTGGTTTACTGAACCATAAGTAAGTATGATGGGTTGACAATTGTATTTTCCTGCTAGAAGTGATATTATTCCACTCCTGAAAGTCATGCCAAGCTTAATTATATGCAAGAATGTTTTCATCAAGTTGTTTGCAAAAATTCATCAGTGTTTCTAATGGAAAGCTCAAGTGAATCCTTCTGAACTAAAGGACAACTCTCGTGAAAAATTGTACAATGTTAAATGTGTATGTATAAAATGTACATTGGATCCAGAGTAAAATGAACCATACATTTTTTTTTTATGTTGCTGAAACTCAGTAGATTGTGAAAACATTACATATTTTAAAATAGTCCATCTCTTCATGGATGATTTTCAGGGTTTTCTTTATTTTTAAAACCGCTGAGGGCTCGTTCACACTAGAGGCGTTTTTGACCTTTTTTCATGCGTATACGATTTTTAAAATCGCCCCCCAAATGCTTCTGCAATGAATATCTATGAGAAGGTTCAAATTATCACAGGTCGTGCACTGTACGGTCAGCAAAGCGGTGCCTGGACAATTTTTGAGGCGCTAGCACCTCGATGGAAGGTATAGGAGAAACGCAAAATGCTCCCAAAATCGATTGCGTTCACGTTTTATTCTTTTCCAGTTCATAGAGTTTACTTCCTGACTTACGTCAGGAAGTGAAAAAACGCAATCGCTCGACAAAACCGCTTAGAAAAGTGTTTAACCACTTCAGCCTTCAGTCGTTTTCACTTAATGCATCCGAGCAATTTTCACCTCCCATTGATTAGCCTATAACTTTATCACTACTTATCACAATGAACTGATCTATGGCTTGTTTTTTCCGCCACCAATTAGGCTTTCTTTGGGGGGTACATTTTGCTAAGAGCCACTTTACTGTAAATGCATTTTAACAGGAAGAATAAGAAAAAAATGGAAAAAAATCATTATTTCTCAGTTTTCAGCCATTATAGTTTTAAAATAATACATGCCTCCATAAATAAAACTCACATATTGTATTTGCCCATATGTCCCGGTTATTACACCGTTAAAATTATGTCCCTATCACAAGGTATGGCGACAATATTTTATTTGGAAATCTATCAATATTTACAAGTTTAAAATAAAAAAAAATTAGAAATATTTCATCTTTACATTGATATTTAAAAAGTTTAGACCCTTAGGTAACTAATTTACATGTTTATTTTTTTTTCAGAATTTTACTGCCTACTGTAAGCGACAGCAACATAAGAACAAATAATTTACAGTGCATTTTACTCTGGGAGACATGCATATTTTATTATGCATGAGTTTTACATTTTACAATTATTTACAATAGTGGTCTTAGAAAAAGCCACTATTTTTTATTGTTTATTGCGCATTTTTGTTTTTAACTACTATTGGTCACTTGAATTTTTTTTGACCAATTTACTTATAATATTAACCCTTAGCTGCCACTATTTATAAAAAAAAAAAAAAAAAAAGAAAAGAAAAAGCGACACACCTGTGCCAGGTATTTTCGCATTATTATTATTATAATACTGATGACTGAATGTTTTGATAAGCTCTACATGTTTTCAAAGTCTACATTAGTCAGTAGGGATTGTGATTGAGAGGCAAACAATTGAAATTTGATAAACAATGATGGTAATTATGATGGAAAAATCTATGGAACTAGGAATTATTTGCATATCTTTAGTCAAGTGAAAAAAGTGCTCTAACGCCCAACCTCTTACAGTGGAGTGTCTCCTTTTGAAGTGCAATATACCATATGCAAAACGAGTGTAGCAACATCCAAGAATCCAATAGCCAACAGTAACTTTATTCCATCACCAGGGTATAAATACATATAAAAATTAAAGTAGTTTTGGTGAAAATACACCTTAAGACATCTGTGTCGTGTGGATGCGTACATGCAGAAATGCCTAATTACGTCCGCGGAAGGCAAAAGTAATTTTGGAGAAGAATGTCTTTAGATATCAATGGCTTGTGGATGTGCATATTTAAATCTGCTTTTGCATCTGGTGCAGATATTTGCATGGGCACTCTTCTTGAATTCTATATTGCAGTGTCAAGCCTTTTCGTTATTGCGGACTAAGGAGCAATATCTTCATAGTCCATACGTAGTATATTTGTATCTATTCAGTATCTGAGTTTATGTGGATCCTTAGTAAAAGTTTTGTTTTTGGATTTACTGTGATTTTCATGTCTTAACAAAAAAAACTTTTACTCGATTATTTAAATGTTTCTCAACAGGTGGAGCAACACTTTTTTGGGCAGTTGGCTATGTGCTAATTACAATTTCTTGAAATTACACAGTTACAATTACGATTGTAAGGGAAAAATCGTAATCAAGAAAAATTAAGTGAAATTTTGCATTATTACTACCATACTCAAAATGTTCGTAATTACAATGTTTTTGTAATTATGATCGTTTTTGCAGCAAAATTTTTGTAATTATGGAATTTTTCATTTTCAAGATGAGTTAGAGTTTGTCACTCACGCTGCTTTACCGTTAGACCGCCATTCTTAGAGTGTCAAAATCAAAGGATCAGTATAAGAGCAAGTCAAGCAATATTTTTTTTCTAAGGAGTAAATACCTGTCATATTGCTTTGACTTTAAAATTCCTTAAATAAGAATTACTCTTCAGCATCAGCATTAAACCCAGATACACTATTGACTCAAATTTGAGCATAGCAACCTGTTACTCAGACAAACAAGGAGTTGAACAATTTCTTTCCAATCTATTTAGCCTAAAACTTGCAGAATAGGAATAAGGAAAAGCACGATTTGCTCTTCATCTGTGTAAAACAGTACCTAATACAAAAACACAGTACCTGTAAAAAAAATACATTATTGTTGAGAAATAAGCAATCCCTTCAAGTCATCTCTACAAATCTTAAATTAAATTCATTAAAATCATTAAATTTAAATAACACCAACATTCTCCCTAGCACTGTAAATAGTATAAAATAAACAGTGGGGAGTATAGATACAGTACATGAGATGTTCCAAACTATGTACAATCAGGACATCTAGCAATACATTTACATACATAGTTGAGGCACCACCAATACTGGTGCATGTTCATTTGATAAATTGTATCAGAACAAGAAACAATAGGAGGAGGTCCCTACCCTTGTGAGCTTACATTCTAGGGCAGGGGTAGGAAACCTATGGCTCGGGAGCCAGATGTGGCTCTTTTGATGGCTACATCTGGCTCACAAGACAAATCAGTAGGGGTTGATCCACTGCTCAAGCAGCGCAGCTCAGTGTGGCAGCACAAGTAAAGTTTTCAAAGTAGTGCCCGCTACTGCTGTAGCATGCACTACTTACTTACTCGCGCTACCCCAAAATGAACAGCTGCTCCAATTATCCCACTCTGGACCCTGTCAGGTCCAGTGAAAAGTGGTCACTTGACAGGCAGCCTATTGGGCTAAAGTGCGGGTATCTCGTTCTATAAAGTGAATCAACCTCCAAGTCAGCTAGGTAATTGTACAAGCTGTTAATCGGTATTTCTCCTGTCTGGCTCTCAGGGAAATTGCTGATGTTGCTGAAACCCAAGAGAAGCTGAAGGCGTGTCTGACACTTCCACTGCCCGGTGGATCAACTGTATACACATCACCATGGCAACAGGGAAGGGAGCCCTACTGTCCCAGTTTGAAACATATTGATTGGCTCTCACGGAATTACATTTTATAATATGTGGTGTTTATGGCTCTCTTAGCCAAATAGGTTCCTGAACCCTGTTCTAGGGTGTAGTGGGTTAAGGTAAATAGGTAAGAAGATACAGAGGTTAGAGGATGAGGTAAACCTTTAATATTACCTATAGCAAATTATAGGCTTTTCTGAACAGGTGTGTTTTGAGACTACGTTTAAAGGTTTCCAGGCTCGGAGCATGACGGACTGGATGTGGGAAAGCATTCCAAAGGAGAGGTGAGGATAGTGAGAAGTCATGAATGCTGAAATGAGAGGAGGTGACTAAGCTAGAGGACAATCATCCAGCCCATTTATCTTGAGCCTATCAGATCGCTGGTAACCAGTCTTATCTCCCGAACGATAGTCTGTACACACGCCGGATTTCATGCGGAAACGTGCGAACGACGGAACGTTCAAACGACCCGTCGTTCGCGCAAATCCGACGTGTGTATGGGCCTTAACACAGTCTGTCAACTTGGGAGTGCTCATGCTGCTGGTGGTCATTTAATTAGTGCAGGTGTGGAAAATCACAAACCAGACCTCCTGGTGTGTGCATGCAGAAAGAAGATATACCAGGCTGTCTGTACGCAAATGTTTAAAGAACAAAAAAACCCATACACATTTATACGTTCAGCATGGATGGAAGTTTATAGTAAATATTTAGCAAGTGTGGATTTTCATTTTAAATTCCCTCTTATTGGGTTTCATGGATTGTACAGGCTAACTTTTTTGAAGGAGAGACCTTGAAAAGTGCATGTTTTGTGTACAAAATGCTTCTGTGAGTAGAGATTTCAGCAATGTATTTACTGTAGTCCACAGGGAATTATTATATTCTCATCTTGACATCTTCCGTTGCCAGTATTAGGTCATTTTGAGTGTTTTACCACTGTTTAAAAAATTAAAAAGAAATTAAAATCCCTTTGTAGACAAAAGTGGCATGGAAGACATAGAAGTTTTTCTAAAACACCAGAAATAACTGAGGTCACTTAATGTCTGACAGTGTGTGGATTGTGCAGTTGACAGCAAGGCACATTCTTGAAATTAGCACTATGTTCCAGGGCAATGTAAAAAGAAAAAACATTAAAAATATCTGATGCATTAGTGAGTAACGTCTAAAAGATTATTTGAGTAATAAAAATGATCTGGATGGGATGAGATGGACTTTCATCTGCAGCCTCGCACTATCATACATTCACATTCAGCACCACCTGATTCGATACATTTTAGAGTAGGTCACAGAGTGACAGTGAAATGAGCCTGTGTTCACTGTAAACAGTCATTTATATAAGCGGGGTTCCTGTCTGTTTAAATTTTCTCCTGCAGGATTGTCTGTTTAAAGTGAATACTGTCTTTCCTTCACATCCTCACTAGTGAATCTCACCTCTTGGCTTTATGGAGCTTGGATAGTGAAGATGGATTTCTCCTGGGGCATATTACTAAAGAAGAAAACTTTTTGTACTCGGCATGCAGCATATTAATATTTTTGGACTTTGCAATTAAAGGGTCACTCCACTTTACTACAAATGCCAGTGTAAAGTAAAATTTGTCATAACTTAAGAACACATTAAGTATATGGAATCTTATCTTTCAACTTTAGTCTGCAGCGGAGCTAAATTTACTGCAGCGGCACATTACTTCCACAAGGAGGAAGGATCCTACATATTCACTAAGATGCTGCCTCTGTGTTTGCATGGGTGGAAATAATCCCTCCCATCTCATGAACGACTGACACACTTATGGATGGCATCTTTCACAATTAAATCAGCAGCGCTATTGAGCAACCACCTAAGCAACACAAGAGACATAGAGTTTTTGTTAAGTTTTCTGAACAATATAGAAATGATTTGATAAGGGTTTTTTTCTTTGTAAAAGTGCAGTTAACCTTTAAACCTATTCATAAAAAAAGACTTAGAAATGTAACACATTCTTATTTGCTTTCATTCATCGGAGGAATGTGTTAAGAAGGTAATTCTTTCCGAACAGAACAGCTGGCTCTCATATGTTAGGTTAGCATTGTCTAATCACAGTAATCTTTGAATAGGAAGCAGGGTTACTGCTAATCTTATTTTCATTAGTAGCCAGGAACAATAATATGCACACATACATTTCCAGCACCTATACTGTTACCTCTGTGTGACCCCTGACCTCAACCACCCTAGCCTCCCCCCAAAATACCAGGTTATGGCTAACCTCAGCCGATCCTCTACGCACCTGGCTAAAACCCCTTCCTGATCCCTACCCCATTACCCCTTCCCCGCACTTAAATCCCTCCACGTAGATGAGAACCTAACCGTATGCCTCTCCCTCCCAAACATCCAACCCACAAACAATAGAGTTAGCTATTGCTTTGCAGTAATAATGTCTGCAAGAACTGAGTACATGGGTCCAATTAAATCCCGCTTCACTTCATATTCCTATTTAAAGAAACCAAATAATGTGGGCGCAGAGTGCGCTGTCATAGACTGCAATGTAAATTTTGACTATCGCGGCACAGACAGGACTATGGGCAGATTTGGGCACCAGAGGTGACTGAGTTTGGCTTATATAGCCGTTCTCCGGATAACATCAGAGGGAGGAAGTGTCAACGCACTGAGTTAAGATACAATGTAGGCAAACTCCAAATAGCAATGGAGAGAGTGATGGTGCTTACACCAAAGTTTGGCTACATAAATAGTGGCAAAAGTCTTCAGCGCCAGGGGTATTGCTACAATGTAGCCAAACCCCCGGGTATCAGCAGAAGGGTTCATAGCCTGCGTACAGAGTTCGGCAAAGGTAATTAACTGGCCATTCGGGAATTAGCTATTATGTAGTTGAACCCCACTTCAGCTGTAGCTTAGTGTTAGGTGAAGTTGGCGGGGTATTAGTGTAAAAATAGGTGGAAGGGGGTTAGTGTTAGGTGTACATACCAGAGGTTAAGCGTGAGAGATACTGTAGGTTAGGGAAGGTAGATATTAGAATATCTGTAAGATTACCTATATTCTAATATAGGTAATGTAGAATAGTAGAATATTGGCAATCTTACTGATATTCTACTATCGGTATTAACCAGCATGCAAAATTCCCAACTCCATTTTTTTGTATGTACAGATTATTTTTTACAGTGTAGAAATGGAAGCTGGATTACCACAATCACGTATACAGAGTTAAGTCCATGTGTAACAGCATAAGTTATGAGACGAGAGAGAAGCAGTCTTTGATTTGAGGTCTCCCTGAGAGCCAATTTATAAGGGCAAGAAAGATTATGTCCACTGACGAGCAGGGCCCGGACAAGGGAGAGGCAAGAGAGACTCCAGCCTCAGGGCGCAGTGTAGGAGGGGATGCACATCCCACTCAGCTATCATTCCCCTTTGTGTTTGAACTTTGAAGCAGAGAGAAATAAGAAAAAAGGATACATGGTACTGTACTGCAACCCAGAAAACTAGAGATTGAGGTTTTGGGGGTGTTTAGAGCTCTGGGACGCCTCTTAGTCTAATGGAAATCAGTGTGTAAGCTTGGATGGGAGGGATGGGAGGGATGTGAGGGATGGAAGGGCGCACTTTGGTGTCTCAGCCTTGGGTGCTGGAGGACCTTGTTCTAGCTCTGTTGACGAGGCTTACTGTAATCAGGCTGATCAATTGATCAAAAACTTTGTAGCTAGAGGTTACAGTGCGAGAGATTTTTTGGTTACACAGAAGATGTGTGTAACTAGATAAAAGAGAACTGAGTTAGAGAGGATCAGAGTGAGAGTGTACAATTCATTTGCACTTACAATAACCACGCCCCTTTGGTTCAGAAAAGTGTCCGAAAGGCTTGGACTTTGGTGGAATCGGATCCACTTCTATCAAAAGTTTTTCATTCTCCCCCCTCTTTTGTATACAGGAAAGGAAACAAGCTTAAAAGATAGTTTTATAGAATACTGAAATGCGCACACTTGTCTCAAAAACAGATAAGATCAGAAAAGTCTCACAGTTCCAAACAATGAGAGAGTTCCAGGTGGTCTTGTCAGACACTGTCCTATTGATCTTTATTCTTGGACAAACACTTCCACATTCAAAAAAGAGAAAACACAAAAATATAGCGTAATCCTGCGAGCATAAACACCCCTCTCAGAGAGAAACCGCCACCAGGATCCTCAAGGTGTATATACTAAAAGGCCACCTCTATGCCAGCACCAGTGCCAGGACACCCCCCAAGTGCCCGCACTCACCGCACTGGCCTCCTTAGTCTCCGGAGGTAGGATTAAGTGTGTATGGGGGTTTTCAAAACGTGCCTCAATCTCTCTATTGCAACTTGCCCGTCAAGCTGTAACTAAGGACAGCGAACATAGCGTAATATTGTCAGTTTAATAAAAAGATTAAAAACAATTCCACTCACAAGCCTTGCAGGGTAAACAGCGTGTTCAACAGCCCCTGATGAGTCAAGGTGTTGACGAAATGCATTGGGCGGAGGGGAGTTTATGCTCGCAGGATTACGCTATATTTTTGTGTTTTCTCTTTTTTGCATGTGGAAGTGTTTGTCCAAGGATAAAGATCAATAGGACAGTGTCTGACAAGACCCCCTGGAACTCTCTCATTGTTTGGAACTGTGAGACTTTTCTGGTCTTATCTGTTTTTGAGACAAGTGTGCGCGTTTCAGTATTCTATAAAATTCATATGTTTACACACTGAAATTTGAGGAACGCGAACCACTAAGTGCTGTTATTTCCATAAGTGCATATTTGGTTTGAAGTTAAAAGATAGTTTGGTCAGACCTGTTCAATATGATTGGCTTCTGAGGAAATACGGTACAATCCCTGCTTAAACTGCCAGAATTTTTTGAGCATCCTGAGTGGTGACCACCTGATCCATCTCATGGAAGGGGATAAGATAAAGATCACAGGCAATTTCTCCTGTGTTACTACAAATGTAATTTATTTTCTGAAATGTCCTGTGGAATGGGTTACGTTGGTCAGACCTCAAGAGATGTTCGGACATGATTAGACAAACATCGCAGCAATTAGGCTGTATAAAAAAATCAGACGGATGGCAACCTGACGGAAATAAACAAAAAGAAATTCCATTCTCCCATAGGTCGCCATTTTTTCGAATGTTGTCACGTGGTTAACGACCTTCGGTGGTGTGCGTTGAAAAAAGTGTCAGCTAAGGAAGGATTGGATTAGGAGACCACCCTGTTGAGAAGAGAGAGCTGCTGGATAGATAAGTTACACACTCTTACTCCAGATGGCTTAAACGAGGACTTTGATTTGCCTTGAAATGAAATTGTGTCTCTCCCTTTAACCTCTTGAGAAAAAAGGCCACTGCAGCTTTAAGGCCAAGCTGCAGGGCCGCACAACATAGCACACACGTGATCCCCCCCCCCTTTTCTCCCCACCAACAGAGCTCTCTGTTGGTGGGGTCTCATCACTCCCCCATGTTTATTTTTTTTTAATCAATATTTATGTTTGTGTTTAAAAAAAAAACACTGTTCCTTTAAACCCCTTCCCTCCTCCCCTCCCTCCCTCCCCCCAGCCAGCTAATAATGGCGATCAGCTCTCATAGGCTTCACCCTATGAGAGCCGATCGCACTCTTGTCCCCCAGGGGGACACGGCTGACCCCAGTGCAGCGCTGCTGCTGATCGCAGCGCTGCACCATATAAATAGACGGCAATCACGCCATCTAACAGACTCCCGAGCGGCTATGAAGGCGGGGCGGAGCTCCGCCCCCCAAGCAGGAGATGCACGCGCAGCCTGCGCGCGATCTCCTGCAAGACAGAGCCCCAGGACTTGGGGTTGGCGTTAGGCGGTCCTGGGTCTGCCGCCGCGGCCACCCCCATCGGCATGACTCGGTCGGCAAGAGGTTAAAATTGTGCCCGCCCTCGCTGGGGTGTGTTTATGTAAATTGATTAAGATTTTATAATGGAGTTATTCCGATGGAGTGTGTATGCATTTAACAAGGCCTGTGTGCCGAAACGTTATGCTGTTTTGTGGCTATGATACCATGCAATTAATTAAGCTAAAATTGCAATTCCAGGTGGAGACTCGGCTTCTAAATAACCTCCTGCAGTGTAACAAAATGTAGTTGTAAGGGTGCACCTTACTTATTTGCAGCCTTTCTTATTATTCTCTGATGCTTACTTGCTATTGCTAACCCAATAGAGCAAATTAAGGTAGTTGGAGGCTTTTTTTTCCATTTTAGCTGTCACATGGCTAAGCTAACACACACCTTTCTTCTTAAGCAGAAAAATTTTTTTATTTCTTGAAAATCTGTTAAGAACTATTATTTTAACTCTTTTCTTAATGCTGTAGGTGAACTGTCAAGTTACACGTACAGTAGAATCTAGTTATAGTAATTGCTGATATAGTAAACCTCTTACTATAGTAAACTCAGTGCTCAGGTCCCAACCATGGGTCTATATTTATATACAATAAATGACTAATTCTGATATAGTAAACTAATTAACCGGGTCCCTTGAAGTTTACTATAAAAGGATTCAAAGGTACTACAAAATAATTTAAAGCGGACCTGAACTCAGAACTTCCTATCTACTTTAAAAGATAAGCAATCCTATACAATAAAACCTAACTGTCCCTGTGTCAATCTCTTTCCCCGTCTGTCCATGGTTTTTGGGACAGGAAGACGGGCCAGGGAGCAGGGCGGAGGCGCGCGTGTGTGCGGCGTGCAGGTGTACGTGCGCACTGACTGGCAGGGGTGGTGCGTGAAGAGACCTAGAGCCCGTTTTTAAACGGGCTTAGGTCAACTAGTAGCATAATAACCTTTACAGAAAAACCTTTCTTTTTTACAGCTGATACAACTCCTGCAATAAATCTGTATTGTGTCTACTTCCTGCTTTCATTGAAGCAGACAAAGAGTTAACATGCTCTGTTTAAAAATGATTTGCTCTGCCGAGGACTGCCGAGGTTCCTGAGCTGACACAGCTGAGAGATCAAATTACACTTGTGATAAGCCACAGATGAGGGGGAATTAGACAGGCTAAACTCTCTAAATACATACAGGGTGCATGTCTCTGTGTTTTCCTTCTGTCCTGTGCAAGAGTTCAGGTCCACTTTAATAACTTTTAAGCTGTATGGTAACAGAAGGGGGAACAGCTAGATTCTGATCCCCAGGTACATCTGATAGAAAACGCTTACATTTATGCATCAGCACACTCTGAATAGCTGTGAGTATTTCACGCCATTGTTAATGAAGATGTTTATAAAGTGAGAAATCCCAGAACAAGGGAAGGGGTTTGAAGGCAATGAGAAATGCAGTTTCAGTCTCCTGAGGGGGGTTTGCAAATGTGCCTTAAACCGATGTCTCCTTTATTTGTGCGAAGGAGGAGATTGCATGGGTGCTAGCTTTGCACAGAGAAGGAAGGTTAATCCTAGTACAGTCCCTGTTACACAAATGCACTAAAGCAGCCACAGGACTCCCACTGAGTAATTAGCACTTTGAAACTCCAGATGTGAAAAAGGCCTGACAAAGGTGGGGGCTTGATGGAATATGAAGGCAAAGAAGAAAGAGAAAATCACAGAGAGATGGCTGGACAGACCGGATGCATCAAAAGAATCATGAAAGTAAGATTTTTTTTTTACTGATTGTTTGCCTAGGTAGCTCTGCCGGTGATAACTGAGCTAACAAGCTGAGAATAGACAGATAATAATGCATGTGTTTCCCACGGATGTCACCGGCAACTTGTAAACATGATCAGAAAGCGTTCTTTACATGCTGAGGTTACATGGAGACAGGCAGTTAAATGGCAGTTCCTTTTTATGTTTGGACAATGTCATTGCTTGCCTGATCAGGTAATTGCCTTGAAAAAATATATATCCACTGTTAGCGTTTGTTATAAGTAAAATCAAAGTCTTCCTTGTTTACCTGAAAGGCGGTTAGATGGGGTGACAGCTGAAGGGTGTTTAGAAAGCATATTGTGCTGATCACCTTCACAGGGACTCCCTGGAACTAGTAAAAGAGCAGCATTGTATTTACATATGGCAAGTCGGTGGAAAGTTAATTTGGAATAACAGTCATGGAACTTGATGGATGAGAGGACAGGAGACAACAAGGTCACAATTATTCATTTGTCCTTCTGCAATATCAACCTATCGTCTTCCTGCTCCCACACTGACGTTCCCACAGCCAGATTTATACCTGTTATGATTTTTTTTTACATGAAACATTCAGTACATTCATGGATTTATTTTAATCCTGAATTTTACAACAACTATGCATATGTATTACCAGCTAACATTTGGCAGGCTCGGTTATGCTCCAGAGGGATGTTGGTTGCTAAAAATATTTTTTCCCCTGTAAGTAAAATGGAATCATTTCTTTCTTAGTAATGCATTGTCTGGTACAAGTAGCAACAACACACATTCTGAATGGTAAAAGAGGAACATCAGGTGTCTTCCAGAATATGGCAAATAAGTTACTATTTAGATTTATAATACACAGGACATACTCACCAAAAAAGTGACAAGTTCTAACTTTGTCATTATGCACTGACTAGATGATCGTCTTAGCAACCAGTAGATGAGAAGGAGGAAAGTCTCTCAACTAATGAGTGCTCCAAGATCAAAGAATTGCTCGTTCTCTTTGGAAGGAGGGATCTAATACACGGCCTGTGCATTGCCACTTCTGGAGCGCAGGAGGCATGATGGGAATCTCTGCAGAAACTATTGGGGTGCATGGCGTGGACATGTTGTAGAGATGACAGTACAGGCCCAAAAGACTTTGTCCAACTGGGTGTAGAACGTCCTGATGCAACAGGTGTATTACTAGGCAAAAGTAAACAGTTTTTCATAAAAAATATATCATGGTGGAGTAGTTTATGACCCAGCATTGCAACTTGTAAGTAAAAAATATTTAGCTACAAATGAATCTGAACTGTTTTTAATTGTTTATGCTTTAGTAATAGATTCTTAGGCTGTGAAATCAGGGATTGGGTAACTCATGAGCTATAGAGACCCTGCAGTATGGCCCATCATAGTTTCATATGGTCCAATCCTAGGGTCTGTATATTCTCCCCGTGTCTGTGTTGGTTTCCTCCAGGCACTTCGAGTTCCTCCCACATCCCAAAAACATACAGCTACGGTAAGTTAATTGGCTTTCCACTAAATTGGCCCTAGACTACGATATATACACTACATGATGCATGCATAGATTATGGCTATGGTAGGGATTCATGTTCTCAGTACAGCAGGCACACCATCAAGGTTCTGGGTGCTTGGTGAGGTGACTTATGGCAAAGTCACGAGAGTCACAACAATAAACACGAGTCACCAGCACACGAGTAGTTCCATCACATGCTTTGCACTTTTATTGCGCAATCATTTCTACATAATATCCAACAATTGCCTTGAGAAAGAAGGACCGTGGCCCCGAAACAATTGTCAGATATTATGTGGAAATGATTGCACAATAAAAGAGGGTATTTAAACTTTAGTTTAACGATTTTGTATTTTTATTTTAATTTATGTTTATTGTGGAGCATTTTTATCCACTTCTGAATTAAAAAACAAGAAACTTAAAAAACAAAAATGTAAGCTCCAATTCCTTGTTTAGCCAATGACCATATGCACTATGGTGCCTTGATTTGCTGGGTAAAATGCATCTTATACCCTGTTTGCTTGTATAACCTTGTGCTATGTTGTATAACCGTTTGCTACCTCTCTACCTGTCACCCCTTGTTTACAATGTATGTACCTCTATTTATTGTCCATTGTAATATGTTGGCGCTTTATAAATACAATAAATAATAATAATATTCATAAAGGTGGCGATCAGTTATATTTATGAAAGTTAAGATCATTTGCTGTCTGAGCATTCTCATCAACATTTAATTCCATCACTACAAAAAAGTGTTAGGCCTTTTTTACACTATACGCTGAAAAACAAAGGCTTTTTAACTTTCCATAGTAGTGCATTGTTAAAAAGCTTTCAGTTAAAAATCTATACAGTGTGACCTGAACCATAGGAAAACATGGACATTACTTTGCAATTCAGTTGTGCTTTCAGTTATAACTGAGAGAAACTGAACTGATATAGTGTTAAAGGACTCTTAGTCAGCCTAATTGTTACTTTACAAATAGTGTTCACCACTTTGAAAGTGGAGGTAAAAACAACCAAGGCCACAAGGAGACTGAATGGAGGCCAGGGCCTGAAGCTGACTGCCACTTCAGATCCTAGGGACCAACCAAGAAAATCAAATTTTGGTTTGCCACTTCACAGTCATTTTTGTAGATAAAGTGCTGATTTTGAAGGTATTTAAAATATGGTGAACATAAGGGCCTGATCTAAATGTGATCAAAGAAATGACCACCTGTAATCAGACTTGAAACATAATTCCACAGAAAAGATCCAATACCTGAACCACAGAAGAAGAAGCAGACATTTCCCCTTTAAAGGGAACCTGAGGTGAGAGTGATAAGGAGGCTGCCATATTTATATCCTTTTCTACAATACCAGTTGCCTGGCTGTCCTCCTGATTCTCTGTCTCTAATACTTTTAGCCATAGACTTTGAACAAACATGCAGCAGATCAGGTACTCTGACTCAGCTGACTCAGGTTTTACTGGATTAGCCATATGCTCGTTCCAGGGTTTTGAATCAGACACTACTTATGCCAGAAGATCAAAATGACTGCCTGGCAACTGGCATTGTTTACAAGGAAAACTCATCTTGTGTTCCCTTTAAATATGTTGATCATAATAACACGAAAATCCAACAGGGCCAAAAAATTGTAACAACCGTTATTAGCCAACCAGGATAACAACAATTAAAACCAAGGCGTAACTACCCAGGGCCTTATATCCCGATTATGAAATGTAATATGGAGCTCTCAGCTATTGAATTTTTCGTGTTATTATCCTCATATTTAAAGGGGAAATCTGCTTCTTCTTCTGTGGTTCATGTTAATTTGGGTTGATGACCCTGTTTTCTCCTATATATACGACTATTCCCAGATATAGGTCTGTATTCAGACAATTTAGCTGAATATGTTTTTGCTCAAGTTTTAGTGTAAAAAAGAGCCTCTGCACCTTTCAGCTTGGCTATCTTGAAATTAACCTAGTAGGAAATGTACTGGTAAGCTCAAATATTGTACTTGACCTCAAATATGTAATTAATGTAATTGATGATTGGACTGGAATGATGATCTCTGGTATAAAACAGCTTGTACTGACTGCAGGTTGCCAGTGCCACATAATAGGTGTATGCTTCCTCCTTTAACCACAGCAAATTCTGCAAGCGTAAACTGCTAAGAGGTCTAGAGGACCCCACAACTAGAGATGGCCCGAACGGTTCGACCGCAAACTTATTAGCGTGAACATTGCTGGTTCGCGTTGAAACGCGAACTTTATGGCGAGTTCGACCCGCCCCTATACTACATTATTAGGCTCAACTTTTACCCTCTACATCACAGTCAGCACTACATTCCCTACTGGACCCCCCCACCCCCCCACCTCACCTTATATAAGGCAGCTGCTTCTGCCATTTTCCTCACTCGTGGCTGCAATAATTAGAGAAGGGAGAGTTTGCTGCAGAGACATAGGGAAAGCTTACTTAGGCTAAAGTTAGGCTTGTTAGCTTGCTCTTTGCTGATACTTATTGCTAAAAAGCACCCCACAACAGCTCTTTTGAGCGCTAATGTTGTTCTTGTGATCTGTTTTTGTGTTGTCGTTTTTTTGTGGCCCACTGACACTTGCATATACAGCCCTGTCAGTCAGTCACAGCTGGCCCTTGCTAATTCCTATACTGTGCAAGTTCCAGCACATTCAGTGACTACCTTTTCACTGCACGTGAGTGACAGCTGCACATTTGTAATACCAGTCCGACCATGCATGCCTGTTCATGGTACCTGTGTGTGTGACAGGCAGCTGCACATTGTATTGATACCAGTCACTGCATACCTGTTTAGTGCACCTGCGTGACAGCACGCAGTGTTATATTGTATAACAGTCACTGCATACCTGGTCATGTGACAGCTGCACATTGTATTGATACCTGTCACTGCATACCTTACAATGCACCTGTGTGACAGCTGCACATTGTATTAGTCAAGTCAGTGCATACCTTTCACTTTATCCCCCCTAATATGGACAAAACAACAGGCAGAGGCAGACCTAGAGGCAGGCCACCGGGCAGGTCTGTTCAAGGTCGTGCTGACATGATTTTGTGCGGCCCTGGACTGAAGTACAGTGTTTAGAAGAAGGCACGCACTGTCAGGATGTAGTTGACTATTTAACACAGAACACCTCATCTTCCACAGCCACCAGCGCTACTACTAGCACCACATCTGTTCCATTTGACACTTCGCAGAAGTTATTTGGTGGGGAATTAACTGATTCACAGCCACTATTGTTACAACAAGATGAAGGCGCTAAGCAAGTTACACCACCTCATATGTCTGAGTTAGGCGTCACTATGGACGTAAGGTGTGAGGATGATGATGAAGTACCTGCTGTTGGTGCAGTTTTGGAGGTGTCTGATACAAGCGAAGCTTTGGAGAAGGATTATGATGATGATGAGGATACTGCCATGGATGCCACATGGGATCCTAATAGACAAGATGACCAGGGTGGGGGAGTCAGAAAGGAGTAGGAGGAGATGAGTTGCTGAAAGAAGCAGGGGGATTTCGTCGTCAGAAACAGCTGGTGGCAGTGTCCGGCGGCATGTATCGCCACCTATGGACAGCCAGCCAACATGTCCTTCAACGTCAGCTGCTGATGCCACCATAGTGCCATCACCCCAGGGGGGCTCAGCGTTGTGGAAATTTTTTTGTGTATCTGCCTCAGATATGAGCAATGCCATCTGTACTTTCTGCCAGCAAAAATTGAGCAGTGGAAAGGCCCAGACCCGCGTAGGGACAACTGCCTTATGAAGGCACGTGTCAAAAAAGCACAAACGGCAATGGGAAGACCACCTGAGCAAAAGCAACACAAAAAGCAAAGCCACCCTCCTTCTCCTCTTCCTCCTTCAGGTGCATTATCTTCAGCAGCTTTCTCCCTTGCACCTTCACAGCCACCCTCCTCCACTCCACCTCTCACCTTGACCCTCACCGCTTCCTGCTCCTCCGCCCACAGCAGCAGCCAGGTGTCCATGAGGGAAATCTTTGAGCGGATTTCTGCCAGTCACCCACTTGCCCGGCGTCTGACAACTGACTTGGCGGAACTGTTAGCTCGCCAGCTGTTACCATACCAGCTGGTGGACTCTGAGGCCTTCCGGAAATTTGTGGCGATTGGGACACCGCAGTGGAAGATACCAGGCTGCAATTATTTTTCAAAAAAGGCAATACCCAAACTGTAACATGAAATTGAAAGGCAAGTGGTGTCATCTCTGGCACACAGCGTTGGGTCAAGGGTCCATTTGACCACGGATGCCTGGTCTGCAAAGCACGGTCAGGGCAGGTACATTACTTACACGGCCCATTGGGTCAACCTGGTGACCGCTAGTGTTGGGCGAACAGTGTTCGCCACTGTTCGGGTTCTGCAGAACATCACCCTGTTCGGGTGATGTTCGAGTTCGGCCGAACACCTGATGGTGCTCGGCCAAACCGTTCGGCCACATGGCCGAACTAAGAGCGCATGGCCGAACGTTCCCCGAACTTTTGGCTAGCGCTGTGATTGGCCGAACGGGTCACGTGGTTCGGGCCCGAACGTGCTCTGATTGGCCGAACGGTCACGTGGTTCGGGTAAATAAATACCCGAACCACGTCATATCTCTGCCATTTCTCTGTGGGTTTAGCTTTGGGTAGGCAGGCAGGGTAGTTCGCTCTCCAGCCACGCTAGCCAGGGTCCCCCCCAGTCATTGTGTGTCGCTGCTGGGAACAGTAGTACACCGCTCGCTCAGCCACACTATATATAGCATTGTTTACTGCCACTGTGTACCTCGCTCAGCCACGCTATATATAGCATTGTGTTTTCTGACACTCTGTGTACACGGCTTAGCCTGACTAATATAGCATTGTGTGTACTGCCACTGTGCACCTCGCTCAGCCACGCTATATATAGCATTGTGTTTACTGCCACTCTGTGTACACGGCTTAGCCTGACTAATATAGCATTGTGTGTACTGCCACTGTGCACCTCGCTCAGCCATGCTATATATAGCATTGTGTTTTCTGACACTCTGTGTACACGGCTTAGCCTGACTAATATAGCATTGTGTGTACTGCCACTGTGCACCTCGCTCAGCCACGCTATATATAGCATTGTGTTTACTGCCACTCTGTGTACACGGCTTAGCCTGACTAATATAGCATTGTGTGTACTGCCACTGTGCACCTCGCTCAGCCACGCTATATATAGCATTGTGTTTTCTGACACTCTGTGTACACGGCTTAGCCTGGCTATATAGCATTGTGTGTACTGCCACTGTGCACCTCGCTCAGCCACGCTATATATAGCATTGTGTTTACTGCCACTCTGTGTACACCGCTCAGCCAGACTATATACCGTTGTTTACTGACACTCTGTGTACACCGCTCAGCCAGACTATATACCATTGTTTACTGACACTCTGTGTACACCGCTCAGCCTGACTATATAGCATTGTGTGTACTGCCACTGTGCACCTCGCTCAGCCACGCTATATATAGCATTGTGTTTTCTGACACTCTGTGTACACGGCCTAGCCTGACTATATAGCATTGTGTGTACTGCCACTGTGCACCTCGCTCAGCCACGCTATATATAGCATTGTGTTTACTGCCACTCTGTGTACACCGCTCAGCCAGACTATATACCGTTGTTTACTGACACTCTGTGTACACCGCTTAGCCAGACTATATAGCATTGTGTGTACTGCCACTGTGTACCTTGCTCAGCCACGCTATATATAGCATTGTTTACTGACACTCTGTGTACACGGCTCAGCCAGACTATATAGCATTGTGTGTACTTCCACTCTGTTTACACCGCTCAGCCAGACTATATAGCATTGTGTGTACTGCCACTCTGTGTACACCGCTCAGCCAGACTATATAGCATTGTGTGTACTGCCACTCTGTGTACACCGCTCAGCCAGACTATATAGCATTGTGTGTACTGCCACTCTGTGTACACGGCTCAGCCAGACTATATAGCATTGTGTGTACTGCCACTCTGTGTACACGGCTCAGCCAGACTATATAGCATTGTGTTTACTTCCACTCTGTGTCTGCTGGGCCTGGGAACAGTAGTACACCGCTCACCCGCCACTGTATAGCATTGTGCTCTGTGTCGCTGCTGGGAATAGTGGTACACCGCTCACCCGCCACTGTATAGCATTGTGCTCTGTGTCGCTGCTGGGAATAGTGGTACTGTATAGCATTTCTGTACTGCCACTGTACTGCTGCCAGTCAGCGTGTACTGTAAGGATAAGTGAAATGAGAAAGAAATCCGGTGAAAGAGGAAGGGGCAAGGGAAGAGGTGTTTCCCCTGACGGTTCACGTACAGGCCACAGGGGAGCACCCAAGAAAACCCACTCAATACCGCCCATGTTGTCCAGGACAACAACCCTCACAAATCCAAAAGAACAGGACCAGATAATTACTTGGATGACCTCTCAAGCGTCCAGCAGTGGGTTAAGCAGCACCAGCACATCACGCACGAGGTCCGAGTCCTCAGCCAGTTACAAGGAGCCAGTGGGCACAAAGCTGACACAACCGGCAGCGACACCACGCACACAACTGCCAGATAACCAGTCCGATGAATTACCTCAGGACACAATGGGGTATTCGCAGGAGCTATTCCCAGCCCAACAAACTTCAACCTTTCAAAGGTCAATGGAGGAACAGCCAGAAATGTTGTGCCCGGATTCACAACCATTAACTGTGGGAAATGCACCGTGCACTGAAATACAAGGCGAGTCCGAGGAGGACTCGGAAACCCAAATCCCAGAGCAAGTTGGGCAGGAGGGGTTGCAATTGCAGGAGGTCGGCCGACAAGATCTGGAAGACGACGTTGGAGTGAGCTGCGCAGAGGTTGTTCTGGGGAGCTCTACTCCACGGCGGCGGCCCCCCACAATGACATATGACGAGTTTGAGGAGATGGAAGAGGAGGGTATGGAAAATGTGGACATAGACCCAGATTTTGTTTGTGACCGAGAACATCGCCGTCGTAGCAGCAGCACAGATGAGTCTGTTGAAGAACCCATTGCTGCACGAGTTCGCCTTGTGCCACAAGGTAGGCGGCGCGCAATTTCAGGCACCACAAGCGTGGAAGTTCAAGTGAGAGGCAAAAGAGGAGCAAACAGAAATCGCCAGCAAGGCAGGTGCTCCAAAGTCTGGGCTTTCTTTGAAGACTGCACTGAGGATGTTACCATGGCGATTTGCAAGGTGTGCAAGACCCGCCTGAGCAGGGGGAAAAGTATTAACAACCTCTCCACCACCAGCATGAGCCGCCACATGCTATCCAAACATCCCACTCTGTGGGCAAACTCGGCAGGACAGGGTACCAGCAACACTGCCTCCCTTGGGTTCACCAGACTCACCACCAGACCCGCCTCAGCAGCAGCAGTAGCCCAGCCATTGCGTGGTTCACAACATTCACAAACATCAGACGACGCTGACACTGTCACTTTCCGGAGTAGTGCTCTTGAGGTCTCCCAGTGTTCATCAAACACAACAACCAACAGCCCTTCCGTGTGCAGCGCTACGGTTCAGTTGTCTGTGTCGGAGATGTTTGAGCGCAAGAGGAAATTGCCAGCAAATGACCCCCGGGCCGTGGCAGTAACAGCCAGCATAGCCAAGCTTCTGGCCTGCGAAATGCTGCCATATCGAGTGGTGGAGACAAACAGCTTCAAGGGCATGATGTCAGTGGCCATCCCACGTTACGTGGTTCCCAGCCGCTACCACTTTGCGCGCTCTGCAGTGCCTGAGTTGCATGAGCACGTGGTCAGCAAAATAACCCGAAGCTTGAAGAATGCCGTTGCCTGCAAGGTTCACCTCACCACTGACACTTGGACGAGTGCGTTCGGACAGGGTCGATACATCTCCCTTACCGCGCACTGGGTGAACCTTGTGGAGCCTGGCAGCGATTCCTCACCTGCTACGGCGCGGGTGTTGCCCACGCCGCAAACAGCTGCACCGCCGTCCCTCCCACTGGATAACAACAGCAGCACCTACCTCTCTGACTCCTTCTCCTCCAACGCATCTCAAAGCTGTACCTCATCCGGAAACGCTAACCCAGCAGCAGTAGGATCGTGGAAGCAGTGCAGCACAGCTGTTGGCATGCGTCAGCAAGCGTTGCTAAAGCTGATCTGCCTTGGGGATAAGCAGCACACAGGGGAGGAAATTTGGAAGGGAATAAAGGAACAGACGGATTTGTGGCTGGCACCGCTGGACTTGAAACCGGGCATGGTTGTGTGTGATAATGGGAGTAATCTCATTCGCGCTTTAAGGTTGGCTAAGCTGACACACATCCCTTGCCTGGCGCACGTGATGAACCTAGTAGTTCAGCGGTTCCTGACGACATACCCAGGCGTGGCCGATCTTCTGTTGAAGGTGCGTCGAGTGGCCAAACATTGTAGAAATTCCAGTACTGCTTCGGGGGCACTCGCCAAGATGCAGGAGCGCTTCAATCTCCCCCACCATCGCTTGCTGTGTGATGTCCCTACGCGCTGGAATTCTACGCTGCACATGCTAGCACGCTTTTGTGAGCAGAAGAGTGCAGTGGTCCAGTACATGACGGCGCAGTACCGAGGCGCATCCGGACAGCTGCCAAGCTTCTGTGGATCTGATTGGGCCAACATGTTGGACCTCTGCCAAGTCCTCCAAAATTTTGAGCAATCCACGTTGCTTGTGAGCAGTGACAACTCTTCAGTCAGCATTACCATACCACTGCTGTGTTTACTGAAGAGGTCAATGTTGAAAATCAAGGAAACAGCTGTCATGATGCAACTGGGGGAATCTGAAGGAGAAAACGATCAGCGTGATGGTACCAACATCAGGCCATCCGCCTCAGGGAACGCTGGCCCCAGCAGCTATGACGAAGAAGAGGAGGAGGAACAGCTGGAGTTGGAGCAGGAATTTCATGCCACCACTGACGAGGGCCAGAGCGGTGCACGTTGGACTTCCACAATTCAGCGCGAATGGTCAGCAGAAGCAGACCAGGAGGAAGGTGACGACTATGATGCATCACAACAACTATCACAACGCTCACAAGAGGATGATGAGGATTCTGGTAGGACTCTTGCACACATGGCTCAATTCATGCTAGACTGCATTGAACGCGACCCACGCATTGTGCGCATTCTGGACAACACCAATTACTGGGTTTATACCCTTCTGGATCCACGGTACAAACACAATGTTCCAAAACTGCTTGAAGAAAGAGTCAGACAGGTCAAAATGGAAGAATACCAGCAGGCCCTTGTGGAGACTTTAGAGAGGAGATTGACATCCTCCCCCTCCTCTAGCCAGTTGTACGCCGACAGACTGACTTCCGCAAACCCAGGACGACCAGGAGGGCAGCAAACAACGCAAGCCGCAGCTAGTGCCCAAAAGGGAATGGTATCGGCAGTGTCCTTGGAGTGGGAACATTTTCTGACACCCATGCAGCAGCAGCCCACTGAACAGCAAGCGTGCAGATCCACCTCCAACACCGATCGCCTGGAGAAGATGGTCAAGGACTACATGTCAGATGACGTAGCTGTGTCGAACAATCCATCTGCACCCTTCAACTATTGGGTATCGAAACTAGACACCTGGCACGAACTGGCAATGTACGCAATAGAGGTGCTGGCTTACCCGGCAGCCAGCGTTATGTCGGAACGCTGTTTCAGTGCTGCCGGAGGCATCGTCACAGATCGGCGTATCCGCCTCTCCACAGAAAATGCAGACCGTCTGACTCAAATTAAAATGAATCAATCCTGGATTGGAAATGACTACGCAACACTCCAGGACCCCAACCAAGTAACATGACCAATGAACATCTGGGATGGTGTAGCGTTTCCGGTCCCTGTTTATTGAACCTCTCATCTGTATTACATTTATGACTGCATGGCGGCAAAAAGCATTGCTGCTATATCCGCACGCTTTTTGTCCTCATGCAAGGCCTGGGTTGTTGTGTCTCAAAAAGCATGGCCTTCTCCTCCTGCGCCTGCTCCTGTTCCATCACGTGTGCTGCTGCTGCTGCTGGGTTAGCGTTGCCGGTCCCTGTTTATGGAACCTCTTATCTTTATTACATTTATGACTGCATGGCGGTACAAAGCATGCTATCCGCACGCTTCTTGTCCTCATGCAAGGCCTGGGTTGTTGTGTCTTACAAAGCGTGGCCTTCTCCTCCTGCGCCTCCTCCTGTTCCATCACGTCTGCTGCTGCTGGGTTAGCGTTGCCGCGTGGTCCCTGTTTATTGAACCACTTATCTTTATTACATTTATGACTGCATGGCGGTACCTCATGCAAGGCCTGGGTTGTTGTGTCTCACAAAGCGTGGCCTTCTCCTCCTGCGCCTCCTCCTGTTCCATCACGTCTGCTGCTGCTGGGTTAGCGTTGCCGCGTGGTCCCTGTTTATTGAACCACTTATCTTTATTACATTTATGACTGCATGGCGGTACAAAGCATGCTATCCGCACGCTTCTTGTCCTCATGCAAGGCCTGGGTTGTTGTGTCTCACAAAGCGTGGCCTTCTCCTCCTGCGCCTCCTCCTGTTCCATCACGTCTGCTGCTGCTGGGTTAGCGTTGCCGCGTGGTCCCTGTTTATTGAACCACTTATCTTTATTACATTTATGACTGCATGGCGGTACCTCATGCAAGGCCTGGGTTGTTGTGTCTCACAAAGCGTGGCCTTCTCCTCCTGCGCCTGCTCCTGTTCCATCACGTGTGCTGCTGCTGCTGCTGGGTTAGCGTTGCCGGTCCCTGTTTATGGAACCTCTTATCTTTATTACATTTATGACTGCATGGCGGTACAAAGCATGCTATCCGCACGCTTCTTGTCCTCATGCAAGGCCTGGGTTGTTGTGTCTCACAAAGCGTGGCCTTCTCCTCCTGCGCCACCCTCCTCCTGTTCCATCACGTGTGCTGCTGCTGGGTTAGCGTTACCGGTCCCTTTTCCTGGAACCTCTTATATGTATTACATTTATGACTGCATGCCGACAAAAAGCATGTTACCTGTGCAAAGAAAACAGACATTTCCCGCATTTAAAAGACAGTTTTCCCTTTGAAACTTTAAAATCGATTTTCTCAAAAACTATAACCTCTTTTTGCTAAATGTTTTTTCCTCTTGTACCCACTCCCAAGGTGCACATACCCTGTAAATTTGGGGTATGTAGCATGTAAGGAGGCTTTACAAAGCACAAAAGTTCAGGTCCCCATTGACTTCCATTATGTTCGGAGTTCGGGTCGAACACCCGAACATCGCGGCCATGTTCGGCCTGTTCGGCCCGAACCCGAACATCTAGATGTTCGCCCAACACTAGTGACCGCTAGCAAGCAGGGAGTACGTGGCTGTGCAGCGGACCTATTTGTGACACCTCAACGGCACAGGCCTGCTGCCACCTCCTCTCCTTCTCCTCCTACTCCTCCTGCTACATTCTCTTTGCTGTTGTCGTCCTCCTCCTCCTTGGCTTAGTGGCAGTGCTACCCTACTGGTGCTGCGATCTCCTCTCCAGCTACACAGCCCCAGCTCCCCAGGGCTTATGCTGCATGCCAGGTACGACAGTTTCACGCCATCTTGGACATGTCTTGCCTCAAAGCCGAGAGTTACACTGGAGCAGCTCTCCTGGCTGCTCTTAACAAACAGGTGGATCAGTGGCTGACCCCGAAACAACTGGAGATTGGCAACGTGGTGTGTGACACCGGCAGCAATGTAATTTCGGCTTTGAGTTTGGGAAAGTTGACACATGTACCCTGAATGGCACATGTGCTGAATCTAGTAATTCAAAGATTTGTGTCTAAGCACCCAAGCTTAGAGGATGTCCTGAAGCAGTCCAGGAAGGTGTGTGGGCATTTCAGGCGGTCATACATGGCCATGGCGTGCTTGGCCAATTTTCAGTGGAGAAACAACTTGCCGGTGAGGCACTTGATTTGCGATAGCCCGACTCGCTGGAATTCGACACTCCTGATGTTCAACCGCCTACTACAACAGAAGAAAGCCGTCAACGACTATCTGAACAGCTATGGTCAAAGGTCAGGCTCTGGGGAGCTGGGCATTTTCTTGCCACAGTCCTGGACACTCATGTGAAATGCCTGCAGGCTCATGCGTCCGTTTGAGGAGGTGACCAACCTGGTGAGTCGCAGAGAAGGCGCCATCAGCAGCTTGATTCCATATGCTTTCTTCCTGGAGTGTGCCGTGTGTAGAGTGGTGGATCAAGCTGTGAACGAGCATGACCAGGAAGAGGCGGAAGAGTGGGAACAATCATCAGCAGAACCATATGTTTCCTCAACACCTGCGGCAGCACAGAGGATGGGGGAGGAGGAGGAGGAAGAGTCACCTGGGGAAGAGGAGTCAGATGAGGAAGGTGTTTTTTTTTTTTGAGGAGGAGACGGAAGAACAACCGCAGCAGGCATCGCAGGGGGCTTGTGCTGCTCACCTTTCCCATGGTATTGTTCGTGGCTGGGGGGAGGAGGAGAACTTACCTGACATCACTGAGGAAGAGCAAGAGGAGATGGCTAGTACGTCGGCATGCGACTTTGTGCAGATGGGGCTTTCATGCTGTCCAGCCTGTTGAGGGACCCCCGTATAAAAAAACTCAAGGGGAATGACCTGTACTGGGTGGCACGCTACTAGACCCTCAGTATAAGCACAAAATGGTGGAGATGTTACCAAATCACCAGAAGACAGAAAGGATGCAGCACTTCCACCGCAAGTTGTCAAGTATGCTTTACAGTGCGTTTAAGGGTGATTTCGCAGCACAACGGAATAAAGGTGCCACTGCCAGTAATCTTCCTCCTCCTACCATGTCCATGCAGGCAAGGACAGGATGCTCTAGCGATCTCATGGTGATGTCGGACATGCGGACATTCTTTAGTCGAATGCCTCGCCTTAGCCCTTCCGGATCCACCCTACACCAATGCCTGGACTGGCAGGTAGCCGACTACCTGGCCTTAACTGCAGATGTAGACAACAGCGATGAACCCCTGGGTTACTGGGTGCACAGGCTTGACCTGTGGCCAGAGCTGTCACAATTTGCCATCCAACTTCTGGCTTGCCCTGCCTCAAGCGTCCTGTCAGAAAGGACCTTCAGCGCAGCTGGAGGCATTGTCAGTGAGAAGAGAAGTCGCCTAGGTCAAAAAAGAGTTCATTACTTCACCTTTATCAAAATGAATGAGGCATGGATCCCGGAGGGCTTCTGCCCACCCGAAGACTAAGTCAGTCCCCACACACAGCATCTCTGCCTGCACGCCATGTGACTGCCTGCCCCAAGACTAAGTCGCTCCCCACACAGCATCTCTGCCTGCAGGCCGCTTGACTGCCTTCTTTGCCACCACCAACAGGGTCCAGGACTAAGGTGGATTCACCCAGGGGGGGCACACCTGACCCAAGATAATAAGGTGGTTGATTCATTGTGGACATACCAAATTCGATCAGCAGGACAGTCACTGTTGTTCTATCATTGAGCTTACCACAGCCCGGCGACCATATGGGCTTGAAAACCGCCATGGCCGGCACTCACGCCATGGTGCGCACCAGTCCAGCAAGGCCATTACTACACAAACAGCTGTTGGCGGTGCATTACACAGTGAGTTTGGTGTGTCAGTGTAAAGCAGTACACTAATTACACTACCTGATTGATGTATACACATGCACGATGTTTTAAAGCACTTTATGCCTCCAATTTAGCATTGCAATGTGATTTCTGCCCTTAAAACGCTGCTGTGCGTCAAATCCAGATTTTTCCCGGGACTTTTGGCTCCGCCATGCAAAACTCCAGATGTTGGAACCCTTGAAACATTGTTAAATGTTTGGTAAAGCAGATTACACTATGTGATTGTTTTCTACAGATATGGTAGCGCGCAGTGGATATAACTGATTCAATATATGTTTGTAGTTTTCAAAGTTCGTCTGCCCATTGAAGTCTATTGCGGTTCGCGAAGTTCGCGCGAACCGGAACTTTTGCGGAAGTTCGCGTTAAAGGTTCGCGATCCTAAAATCGAAGGTTTGAGCCATCTCTACCCACAACCATTTCACAATATCTAGGATGGTGCTTTAATATAACGTTTACTTTGCTAGTGAAACAATCCTGGATAGATGGATCAAAAGCAGAGCTGGTTCTCAGTAAAAACCATATAGGCCGTGGCCTAGGGCTGAAACATTCAGGTACAACATCCTTTACTTCAATATAATGTGTGGTGCACCTCAATATTATGTTTTCTGCCATGTCTGAAGGTCGTAATCCCCAGTGGCAATATATCTCCAACAGTGCATTGCTGATAATCATAGGGGTTTGAGGCAAATCAGTGTGATTCCTTTGCAGCTGCTGTGTATGCCATTGTCATCTTTCAGGATTTTCCATTCCACCTTTCAGTTCCAATGGAACAGATATACACCATGCAGGATTGCTGGGCTGATGGTTAGCATGTCAAGAAGTCCCAGAACACAGATGCCATGTGTAAGTCTTAGGAAGGAGAAAGGCAGGAGGCACTAAGAAAGAGTGAGCAGTTCTAGGCAAAGGGAAAGAGATGGAAGCAGAAGGCACTGGTGACTTCATCAGCTGTGCAAATATCTTCTCTGACTCTATACATATATACAGGCAACTCTGCTGTGATGTATCACCATTAGATGTCTCCAAAAGCTGTGATACCAGACACATAACTGCCACATCTGCATCATTCTGTGAATATTCCACATCCAATGAAAAGTGACTTGACAGACAGCAAATTTTTGAATCACAGAATACACAGCTAGCTTATGGTGACTTGGAACTACTAGGATTTTTGAAGAGTGATATTATCATTAGAGATGGCCCGAACGGTTCGCCAGCAAACAGTTCCCGGCAAACTTCCGGGGTTCGCGATCGCGGAGAACCGCAAACTTTTCCGGAAGTTCGATTCGCCCCCATAGTATATCATTAGGGTCAACTTTAACCCTCTACATCACAGTCTGCAGGCACATTGTAGCCAATCAGGCTACACTCCCTCCTGGAGGCCCTCCCCCCCTTATAAAATGCAGGCAGCGTCAGGCATTGGACTCACTCCTGTGCCTGCAGTAATTAGAGAAGGGAGAGCTGCTGCAGACTCTCATAGGGAAAGCTTAGTTAGGCTCTTGTAGGCTTGTTAACTTGCTCCTTGCTGATTCTTATTGCTAAAAAAGCACCCCTCAACAGCTCTTTTGAAAGCTAATCTTGTTCTTGTGATCTATTTCTTTTTTGTGTGTGTGGCCCACTTGCATTATATTTATATACAGCCGTCAGTCAGTCACAGCTGGCCTTTGGCCCCTTAATTCCTACTGTGCCACTGCCAGGCCTGACACATTCAGTGACTACCTGTGTGTGTGACAGGCAGCTGCACATTTGTAATCCCAATCACTGCACCTGTTCACTGTTTAGTCCACCTACCTACCTACCTACCTACCTACGTGAGCGCACACATTGTTAATACCTCCAGTCATTGCACCTGTTTACTGTACGTGTGTGTGTGTGTGTGTGTGTGTGTGTGTGTGTGTGTGTGTGTGTGTGTGTGTGTGTGTGTGTGTGTGTGTGTGACAGGTGCACATTTGTAATACCCGGCAGCACTGCATATACCTACCTACCTGTTGTTCAGTGCACCCACCTACCCGCGTGAGCAAACGCAGTGTTATATTTAATACCACCAGTCACTGTACCTGTTCACGGTACGTACTCTAATTACACTTCCTGTCTGATTGATGTATACACATGCAAGATGTTTTAAAGCACTTAAGGCCTGCAATTTAGCATTCAATGTGATTTCTGCCCTTAAAACGCTGCTTTGCGTCAAATCAAGATTTTCCCCCGGGACAGCGTCTATCCCACTCATCCATGCAAAAACTCAATGTTAGACCCTTTGAAACACATTTTTCCATCACTTTTCTGGCCAACATAAGTGTTTCTAGTTTTCAAAGTTCGCCTCTCCATTGAAGTCTATTGCGGTTTGCGAAAGTTCGTGCAAACCGAACTTTTGCGGAAGTTTGTGTTCGCAATTCGAGAACCGAAAATCGGAGGTTTGGGCCATCTCTATTGTTTGTTATACAAGCATACAAAATGTATACAATTAAATCCAACGTCTACATTTGTGACTTGAAATCACCAAAAAGTACTGTAACCTATGAGTGAGTCAAGCTATTTCCTTGGCTACAGAAATGTGCTGCTGCAGAAGCATCACTTTTATTGTCATTAATTGTGAACAGTGTTTGATCTGTTTCTGCTACATAAGCTTCTGTGGACCTTTTTGTACACATGTTTACTAGGTATACAAGTATACTAGGTTAATTGATTCACAGGAAAAAGTGTTTTTTTTTAAATTTGTACTCCAGAGGTAAAGGCTCGTACCCACCTTGCGATTTTTTTGTGAGTTTCTACTGACGACCAGTGATTTTTTTTAAGCAACTGACGAATACACATACATAGGGGGCACATGTGTTCAATTAGGCGGACATTGCTTTGTGATGAGTGGTGATAACGACTGTCACAACTGTCACGTCTTTAAAGGATACCTGAAGTGACATGTGACATGATGAGATACACATGGATATCTACAGTGCCTAGCACACAAATAACTATGATGTGTTCCTTTTTTGTGCCTGAAATAGTTAAATATCAGGTATGTAAGTGGCTGACTCAGTCCTGACAGGAAGTGACTAATGTGTGACCCTCACTGATAATAAATTCCAACTATAAAACCCTTTCCTAGCACAAAATGGCTTCTGAGAGCAAGAATGAGATAAAAAAGGGAATTTCTTATCAGTGAGGGTCACACTCTAGTCACTTCCTGTCTGAGTCAGGACTGCGTCAGCCACTTACATACCTGATATTTAACACTTTCAGGCAGAGAAAGAAAAAAAGGAACACAGCATAGTTACTTGTGTGCTTGGTACTGTACATAGACATGTCTATCTCATCACGTCACATGTTACTTCGGGTATTCTTTATGATCCCAAACGACTCCCGTGCAAAGTGCCACGATAGTTTGTTTGAACTCCCATTCGTGCCCATCATGTGCCATCGTATGACATTGCGTGTTCCCACATCCAGGAAGATATATCGGGAAAGGCTTGTCATTGAGGGACGTCACTGTGATCTGTCTTTCTGCGTTGTCAGGTGAGTATTCAGCTTTACTGATACATTGCTGGTGGGATACATATGTGTGCAGATTTCACACCTTCTCTGCAAATTGGCTTATGTTTTAATTTGTGCACAGCTATTTTAGATTGGGTGCCTGTCAATATTTCAGGACATGAGGTTCTTGCTAATATAATAATGGATTGACGTTCTTTAGCAATCATAAAGTACAAAGTAAATGAAACTCAGCTGTTAAAAGTTCAAATAATTCTTGCAACTCCTAAAAAGTGGAAGTAATTCAACCAAGTCCTTTTAGGATTCCTGTCAAATAAGATCATATTTGGGCATTTTTTCCAGGTTTTTTTGTTCACTTCAGACAATAGAGATTTAGTAGAATGGGTTCTAATAAACAATGTCCAATTTCAGCATGTTCTAAAAGGAACGGTACATTATCTGCAAAGATGCTGACATGTTTGAACATGACTGCAAATTATTAATTTAGCTCAGATAAGGTTATGGAAAAAAAAGCTGTTGGTAAGAGGGAAAGAACTTGAGAACCTTCATGTCACCAAAACTAAGTACTATCAGTATCAATGTTGCACTACCATAAACCAGGATTGATGCCAATATAAATAACAAGCATTTGTTTCATTATATGTTTATTCATTTGTTTGAGCTCACATTTAATAGTAGAATTGCTGGTAATTTTGACACAACCTTAATGAAAATGTAATGGAAAGCAAGCTGCAATAGCAAAGAAAACCACCTGCATATGTAGAGCTTATTATCATACATCCACAACAGAGGCCATACTTGTGTACCCTAAATAAGTATGGTAAAATTATCCCTTTTATATACTTCTAAGCTCTGACACTGAAACAAGGTAAGTGTGGTCATACCCTACACAACCTTATTTTATCAGAATAGATGTTAGTTTCAATAAAAGCATGAAATCTTATGAAATACTATGAAAAATGTCCATCCTCTGGATCGATGTGCACTCTTTTTATTTAGAGACAAGAGAACATTGACAAGGAAAAGCCAGTTTCATGTGGGCAGGGTAATGAGCTGCACAAAGCTAGCAGTGGCATTGGTGGGATCTATACTAGATCAGTTCTTTGTTGAGATCTGATCTAAAGTTAAAGAGGAACTTAAGCAAAAAGGGGAAAAAATAAATCAATACATAGCAAAAGAGAGAAGTAAAAAAAAGAGGTGAGATCAAAAAATTATTGATATTTGCCATATAATTTGTTCATATTGTTTGATTCACAATCAGCCTCCACGTACTCATCTTTACTACTGGCAGACATGAAAAACTAGACTACACCAAATGCCATTATTTATGGGTTTTTTTTATTATAGATATACCATATATATGCACGGAGGGAGATGCTGGTTGCTTGGAAGTTGGAAAGAGCTGTTATTTCCCATAATACAACAAGGTACACAGACAGGAAACTGTCAGGACCATGGTCCTGACATCACACTGTGGGAGGGGTTTTACCACAATATCAGCCATACAGACCCCCTGATGATCTATTTGAGAAATGTTAAAGATTTCTCATGGGAAAGGGGGTATCAGCTACTGATTGGGATTCATTTTATTCCTTGGTTGCAGTTCCTCTTTAAGTGGTGCAAGGTGGTAAGCAAGTAAACAAAAATAGTGCATGGCAGTCTCTGGAGGATTTGTTTGTCTAATAAGCAAATCCTAAATTGGTAAACCATTACCCAGAACAACCATTTTCTTAATGGGAAATACACAAAATTACGTCAATATCAAAAAGAAAAAAACAAAGGTACAACAAAACAAAACTTGAAAAAGTGATTTGTACACATATCTGTATTCAGAATGATATTCTATAATAGATTAGTTACTTTTCAAGTATTTTCTTCCACACGTAAAGAAGAAAGATTTTTTCCCCCGTCCTTATTTCCAATGGATCACACATCACCAGTTCTGGTCTCTCTTTTTAAAAAGTACTTAGCATTACAATAGTGGACTGCTGCATTTCCATAAAATTGGTGTATTTCTACAAAGACTCAGCTTAGCTGTAAGCATGTATGACGAGCGCAATGACAGATGTGGTAATAGTACTAACCTAGGAGTCCATGCCTTCAGCTGTTTATGTAAGTCATACCTCATATTTAAAATGTCAGTGCACAAATAGCTGGAGTGAACAGCACAGTAGCGCTGCCAGTAGACTGAGGAACAGCAACTATGGAATCCGTCCGGTAAAGATGCAGAAAAAAAGAAAAAATTGCAGATCCCTGCCCTGTGTAGTATGTAAAGTAATGGAAAGATGTGTGTTCTATTTTTGATTTATGCTGACAATAAAAGGAGTGAGGGGCAGCAGGTAAGCTGGGTGTTAGATTATGTTACTCTCCAAAAAAACAAAATTAAAGCTTAAATTGGTGACCTATTCATTCCAGTATGATAAAATAATGAAAAGCAGGGTGGAGACCGAGGCAGGAGAGGTGCCACCCTCTTAGCGCATTGTGAGTGCTTTGCTGCTGGTGCCACTCTGAGTTGCCCACCCGTTCCTCGAATCATGGCTGAGTAAGTGGGGAGTTATGGAGCAGTTACTCACCTCTCAGTGCTGGGATCTCTCTTCAGCCATGTCACAGTGCCCCATCTCTATGACTCCTCCATCGGCATCATGTAATGAGACATGCTGCAACAAAACTAAAGGGAGATCTTCATAACAATCTGCTTGTCCCTCTGCCTATAGGAAGGTGGCTACCTAATACTGGGGGCCCATCTGGCTACTTATACTGTAGGGAACCTACCAAATACAGGTGGCACATCTGGCTATCTATACTGCAGACTGGGCTGGATTTCTGGGAAGGCCACAGAGGCCATGGCCTAGGGAGATAAAATCAGATAAGATCAAAAGGGCGACAGGACTTGGGGAGAAAAGAGGTTATATGTCAAAGTAAATCATCTCTTCTGGCCCCGCAGCCAGCCAGCGCCCTGCTCTGCACTAATAGATGAATTCCAGAGTTCCCCAATCCCTGCTTCTCTCTCTCTTACTTCCTGATGTGTTATAACAATCAGGATCGATCATAACTGTCACCTGATGATCCATTCCTCTGTATGATGGACATACAAGTGGAAGTGAGAAATAAAAGGGATTTACATTACAAAGTGTAACGATTGGTGTCAGCACGCAGAGAGAATCTGATTATTGGTGATCTGCAGTATCACCAAGAATGCAGATATATACCTGATTATTGATGATCTGCAGAATCACCGATAATACAGATATATTACTAACCTCTGGACACCTATGGGTATGTAAGTGTTTGGTGTAACAGTAGTAATGCACCTGCTGGGCAGGTGATATTAGGCAGTAAAGGAACACTGCTCTGAGAGCACAGGGACCTTCCAGCAGTCTGAGACTCTCCAAGGGGTGGAGTCAGGCTGGAGATAGGAAGGGCCAGAGAGTGAGTGATACCTGAAGGTGGATGTCACTATCTGATCTGGAGACTATCTCTTAAGGGGAGAGATAGCTCTCAAGGTTGGACATGCCTGGTCGGTAACACACGGACAGATAAAGTACAAAGACAGAAGGCTGATTCGGTATCCAAGGCAAGCAGGGTCTGGCAACGGAATATCAGATATGTGAGGTACCGAATCAGAGGACAGAGGAGTAGTCAAGAAAGCAATAAGTCATAACAGATATCAAACAATGCCTAGTCTGGGTGTGAGGTCCGTGGTCTCTCTACCCTGGAACTAGTCTGATGTAAAACACAAATGATAATACAGTTCCCTAGTCTGAGTACGAGGTCTGTGGTCTCAGCATCCTGGAACTAGACTGGAGTATAACACAAATGATAGTACAGTTCCCTAGTCTGAGTGCGAGGTCCGTGGTCTCAGCACCCTGGAACTAGCCTGGAGTATAACACAAATGATAATAGTTCAAGTAATCTGGTTCAGTGTGAATTCCCAGGTCCACCTGGTTCAAACACACTGTTGGATCTGACTAAGGTCTGAGTGCTTCCACGTAGTGTTCGCAACGGCAGACAACCTGCAACCAGCCAGCAGCAACCACACACGGAGCAGTGCTCTTCAGCAAGTCAGCTGATCGGCGTGATCAGCTGACTCTCTTTGCCCAGTATAAGAATTCTGCCTCTCAGCGCGCGCGCGCGCGCGTATTCCTAAGCCTGTGTGCACCAACAGACTCAGCCACACCAGACACACGCTACCGCGTGCAAACCGCCGCGCTGGAAGCGGAACCAGCCGCCTTATTGTTGTTGCATGCGGCAGCTTTTCCGCGTTCTGCCCTGCTACCAGACACTCGCTTCCGCGTGTAAACCACCGCATTGGACGCGGAATCAGCCGCCTCCTCAGTAGCACACGCGGTGGCTTTTCCGCATTCTCTCACAGTGCGCCCCCCCCACCCCCCCCCCCCCGAGGAGTGGACTCCGGACTTCTCCTGCCCGGCTTCTCAGGATGCAAGTTATGGAACTCCCTTTTCAACTCCTCTGCGTGCATGCGACATTCTTGTACCCGAGTTCTCTCAACAATGCCATACCCCTTCCAGTGTACCAAATACTGCATGGAGTTCTGCACAAGCCGAGAGTCTAGAATCTTCTCAATTTCATACTCTGGTTGGTCATCAATCAACACAGGGAGGGGGGGGGGAGCGGAATCCACGTGTACTGCCAGCTTGAGCAAGGACACGTGGAACGATCTCACACCTCGCATGCTGGTGGGGAGATCAATGGCATAAGTGACATCATTGATTTTCCTGGTCACTGGAAATGGACCCACAAATCTGGGACCTAACTTGGGAGACAGTTGTTTCAGAGCCAGAGCCTCCTCAAATTTCTTTCTACCATTCCCCAAGTCTGCTTCAAGGACCTCTGCCAATCCTCCAGGGCTGGAAACGGAGTGGCAGCCACTGGTAATGGGGTGAACTTAGGTAACCTTCCTGTCACCACCTGGAATGGGGAAAAACCTGAGGAGGAGCTCTTCAAGTTGTTGTGTGCAAATTCTGCAAATGGCAGGAATTTGACCCAGTCGGTCTGAACATCTGCCACATAACACCTCAGAAACTGTTCAAGAGACTGATTGGTTCTCTCGGCCTGATGAAAAAGATAGTTCCATGTCCAACTGATAGCAGAATGCCCTCCAAAACTTAGAAATAAATTGGACTCCCCGGTCTGACACTATATTTTCCGGAATACCATGCAGCCGGAAAATATGTTGGATGAAGAGATCGGCCAACTCCTGGGCTGAGGGGAGTCCTTTCAGGGGGACAAAATGGTCCATCTTGCTGAAACGATCGACTACCACCCAAATGACCGTCATGCCCTCAGACCTGGGGAGTTCGCCCACAAAATCCATGGACAGATGGGTCCATGGCTCATTTGGGACTGGCAATGATTGCAATGTCCCAACAGGTGCCTGACGGGAGGGTTTGCTTCTAGCACACACTGCACATTCTCTTACATACTCTTTGCAGTCAGTTGCCAATGACGGCCACCAGGCACCCCTCGCCACGAGGTCCTGAGTTCTGGTGGCCCCAGGATGCCCAGCATTCTTGTGGGAATGGAACAACTGCAGAATTTGAAGACGAAAAGGCAATGGTATGAACATGACCCCTTCAGGCTTCCCCTTAGGTACATCCTGTTGGAACGGACTCAACGTTTTTGTCCAGTCCCTTCAGGTCTCAGTGGCTGCCAGAACCACTTTCTGAGGAAGAATGGTTTCTGGGTCTGAGGGCTGTGCTGTCTCGGGCTCAAAACATCTGGACAAAGCATCAGCTTTGATGTTCTTACTACCAGGGGTATACGTGATTACAAATCTGAATCTCGAGAAGAATAATGACCACCGAGCCTGTCGGGGGCTAAGTCTCTTAGCGCCCTCAATGTACTCCAAATTCTTGTGGTC
Organism: Hyperolius riggenbachi; assembly: GCF_040937935.1. NCBI lineage: Eukaryota > Metazoa > Chordata > Amphibia > Anura > Hyperoliidae > Hyperolius > Hyperolius riggenbachi. The sequence continues at coordinate 527,156,295 of NC_090646.1, read as the reverse complement.
AGTATAGACAGTAATGGTATGTTCTGCACCCTCTAGCCAATGTCGCCATTCCTCAAAGGCCAACTTAATGGCTAGAAGTTCCCTATTGCCTATATCGTAGTTCTTCTCTGCGGGTGAAAACCTACGTGAAAAATAGGCACAGGGGTGTAACTTTCCCTGCAACCCAGAACGCTGAGACAGCACAGCCCCCACTAGTGTTGGGCGAACAGTGTTCGCCACTGTTCGGGTTCTGCAGAACATCACCCTGTTCGGGTGATGTTCGAGTTCGGCCGAACACCTGACGGTGCTCGGCCAAACCGTTCGGCCATATGGCCGAACTAAGAGCGCATGGCCGAACGTTCCCCGAACGTTCGGCTAGCGCTGTGATTGGCCGAACGGGTCACGTGGTTCGGACCCGAACGCGCTCTGATTGGCCGAACTGTCACGTGGTTCGGGTAAATAAATACCCGAACCACGTCATATCTCCGCCATTTGTCTGTGGGTTTAGCTTTGGGTAGGCAGGCAGGGTAGTTCGCGCTCCAGCCACGCTAGCCAGGGTCCCCCCCAGTCATTGTGTGTCACTGCTGGGAACAGTAGTACACCGCTCGTTCAGCCACACTATATAGCATTCTGTGTACTGTTCTGTGTCTGCTGGGAACAGTGGTACACCGCTCGTTCAGCCACACTATATAGCATTCTGTGTACTGTTCTGTGTCTGCTGGGAACAGTGGTACACCGCTCGTTCAGCCACACTATATAGCATTCTGTGTACTGTTCTGTGTCTGCTGGGAACAGTAGTACACCGCTCGTTCAGCCACACTATATAGCATTCTGTGTACTGTTCTGTGTCTGCTGGGAACAGTAGTACACCGCTCGTTCAGCCACACTATATAGCATTCTGTGTACTGTTCTGTGTCTGCTGGGAACAGTAGTACACCGCTCGTTCAGCCACACTATATAGCATTCTGTGTACTGTTCTGTGTCTGCTGGGAATAGTGGTACACCGCTCGTTCAGCCACACTATATAGCATTCTGTGTACTGTTCTGTGTCTGCTGGGAACAGTAGTACACCGCTCGTTCAGCCACACTATATAGCATTCTGTGTACTGTTCTGTGTCTGCTGGGAACAGTAGTACACCGCTCGTTCAGCCACACTATATAGCATTCTGTGTACTGTTCTGTGTCTGCTGGGAACAGTAGTACACCGCTCGTTCAGCCACACTATATAGCATTCTGTGTACTGTTCTGTGTCTGCTGGGAACAGTAGTACACCGCTCGTTCAGCCACACTATATAGCATTCTGTGTACTGTTCTGTGTCTGCTGGGAATAGTGGTACACCGCTCGTTCAGCCACACTATATAGCATTCTGTGTACTGTTCTGTGTCTGCTGGGAACAGTAGTACACCGCTCGTTCAGCCACACTATATAGCATTCTGTGTACTGTTCTGTGTCTGCTGGGAACAGTAGTACACCGCTCGTTCAGCCACACTATATAGCATTCTGTGTACTGTTCTGTGTCTGCTGGGAATAGTGGTACACCGCTCGTTCAGCCACACTATATAGCATTCTGTGTACTGTTCTGTGTCTGCTGGGAACAGTGGTACACCGCTCGTTCAGCCACACTATATAGCATTCTGTGTACTGTTCTGTGTCTGCTGGGAACAGTGGTACACCGCTCGTTCAGCCACACTATATAGCATTCTGTGTACTGTTCTGTGTCTGCTGGGAACAGTGGTACACCGCTCGTTCAGCCACACTATATAGCATTCTGTGTACTGTTCTGTGTCTGCTGGGAACAGTAGTACACCGCTCGTTCAGCCACACTATATAGCATTCTGTGTACTGTTCTGTGTCTGCTGGGAACAGTAGTACACCGCTCGTTCAGCCACACTATATAGCATTCTGTGTACTGTTCTGTGTCTGCTGGGAACAGTAGTACACCGCTCGTTCAGCCACACTATATAGCATTCTGTGTACTGTTCTGTGTCTGCTGGGAATAGTGGTACACCGCTCGTTCAGCCACACTATATAGCATTCTGTGTACTGTTCTGTGTCTGCTGGGAATAGTGGTACACCGCTCGTTCGCCACTGTATAGCATTGTGCTCTGTGTCGCTGCTGGGAATAGTGGTACACCGCTCACCCGTCACTGTATAGCATTGTGCTCTGTGTCGCTGCTGGGAATAGTGGTACACCGCTCACCCGTCACTGTATAGCATTGTGCTCTGTGTCGCTGCTGGGAATAGTGGTACTGTATAGCATTTCTGTACTGCCACTGTACTGCTGCCAGTCAGCGTGTACTGTAAGGATAAGTGAAATGAGGAAGAAATCCGGTGAAAGAGGGAGGGGCAAGGGAAGAGGTGTTTCCCCTGACGGTTCACGTACAGGCCACAGGGGAGCACCCAAGAAAACCCACTCAATACCGCCCATGTTGTCCAGGACAACAACCCTCACAAATCCAAAAGAACAGGACCAGATAATTACTTGGATGACCTCTCAAGCGTCCAGCAGTGGGTTAAGCAGCACCAGCACATCACGCACGAGGTCCGAGTCCTCAGCCAGTTACAAGGAGCCAGTGGGCACAAAGCTGACACAACCGGCAGCGACACCACGCACACAACTGCCAGATAACCAGTCCGATGAATTACCTCAGGACACAATGGGGTATTCGCAGGAGCTATTCCCAGCCCAACAAACTTCCACCTTTCAAAGGTCAATGGAGGAACAGCCAGAAATGTTGTGCCTGGATTCACAACCGTTAACTGTGGGAAATGCACCGCGCACTGAAATACAAGGCGAGTCCGAAGAGGACTCGGAAACCCAAATCCCAGAGCAATTTGGGCAGGAGGGGTTGCAATTGCAGGAGGTCGGCCGACAAGATCTGGAAGACGACGTTGGAGTGTGCTGCGCAGAGGTTGTTGTGGGGAGCTCTACTCCACGGCGGTGGCCCACAATGACATATGACGAGTTTGAGGAGATGGAAGAGGAGGGTATGGACAATGTGGACAGAGACCCAGATTTTGTTTGTGAACGAGAACATCGCCGTCGTAGCAGCAGCACAGATGAGTCTGTTGAAGAACACACTGCTGCACGAGTTCGCCTTGTGCCACAAGGTAGGCGGCGCGCAATTTCAGGCACCACAAGCGTGGAAGTTCAAGTGAGAGGCAAAAGAGGAGCAAACAGAAATCGCCAGCAAGGAGGCAGGTGCTCCAAAGTCTGGGCTTTCTTTGAAGACTGCACTGAGGATGTTACCATGGCGATTTGCAAGGTGTGCAAGACCCGCCTGAGCAGGGGGAAAAATATTAACAACCTCTCCACCACCAGCATGAGCCGTCACATGCTATCCAAACATCCCACTCTTTGGGCAAACGCGTCAGGACAGGGTACCAGAAACAACACTGCCTCCCTTGGGTTCACCAGACTCACCACCAGACCCGCCTCAGCAGCAGCAGTAGCCCAGCCATTGCGTGGTTCACAACATTCACAAACATCAGACGACGCTGACACTGTCACTTTCCGGAGTAGTGCTCTTGAGGTCTCCCAGTGTTCATCAAACACAACAACCAACAGCCCTTCCGTGTGCAGCGCTACGGTTCAGTTGTCTGTGTCGGAGATGTTTGAGCGCAAGAGGAAATTGCCAGCAAATGACCCCCGGGCCGTGGCAGTAACAGCCAGCATAGCCAAGCTTCTGGCCTGCGAAATGCTGCCATATCGATTGGTGGAGACAAACAGCTTCAAGGGCATGATGTCAGTGGCCATCCCACGTTACGTGGTTCCCAGCCGCTACCACTTTGCGCGCTCTGCAGTGCCTGAGTTGCATGAGCACGTGGTCAGCAAAATAACCCGAAGCTTGAAGAATGCCGTTGCCTGCAAGGTTCACCTCACCACTGACACCTGGACGAGTGCGTTCGGCCAGGGTCGATACATCTCCCTTACCGCGCACTGGGTGAACCTTGTGGAGCCTGGCAGCGATTCCTCACCTGCTACGGCACGGGTGTTGCCCACGCCACAAACAGCTGCACCGCCGTCCCTCCCACTGGATAACAGCAGCACCTACCTCTCTGACTCCTTCTCCTCCAACGCATCTCAAAGCTGTACCTCATCCGGAAACGCTAACCCAGCAGCAGTAGGATCGTGGAAGCAGTGCAGCACAGCTGTTGGCATGCGTCAGCAAGCGTTGCTGAAGCTAATCTGCCTTGGGGATAAGCAGCACACAGGGGAGGAAATTTGGAGGGGAATAAAGGAACAGACGGATTTGTGGCTGGCACCGCTGGACCTGAAACCGGGCATGGTTGTGTGTGATAATGGGAGTAATCTCATTCGCGCTTTAAGGTTGGCTAAGCTGACACACATCCCTTGCCTGGCGCACGTGATGAACCTAGTAGTTCAGCGGTTCCTGAGGACATACCCAGGCGTGCCCGATCTGCTGTTGAAGGTGCGTCGAGTGTCCAAACATTGTAGAAATTCCAGTACTGCTTCGGGGGCACTCGCCAAGATGCAGGAGCGCTTCAATCTCCCCCACCATCGCTTGCTGTGTGATGTCCCTACGCGCTGGAATTCTACGCTGCACATGCTAGCCCGCTTTTGCGAGCAGAAGAGTGCAGTGGTCCAGTACATGACGGCGCAGTACCGAGGCGCATCCGGCCAGCTGCCAAGCTTCTGTGGATCCGATTGGGCCAACATGTTGGACCTCTGCCAAGTCCTCCAAAATTTTGAGCAATCCACGTTGCTTGTGAGCAGTGACAACTCTTCAGTCAGCATTACCATACCACTGCTGTGTTTACTGAAGAGGTCGATGTTAAAAATCAAGGAAACAGCTGTCATGATGCAACTGGGGGAATCTGAAGGAGAAAACGATCAGCGTGATGGTACCAACATCAGGCCATCCGCCTCAGGGAACGCTGGCCCCAGCAGCTATGACGAAGAAGAGGAGGAGGAACAGCTGGAGTTGGAGCAGGAATTTCATGCCACCACTGACGAGGGCCAGAGCGGTGCACGTTGGACTTCCACAATTCAACGCGAATGGTCAGCAGAAGCAGACCAGGAGGAAGGTGACGACTATGATGCATCACAACAACTATCACAACGCTCACAAGAGGATGATGAGGATTCTGGTAGGACTCTGGCACACATGGCTCAATTCATGCTAGACTGCATTGAACGTGACCCACGCATTGTGCGCATTCTGGACAACACCAATTACTGGGTTTATACCCTTCTGGATCCACGGTACAAACACAATGTTCCAAAACTGCTTGAAGAAAGAGTCAGACAGGTCAAAATGGAAGAATACCAGCAGGCCCTTGTGGAGACTTTAGAGAGGAGATTGACATCCTCCCCCTCCTCTAGCCAGTTGTACGCAGACAGACTGACTTCCGCAAACCCAGGACGACCAGGAGGGCAGCAAACAACGCAAGCCGCAGCTAGTACCCAAAAGGGAATGGTATCGGCAGTGTCCTTGGAGTGGGAAAATTTTCTGACACCCATGCAGCCGCAGCCCACTGAACAGCAAGCGTGCAGATCCACCTCCAACACCGATCGCCTGGAGAAGATGGTCAAGGACTACATGTCAGATGGCGTAGCTGTGTCGAACCATCCATCTGCACCCTTCAACTATTGGGTATCGAAGCTAGACACCTGGCACGAACTGGCAATGTACGCAATAGAGGTGCTGGCTTGCCCAGCAGCCAGCGTTATGTCGGAACGCTGTTTCAGTGCTGCCGGAGGCATCGTCACAGATCGGCGTATCCGCCTCTCTACAGAAAATGCAGACCGTCTGACTCAAATTAAAATGAATCAATCCTGGATTGGAAATGACCACGCAACACTCCAGGACCCCAACCAAGTAACATGACCAATGAACATCTGGGATGGTGTTGCGTTTCCGGGCCCTGTTTATTGAACCTCTCATCTGTATTACATTTATGACTGCATGGCGGCAAAAAGCATTGCTGCTATATCCGCACGCTTTTTGTCCACATGCAAGGCCTGGGTTGTTGTGTCTCACAAAGCGTGGCCTTCTCCTCCTGCGCCTGCTCCTGTTCCATCACGTCTGCTGCTGCTGGGTTAGCGTTGCCGCGTGGTCCCTGTTTATTGAACCACTTATCTTTATTACATTTATGACTGCATGGCGGTACAAAGCATGCTATCCGCACGCTTCTTGCCCTCATGCAAGGCCTGGGTTGTTGTGTCTCACAAAGCGTGGCCTTCTCCTCCTGCGCCTGCTCCTGTTCCATCACGTCTGCTGCTGCTGGGTTAGCGTTGCCGCGTGGTCCCTGTTTATTGAACCACTTATCTTTATTACATTTATGACTGCATGGCGGTACAAAGCCTGCTATCCGCACGCTTCTTGCCCTCATGCAAGGCCGGGGTTGTTGTGTCTCACAAAGCGTGGCCTTCTTCTCCTCCTGCGCCACCCTCCTCCTGTTCCATCACGTGTGCTGCTGCTGGGTTAGCGTTACCGGTCCCTTTTCCTGGAACCTCTTATATGTATTACATTTATGACTGCATGCCGACAAAAAACATGTTACCTGTGCAAAGAAAACAGACATTTCCCGCATTTAAAAGACAGTTTTCCCTTTGAAACTTTAAAATCGATTTTCTCAAAAACTATAAGCTCTTTTTGCTAATTTTTTTTTCCTCTTGTACCCACTCCCAAGGTGCACATACCCTGTAAATTTGGGGTATGTAGCATGTAAGGAGGCTTTACAAACCACAAAAGTTCGGGTCCCCATTGACTTCCATTATGTTCGGAGTTCGGGTCGAACACCCGAACATCGCGGCCATGTTCGGCCTGTTCGGCCCGAACCCGAACATCTAGATGTTCGCCCAACACTAGCCCCCACCCCTACCTCTGAGGCATCTACCTCCACGATAAAGGGGAAGGTGGTGTCGACATGTCTCAAAATGGGTGCAGTACAAAACAATTTCTTTAGAGTGGAGAAAGCAGCATGGGCCTCAGGGGACCAGTGGTGAGTATCTGCCCCTTTCTTTGTGAGACTGGTAGGAGGTGAGATAACCGTAGAGTACCCCTTTATGAACCTCCTATAGTAGTTGGCGAACCCCAGAAACCTCTGGAGAGCCTTCAATCCCACAGGTTGGGGCCACTCCAAAACAGCTGAATCTTTTCCAGGGTCCATAGAGAGGCCAGAGGTTGAAATTATGTACCCTAGAAAGGCAACAGAGGTCACTTCGAAAATGCATTTCTCCAGCTTAGCATACAGCATGTTTTGTCTTAACTTCCGTAACGCAAACTTAACATGATCTCTGTGCTCTGAGAGGTTGGATGAGAAAATTAGTATGGCCTCAATTCACGGAGCATTATCAAACGTTTATCAAACACTTTATCAAACGTTTGATAATTTACCTCATGGGTAAAATCTCATTTTAAATTCACTAAGGTGCTATATATTTATCGAATGTTTTACCAATAAAACGTTCAACAAATATATAACACCTTAGTGAGATTTTACCCATGAGGTAAATTATCAAACGTTTGATAAAGTGTTTGATAAACGTTTGATAATGCTCCGTGAATTGAGGCCTATGTCGTCTAAGTATACTAAGACGAATTTGCCCAACACCTCTCTAAAGACTTCATTAATCAGCTCTTGAAAGACGGCCGGGGCATTACACAACCCAAAGGGCATCACCAGGTACTCGTAGTGCCCATCGGGTGTGTTAAAGGCCGTCTTCCATTCATCGCCGTCCCTGATCCGCACAAGGTTGTAAGCACCCCTCAAATCCAGTTTTGAGAAAATCTTAGCATTGGTGACTTGAGTAAATAAATCGTCTATTAAAGGCAAAGGATAGCGATTTTTTACTGTAATTTTATTTAAGCCTCGATAATCAATGCAGGGTCGGAGGCCTCCATCTTTCTTTTTCACAAAAAAAACCCCTGCCCCTGCCGGGGATCGAGAAGGGCGAATAAAACCTTTAGCTAAGTTCTCTCGGATGTATTCCTTCATGGCCAACTTCTCTGGCCCAGATAAATTATAGAGATGACCGCTAGGGGGCATACAACCAGACCTGAGATCAATGGGGCAATCAAAGGGACAGTGTGGAGGAAGTTTATCTGCTGACTTGGGACAGAACACGTCTGCAAATTACTGAATACTGATCTGGCAATCCCTCCATGTGAATCTTGGTTTTACCAAAGGTTACTTTCGCTAGACGATGATAGCAATGGGCAGACCAGCTTGTTAGCTGACCCGTAGCCCAATTAATCTGAGGCGAGTGAATTTGTAACCATGGCATGCCAAGAATGAATGCCATTCGTAACACAAAAAATGATAAACATTCTTTATGCAACACCCCTATTGTGACCCCCAAGTCTGGGGTCTGGGAAAGAGGGTGATTACTCTGCAGAGGGGAATCATCCACTGCAGTGACCGGAATCTGTTGTTTTAGTGGGGAGATCGGAATCCCCAAATTCTTAGCAAACTCATAATCCATAAAATTAGCTGCTGAGCCAGAGTCTATGAAGGCCTCAGTAGTTTCTGTCTTATCCTGCCAGGATATAGTGCAAGGGAGAAGAAAACGTTTGTCATCGAGAGGTAAAGACTGCGCGCCTAGGGTATTACCTCCGACTACACCTAGGTGGCAGCGTTTCCCGACTTCTTGGGACAATTCTGCACTTTATGACCCCCCTCTGCACAGTATAGACAGTTTCCCTACGTCTCCGTTCCACCTGAGACAATCTCAACCGACCAATCTGCATTGGTTCCGGTGGGGGTGAAGATGGAACAGAAGGAGACGCTGCGTAGGACAAGTACCTTACATTGTTCCTACCCCGGGTCTGTCTTTGGTATCGTAAACGACGATCAATTCTGATGGCCGATGAAATGGCCTCATCAATGGATTTGGGCTCAGGATGACCCAACATTAAATCAGAAACTGCGTCTGACAACCCCGATAAGAAACAGTCTAAAAGAGCGAATGAGTCCCATCGAGCTGATACTGCCCACTTTCTAAACTCCGCAGCATAGTTTTCTACCGGACCTTTGCCCTGCCGCAACGACTTGAGCTTCCGCTCAGCGGTAGAGGCAATATCCGGGTCATTGTAAATTATAGCCATAGCTTTAAAAAAATTCCTCTACCGAGGTCAGGGCCTTATCCCCCGTGGGAAGGCTATATGCCCAAGTCTGGGAATGCCCTGACAGTAGAGTCTTAATGAAGGTTACTCTCTGTGCCATGGTCCCTGATGAATTAGGTCTTAACTCAAAGTATGATAACACTCTGTTTCTAAAATTTCGGAAGTCAGATCTGTGACCAGAAAACCTTTCAGGTACAGACATGCGTATGTCTGTGCTAGGAGGAGATCGCACGGTATCCACAGCCGTCTGATAAACTTGTACAGTACCAGACAAAGCGTTGATTTGAGTCTGGTGACTGTCCAGTACTCGGGTGTAATTCTCCACCATAGTGGTGAGTACATCGAGACGGCTGCGGAGTGCGTCCATTTGGGTTTGGTCTGCCGTTCTGTAACGATTGGTGTCAGCATGCAGAGAGAATCTGATTATTGGTGATCTGCAGTATCACCAAGAATGCAGATATATGACACTGACCCCAGCAGCAGTTAATTACACTCTTATCTAACCCTAATTTTTGATTGTTTCTCAGTGATCTCTTGTATGCTTCATTTAACTCTTTCCTGACTCATTTTCTGTCCTTCAGCTCCTACCATCTATGAGAACTGCAGGAATAAAAATGCTGTTTGCTTTCCTTTCATTGCTACACTGTCACTGTCACCTGAGCTGTTACTACCTCTATGCTAATGTGTATGGTTTGGCATCCTTCTGCTTTCCTGTAGCAGTAGAGCATTGTACCATCTTGGCCATCAGCAACAGCAGAGAGTTTTTAATCAGGATGATACCATTTATTGGCTTAAAAGAAAAAGAGTAAGCTCTCGTATACTGTCAATATGTTAGAGCACACCACCATATGTACATTCAGCATTCAAAAGAGATGCATAGATTTTTCAGCAAATATAAATAAATGTCATTCAGATGCCTTAAAGTGGAGCTGAACTCTTGCACAGGACAGAAGGAAAACAGAGAAATGTACCCTGTATGTATTTAGAGAGCCTGTCTAATTCCCCCTCATCTGTGTCTTATCACAAGTTGTAATCTTATCTCTACACTGTGTCACCTGACTGCCACAACATCTAAGCTCATTTGAAAGCCCAGGATGTTAACGATATGTCTGCTTCCATGAAAGCAGGAAGTAGACACACTGCAGATTTCTTGCAGGATTTATATCAGCTGTAACAAAGAAATGTTTTTATTTAAAGGTTATGTTGTTGCATATCTTTTAGAGCAGAGAGGAAGTTTTGAGTTCAGGTCCACTCTAATTACAACAGAACATCCAAAGTGGGTCTTGACAGGATGTTTGCTACTTACCTGTTCTCTGTTTTGGATGGGCTTCTCTCCATTGCACTGCCCTGCCACCTGTTTGTTGACTGCAGCGAGTCGCACAGAGGAAAAAGAAGCAGCGCATGCTCTGGCCACTCATGCTCTCTGTCACCTGTCTGTGGCTCCAACTGCAGCCAGTCACACAGAGGACAAAGAAGCAGCACATGCTCTGGCCACTCGCGCACCCTGTAATTTCCCGCTCCTGCCCGGATGTGCACAGCAACCGAGGCCGGTACAGTGTTGTGCATTCTTGGCAAGTACCGGTCATACATCAGCATAATTTCTCAAGAATGCATGCCCAGAACACTATAGGCTGCTGTGCACATTCGGGCAGGAGCGCAAATTACAGGAATTATTTGTTGAATGGGGGCAGAGCAGCACAACTGAAATTTGCCCATTTAAACCAGTGATCGCTAGTCAGAGTGTTGGACAGAATGTTTTTTGGTGGTGGTGGAGGTGGGGTGGGGGTGGGGGGCATGCGGGGGTGGGGCTGGTGACAGCAGGCCTAGGGCACTGGAAAGTGCAAATCCAGCCCTGACTGCAGAGGGAAGCAGCCTAAAACTGGGGGCACATCTGGCTGCCTATATTGTGTAGGTACGGGGCAAGCTAACACTGGGTACACATCTGGCTTCATATAATGGGGGACCTACTAAATACTGGGGCCACATCTGGCTGCCTATACTTGGGGGGGGCTACCTAATACTGGAGCCACATCTGGCTGCCTATACTGGGGGGGGGGCTACCTAATACTGGGGCCACATCTGGCTGCCTATAGTGTGGGGATATGGGGCAACCTAACACTGGGTGTACATCTGGTTTCATATAATGGGGCCACATTTCAGACATTTATGTCAAGTGTATTGTGGGTAGTGACCTGCTGCTCCAAATAAACTGATTTCTGCAGATCTGTACAGCACAGCATCAGAACTGAGAGCCAGTGGCGTAGCTAAGGAGCTGTGGGCCCCGGTGCGAGCTTTACATGGGGTACCCCAAGTGCTCTATACATAACAACTGATACAGCGCACCAAAACCTGCCAATGGCAACTACAGTGTCAGAGGTGCAAGGAGGGGATGGTAAACAGTTTGTTAATGATTACCACTATTCAAAGTATCTATAGAAGTGATTATTATGAGCAAAGAACCAATAGGGAGCTAATACTGTGATAGAGGGTGGACCCTTCAGGGCCCCTCTGCCCCAAGGGCCCCGATGCGGTCGCTACCTCTGCACCCCCTATTGCTACGCCCCTGCTGAGAGCAAATCAAGGTCTAAAATGTGCCTTATATTACTTCAAGACATAGCAGTTTGCCTTCAGTCGACCAAACAGAATGTGTGATATGTGTAGCAGAATTCTCTGCCGTGCAAGCAATAGATAAAGCTATAGCTATTTCAGTATCACTTTGGATAGTATTGTGAAAATAAATACATAATATTTCCTTCATCTTTTTCTCATTTCCCCCATAATAAACCTTATTTTCTCTTAACATGTTCCTCGAATATTCCCATTGCCCTGGTCATTGGAATATTAATTGAAACTGTATGCTTTCTCTTTTCTTTTTTGCCCATGGGGCTGTAGATCTTTGCAGGGAAGAGATTCCATATAGCAGAGATGCTGGATACACTCTGAGTTATTCAGTGACTCATCCATCAGTGGCCATCACGTCTCAAATTAGTTTCATCATGTCTGAACTGTTAGTGTGGATAATGGTTTTCAAACCAATGTAGAAAATCGTGCATACGTTTGTGCCTCTGTAGTATGCGGCATGATGCACTGTGCGGGGCGACGTAGTGTTTGATTGTTGTCTGTTACATTGTTTCTGACACTTCTCACCACTTTACGCTATCATAATTGTTTGTTCTGTCCCCACTTTGTTTCTGTTTCTCGTTGCTCTCTGTCTTTCTTACTTTCACTGAGAATTTTCTCAATGAACTTAGCTGAACCTGTCATTATTTGAACATACTAGTGGAAAGACAAAGCCAAAGTTTAACTGAAATAAGCGTTTATCCGTAACCAAAAGTTCCTCTAATCAGTGTGGGTTGGTCAAATGATATGGGTTATACAAACTCACAAGCATCCACACTTATTCTGCTGGATTAGATTTCACAAAATCCATACTTTGTCAAAAGCAGTGATGAGCGAAAATGCCGATATGCTGTTTGCATTAACTGCTTGCCGACCGCTCCATGCCAATTGGTGTGAACGCAGCGGTAGCGCCAGGACCACTCCACGGTTAGGGGCGGTGATTGCAGGTGATTGTAGGGGATCGTGCGTGCCGATGCGCGCGCATCCCCACTGGAATGACGGAGCTCCGCTCCGCCTTCAGTCTCCCAATGGCGATCGCCGCTCAGAGACTATCAATAATCATGTACAGCGCTGCGATGTAAGGCAGCGCTGTACTAGGGACAGCCGTGTGACACGGCTGTCTCCTCTGTAGGCAGGGAAATGATCCGCTGTTAAAGGCTGAAGCCTATGACAGCTGATCACACTGATTGGCTGGTGGGGGGAGGGAGGGTGGATTAAAAAATAAAAAAAAAAATAAGCAAATTTATTAAAAAAAAATACATAAATATTTATAAAAAAAAAGAAAAAACATTTGGGGAGCAATCAGACCCCACCAACAAAGAGCTCTGTTGGTGGGGAGAAAAGGGGTGAAATCACTTTTGTGCTGAGTTGTGCGACCCTACAGTGAGGCCTTAAAGCTGCAGTAGCCTATTTAGTAAAAAATGGCCTGGTCACTAGGGGGGTTTAACACTGCGGTTCTTAAGTGGTTATTTTTTCCAAAAATAATATTAAATTCCACTTTCGATCGAAAATGCCATTGAGAATCATTTTTGTAATACATTTGTGATCTTTTGCATTTTTTTCTAAAAAGAAATGATTTTACGTTTTTCATGAATTTTTGCAAAATTGTTTCCTTTGACAATATTTCAGGAATACACTGTATTTTCACAAACATTTTCTTGAAATCTAATATATTTTCTCAAAAATCGATGCAAAAATCAATCAGCACTGGTCAAAAGTATGTAGGTGCTACATACTATACTGTTCACTGACTTTCTTAACCCTCTTAGCGGTAAGCCGCCGCAGAGGATATCTCAGCCCCTGGTGGGGCAATTTGCCTCATTTAAAGTGCTGTACGTGCAGCTAGCACTTTGCTAGCCGTGCGTACAGCTTGATCTCTGCTGCTCTGCGGCAATCGTCTGCACGCAGCGGCGGAAGAGGGCCCCCCGCCAGAGCCCTGCGCTGCCAGGACCAATGACTTCCAGGCAGCGCTATGGGCTGGATCTGAGGCGTCTGACGTCAGGACGTCGGCTGACGTCCATGACGTCATTCTGATCGTCGCCATGGCGACAGGAAAAGCCAAACAGGGGAATGCGTTATTAACATTCCCCTGTTTGCTATTAATGCCAGCGACGATCGCACTAGAGGGACACATGCGCCCTCTAGTGTTGTTTCTTGTAGCTATCACTCTGGTAGCTTTACATAAAACAATTTTTTTTTTTTAAATGTATTTCTGCCTATTTGGCAGAATTAAAGAACCGCCAGGAGGGTTAACTGACCACTGACACACAAAAACTGACCATTTACTGGATTGAGCAATGACAAGAAGACACTAACCATTGACTGAAGCCTGACAAGCAGATACTGACTACTGACAGCCAGAGACAGATCATGAATGGGCTTACATGAGTGGCAGTCAAACCACTGAATAGAGTGACCTCTAACAGGCAAACATTGATAGAGGGCAGGAATGTGGGACAAGATCTCCTTGCAGAAATGTAAAGCAGCATGGCACATCCAAAATAAAAGCCAACTTTAATAGAAAAACTGTTTTAAATTACATCAAACAATGGTACAGTCACTATGGAGAGAGAGGGAACACAGCATGAACAGAGGTCAATAGCCGTTTTAAAAGTATTAGAGACAGATTATATCAGTAGGACAGTCAAGTCATTTGCATTGTTTAAAAAAGAAATTAATATGTCACTCTCCATATCCCTCTCACTTCAAGTGAGCTTCAATAATGAAAAAAATGGTTCCTATGGAATACACAAATGCTTTGGTTTAGGAAATAAGCCAATCGGCTTATTAGATAATGTGTCAGCCTTACATTGAGTTATTTTGACTTCTGTGACCCGTTGCACATTAACCTAACCTAACCTAACTGTGCTAAACAGTAAACACCCAAATAATTTTAGACCTTTCTTTTTCAATCAGATGCCTCACAGTGAACATCAAGAAAACAATGGCCACAATTTGCCAAGCTAATCGCCTGTCTTTAATACTAATTCTGAGCTGTTTTTACTGTTATTACCATGGTGATAAATGATGCAGTATTCACTAAGCAATTCACCTAATGCAAACCCTAAAATACGTATTCCCTCCTTAAGTTTAGGAGTTATTGCTAAAGTTAACGACTGAATCCTTAAATTAACAATTCAGTCCTAATCTTAAACACAGGATGTTAATTCACAGAGAGGAACTGAACTGATAACAACTGTATAGTGTGTGAGGAATTAGCACCTAGCCTAAGCTGTCATTAAGTGGAAAGTTACTAGAGATTGCAATGTAAAGTGCAGGATTCTGAGCTGTCTGCTTCATTTTTTAGTATTTTATACAGAAGGGTACTGTGTATAGAGAGAAATACATAGGAGGCACACAGAGAGGGAGGAAGAGAGATACATCAAGCGTATTTATATACACACACAGCCACACAAAGACATGCACAGACACACACACAAACAGACACAGAGACAGACACTGCCTCTCTCTCTCTTTCCTGGCGGTCATACACATCATCTAAAGGCTAGCTGTAATCATGATGGCAGAGGAGACAGCAGGAGAGGCAGAGCTACATCCTGCCTGCATGTGCTCCTCCCCTCCCTATCTACTGCATGTAAGAATAACTACAGAGGTGATAAATTAAGGACTGGACTGATAAGATAACACTCTCACTGTGAAAACGTATCACTACATGTTAATACAATCTTCTTAAAATTAACAGTAAATTAACACTTAAAATACTGATAGATACTGTATGTGGTGACAAGTTTTCACTTGCCTTACTATCACCAGCATGATACTAGTGAATTGTGGCCAATGATGACTGAAACGTGACTTAGACAGAGCGGTACAAGATTGTGTATTGATCAATACTCTGCAATCAGATTTTGATCAAGAATCAATAATTTTTTTTCAGATTTGGATCACTATTAAAAGCAGCAGTTGCCAGTCCTAATATTGATCCAGTTATTTTGTTTATACAGTTGCATTGGTGGCATCATGCCGAGTTTGTGTGATGGCAGCATGTGGAGAGCAGATCAAGGAAGATTCTTTGGGCTCTCATGGGGACGCTGTCTTTCATTCTGTGCTGGTTGGATGGCTATGAATGGCCGGGGGCTGGGGTAACCCTGGGGACTTATCACATACAGTATGTGCCTGGTACAGAGTTCTCCTTAGTGATACAGAAATTAAGGATGTGTGTGACAAGCTTCAGGATTGCTGATGTTACTAGAAGAAATAGCTTTTACTTGAAAATTGAAATAGTCAGCCGAACAGTGATGGTTCCTAACCATCTACCTTTCTGCTTCCCTCTTCCTCCCACAATGGGCCCCTAGCTCTCCACTATTTAGATCCATGCTGCCATTATCTAAACAGTGCAGCCATGGTTGTTTGACATTTGAGTCTTTTCCCCTTGTTTCAGTTAATTCCTGTAACGATCGGTGGGCGCAGAGAGTATCTGATTACCGGTGATCTGCAGTATCACCGGAAATACAGATATATACCAGATTATAAGTGATCTGCAGTCTCACCGATAATCCGATATACAAACTAACCTCTGTTCACCTGAGTAGAGTGTAGTGTTTGGTGTAACAGTAACACTTAGAGGACAAGGCCTCAATGCAGCAAGGAGTACTGCACAGATTCCTTCCGCAGACCTGAGCTCTCCAAGACGGGAGGAGTCAGACTGACAGTAGGAAGGTATATCTGAAAGTGACCCTCAGGAGGAAGGATCGCTAACAGAGCGAGGAACCGCCTCTAACGGTAAGGTCGGTTCTCGAGGTCGGACAAGCCAGGTCGTACACACACGGACAGATAAAGTACAAGATCAGGAGGCAAAGGCGGAGTCAAAGTACAGGCAGGGTTCAGCAACGAGGTATCAGATATATCGGGGTACAAAATCAGGAGGCAGAAACAGAGTCAAGGAACGAGCCGGGGTTCGGCAACAGAGTATCAGAAATATCGAGGTACAAGATCAGAGTTCAGGAGGATAGTCAAAGCAGGCAAAAGTCATAACATATAATCACAATCAAACTAGTACTTTAGCTATCAACAGAATCTAGCTAAGTGTAGGATTACAGCTCCAGCTGGTCCCGGCACACTTAAGGATCTGACTACAGGTCTGAGTGCTCCCACATATGTGATCGCACGCCAGACAAAGAGCAAGTGAACAACCAGCAGTATATATACTCTAGGACCTTTCCAGGACCTCCCTAATTGCTGGTCCAATGAGAGCAGTGGAATTTGTCAGCTGACCCAGCTGGTCAGCGGACACCCTTCTAACTGCTATTTAAACTCTGCCTCTGTGCTCGCGCGCGTGTAAGTCTGAATCCTGGTGGACTATCAGTCCCAGCCACACCAGTACTGTCATGCAATGTATCTAGTGCGGGGGCCGCCTCTGATGCGGATTCCGCCGTTACCAATGCGGATTCCGCCGCACTGCCCATGCGGCATGCGGCGTTTTTTCCGCGTTGTGACGCCATGCTGGACGCGGAAACAGCCGCCTCACCTCGAGAGACGGCGGCTTTTCCGCGTTTCCTCACAGTACCCCCCTCCCGAGGAGTGGACTCCGGACAACTCCTACCAGGTTTCTCGGGATGTAAGGCGTGAAATTCCCTCCTTAATTCGTCCGCATGCATGCGACTCCCCGGTACCCATTGTCTCTCCTCAATGCCGTACCCTTTCCAATGTACGAGATATTGTACTGAGTTTTGTACAACGCGTGAATCTAAAATCTTTTCTACCTCGTACTCAGGTTGGTCATCCACCAACACAGGAGGAGGAGGAGTGGGACCCACATGGACTGCTGGTTTAAGCAGGGATACGTGGAAGGACCTTACCCCACGCATGCTAGCGGGAAGATCAACAGCGTAAGTGACGTTGTTGATCCTTCTGGCTATCGGGAAAGGCCCGACAAACCTGGGACCCAACTTGTCTGAGGGCTGTTTCAGGGCCAAGTGACGTGTGGATACCCAAACCAAGTCTCCTGGTTGGAATCTCCACTCCAAAGACCGTTTCTTGTCAGCTTGACCCTTCTGACTCAGAAACGCCTTTTCCAAACTGTCTCTCACCGTCCGCCAAATGTCTTTAAAAGACCTTTGCCAAGCCTCCAGAGCTGGAAACGGAGTGGAGGCCACTGGTAACGGTGAAAATTTGGGCAATCTTCCAGACACAACCTGGAACGGAGAAAATCCAGTGGAAGAACTTTTCAAATTGTTTTGTGCAAATTCTGCAAAGGGCAGAAATTTGACCCAGTCATTCTGCGCCTCTGCAACGTAGCATCTCAAAAACTGCTCTAACGACTGGTTGACCCTCTCCGTCTGACCGTTGGTCTGTGGGTGGTAGCCCGATGAAAACGACAGCTTCATGCCCATTTGATGACAGAATGCCCTCCAGAATTTAGATACGAATTGGACTCCCCGATCGGACACTATGTTTTCCGGAATGCCGTGTAACCGGAACACGTGTTTAATAAACAAGTCGGCCAATTCCTGGGCCGAGGGGAGTCCTTTGAAGGGCACAAAATGGGCCATCTTGCTGAAGCGGTCGACTACCACCCAAATGACCGACATGCCCTCTGATCTGGGAAGTTCACCCACAAAATCCATGGACAAGTGGGTCCATGGTTCATTCGGGGTGGGTAAAGGCTGCAACCTCCCTACAGGTGCCAGCCGGGAGGGTTTGCTTTTGGCACATACCGCACAATCCTTAACAAATTCTTTGCAGTCGGCTGCCAGAGACGGCCACCAAGCGCACCTGGCCACAAGATCCTGCGTTCTAGATGCCCCAGGATGTCCCGCATTCTTGTGTGAATGGAATATCTGTAGCACCCGGAGACGGAATGGCAGAGGCACAAATAAAACCCCCTCAGGCTTCCCCTCAGGGACATCCTGCTGAAAAGGACTCAAGGTCTCTGTCCAGTCTTCCCAAGTCTCTGTTACGGCCAGCACCAAATTTTGTGGGACAATGGTCTCTGGGGCAGAAGGCTGTGCTGTCTCCAACTCAAAGCATCTGGACAGGGCATCTGCCTTAATGTTCTTGCTACCCGGGGTATACGTAATTATGAACCTGAACCTCGAAAAAAACAAAGACCATCGAGCCTGACGGGGACTTAATCTCTTAGCCCCCTCGATGTATTCTAGATTCTTGTGATCCGTGTATACAGTAATTGTATGTTCTGCTCCTTCCAGCCAGTGACGCCACTCCTCAAAGGCAAGTTTAATGGCTAAGAGCTCTCTGTTGCCTATATCGTAGTTTCTCTCTGCCGGAGAGAACCTACGAGAGAAATACGCACAAGGGTGTAGCCTTCCCTGCAAGCCTGACCGCTGAGACAGCACAGCCCCTACCCCAACCTCCGAGGCGTCTACCTCAACAATAAAAGGATAAGAGGTGTCTACATGTCTCAGGATGGGTGCGGAACAAAACAAATCTTTTAAAGTGGAGAAAGCACTTAATGCATCAGGAGACCAGTGGGTGGTATCTGCCCCTTTTTTCGTAAGACAGGTGAGGGGTGCGATAACCGTGGAATACCCCTTTATGAACCTTCTATAATAATTCGCAAAGCCTAAAAACCGCTGTAAAGACTTCAACCCAACCGGCTGAGGCCATTCCAAAACAGCGGAGACTTTGGCGGGGTCCATAGACAGGCCCGTGGTGGAAATTATGTACCCCAGAAAGGCGACAGATGTGACTTCAAAAATACACTTCTCAATCTTAGCATAAAGTGAGTTTTGTCTTAATTTGTTGAGTACAAATTTAACATGTATTCTGTGCTCAGAGAGGTTGTTGGAGAAAACAAGTATATCGTCTAGATAGACCAGCACAAATCTCCCCAACACCTCTCTGAAGACCTCGTTGATGAGTTCCTGGAAAACGGCCGGGGCATTACATAACCCAAAGGGCATCACCAGATACTCGTAATGCCCGTCTGGCGTGTTAAAGGCCGTTTTCCACTCATCGCCCTTTCTAATGCGCACCAGGTTGTACGCGCCCCGTAAATCCAGCTTTGAGAAGATCTTAGCATCGGTGACCTGCGTAAATAAATCGTCTATCAGGGGTAACGGATAGCGATTCTTTACCGTGATCTTATTTAGTCCCCGGTAATCAATACAGGGCCGCAGGCCCCCGTCTTTCTTTTTAACGAAAAAGAAACCTGCTCCAGCAGGCGATCGGGACGGCCGGATGAAGCCTTTGGCTAAATTGTCACGGATATATTCCTTCATAGCCAATTTCTCTGGCCCAGATAAATTGTACAAATGACCCCGAGGGGGCATACAACCTGAACGTATATCAATGGGGCAATCGAAAGAGCGATGTGGGGGTAACTTGTCTGCAGCCTTGGGACAGAATACATCAGAATATTCCACATATTGCTCAGGTACCCCCTGAACATGAACCCTGGTTTGGCCCAATGTCACCTTCCCTAAACATCGCTGAAAGCAGTGTGCTGACCAAGAAATTAGTTGGCCGGTGGCCCAATCAATGTGTGGAGAATGAAGGTGCAACCATGGCATGCCGAGTATAATGGTGGAGGTTGTCATATGCAACACAAAGAACTGTAACTTTTCCCAGTGCAGTACCCCTATGGTGACCCCCACCTCTGATGTCTGAGACAGTGGGTGATTCCCTTGCAGAGGAGAGTCATCCACTGCCGTAACCTGGATGGGTGGTTGTACTGGTGTGAGCGGAATACACAATCTCTTAGCAAACTCCGAATCCATAAAATTTGCCGCGGAGCCTGAATCGATAAAGGCTTCCGTGACCTCAGTCTTATCTTCCCATGTAACGGTACAGGGAAGAAGCAATCGTTTTTCTTCTAGGGGTAAAAGTCGGACGCCCAGGGTGTTACCCCCCACCACTCCTAAGCGGCAGCGTTTTCCCGGCTTATTGGGGCAGTTCTGTACTATATGCCCCCCTTCACCGCAGTACAAACACAGCTGTTCGGTCATTCTCCGTCTTCGCTCTACCTGGGTTAATTTTGACCGAGCAATCTGCATCGGCTCGGAAGGAGGCACGACAGGAGAAGGTGAAATAGTAGTAGGTGGAGTCACTGGGACCGTGGTGTAAGATACCCCTCTGAGACGGGAACTACCCCTGGTCTGTTTTTGGTAGCGCAGCCTGCGGTCGATTCGGATGGCCGCTGAGATGGCCTCATCGACTGTTCTGGGCTCGGGCTGGCTTAACATCAAATCAGAGACCTCATCGGACAGCCCTGACAAGAAATGATCTAATAGGGCATAGGTGTCCCACCTGGCCGTAACTGACCACCTCCTAAACTCGGCCGCGTAATCTTCGACCGGACCTTCGCCTTGACGCAAAAGCTTGAGCTTCCGCTCAGAAGTCGAGGCAAGGTCCGGATCGTCGTAAATTACCGCCATAGCTTTAAAAAATTCCTCTACAGAGGTAAGAGCTTTGTCTCCAGCGGGCAGGCTATACGCCCAAGACTGGGAGTCGCCGGACAACAAAGTTTTAATAAACGTGACCCTCTGGGTCTCAGTACCCGAAGATTGGGGTCTCAACTCAAAATAGGACAACACCCTACTCCTAAAATTCCGGAAGTCAGATCTGTGGCCGGAAAAGCTTTCAGGTACAGGCATACGTATGTCAGAGCTAGGAGAGGATCGCACATGATCCACTGATGTCTGGAGGGTTTGTACAGACCCTGATAGGGCATCAATAAGAGTTATGTGAGTGCCCAGTACTTGATTGATGTTGTCCACCGAAGCGGCAAGTACACCCAGACAATCAGTGTTTGCGTCCATTTTGTATTTTGGTCTGGCGTTCTGTAACGATCGGTGGGCGCAGAGAGTATCTGATTACCGGTGATCTGCAGTATCACCGGAAATACAGATATATACCAGATTATAAGTGATCTGCAGTCTCACCGATAATCCGATATACAAACTAACCTCTGTTCACCTGAGTAGAGTGTAGTGTTTGGTGTAACAGTAACACTTAGAGGACAAGGCCTCAATGCAGCAAGGAGTACTGCACAGATTCCTTCCGCAGACCTGAGCTCTCCAAGACGGGAGGAGTCAGACTGACAGTAGGAAGGTATATCTGAAAGTGACCCTCAGGAGGAAGGATCGCTAACAGAGCGAGGAACCGCCTCTAACGGTAAGGTCGGTTCTCGAGGTCGGACAAGCCAGGTCGTACACACACGGACAGATAAAGTACAAGATCAGGAGGCAAAGGCGGAGTCAAAGTACAGGCAGGGTTCAGCAACGAGGTATCAGATATATCGGGGTACAAAATCAGGAGGCAGAAACAGAGTCAAGGAACGAGCCGGGGTTCGGCAACAGAGTATCAGAAATATCGAGGTACAAGATCAGAGTTCAGGAGGATAGTCAAAGCAGGCAAAAGTCATAACATATAATCACAATCAAACTAGTACTTTAGCTATCAACAGAATCTAGCTAAGTGTAGGATTACAGCTCCAGCTGGTCCCGGCACACTTAAGGATCTGACTACAGGTCTGAGTGCTCCCACATATGTGATCGCACGCCAGACAAAGAGCAAGTGAACAACCAGCAGTATATATACTCTAGGACCTTTCCAGGACCTCCCTAATTGCTGGTCCAATGAGAGCAGTGGAATTTGTCAGCTGACCCAGCTGGTCAGCGGACACCCTTCTAACTGCTATTTAAACTCTGCCTCTGTGCTCGCGCGCGTGTAAGTCTGAATCCTGGTGGACTATCAGTCCCAGCCACACCAGTACTGTCATGCAATGTATCTAGTGCGGGGGCCGCCTCTGATGCGGATTCCGCCGTTACCAATGCGGATTCCGCCGCACTGCCCATGCGGCATGCGGCGTTTTTTCCGCGTTGTGACGCCATGCTGGACGCGGAAACAGCCGCCTCACCTCGAGAGACGGCGGCTTTTCCGCGTTTCCTCACAATTCCTAATGAGGTAGTGACCTGCAGTCTCTAAGGAAGACATATTGAAGTTTACACATTCATTATAGCTGAGGATAGAGTGGAAGTTTTAAGATCCAACATAACAACGTTCTGTTCCTAAGAATCATATATTACATTTTTAGTACGGCATTATAATCACAATTTACTAAAAAGGAAAATAGGCACTGCAGATGAAGAGCAATGCCAATGTGCACCTGCATGAAAGGATAAGTTGGCAGAGTAAGTTGCACCCATATATACTGGTCAGTGCTGACTGCAGTACAGGGAACACATTTGCCTCCAAATGTCATACAGCATTCGATAATTGTTTAATTTGTATGGACATGCCACAGTGTATGCAATTAACTTTTTCTCCTGAGTTTCCTTCTAGGTGTTATTTTCACACCTTGTCAATATAATGCCTTTTAAACTACCAGCAATCAAGAAGATATTTAAAATAATTTTGAGAGTACTTACTTACGTGTTAATACTTTTTACATTGCAAAGTGCTGAAAACTTATTTTAACCCACTAGCAGCTTCAATAGAGTCATCTGGTTTGAGATCAGTGCACTGCTTTTGACCTCAGTCGCCAAAACTTGTGCTGTAAATTCTTGAAATGCTTTGCTCTCTCTCTCTGCCAGCAGAAAATATAGAAACTGAAAGCAGAAGTCCTCTGTTACTGTCTCACACTGCCCACTAGTGACAGGTGGGCAATACATACACATTAAAGCTGTACTAATTAAAAGCAGGGGAATGTAACAAATAAGAAATAAAAAATGTGCTAAAATAATTTGGCCTGGAGCACTTGAAAGACTGTAAATAAATTGTCTGCTAAAGGGTTAAAGAGAAGATAAAAAAAGTCTCTCATAGGATAAAACCCAGGTGTTATAAACACTGCTGCACCCTGCTTCACCTGCTGATGTTGTTAACACTAGTCACCAACAGGTGGCACTGCTATCTTTACAACTTATATGCAGTTCCCAGATGTAACACATGAGGGAGTTTCTCAGTTTGAAATCTATCCCTGATCAGCAGGTGTTCCCTCACAGTCAATCACCTGGACTACCTATTTAAGACTGCCATACTCCTTGCAATATTGCCAGAACTTCAGTTAGCTTGGCTTCTGTTCACCTCTCTGTATTCTGCACTGGACTCGATTATCCTGATCTGGTTGTGTTTGTGTATGACTCTAGCTTGCTTCCTCACCTTGCTCCTGTCATCTAATCATGTTCTGTGATTATCTGAGTATATTTTATATGTAGTTTGATAGTCTGTGCACTCTTTGCTGTATGTTTGGGGGAGATTTTATCATTTATTTCACTCATATGTATACAACATGTTTAAATAATAATTAAAAAGCACCATTTCAATTCATATTTGTGTCTAGACTTCTGTATATGCTACCAAAACTGATCACCAGATACACTGTCTGTGGGAGCCATAACATCAGGAGATAAAGGTAATTGCATATGCGTCAGCAGTGCTGGATTTACCATAAGGCACTGTAGGCACGTGCCTACAGGCACCTGATGATGGAAGGGTGGCTCACTCCCCTCTCCGAGTTCCTTCTTCCCTATGCAGAGTCCTGAGCAGAGTGTAAATGCGAGGTTACTCATGCAGCTCTTGGCATTCCACTGACCAGATCTCCCTTCAGCCAGGGGAAACTTAATACTGAGGGTACCTCCTATGACGGGCAAGGGAAGTAAGGGAGAAGTGACAGCTGGGACAGCCAGCACACTTGCAGTGTACTTTGGTGGGTGTTGGTAGGCCCATGGAGGGCGACCTCTAAGGTGCCATGAAATCTGTATTTATAGGCTCCTGTGAGGTAAATCCGGGCCTGTGGGCCAGTGTTTGCTACAGATGTAATAATGCTTTAATCTGGCTTCTAGGTCTCTGATTATAGTACCCGAATTGGGGCTTTAACCTGATATCTTGAGAAAAGTAATACGTGCCAGGGCATCCTCCAACAGCAAATGGCATTTTGTTGCCTAATGCAGCTATGCAGAGCGGTGCATTACCTGTTGGTGTGGCACTCCCAGCATCCTCTTCTGAGTTCTGATCACATGCTATCACATGTGAGCTTAACTCAGGGAGTGGTGTCAGCAGTGACACCCGGTGGTGGAAGAGGGGTTATAGAAGAGACTCTTCCACCACCCCTCTTCCACCACCGGGCGGCGCTGCAACGCTGACACCATCCCCGGGTTATGAAAAAAAGGATGTCGACATTGCAGTGCCACCAGTGGAGGAGCCGATCCAGCTCCCCGTAACAGGTACATTTCACAGGTCCTTATGCCGCACTGGTTAAGGGCTCTGCCTCTGACACAGAAGACCTGGGTTCCCATCCCGGCTCTTCCTGTTCAGTAAGCCAGCACCTATTCAGTAGGAGACCTTGGGCAAGACTCCCTAACACTGCTACTGCCTATAAAACGTGTCCTAGTGTCTGCAGCTCTGGTGCTTTGAATCCCCTAGGAGAAAAGTGTGATATAAATGGTATTTGTCTTGTCTATATGTAACTGCTAAAGGGTTAAAGTATACCCATCATGAGAGAGCTATGAAGGATGTCATCTTGACATCCGTCTGAAAGTGCTGGAGGCCTAGTTTTCATGGCTGATCTTCAGTTCCTAGAAAACACACCATCTTAAATGACTTGACTGGCACAATCTTATCTGTAAACTGACCTTTTTGGGGAGTTTTTCGTTAGTTTTCTTTTTTTTTTAATTTCAAGACAACAGCTTCGATAGCTATCTAATCACTAGAGATGATCACTGAGATGCAAAAAAATCCATCTGGTATTTACATTTTATGCAAATTGTATTAAGCTTGTAACTGGGCCAATCAAATGCACTGCCTGTTTCACTTCATTTTTAATTGGCCTATTTTCAAGGTGCCTACAATCTGCTTTCAGTTCACACGCAAGCTGGAAATACAGTGGAATCTCATTATAGTAAACTCTGATATAGTAAACCTCTGGATATAGTAAACCCAGCCCCCAGATCCCTGCAAATGGATCTGTATAAATATACAATGTATGGCCCATTCTGATATAGGAAACTTCTGATATAGTAAACTACTTTTCTGTGTCCCTTGGAGTTTACTATAAAGGGATTCTACTGTATTTGTATCTTATTGACCAAGCACACATTTCAGCTGTAACATTTTACAATCGACTAAATACTTTGCTTCTATTTTTAGAGCCAAAACCTTTTTTGTGGTGCAGTTGAGTTGAATTCCTCTGATTGAAAAAAAAAAAAGGAATCAGGGCTCTACAATATTTAAAAGTTATAATAAACATAAAGACTTTCGTACAAGATGAAATATCCGTGAGCATGAAGGCATCTTCTAATTGATAAACATTCCACAACGCTGCTTCCATTGGTGTAATGAGTGGGAAAGAAATGAGCAGAGTCAGAGCGGAGCCCCCAGGGGCCCTGGATCTTAAAACAGTTGTGGCCCTGCTTGCTGTGTCATTGAAGTGTACTGAGAGACTCTGGGCAGGCTCATCAAGCAGGGATTACACAAACCTTCTGTGATGATGTATGTCAAACACACACAGATCTGAGAATTCCTGAGCGGCCTGCTAAACTGTAGTATAACACTGTCAGCTACATTAAAGCTTTATTTGTTAAATGTACAATAATGCAGTATCAGAATCAGGCGTGATGTATATGCCAACTCAACACAATGAAAACCACAAAACTATGCATGCAAGAAAGATAAACAAATATTCTGACCAAAACAGATGGTCTCCTACCTATGTTGTAGTTTCAATTTACTCAACAAACTAAATACAAAATCTAATTGCTGATACAGAAATTGCCTGTAAGGCTCATTAAACAGCGATGGACACTGTACTTTTGTCATTGCTAGTACCTCAGTTATATTACTGCAGTGCCTGGGCTTTACAGGCAAAAAAGTAAAAGCCTTATAAATTGTTTGATTTCCACACTACATCTACATGTGGACAGTTCAGGGATAATTACAAAAGTATCAAGCAACCATCACAACTCTTTTGCTATATCTGTTAGAATGTATACACACACAAACGCATGCATGCACGCACGCACGCACGCACGCACACATGCACACACATGTACACACACATATACACACACACATGTACAAACAGACACACACACTCAGCAAATGAGTGGTGATGGTTGCATTATATTCCTAGGTAATTCATGTTTGAAAAAAAAATAATAAGACATAATTGCCTGTTGGGTTTTTTCTTCGGAATCTCTCCTGAATTCCTGTGTCCACTGACTTTCGGTGCATAGCCCTGGCTCCTTGCAGAAAAGTGCCATGGCACTTTCTCGATCTCACTTTTCTGCAAGAGAGAGGGGCTATGTACCAGAAGGCAGCAGACATGGGGCTCCGGAAGTGATTCAGATGTAAGACACCTGACAGGTAATTATAACTTTATATTAGAAGAGGATGCAGAGAATGTAACATTTACACTGAATTTTCTTTTTAAATGAAGGGCAGCGATCTTCCAACGTCCATAAGGCCCTAAATGAGGCCCTAAATGAGTAGGCTGTGGGAGCTCCATATGTGATATGTGGAAATGATATTGCATTTTGGTACTAATTCTTACATTTACAGGTGACCTTCAGGACTGCAGTTTACAAACCGTTTTATATCAACACCCAAAATGTGGATACCCACCAAAAGTTGCAAATCTTGGCCTCCTGTGGTACATCAGGAGGAGTTTTTATTCCTTGTGTGTTTCACAAGCTCCTCCTTACTTTGTTGTGTACCCAGAAATTGGCACATTTAGTTAGGTTACTATTAAAGCAGCTGCTTATAAACGTGGCAGATTTTTTTTTATGTCACTAATGAGGGCATTCATGAGATATAGTACTACCCCTAAAAGGGTCTTCTGAAAGGATGCCTGTAGTAGAACATCTTCCAACAGATGCTTCGGGGAAAACTTTTTTTTGTTAACCATTAAAAAAAGAGCCAGTTGCCCTGGTTAATTACACTTTTTTCATGAGTTAGCTCATTTTAGACTGATGCTATAAAGGGAGAAAGTTTCACTCTGGCTGTTCTCACACCAAACAGCACTTGACTGAATTTTTAAAAATAATTTATTTTTATTTTCCTGAATCTGATTAGTTGTTTGAAGTGAAAACAAGCAGTCACATCTATCTTTTTTTAAGCATCAGGTTGTATCTTATTTGACCTTAAAGAGAATCTGTATTGTTAAAATCGCACAAAAGTAAACATACCAGTGCGTTAGGGGACATCTCCTATTACCCTCTGACACAATTTCGCCGCTCCTCGCCGCATTAAAAGTGGTTAAAAACAGTTTTAAAAAGTTTGTTTATAAACAAACAAAATGGCCACCAAAACAGGAAGTAGGTTGATGTACAGTATGTCCACACATAGAAAATACATCCATACACAAGCAGGCTGTATACAGCCTTCCTTTTGAATCTCAAGAGATCATTTGTGTGTTTCTTTCCCCCTGTTCTCATGCACTGAAGTTTCAGGCTGCTTGTTTCTTCCTGCAAACAGCTTTGCCCTTGTCTGTAATTCTTCAGTATGTGAAAGCCCAGCCAGCTCAGAGGACAATTTATCCAGCTTGTAAAAGATAAGAGAGAAGCTGCTCTAATCCTAAATAACACACAGGCAGTGTGCATAGAGATGCCTGGAAGGGGTAGTTCATAGCAGAACCACAACACTGAAGAACTTGGCAGCCTTCCAGACACAGGCTGACAAGTCTGACAGGGGAAAGATACATTGATTTATTACAGAGACTGTCATAGTAGAAAGTGCTGCAGTAAGCCAGAACACATTAGAATAGCTTTTTGAACTTGTAGGATGATAAAAAACAGGATGCAATTTTTGTTACGGAGTCTCTTTAACTATATGATCCCCACTTGAGCTCCCAGCAAGCAAAATACATGCAATATTTTTTGATGATTATGCAAACTTTGACATTACTTTTCTCACAAAATTCGTAGTACCTTTTTTCATTACTAGATATTAAGGTTTCATAATGTGATAAGAAAAATACAATACAGGGAGTGCAGAATTATTAGGCAAATGAGTATTTTGACCACATCATCCTCTTTATGCATGTTGTCTTACTCCAAGCTGTATAGGCTCCAAAGCCTACTACCAATTAAGCATATTAGGTGATATGCATCTCTGTAATGAGAAGGGGTGTGGTCTAATAACATCAACACCCTATATCAGGTGTGCATAATTATTAGGCAACTTCCTTTCCTTTGGCAAAATGGGTCAAAAGAAGGACTTGACAGGCTCAGAAAAGTCAAAAATAGTGATATATCTTGCAGAGGGATGCAGCACTCTTAAAATTGCCAAGCTTCTGAAGCGTGATCAATGAAAAATCAAGCGTTTCATTGAAAATAGTCAACAGGGTCGCAAGAAGAGTGTGGAAAAACCAAGGCGCAAAATAACTGCCCATGAACTGAGAAAAGTCAAGCGTGCAACTGCCAAGATGCCACTTGCCACCAGTTTGGCCATATTTCAGAGCTGCAACATCACTGGAGTGCCCAAAAGCACAAAGGGCTTGATTCACAAAGCGGTGCTAACCTACTTAGCACGTGTAAAGTCTTTAGACGCGCTAACCAGGGTGCTAAGTAGGTTAGCACCGGATTTCTCAATCAGATCGCGCGCTAACTTTGCGCGCGCAAAGTTTTACGCGTGCAAAGTTTTACGCGCACTAAGTCCCATAGGCTTTAATGGGCACTTCGCGCAGAGCGCCCTGCGCTCTGTGCAGTACGCGCGTAAAGTTTTACGCTCATAAAGTTTTGCGCGCGTAAAGTTTTATGCGCGAAAAGCTTGTTTAGACGTGCTAAGGGGGTTTTCACAGGCGTGCTAACAGTTAGCACCGCTTTGTGAATCAAGCCCAAGGTGTGCAATACTCAGAGACATGGCCAAGGTAAGAAAGGCTGAAAGATGACCACCACTGAACAAGACACACAAGCTGAAACATCAAGACTGGGCCAAGAAATATCTCAAGACTGATTTTTCTAAGGTTTTATGGACTGATGAAATGAGAGTGAGTCTTGATGGGCCAGATGGATGGGCCCGTGGCTGGATTGGTAAAGGGCAGAGAGCTCCAGTCCGACTCAGACGCCAGCAAGGTGGAGGTGGAGTACTGGTTTGGGCTGGTATCATCAAAGATGAGCTTGTGGGGCCTTTTCGGGTTGAGGATGGAGTCAAGCTCAACTCCCAGTCCTACTGCCAGTTTCTGGAAGACACCTTCTTCAAGCAGTGGTACAGGAAGAAGTCTGCATCCTTCAAGAAAAACATGATTTTCATGCAGGACAATGCTCCATCACACGCGTGCAAGTACTCCACAGCGTGGCTGGCAAGAAAGGGTATAAAAGAAGAAAAACGAATGACATGGCCTCCTTGTTCAGATGATCTGAACCCCATTGAGGACCTGTGGTCCATCATAAAATGTGAGATTTACAAGGAGGGAAAACAGTACACCTCTCTGAACAGTGTCTGGGAGGCTGTGGTTGCTGCTGCATGCAATGTTGATGGTAAACAGATCAAAACACTGACAGAATCCATGGATGGCAGGCGTTTGAGTGTCCTTGCAAAGAAAGGCGGCTATATTGGTCACTGATTTGTTTTTGTTTTGTTTTTGAATGTCAGAAATGTATATTTGTGAATGTTGAGATGTTATATTGGTTTCACTGGTAAAAATAAATAATTGAAATGGGTATATATTTGTTTTTTGTTAAGTTGCACAGATATCCCCCTAAAATAGCTAAAACTAAAAACAAACTAAAAACTACTTTCAAAAACATTCAGCTTTGATATTAATGAGTTTTTTGGGTTCATTGGGTTCATTGAGAACATGGTTGTTGTTCAATAATAAAATGATTCCTCAAAAATACAACTTGCCTAATAGTTCTGCACTGCCTGTACATATATGTTTAACCTCCCTGGCGGTAAGCCCGAGCTGAGCTCGGGCTATGCCGCGCAGGGGGAGATCTCAGCCCCTGGTGGGGCGATTTTTAATCTGTAAATTGCTGTGCGCGCAGCCAGCACTTTGCTAGCCGCGCGCACAGCTTGATCGCCGCCGCTCTGCGGCGATCGGCCGCACGCAGCGGCGAAAGAGGGCCCCCCCCCCCGCCAGAGCCCTGCGCTGCCCGGACCAATGAGTTCCGGGCAGCGCTATGGGCTGGATCGGAGGTGTCTGACGTCAGGACGTCGGCTGACGTCCATGACGTCATCCCGATCGTCGCCATGGCGACAGGAGAAGCCAAACAGGGGAACGCGTTGTATACGCGTTCCCCTGTTTGCTATAGATGCCGGCGACGATCGCACTAGAGGGACACATGCGCCCTCTAGTGGTGTTTCATGTAGCTACCACTCTGGTAGCTTTACATGAAACGAAAAAAAAAAAATTAAAAAAAAAAGTTTTTTTTGCCAATTTGGCAAAAAAAATTAACCGCCAGGGAGGTTAATCAATTTCATATTTTACTCATCTTTCTTATCTACATAATGGCTGTTTTACCATCCGGTCAGTGATTATGTAACAATAAAGCTTGGATTTTAAGTAGATTTTGCTTTAAAGGCATGACATAGAAAATATAAGGAAGAAAACGTATACTAATTACACTGGATCAGGGGCATTGGTTGAAACCATATTATACTGGTGATTTCTACTAACTATACTCGATTTTAAATACAACGTATATTTAATAATTAATACATCTGATTAATTCTGACTCTGAGTTATTTCTGGTTTATTGCCTTTTATTGCTCTCTCATACTTAACCCATACAGTAATATCACCAGTTCCTGCAGAGGCAACATTGCAGCACAAAGACATCAGTTTTTTTCGAAATAAGTGGCAACTTAATTTACCGTTTTAGTACTAGTATGTAGCACTTCCTCATGTTTTCTTCTGTGGACACCCATGCTTCTGTGGTCTAGCATCAACTCTCTTCTTGCTCTCCCCAGGGCCGGCGCTACCATAGAGGCAAAGGGGGCAATTGCCCCAGGGCCCCAGAGCTTGTAGGGGCCCCCAGTGGCTACATGAGGAAAACAATTTTTCAAAACGACCTTATAGTTTTTGAGAAAATCGATTTTAAAGTTTCAAAGGAAAAAAAAATACACATTTAAAAACCCGCCGACTTTAATGGTTAATAGCAAATCCACCTTAAATGCTAGAAACCCTAAATGCAGGATATGTTAAGGGGATCATTGGGAATAAGAGGAAAACATAATTTTTCAAAAAGACCTTATAGTTTTTGAGAAAATCGATTTTAAAGTTTTGAAGGAAAGAAGTATGCTTTTAAGGGCTTGATTCACAAAGCGGTGCTAACCTACTTAGCACGTCTAAAGTCTTTAGACGCGCTAACCAGGGTGCTAAGTAGGTTAGCACCGGATTTCTCAATCAGATCGTGCGCTAACTTTGCGCGCGTAAAGTTTTACGCGCGTAAAGTTTTACGCGCGCTAAGTCCCATAGGCTTTAATGGGCACTTCGCGCGGTGCGCCCTGTGCTCTGTGCAGTACGCGCGTAAAGTTTTACGCGCATAAAGTTTTGCGCGCGTAAAGTTTTATGCGCGAAAAGATTGTTTAGACGTGCTAAGGGGGTTTTCACAGGCGTGCTAACAGTTAGCACCGCTTTGTGAATCAAGCCCTAAATGCGGTAAATGTCACTTTTAGTAGCAAACCTAACAGTAGTGTAATTTTACATGCATCAAAAAAAAGAGCAATAAATTTCCTGACGGGGTTTCCAGGGGGTCCATACGCAGCCACATCGCTTTGGCCAGGGATCGCTATACAGCCGCAATATGGCTGTATGAAGATCCCTGGCATTTTTTCCTATTTTCACAATTTTTTTTTATGTTTAGAGTGTGGGAATTTTTTTTTTTAATTATGTGGCATCCCCCTTCCTGAAACTTTTTAACCCCTTGTCCCCCATGCAGGCTGGGGTAGCCAGAATGTGGAGCTCCGACCGATTGGGGCTTCACACCCTGACTGTACTATCTGCAAAAAAGGTCCCTTAATGCCGATTTTTGTTCCGGGGTATCTGTTGGGGGGCCCCCCAGGTTTATTTTGCCCTGGGGCCCCATTATTGCTTAAACCGGCCCTGGCTCTCCCCTAGGTGTTGATTAGCTAAACCAAAGGATCACACAAAGTACCTGGTTGGTCATTAATAAACTAAAAAAAAACTTCCAATTAGCTAGTGTTAAGTTTGGGCCACACTCCACACTTCATATAAATATTTGAGATCAGGCGTTCAAAGATTTATATCCATTGATTTTATTCATAGACCTTCTTTTCTGATTCAAAGTAAACAGGTCAACATACAATGCAATTATTTAGTTTTAAAATGCACAAAAATATTGTCTTAAAAATTAATCACAGACCTTTTTTACAGCAATCCCAGAGTTCAAATATGTTGGTTATAGCAGTCTATAGTCATAAGGATGTAGATTTGTTTCTGTTGCTTCTGCCCACTAGAGGCTGCTATTGAGAGACACACGAGACAGACTGTTCATAATAACAGAAAGACAGATTCCCATCTATAAACAGTGACCTTAAGTGACTAAAGAGAGTATATGTAAGAATCCCTCCTGCCAGTTGCAGCGGAGCTGCAGCCGAGCAGTTTTGATATTTTTGCCTGCATTTGGTTGCTTGGTTTTGTTTGCATTTGCCGTGAGAGTCTTGGCTGTTTGCAAGCACACTGCAGCTCAGAGTAGCTCAGGATGTTGTCATGAATCTACCTATGGTTGGCTGCAGTTGTGGATTTCTTACATGCATGTGGTTGCATAGTCTGGAATGCATTTGTATTGAGAGTTCCTTCCATTCCCAGACAGCTTGCAGCTTTCAATCAGTATAGCACAGGATTGCATGATTGCCATTCAGCAGTGTGGGAATTTGCATGTCTATTTTAATTGGCTGATGTCCACATAAAAGCCTGCCTCTCATTCCAGACTTCGCTGACATAGCGTTCAGCTTACCTGAGTTGCCGCTGGGTCCATGCTGTGAAAGTTGTATTTTGTATTACCTTGCTTTGTATTACCTTGCCTGCCTGGAAGTTCACTGCACCCGCGGGGGTACAGTGAAGTCTTACGTTCCTGCTAGCTGGAGACTGCCTTCACCACGTTGGTGACTGGTAGTTATCTTGCTTCCTCTATTCCTGAGGCCGTTACTATAGCAGCAGTTGCTATTAGTTATGCTCCTACCTGTTTGTCTTGTCTATGTCAGTGTGGATGTTTTCCGTCGCTGGGGCAGCGACTAGATTGGCAAGCATTCCGTCTGGCTCTCTGTTGTCTGTCTTGCTACTCAGTCAGAGGCTCAGGCAGTGGTTGCCCTGAGCAACCATTGTATCTTGTTTGTTAAAAGCCAGTCTGTCTGTCTGTCTTGTTACCCAGCTCATAGGCTCAGAGTGGCGTCGCACTGAGAAACCATTTTGTCTTGTTTATTTGTAGCGGTTTTCGGAAGTCCATAGCTGCAGTTGCTCTGGGCAATCTTGCTCCCTTGTTCATTACTCCTGTGACAACCTGTGTAGCCTCTTCCATCACCCAGCTACATAGTCTTGTTTGTCTGGTGGTACTCTGGCTTTCTTGCTCTCAGCTGCAATACCTTGCACCTCCAAGGCCTGGGTGTAACCAAAGTCGGGCAGGTGTTACTCTTCACCTCTCGTTCAAGCGGGGATGCACCACATAGGGTGAAGAAGGTGGTGATTGGGACATAGCGGCTGAAAAGAAAGCAGGAGATCTGCCAGGCATTACAGTATGGTTCTGCACCCAGAAGTCTTCTGTGGTTGGATGGATTATTTCCACATGCTGTAATTCTCTACTAATAATATATGGAGATATTCACAGAAGTTTTAAGAAAGAAATCTGGTGACTTTTTTACACTGTGTAGTACATAAATCAAAACAAGTTTATATATGTGTTATGTATTATATGTATTGCTTTATAAATAGTGTGCAGCTCTTTCCAGCCTCCTGATCCACCCATCAACTGCAACGATATGTAGCCCTCCCAAAGCACCTTTGCCATTGTTTTACTGCTATTGCTGCCTACCTCCCTTTTCCCCTCAACCCTTGCTGGCTTGCATTTCAGGTTTTCCTGATTCATGATAAGGATTGCTTGAGTAAGGCCCGGTTCACATTAGCGGGTGCTATCCGGAATCGCCGTGCCGGAGCCGTGCCGGAGCCGGACCGCATGCGGACCGGACGAAACGGACGCACGGCATAGCAATGAAAGTCTATGCGACCGTTCACATGCGTCCGTTTCGTCCGGACCGGAGCCGGACCGGATCCGGACTCCGGCGTCCGTTCCAACATGCGCTATTTTTTGGTCCGGCTGACGTATCCGGACCGGAGCCGGAATGTTGCATCCGGCCAATGGAAACCAATGAGAACCGGAGAGCGCACAACACACTGGCTATAAAAACCGGATGTTATACCACACTTCCTATGCTGACTCTATGGTATGGTGGCCATTTTGGATGGGGACCACATGGCACCAGCGTTCACAGAGTGGAGCAGCAGTGACTTCATGCTGGAGCTCTTTGGCAGCAACATGTCTGACGATATGTCTGATAACGAGGGGGTGAGGCCCTACACATCAGAAGACCTCATCCTACAGGTGCAGCAGGTACCAGCCCTGTGGGACAAGGGGGATGCGGACCACAGCAACATCAAAAAATGCAGAGGCCTGTGGAAAAAAATTGCCAAGCTGTATGTGGAGGACTTTGAGCACTTGAGCAAGAGACAGCAAGGCACAGAGGGTATGTTGACTAGAAGTTTTTTTGGGGGGGCTTGTGGTTAGCTTGTGATGTATTCCACTTTTGCTATGGATTTGTGTCACCCACGTGTTGCCCACCCACCTGTTCCCCACCCACCTGTACCCCACCTGTGATGTATCCCACCCACCTGTGATGTATCCCACCCACCTGTACCCCACCTGTGATGTATCCCACCCACCTGTGATGTATCCCACCCACCTGTGATGTATCCCACCCACCTGTACCCCACCTGTGATGTATCCCACCCACCTGTGATGTATCCCACCCACCTGTGATGTATCCCACCCACCTGTACCCCACCTGTGATGTATCCCACCCACCTGTGATGTATCCCACCCACCTGTACCCCACCTGTGATGTATCCCACCCACCTGTGATGTATCCCACCCACCTGTGATGTATCCCACCCACCTGTACCCCACCTGTGATGTATCCCACCCACCTGTGATGTATCCCACCCACCTGTACCCCACCTGTGATGTATCCCACCCACCTGTGATGTATCCCACCCACCTGTGATGTATCCCACCCACCTGTACCCCACCTGTGATGTATCCCACCCACCTGTGATGTATCCCACCCACCTGTACCCCACCTGTGATGTATCCCACCCACCTGTGATGTATCCCACCCACCTGTACCCCACCTGTGATGTATCCCACCCACCTGTGATGTATCCCACCCACCTGTACCCCACCTGTGATGTATCCCACCCACCTGTAATGTATCCCACCCACCTGTGATGTATCCCACCCACCTGTACCCCACCTGTGATGTATCCCACCCACCTGTGATGTATCCCACCCACCTGTGATGTATCCCACCCACCTGTACCCCACCTGTGATGTATCCCACCCACCTGTGATGTATCCCACCCACCTGTACCCCACCTGTGATGTATCCCACCCACCTGTGATGTATCCCACCCACCTGTACCCCACCTGTGATGTATCCCACCCACCTGTGATGTATCCCACCCACCTGTACCCCACCTGTGATGTATCCCACCCACCTGTGATGTATCCCACCCACCTGTACCCCACCTGTGATGTATCTCACCCACCTGTGATGTATCCCACCCACCTGTACCCCACCTGTGATGTATCCCACCCACCTGTGATGTATCCCACCCACCTGTGATGTATCCCACCCACCTGTGATGTATCCCACCCACCTGTACCCCACCTGTGATGTATCCCACCCACCTGTACCCCACCTGTGATGTCTCCCACCCACCTGTGATGTCTCCCACCCACCTGTGATGTCTCCCACCCACCTGCGATGTACCCCACCTGTGCACATAAAACATACACAATGACCAATTATTAAACATCAATTTATTGTAAAAAATTAAGACATTTAAAATCACTTAAAAACTTGAAACTCCAAAATAAACACATTTCAACAAAACATATTAAAAACCAAACATTCACCCTCGTCCTGGTGGTGTGGTAAAATAAAGTCTCAGTTGGTCCCTGTTCCGCAGTGACACTACCCTTGGCCTGGTTGCATACCTCCGCAGGGGCATTAGTGGAAGCACATTCGGGGGTTCCGGAGTCTCTCTTTCCTCCTGCCGCACAAAGTTGTGGAGGATGCATGCTGCCTTCACCACGACAACTGCGTTGCCCGGTTTCAGCAGCATGGGCATGTGGGACACCCTCCACTTTGACACCAGGATCCCAAATGTGCACTCCACCATTCTCCTTGCACGGCTCAACCGAGCATTGAAGTGTAGCTGGCTGGCATCAAGTCCCCTGTCTGGGTACGGACGCATTACATGGTCGGACAGGGCGAAGGCCTCGTCCCCCACAAACACATAGGGGTAGGCCGGTGCCCTTGTCCCAGGCCAGGGTCTGTCACGGGGGAGACGCAGTCTGCCTTCCTCCATCAGCCGGCAAAGGGTCGTACGCTGGAAAATTCCAGAGTCATTGGAACTACCGTACGACCCCACGTCCACGTACACAAACTTGTAGTCCGCATCTGCCACTGCCATTAGAACAATGCTAAAGTATTTTTTATAGTTGAAATAATGGCTGCCACTCCCCACGGGTTTCTGAAGCCGGATGTGTTTCCCATCCAGTGCGCCAACACAATTAGGAAACTTGCACTCGGTCCAGAAGCCCTGGGCGATCTCCTCCCATTTCGTGGTGT
Organism: Hyperolius riggenbachi; assembly: GCF_040937935.1. Classification (NCBI taxonomy): domain Eukaryota; kingdom Metazoa; phylum Chordata; class Amphibia; order Anura; family Hyperoliidae; genus Hyperolius; species Hyperolius riggenbachi. The sequence goes on along the minus strand of NC_090646.1, from coordinate 527,118,819 downwards.
CTGGCACAGGCATGTATCTGGCCCTCAGTCGCGTCCAAAGGATCCTCGAAGTCCTCACGACGATGCCTGCCACCGTGCTCTTCCCAATACGAAATGTGACATGTAGCGATGTATATGTTTGTCTAGTTGCGATGTACCTACAAGAGAAATAATCGAAATCAATTTTTCATGTCGTTACAGGAGAAAGGTTCAAGACAAGGTGGCGCAATATACGTGATGCATACGTGAAATGGCTACGGAAGAAAAAACTTGCTGAACGAAGTGGCAGTGGCGGGGGAAAGCGACAAAAAGACTACCAATTTGCCAAGCAATTGTCTTTCATCAATGCAAGCCTGGAACCTAGACTGTAAGTACCACTACTGTGGGCAGGAACTGAGAGCTCATTTTAGCAGACAACTACCATGACTTCGGCCATGTATTGCTATAAACTGGCCTCAATTCCCATGGCTAGCGAACTTTTCTCACAAGCTTTATCAAATGTTTGGTAGAAACGGTTGATAAAGTGTTTGCTAGTGTTTGCTAGCTCTGTGAATTGACGCCACATGCTGTTTGGCACACCAATAAATATTGTTTTTATCTACAGGACTGAAGACAATTTGGAGCAAGAGGAACCGACCCAGGAGGCACGGTTCAGCAGTGAGGAGAGCTTGGTGGATGATGACGTCGCCGATGTAACCTATTTCCCCGAGGAGAGGAGTAGGAGGAGGGAGTCCTTAGCTATCCCAGCTCTCTCCTTTGATGATGACTTGGTAGAAGAGAGCTTGGATGTTGAGGTTGCAGGACCGAGTGTGGAAGAAGCTGCACCTCCACAATCGACCGCTATGGAAGCTCCAGGGGAACAAGAACAAAGTGAGGAGCACCGAGAGACTGCAGCACAACCAGCGCGCAGGGCAACCCCGACACAGGCCAGAGGACGGGAAGATGCTGCCACACCACCAGTGAGGACCACCCCACCAGTGAGGCGTCGAGGTACCCTCCCCCCAACAAGGAGAGAGACAGAGTCCGAGATGTCCGGGGCTGTCTCCGGACTTCTCGGGATTCTTCAGAGCCACCAAACTCTCATAACCCGGCAGTTGCAAGATGAAGACAGGGGCCATATCATGGAGCAGTACAAGTCCCACATCACTTCACTGCAATGTGAGCTCGACGCTGTACATGGGCACTACAGGGACGAGCTTAAAATGATGCATGAGATGCACAGAGGAGAAATCGACCAACTGCGTGCGCAGCATCATCAGTCGGTGGGCCAGCTGCAGAACATGATGCAGCAAATGCATCAACAAAGCAAGGAACTACTGAAATTGCAGGCACACCCGTGTTTTCACACTGTGATGTCTCTAATACCATATTTGGAAAAGGTGCCTTCCCAAAACATAATGGCGTGCCATTCCACTTTGCTGGAGGTGATCAAACAACACATGGACACGCCATTATTGCAACCACCAATTTTTAGACCCCCACAACCAACAGCGGTGCCCACCTGGCAATCATCACAGATGTACACCGGCTACAGAGGCAGTCAATATGGGCCACCGCTGTCAGGGTCCAGCTCATCCACGACCAGCACCCAAGAGAGTCCAGATTTCCAGGCAGCAACTCCCACCTTTTCTAGTAGTGGTGCCGATCCAATTTGAAAAAAAAAGTCAAATTGTTCCTGGACATGCTCCTCTGAATACCTCCGATCCTCGGAGGAAGGATACCATCCCAGGGATTTTTAGCCCAACCTTTTCCCTGCCCCATCTCCTTCAACCAAGGTTCAGAGGTGTTCAGATGACCATGTCAGGGAACTTTTGTTTTTGCTGGACTTGAACTTTAGGGCCTGGTGTCCCCGAAAGACACTACCTGGGTCACAACCTTGTGCCTGTTGCACTGCACCTGTAGTCCTGCACCTGTGCCTTTGATTCCTCTTGTTCCTTACTTTGTTGTTCCTAATCACTTGCACAAGACCCTTGGAGCCATGGGTGAAGGACACCTTCACTGGTCGGTGAGAGGCCTAGCCTTTTCACTGACCTGTGTCCTTCATCCATGGCTCAGAGGGTCATGTGCCAGTGGTTAGGTTTTTAAAGCACTTCAATTTTAGGGCCTGGTGTCCCCGAAAGACACTACCTGGGTCACAACCTTGTGCCTGTTGCACTGCACCTGTAGTCCTGCACCTGTGCCTTTGATTCCTCTTGTTCCTTACTTTGTTGTTCCTAATCACTTGCACAAGACCCTTGGAGCCATGGATGAAGGACACCTTCACTGGTCGGTGAGAGGCCTAGCCTTTTCACTGACCTGTGTCCTTCATCCATGGCTCAGAGGGTCATGTGCCAGTGGTTAGGTTTTTAAAGCACTTCAATTTTAGGGCCTGGTGTCCCCGAAAGACACTACCTGGGTCACAACCTTGTGCCTGTTGCACTGCACCTGTAGTCCTGCACCTGTGCCTTTGATTCCTCTTGTTCCTTACTTTGTTGTTCCTAATCACTTGCACAAGACCCTTGGAGCCATGGGTGAAGGACACCTTCACTGGTCGGTGAGAGGCCTAGCCTTTTCACTGACCTGTGTCCTTCATCCATGGCTCAGAGGGTCATGTGCCAGTGGTTAGGTTTTTAAAGCACTTCAATTTTAGGGCCTGGTGTCCCCGAAAGACACTACCTGGGTCACAACCTTGTGCCTGTTGCACTGCACCTGTAGTCATGCACCTCTGCCATCGGTTCCTCTTGCTCCTCACTTTGTTCTTGTTCCTAACCACTTGCATAAGACCCTTTGTACCATGGATGAAGGACACCTTGACTGGTCGGTGAGAGGCCTAGCCTTTTCACTGACCTGTGTCCTTCATCCATGGCTCAGAGGGTCATGTGCCAGTGGTTAGGTTTTTAAAGCACTTCAATTTTAGGGCCTGGTGTCCCCGAAAGACACTACCTGGGTCACAACCTTGTGCCTGTTGCACTGCACCTGTAGTCATGCACCTCTGCCATCGGTTCCTCTTGCTCCTCACTTTGTTCTTGTTCCTAACCACTTGCACAAGACCCTTTAAACCATGGATGAAGGACACCTTGACTGGTCGGTGAGAGGCCTAGCCTTTTCACTGACCTGTGTCCTTCATCCATGGCTCAGAGGGTCCTGTGCCAGTGGTTAGGTTTTAGAAGCACTAAAAATGTAGGGCCTGGTGTCCCCGAAAGACACTACCTGTAGTCCTGCTCCTCTGCCATCGGTTCCTCTTGCTCCTCACTTTGTTCTTGTTCCTAATCACTTGCACAAGACCCTTGAAACCATGGATGAAGGACACCTTGACTGGTCGGTGAGAGGCCTAGCCTTTTCACTGACCTGTGTCCTTCATCCATGGCTCAGAGGGTCATGTGCCAGTGGTTAGGTTTTTAAAGCACTTCAATTTTAGGGCCTGGTGTCCCCGAAAGACACTACCTGGGTCACAACCTTGTGCCTGTTGCACTGCACCTGTAGTCATGCACCTCTGCCATCGGTTCCTCTTGCTCCTCACTTTGTTCTTGTTCCTAACCACTTGCACAAGACCCTTTGAACCATGGATGAAGGACACCTTGACTGGTCGGTGAGAGGCCTAGCCTTTTCACTGACCTGTGTCCTTCATCCATGGCTCAGAGGGTCCTGTGCCAGTGGTTAGGTTTTAGAAGCACTAAAAATTTAGGGCCTGGTGTCCCCGAAAGACACTACCTGTAGTCCTGCTCCTCTGCCATCGGTTCCTCTTGCTCCTCACTTTGTTCTTGTTCCTAATCACTTGCACAAGACCCTTTGAACCATGGATGAAGGACACCTTGACTGGTCGGTGAGAGGCCTAGCCTTTTCACTGACCTGTGTCCTTCATCCATGGCTCAGAGGGTCCTGTGCCAGTGGTTAGGTTTTTGAAGCACTTTAATATTAGGGACTGGTGTCCCCGAAAGACACTTGGGCAGCTATGCCCTGCAACTCTTCCAGCACAAAGTTGGTGGTTGGTGTTCCTTAAAACTGACCGGGCTATACCATAGATATGTTATTTTTTGTCTTCCATGTTGGAAGAATGTTTCCATGTTGGAAAGTGGTTGTTTTTGCAATAAAAAAATTTGTTTTTACATACCTCAGTGTGATGAGTAGTTGTTCTTGTGGTGTGACTGCTCTCCTGAACGTGGTATCCTTCTTCCTAAGGTCATCCTTCACCATCTCCAAAAGGGTATCAAACCTGTCAGGAGATGGAAAGGAAGAAGCTGTAAAGTATGTTGTGGGACAAGGTGTTGGGTGGAGGATGGAGAGGTGTGTTTACAGAGGTTTGGGAGTGTTGTGTAGGGTGGGTGTGTAGTGTATAGCTAGGTATACAGGGGTGTGGGGGTCAGGGTGGTGTGTTTAGCTAGGTATACAGGGATGAGGTGTTGTGGGGGTGAGGGTGGGGTGTTTAGGGATGGTGGGGGTTGGTGTATTTAGGCCTAGATACTTACAGGGGAATAGACATCCGAGTGTAGCTGTAGAACTTCTGTGGGTGTCGTCTGAGGTCCCGGTAGAGGGCCTGGAACTCTCCCTTCCTCTGCCTCCTGGGTAGTAGAGGGTGCACCCACCATCTCCTGCGAGGAGCACGCCTTCTCCCCACATAGTAGTAGATAAACAACAGGAAGGAGAGAATTCCCAGGTAATAAGCGTAAAAAATGACTGGATCCATGGTCCCAACTGCTGTCTCTGTATCCAAGGATGGTCTCCACACGTCCAGCTGTCTCCAACAATGACCCCAGAGCTTCTGCTGACCTCCCAGAACCCCAGGTATTTATACAGGTTGTTATCTCTTTGAGAATCCGGATCCGGACCGCAACCGTGTTCATACCGCACGGAAACCGTATGCAACCGGACCGGATCCGGACCGGATCCGGACTGGAACCGTACGGGTCAGGTCCAATCCGGCTCCGGTGCGGTCCGGACATCCGGTGCGGTTTTTGCAAAACCGCAAGTGTGAACGGGGCCTTAGAGGTGATAAGTGGGCATGAAGTTTAACGCTTACTTATCTCTGACAGAAGTACGTTTCTCACCACTTCCTGATTTATGAAAGTATTCCCTGTGGGTGCAGCAGTATTATGGAGATCAGGAGCTGTCTTTTCCTATTTTTCATCACTGGCATGGGAGATATCAGGGGTTTTATGAGACCATTGGTGTTTACAAAAAGTACTTGTTACTGTAACGCTTGGTGGTGTATTCTCCACAGTCAGCATGCAACGCATGAGCTGGCGTGGAGGAGGTACACACACTAGCACCAGGAAACAGGCTATCCCTAGTATAGTGGAGGGGAGGACTGACTCCAATAGGAGATTGTGGCGCACAGAGCCAGTGCAGATCTGACAGCCACAAACAATGCTTTCGTTATAACGTCTCAGCGCAAAGTAGCGCTGAGCGCACAAACCAGAACTGAGGAGATCAGGACAGGTAGACAGAATGAACGCTTGCTAGCTAGCGGCTACTTAGCGACAGCAAGCGTCCAAAACCAGACAGACTGGAATGAGGCAGCCAATGCGATGCGGCGATGGCGTGCCTCACAAAGACAGGACAGGATAGTCAGAAAATAGCAGGATTAAGATAGATAAACGTAACACAGATAAATATACAATAAGTATGTTTTCCTAGCGTATTACAATTACAGCTATCAATGAAACTATTTGTAACGTCTGACTAACATATGTATATATCGGCAATGAACCGATATATGACATAAGCAGGAACGCTGACTAAGAATGGAGTAACACAGGGAACAGGACTCAGAAGGATTCGCTATCTCTTCGCAGAGATGAACGCAATCCACAACCGGTAACAGAACAGGATTCAGAAGGATTCGTTATCTCTTCGCAGAGATGAACGCAATCCACAAACGGTAACAGAACAGGATTCAGAAGGATTCGTTATCTCTTCGCAGAGATGAACGCAATCCACAAACAGAACCAGGAGCAGGGTAACTACCTCAGCACGGGTGGTCACGGTACGCGCAACCTACCAAAACGTGCTGGAAAGCTGACTAACTGCACACAGGATATAAACAGTTCGTGTACGTATACATCAGCAACACTGATGTATCACGTAACACAAATACAAGGAAAATAATAAACGTGCTGGTATGCATATATATTGGCAATGAACCAATATATGATGCAAAGACCAGCAAAGTATCTTTATAACAAGAAACACGATCGGGGGCTAAAGCGACAGCAAGACAGGCTTAAGCTGAAGCTATGAAAACCCAAGGAAACCCTGCAGGAAGCAGATCTTTATACTGAGGTCATCCAATGGGAGCAGACATGCAGATTCCCACACAGGTGAATGATAATCAGTCACAAGCTGACAGCAGGGAAAGACAGACAAGGCTATGCAGCTTGCATGGAAAGACATCAGAACTGCCTGAGCTGCAGCACTACTTCCAGCAATAGCTGCTGCAGCAGCGATCATTACAGTACCCCCGCCTTTAAAAGTGGATTCCAGACGCTTTTCAAAACTGAAATTTCCAACAAAACAGTCTGACTGATAATTCATGATGACCGGGACAGCCCGGCAAGACCGAATTCCAGAATCAGTCCCCACAAGACTGGACCCATCAGAACCAGAACCTACAGAACCATGCCCATCAGTACTACAAGCCCCAGTGTGACACCCATCAGAACCATGATTTCCAGAAGAAAGCCCTCCGAAACTCCCTGAGCGATACCCACCGCCTTCCAGGAACCGTTCAGAAACGACAAAGCCTTTGCAATGCCCACCGGTACTGTCTTTACCAACACAAAACCCACTGTTGAACCAGTCCAAGGCACCAGGACAAGTTTTCTCAGAGACCTCCCAGAACACCTTGAAGCTCCAAAGAGATCTCCATAGGTCAGAATGCCCCTTAGGCTCACATGGAGAACCATCAAGAACCCCTATGGAACCTAGGGCAATTCCCGAGTCAGGGCCACAAGGACAAACATCAATATCAGGGCTTTCAGGGACCAGAACCATCTCTGGGCATGCAGGCAGACTGGCAATATCAGAACGTGTTCCCACTAAGGAAGCATCAGAGCACGCTAACACCTTAGACACACTTGGGCATTCTGGCACACAAAGAACATCTGGGCACACCGGCACAAGAGAAACCTCTGGGCATGTCGAGGAACTGTGAGCCTCAGGGTCAGCCAAGACAGGACCAAAACCAGGACTGGCCAAAAAAAAATCATCATGACTAAACTTCGCAACTACTGGACTTTTACACGAGAATGCTGGATCAGACTTAGATGTCGCTGATTCCAGCAAAGTCAGTAACAAATCAGATTCAGGGGCACTAACAAGACAGGACAAATCTTCTGATGTATGCACTGAACCAGACAGGGACTCCACAACTACCTCTGGACTGGACAGAGACTCATTTAATACACTGGATTGGAGCTCATGAGGCGCTGCAGAACAAGTCAGTATTGCAGCAGCCCCCACTGGACTAGGCAAAACTGAGGAATTCCCTGGACAGGAAGGGGACTCTGGAACCTCTGCCACAGCGGCCAGAGAACCAGAATCTTTCAGGATACAGGGCTGGGTTTCAGGAACACTCATCAGACCGGACTGAAATTCTGAGATTTCTATTATTTTGACCAGAGAATCAGAATTATCCATGTTACAGGGCAAGACTTCTGAAACATTCAGAGGACAGGGCTGGAGTTCCTCGGCTGTTACAACACTGGAGAGGGACTCAACAACATTGGTTAAATCAGACTGTGTACAGGACAAGGTATCTGACACACTTGCTGACGAGGACAATATTTCAATGGCTTCTGCTTTGCTGGGCAGAAATTCATCAAGTTTTATTAGAGCAGACTGTAATTCCAAAACAGCTGCTAGACAAGTGAATATTACTGCAACACCAACTGAGGTAAGCAGTGCTTCAGCCTCCTCTGCTAGAGGGTTTAAAGTATCCAAAGTACTGGGTGAAGCATAAGACTCTGCGACCACAGCTTCACTGGACAGGATCACTGAACAGTCCATATTGCAGGGCAAAACCATGGAAGCACCTGCTGGACAGCAGAATGATTCTGTGACCTGAGTTTCATTGGAGAGATCTACTGCACAATTCATGGTACAGGGCAAATTTATTGGAAAATTTTCTGAACAAGGTAATAATTCTGCGATTTCAGGTTCACATAGCAGATGCTCTGAGCTATTCACGAAACTAGAGCAAGGTGTAGAAACAGGAAGATCAAGACACAATGTTTGCGCATCTGCTGGATCAGACAGGAGTTGAACTTTATTAACACAGGTAATTTCTGCAGAAGTGTTTGCAGAGACAGGCAAGATTTTTCTGGTGTCTGTTTCACTAAACAAAGAGTCATGAGTACTGGCTAGGCTGGACTCGGAAGTCAGCAGGACCTCTGGATTCTCTGCTGAGAAATTTGCGCAGGGCAAGGTTAAGAATGTATCAGTGGCTTCTGTTTTACTGGGAAGTAACACTGAGTTATCCATGGTACAGGGTGGAATTGCAGGAACTTCAATTTCACACAAAAAGAGCTCCGAATCACCTGCTGAATCAGCCAAAGGTGCTGAAGCAGGCGGGTCAGAACGCCAAATTTGCGAATTCGGAGTCACATAAAAATCATCCAAAATCAGTTCCCACACATCAATCAAGGGAGCCACACGGTCATACCTACACACACCAGCCTCTATTAGGTTATAGGCTGACTTAATGCATGCGTTCAATACCATTTCACTTTTTGCACTGTAAAATTGACAAAATGAACTTGAATCATTCTTCCATTCACAGACCAGGGCTTCCATCTCTCCCCTCTCGAATGGAGGATCCCATGCATACTTAACAGCGAAACATTTAGGCTGATCACAGTCTGCAGATATGATTGTGGCAGGCACATGTATAGGGTTAATTAGCAGGTGATTGGCAGATTCCTTATTCTTAAGAATTTCCAATACCTGTAGCAAGTGTTGAACTGTAGTGTATGCAAACTTCCCTTGGTTCACAAATAAGTTGATTTGTTCAATACTCTGTAATATCTCATCATAATCATACTCAGATAATTCTTTTAAACAAAAATCTTTATTTTCCCTAGCCAGGGAGGAAAGTTCATTAGTAGTTTCATAAGTCCATTTAACTCCCCTGAAAGACAATTGCATTTCATTATCTGTTAATGGCAGAATCTCATTATAGGTCTCAGTCGCTAAGGATAATGATTCTGCAGATTGGACACGTTTCTTAGAACGTTTGCGTTTTGCCTTTGACCTTGCGGTTTTTGGTGATTTATTCAATGCTGCAGGAAAATTATCAGTAACACTTTCTGCTTGCTGCTCATTCTTGCAAGCAATTGAAGGAGCAGCTGATTGGCCTGCTGCCAGGAGTTCATTAAGAGGAAAAGGCAATGGATCTATGCGCAACCAGTTATGGATCACAAACGCTAGAAATTCCAGTGGTCTCTCTTTCAAATCGGAATGATTGAGAACATCAAATGCCCACTGGAATAATTCCCCTTTAAACAAAATATAACTTAGTTGGAGTGCCCAGGTTGAAACAGGAGTCGCTTGGAGATCAGGATTGGTCAGGAACCTGGCACATTCAGAGAAAAACTCATTTTCTGTTTCAGAGCTAAGTTCTTCAAATTTTTTAAAGGAACAGGAACCATAATTAACAGTGTCATACTTTCTGGGAATCCCCCCCACAATGGGGATTGGTAATGGGGTTTTCATAATGTAACGCTTGGTGGTGTATTCTCCACAGTCAGCATGCAACGCATGAGCTGGCGTGGAGGAGGTACACACACTAGCACCAGGAAACAGGCTATCCCTAGTATAGTGGAGGGGAGGACTGACTCCAATAGGAGATTGTGGCGCACAGAGCCAGTGCAGATCTGACAGCCACAAACAATGCTTTCGTTATAACGTCTCAGCGCAAAGTAGCGCTGAGCGCACAAACCAGAACTGAGGAGATCAGGACAGGTAGACAGAATGAACGCTTGCTAGCTAGCGGCTACTTAGCGACAGCAAGCGTCCAAAACCAGACAGACTGGAATGAGGCAGCCAATGCGATGCGGCGATGGCGTGCCTCACAAAGACAGGACAGGATAGTCAGAAAATAGCAGGATTAAGATAGATAAACGTAACACAGATAAATATACAATAAGTATGTTTTCCTAGCGTATTACAATTACAGCTATTAATGAAACTATTTGTAACGTCTGACTAACATATGTATATATCGGCAATGAACCGATATATGACATAAGCAGGAACGCTGACTAAGAATGGAGTAACACAGGGAACAGGACTCAGAAGGATTCGCTATCTCTTCGCGGAGATGAACGCAATCCACAACCGGTAACAGAACAGGATTCAGAAGGATTCGTTATCTCTTCGCAGAGATGAACGCAATCCACAAACGGTAACAGAACAGGATTCAGAAGGATTCGTTATCTCTTCGCAGAGATGAACGCAATCCACAAACAGAACCAGGAGCAGGGTAACTACCTCAGCACGGGTGGTCACGGTACGCGCAACCTACCAAAACGTGCTGGAAAGCTGACTAACTGCACACAGGATATAAACAGTTCGTGTACGTATACATCAGCAACACTGATGTATCACGTAACACAAATACAAGGAAAATAATAAACGTGCTGGTATGCATATATATTGGCAATGAACCAATATATGATGCAAAGACCAGCAAAGTATCTTTATAACAAGAAACACGATCGGGGGCTAAAGCGACAGCAAGACAGGCTTAAGCTGAAGCTATGAAAACCCAAGGAAACCCTGCAGGAAGCAGATCTTTATACTGAGGTCATCCAATGGGAGCAGACATGCAGATTCCCACACAGGTGAATGATAATCAGTCACAAGCTGACAGCAGGGAAAGACAGACAAGGCTATGCAGCTTGCATGGAAAGACATCAGAACTGCCTGAGCTGCAGCACTACTTCCAGCAATAGCTGCTGCAGCAGCGATCATTACAGTTACCAATTGCAAGAATAAAAAAAATGTCTCCAATGAAAAAAAATATACTGCCCCGACCACTCTCTTTCTAAACACACATACTTATTTTTGTTGTGGAGTTTATTGTACCCGTCTTTGCAGTGAGTTCCTAGCAGGAGGAAAAACACATGATTACTAAAAGGGTTGTGAAAAAAAAAATAGTACCTAAATTATCATTTGGCATACTATTTCAGAGGTCATATAAATAACCCTATATGCATTGCAGGGTATGTCTAAAATTGTATTTCCTGTTTTGTTTTTTGTTTTTTTTGGCAGAGTTTTAGCAAAGCATTGAGCTAATGGCAATTAAAATGGGAAGTATTATATCAAAAAGTGGACTGTTGCCATGCCTGCAGTCATTTGTTAATAAAATAACATTTTATTTGTTAAATAAAATATTATTGCAAAATAAACTTTTGTAGCTTTTACATATAATTTTTAAATAAAAGGGAATTTAGTTTAAATGTATTCTATATTATTTGTGTTCTTTTTTTTTTTTTAGCTGAAGGTTAGCAAACTATTACTTCTAACAACCATAAACAACCAATTGCACTTTACATACTGCAGAAGTTGAGTCACGCTATACATATTGTCAGTGTTTATTATGTGCCGTTATTTAGTTTATGCTAGCTACTGACATTAAATAGTGACTAATCCCGAGAATAATATGGCTTAATGGCAGCAGAAAATATGTTGCTGGAGAGAACATTACAGATTAGGAAAAAAAATAATAAACCGTTGATATTATTAATAACATCACTGGGGCATATGGCTTAATGGGCCTCCCAAAACTGACTTGCTGCGCTATATGTTATAAGGCCATCATTAATGGATGGGATAGCACAGCAAGGTCATAAGTGCTTTTCTGCATTAACGTGATTTCAGACCTCATCATGATATGAAAAAGCGATGTCACTACAGTTGTTCCCCTTTAGCATTGATTACACTTGTATTTCTGGCTAAACTTGTAGAATTGAAATAAATGCTGTGAATTTTACTGGACAAAATACTAGAGCCTGAGAAAGCATTTAAAGTTACTTTCCTGCATAAATCATGTTTGGATAGTAAACAGGAGAACCTTGCCATGTCTGGGTGTAGGTGGGAAAGCAACCATCTAGGGAGGATACTGCATTGGATCCCTCACCTCTGAGTTCTTTATGTTGCTGTCTTCCCCCCACCCCCCATCCCCTTCCCTCATACTCATTTTGATGCAAGTACCTTAGCATGGACATATGTATCTTTATTCTTCTGCAGTACTCAGGTGGTCCATGCCAATCCAGCTGTTGACACGTGATATCAGTTGGCAAGCAGTGGGAGAATAGATGTATACCGGACCACTGGAGAAGACTGAGGTACTAGAGAATAACCAAACATGCCCAGTCCTGTGTGCTTCTCTATGGAAATCTCTGCATGTGATGCGGGAACATGAAGTCATTGTATGTGAGATCTTGGGGTTGATACACAAAGCTGCGGTTATATTGCTGTGCGCAGACAGTCCCCGAAAATATTATCATAACTACTGGCAGCAGGTTAGTGTGAGTTACACTAATAGCACGACCCACGGTACTTGAGTAATGCGAGCGTTGCTATGGTAAGAACGTTACTAACACGCGCTAGTATGTGCGTTACCGTACCGTAGTGATACCGTTATTATTCAGAGCAATTTATTTGGTCCACCAGCCAAATTTTGAAGGGGCTCCTCTTTGTGCCATTCACAGGCTTAGGGCCCATCACACAAGTATCATAAAACAGGTGTGGCTATCATGATCTTCACACCCACAAGTGAAGCCACAAAAAACACCTGATCTGAAGTATCAGATCCCCTGTATGGGAGAAAGGGAAGGTCAGTAGTTGGGCCTCCCCACAGCTCTGGACGCACCTGCAATTGCAGGGTCTGCAGCCCTCTAGTTTCTCCCATGATTTTGAATATTTTCTTGCTTGCTGTTTGCTTAAAATGCATTTTATGGATAAGGTGTGAAAATAACATCTAGGAGAAAATTTAGGGGAAAAAGTGAATTGAATAATAATTATTATAACTACATTTGTTATGTGGGGCCACAGAATATGGATGCAATTAATTGAACTCATCTTTTGGGATAATAGGGAAACACGTTTTGAAATCATTGTGAAAAGTGGGCTGTAAAAGGATCTTTTAACTACCTGTAGACCACTCCACGACGATGGGCGTGGCCACGGCGGCAGCCCAGGACCGCCTAACGCCAATTGGCGTCAGGTCCTGGAGCCGGCTACTGAAGGAGATCGTGCACAGGGTGCGCGCGCATCTCCTTCTCGGGGGGTGGAGCTCCGCCCCCTCTTCAGTCTCTGAGCAGCTATTGCCGCTCGGGAGACTGTTAGACGGCGTGATCGCCGTCTATTTACACAGTACAGCGCTGCGATCAGCAGAGGCGCTGTACTGGGGACAGCCATGTGACACGACTGTCCACCTGAGGCACAAAAGAACGATCGGCAGTGATAGGCTGGGGGATGCAGCAGAAACTTTTTATAAATAAAAAGACAATATAAATATTTATATAAAAAATAAACAACTGGGGGGCGTCAGACCCCACCAACAGAGCTCTCTGTTGGTGGGGTCTGATCGCCCCCCCAGTTGTTTATTTTTTAAAATATAAATAAAGAGAAAATAAAGAGTAAAGGGCGGGGGAATCACTAGTGTGCTGTGTTGTGCGGCCCTGCAGCTTGGCCTTAAAGCTGCAGTGGCCCTTTTAGTAAAAAATAGCCTGGTCTTTAGGGGGTTTAGCACTGTGGTCCTGAAGTGGTTAAGGCATATCTTGGAAATGTAATTGTTGTTTTTGCTTGTGATTTCAGCATTTCACTCTTCAGTGTTCAGCTAACCCTGCCCGCTTCCCACCTGAAGGAATGCTCCCTTACTGCTGAAAGAAGCCCTCCTGATACCTATCTTTACTCTCCCCTCCTAACTGAAAACCCCTCTTCATTTGAATCAGAGAAAAGGTCACTGCAAATCCCCCACCTATCATCAAAGGTTCAAAAAATGAAAAATCAAAAACTCTAACACCTTGGTTAGGGTTACACTAGGGATGCTTAGCGATCGGTGACAGAATAGGAAAAATGAAGTAGACACAATTGGGCAAATTAGGATTAGAGCAGAGGGGAGTGGTCAGGGTTAGGAGTAATGGTGAGGAGGTTAAAGAAGAGCAAGACTGAGGTGGTTAGGGAGAGTACCATGAGTGGAGCTTAGGCTTAAAAACACTGGGATGGTTAGGGTTAGGCAAAGGCAGGTTTGTAGGTTTAGGCTCTGGAAATGGCATCTTTAGGGTTAGACACCAGTGGGAGGTTAAAGAGGGACAAAAGAGTTGTTTGGGGTAAGGCACCAGAGCAAGTGGTTAAAGTTAGGCAGAATTTAGGGGGTGCAGTTACCATCAGACATCTTTAGAGGGTTTATTGTTCACAATGTTGTAGTTACGGTGTCAGTTCAAGTTGCTAAACATGCCCTATCCTTCAAACTCAGAAAATATTGCATTCTGATGAACTATTAAGTTCCCTCCAATTCAAAGAAGGGCAAGAGTATTCAAAGAACAGCTTCAACACCTTTTATAGTTCATGATTGGGGGTGGGGGTATTCAAGCGTTTCCTATTGGATTAAGGACAAATTACACCTACAACAGGAAGTGGACCTCTAGGATCTGCTGGATTGAACTGCTGGAGGAACACATTATAAACAGTTTAGCAGCACTACTCATTACATTGCAAGTCACATAGGGAATAAACTGGTCAGTCTCAACAATAAGCCCTTTTTCTTATCTTAAAGCAAATTTCTTTCATAAGGAAAAACTGAACTTGGTAATGAAGCAAATCACAAAATATCATTAAAGTCAGCCATGGCTTTCAGTTGATTTAATGAAGTATTTCCATTCCACCTTGCGATAAATTGACACTTATATTTAATGTACTATACAATGTTTAACTTAGGAAAGTATAGAGAAGAAGCCAGCAATTCTACATGCCACATTAATTAAGCACTGTTTGTATTGAGATGTCTTAATTAAGGGCATTTACCATCTAAGGATACAATTGAAATGGTGATCCATTTAGTATCACTTCAATCCTCAAGATGTTAACCACTCCATAATGAAGCCCTACTAAGAAACTGACTAATTTTATTTTTTGCGTGTGTTTTTATTCTTACTCGTTAAAGAAGCACTTCTCTACACATTTTTTTTCCTACACTGAATACCTAAGAAAAAAACCCATTTAAAAAAATCTAAAAGAAGGAGTCCCTAATGAGTCGTATGATGAAACAAATGGGGTGGAGCTGGTGGGTAGGCGGTGGCACAGAGATGCCAGAGTGAAGGAATTCCCAGGGTCCTTGGAATGGCAGTGGATGGATTACTTGTTTATATACTTTATATACTTTTTTATATACTTTATATACTTTTAAAGGTCAAGGAAAAAAGTTTTATGCTATACTAGCCACTTAGGAGTCCTTTTAGATAAGGTGAATACCGGGAAGTTGAGATCGTGGCAAGTCTGTTGAACTCTCTGAGAGGTGGTGGTGGTGGAAAGGGGGGTTGCGGTCTGTAGAAGCATAAGCGTTGTAGCTGGTCTTGCATGTGCTAGAATGTTTATCTGGTTAGCCCGTTCCAATGTCAGTAGCATGCTGGTTTGGCGCACAAGCACTGTGTGAGAGATTCTTATGAGCACCTTAAGATTAGAAATGTATTCATTTGTAAGGTACTGTGAGTCCTTGTTTGACAAGAATCTAACATGCTCCTTTTCTATCCATGTAATAAAATACTGTACTTTAAAGAATTGAGTTTACTGTTGGATATGGTCTGGCTATAATCTACAATCTGCACAGTTAAATAATCTAATAAGTAGTGTATTATTGGTTGTGGAATACTTGAAGTAATATTTAGGATTCACTATGTCTAGCTAATATATGCAATAATGGTGTTTTTTTTGGTTGTGCTGAGTTTATCTATTGTCTAAGATAAAGATGGATGAGGTTGATGTGCATATATAATTTATATTTTTGTATGAAAATAATATAAAATAAAGAATCTTAAAAAAAAAAAAAAAAAATGTTTTCACTTATCTGGGGCTTCCACCAGCCCCCTGGAGATGTCCTGTGCCCACGCAGTCTCTGAACAATCATTCGGTCCCCTGCAGCTAGCTAGTTTCATTTTCAGGTTGGTGCGCCTGTGTGGCCCTGGCTGCGCGCGCCCCTGGATTGTGCTTGGATCGTTCAGAGAAGGTGCGGGCACAGGACTTCTCCAGGGCATTGGAAGCCCTGGGTAAGTGAAACTTTGTTTTTCCTCTCGGTCAAGGTTCACCTTAAAGAGAACCAGAGACAAAGCACCCTAGTGTATTTTACCCTATATATCAATGGGAAAATGACAGTAAACACCTACTCTGCTCTCTGTTTCATTCTTCACTGCTCAGTCTGCCGGTTATAAGCTCTGATAAGAATCCCTGACTGAGCATTCAGTCTAGCTTTGCCCCAGAATGATTATAGCTGAGTCAGTCTTCTGTGATGTCTTTTCAAGCCCAAGCCCACCCCCTCCTGGCTTTGTTCTCCTGCTACGTGGATACATAACAGGAAAGCAGAGCTACAAGGGGGCAGAGTAGGTGTTTACTATCATGTTCTCATTGATATATATATGGAACAATACATGAGGGTGCTTTGTCTCTGGTTCTCTTTGAGAATTAAAAAGTCAGTATATTATTCTGCAAAGAAAGCAACAAACTCTTTTTCTAAGATGGCCATAAAAATTACAGAACAATAGTAAAGTAGAGACTGATGAGAATCTTGAGAAAGATGTATACAGTATATATTTTCACCTTACAGGTAATTTTTAATCGTAAGCCTAACATTTTAACTTTTGAGCAGAAACAGGAACTCATACATACACAGTCTACTAGAATCCATTCATTCAGCAGGTTCCAAGTGACTCAAGCAACCGGCAAGCACATGAATCCAGCATCAGGCAATCCCTGCTGGTGTCGGATACTGGGAACTGTGCTGTAGATAGATAGATGGATAGAATGCAATAACTGCACAAGAACAAGGCATTACTATGTTTTTTCTCTCATCTTAAACTACAAACAGACATGAGATAATAGATGTCCATTCCAAATGAGGATGGCTGTATTAGGCAGGCATGTGTTGTCTCTATAGGCATCTCCTGGGCTCTTCCTGACAACACACACGGGAAAAATCAGACAGGCTACATTTCCCCAACCAATGGCCCAGCCATTGTTTTCCTCACCACTGCCTTGGAGCAGTAATGCCTCTTCATTTCCCCCCTTCCCAGCAGGAATAATTACCCACTGCTGTGCCTGAGAGACTGTTGGATCATGCATGTCAGTGCTGTGATTTCCACACTGACACACAAGATGTAAAACAACAAACAACAGGCATGGAAAACTCTACTGTGCTGAACATGTCACACTTCACTGGAGAAAGTTTAGTGAATTATTTTGATTCTGTACATCTTCTCTAAGTAGCACATTGCTTTGTCACTGATGTAAAAATAATTGGCCGGTATTTATTTGCATTAATACAGAACTTCACACACAATTTTTTTAATGTTGGTTTATACACTAGATAGAAATGAAAGTCAGGGTGCAAAGAAATTACAACAGCCTATCTTCTTATTTCCTACCTATTTAGTGACAACTGACTTGCTAAATAAGACTTAGGAGTAAAAGTGGATATGATCTGGCCCTAAGTTTTCTCCTTGGTGATATTAAAAATAACTTTTGCACTCTGCACTTGAAAAAATACCAAAAACAAGGTGAAAAGTACTGTCAAAATTATCCTATTTTCTTGCTTACTGGTGGCTTGAAATGCGTTTTATTTATAATGTGAAAATATCACCTAGGAGAAAATTTAGGAGAAAAGTGAATTGGATTGGTCCCTTTTGCACTTGTTTTGCATGAATTTCTAGAAATGTCGTATTGGTAGAGCAGTGCAAAACCAGTGCATACTCATTGTAAAAATAGTGGTTGATACTACCGTACATACTCGAGTATAAGCTGAGATTTTGAGACACAAAAATGTGGTTCAAAAGTGGGGGTCTTGGCTTATACTCGAATCATAAGCACAGAGTGACCACCCCTACCTCAACATGAAAGCCGACCTGTATATGCACAGCGGTAGTGCTTCTTTTAAACTCCGGTCAGTGTCCGTGCTGCATTCTCTCCCCCTTGCCATGAGCAGAGTGCTGCTGATACACATAGGAGTACTGTGGTGGCTGTGTTAACTTTGAGCGGCATTATGGCATACAAGTGTCCCCCCAGCATATGCACAGCTGTGGTGCTTCTTCTACACTTTGTCAGCGTTCGCGCTTTTAGCCCCCGTCCCCCTGCCCACCATGTGCAGAGTGCTGCCACTGCAGATACACTGTAGCAGCTCTGGTGGCATGCCATATGGCATACGAGTGTCTCCCAGCTTATGCACAGCACTGAGCGGCATACCTTCTTATGCACAGCTATCTTCTGTCGCTTCCTGATTATGTCTCCTCACCGCAAAGGTTCCACTTCAGCTTGACAGCCGAAGTGTCATCCATATGACGTCATCTAGTTGTGCCTGTCATCACGGGCATGGGCGCCCGATAAAGGTGAGACTTCGGCTGTCAAGCTGTAGAGGAACCTTTGCGGTGAGGGGCCGTAATTGGGAAGCGACCGAAGATAGCAGTGCATAAGAAGGTATGCCGCTCAGTGCTGTGCATAAGCTGGGGGACACTCGTATGCCATATGGCATGCCACCAGAGCTGCTACAATGTATCCACAGTGCTCGGCACATGGCGGGCGGGGGCTAACAGCGCGGACACAGTGTAGAAGAAGCACCACAGCTGTACATATGCTTGGGGGACACTTGTATGTCACAATGTTGTTCAAAGTAATGCGGAGGTTAACACTGCCACCACAGTACTCCTATGTGTATCAGCAGCACTTTGCACGTGGGGGTGGGGACACTGACCAGAGTTTAAAAGAAACACTACTGCTGTGCATATGCTGGGGGGGGGGGGGGGTCACTCAGAGGTGTGCAACAAATTAAGCTCTGTCGAGGATTTTCTGAGCAGTAAACCATTGTAAAAGATGTACTTGCAAATCGCTGCTATCTGACAGTTGTAAAACTTTTGTTGGAAATGCATTAAATGTCAGGCATTTCCATTGACATTGTGATATACCTCTTTGAGGCATTTTGAGCTTCACCCTAGCAGTTTCCACACCTACCACCTCTAGTCATTTGTCTTCTTCCAAACAATGCTTTGTTCTGTGCCATAAGGCCACTAAATTTCCCACCCTCGGCTAATACGCGAGTCGATTATTTTTCATGTTTATTTAGGCAAAAGTTGGGGGGGGGGTCACCTTATACTCGGGTCGGCTTATACTCGAGTATATACGGTACTTCTAAAACTGCCACAGTGGGGGCTGAACTGTCAGCTTGTACTGTATGTGTTATTTTATTCCCCATATGATTGAATTAAAGTTCTCTTTCACAGCTGTCAGTCAAATCTCTATTTTTTAAAGCCAGGCCAGCAGATATGCTATGAGATAGGAAAGCCACATTCTTATATGAAAAACGAACGTTAAAGTGAATAGTTATCAATTTTCTGAGATGAGAAGAGAGACATATTTTGGAACAACCCAAACGCCCCTCCCCCCCACAACATGTTATACCTTCTCACGCACAGTATGTGAATCGCTTGTGATTTATATACATTGCTTTCCTATGGGAGAAAAATGCATGTTACTGTATTTTTCTCCATTGAAAAAGGGATGTAAGCAAAAACACAAAGATGTAAAAAATGTAAATGTGAAACATACATAGCAGAAAACCCATGATTTTCTGCACAGACAAGTGTGCTGCCAGCCTGAAAGGTGAAAAGAAGCGAGCTCATAGGATTATTGTGCCAGAAAGAGTTGGCCTTTAATATAATTTGTGTTCAAGCAGCAGGGACAGCCATACTATCCCAGGAAAAAAAAACACATATATAAGTAGATAAATACTTGTTCTGCTTACATAACATAGGTATTGTACTGTCCACAATATGAATTTTATATAAATAAATAAAGTAAATAAAGAGAATACTGTTTCAGGCATTTTCCATCTTTACTACTGTAACCCGATTTATCCGTTGGCACTCAGCCCCAGCTGAGAGGAATCCACCAGACACTGACTCAGATGCAATTATCAAAGATTTATTTGTGACCTAACAGTGGTCACTGGTAACTTCACTCAACCGGTAACACTTCAACAATACAATGCACTTCCCTTGCACATTACAGGTCAAAATAATACAATCTTCTCCTCTTCACAGCCGGTGCACCGGTAAAAGCTGCGGAATAAAAAGGTTACACCAAAAACTTTTACATGGAAGTTGAGCTACAAAAAGGTCTCCTTGTTCAATCATTAACCACTTTACAATAAAGCACGTTTAAATCACAGTACCATTACTGAGGCTTAGGGGCTTGGGCAGAGACAGGTCTACTGAGCAATTCAGTTCCTAAACAGTCTCAGTCCCTTCTAGCAAACCTCCACTGAACACTGGCCCTTCTCTGAATACACACTGTGGCTTGTAGCTGGCTCAAAGGCCGATACTCATCTGCACTGCAAGAGTCTCTCTCCCTCCGTGTTAGGTCAGATCTTGCCTGCACACACTGCACTTGGCCTCCAGTAACTGTCTGGCCTGGCTGCCGCTGCCCTCCTTTCTCAGCTGGTGGTCACTGGGTACCCTCCTTGACTCATAAGGTGACTGCTGCGGACGTTCTCCCCCAGCCTCCTCTCCCGCTCACCGATTCCTCCTCACTCTCTCAGAGCGCTCTCCTGACTGACTTGGCGCGCAGAGGGAAACTGGTTAAAACCAGTTCCCTCTGGCTGTGTCTCGCGCGCTCTGCCCCTCCGCTCCTGCGCTGTACTGTCAGACTGGCCGTGTGGGGCTTCCAGAAGGTTCCACTGCTTTGTGTATACGGTCGCCTTAGCATCCAGTCCATGCAGCCACCTAGATGCTTAAGCTTCTGTCTCTATACGCCGTTTTAGTTCCACCATGCTAATTTCTAAGGCGAATTTCCGCCTTATATGCTAAGTTCACTTCACACACAGAAATACATTAACACAATATGTGTTTAACGATTGTGGAATTCTCTCCGTGATCAGCGCACAAGACGTGTGCGCTGACACTGCGGAAAACCTCCACAAACGTATAATTTGCGGAAACCCAGCAGAAGGTGCAATGCACCTGTAGAGGGAAATTCCTGTCGACAGGGGGAGCTGTGGAGTGCAGAGGAACAGCTCCTCTGCCCTACCACACACGCCAGACAGGAATTGCATGAAGGGACGGAACACAATCGCAAGAGAGGCGATTGAGAATGAGCACAGAGACAGATTGTATGTGTGTGCACCAAACTAGTCGCCAACCCGTGACGGTGCACACACCACAGCAGATATGAAGTAGGAACGCGATCGCGAGAGGTGCGATTGCCAGACGTGACACAAGGTTATAGCAAGGCAGAGCACGAGAGTAGCAAAG
Organism: Hyperolius riggenbachi; assembly: GCF_040937935.1. Taxonomy (NCBI): domain Eukaryota; kingdom Metazoa; phylum Chordata; class Amphibia; order Anura; family Hyperoliidae; genus Hyperolius; species Hyperolius riggenbachi. The sequence goes on along the minus strand of NC_090646.1, from coordinate 527,097,352 downwards.
ACACAGCAAATCATACAATGAGGAGATACGGAAAATAACAAACGCTAGCTAAACGCGAACACCACACTTATTCGCAACAGTGCACGCGTTTATGCGCGGTCTCCACGTGATAAGCACAATAGAGACAAGCATGGCTAACTAACCACCGACAGACAAACATGAAACAGAGGACGCGAGCGCTTGCTTAATGGTTACCTCACCAAGCCTCCAGCAAGTGTTCGTAGCAGACAAGACAGACACACGAAAACATGAATAAGCGAACGATAGGATCCACAGCACTAGTGAAAGTGGCTAGCGCGATCCAGGAAGACAGAACAGAAGGATCCACAGCGCTAGCCCAAGATGCTAGTGCGATCCAGGTACAGAGTAGCAGAACAGAAGGATCCACAGCACTAGCGCAAGATGCTAGTGTGATCCAGGGAAACAGAGTAGCAGAACAGAAGGATCCACAGCACTAGCGCAGGATGCTAGTGCGATCCAGGTACAGAGTAGCAGAACAGAAGGATCCACAGCACTAGCACAGGATGCTAGTGCGATCCAGGTACAGAGTAGCAGAACAGAAGATCCACAGCACTAGCGCAAGATGCTAGTGCGATCCAGGGAAACAGATCAGAAGGGGCTACCAGTAACAACCGCTGTTCCGGTTAGCACCCAGACACACAGAACGGTTTCCTGTCGACCACCGCTGGGACAGGACAATCGCAACAGACAAACAAAACAGATAAGCAATCCAAAATAAGCAAACATGCCCAGTGCAGTTTCCAGGGATTACTCTAGGCTAATCTTCAACAAAGAGCAAGGCTGACACTCCCGGCGAGTGTCACACAGGATCTAACTCTTATGACCAGCAAAGGTCTGTGATATCACATGGTATATATAGACCTGAACAGTGGTCAAAAGGCTGCCTGCCTGCGCAGGCAGCCCAGCGGATCCTCACAGTACCCCCCCCTCTAGGGTCGGATTCCAGATGACCCTCCAAACTGATATCAACAAAAGACTGTAACTGAAGACTCATGAAGGTCAGGACAGCCCGACAAGGCCCAATTCCAGAGTCAGTCCAGCCGAAACCAACCTCATCGGAAGCAAACGCCACCGAAACATGTCCATCAGTACTACCAGTCTCAGTATAACACCCATCAGGACTGTGAACGCCAGAGAAGAAGCCATGGACATCCTCCAGACAATACCCACCACCTTCCAAGGAGCGTCCGAAAATACCAAACCTGCCACAATACCTGTTCGAAGTGTCCCTTACAACACAAAAGCCACCGTTGATCTTATCCAGGGCACCAAGCAAAATCTCTCCCGGAATCTCCCAGAACCCTCCGAAGCTCCACAGAGATCCCAAGAGGGAAGAACAACCACCAGGCTCACACGGAGAACCACCAAGCCCTCCCATGGAACCAATGACTATTCTGGATTCAGATCAAGACTTTAAGGGACCACTTCTGGGCATGCAAGCAGGCAGGCCATATCAGAGCATGTCTCCACCGAGGAAGCATCTGAGCATGCTGGTAACCGAGGCACACTTGGGCTTTCTGGGTCACAGAGCACATTGGGGTACACCAGCACAGGAGAAACCTCAGAACATGTCGGGGAACTGCCAACCTCAGAGTCCGGCACGACAGGACCAAAACCAGTACCGGGCAGAGAATCATCATGAGCAGGGGTCTCAAGCACTGGACTCTCAAAAAAAACCTCGTACTCAGGCTTAGAAGTCTCAGTGACTGTAATGGTATCTGACAAAAACTCATCATTGACTACACACGACTGAAGCTCCACCAGAGCTGAAAAAGTAGTCAGCACAACAGCAATGCCTACTGAAGTGGGCAACACCTCAGAAGGACTTGGGGGGCAGGAGACATCTTCTGCAAGTTCTGCACCCTTTGGGAGGAACTCGGAGGTCTCCAGGACATCAGACAAGACCTCAGGAACATCATTTTTCAAGTTTTCTGAGAAGGATTCTGAAATATCCATGTTACAGGGCAAAACTGGAACTTTATTTTGTGAACAGGGCAGATGTCCCAGGGCAGGTTCCACCATAAACTGAGACTGGATTTCATCATCATGAGCGGAACGTACAGGAATATTTACTGGAACACACACTGACTCCCTAACTTTAATCTCGCTGCACCCAGAATTCTGCGTAGCAGTCAAACTAGCTTGCAACTCCAAAACTGCAGAAAAACAGGTGAGTATAGTGGCAATACCTAGACGAGCCTCTAGGGACACTGCAGGAGACTCTAAACAAGGCCATCTTAACTCATCCAGAGTACAGGGTGCAGACTCAGCATTTTCCTCAAAACAAGAAAGGGACTCACAAATGTCAGTGTGATTGGACATCATATTGTTATTCATGGTACAGGGCAGGCTCAGAGAAACTTTCTCTGGACCCAGCAAAAATGTTTCAGAGTCAGATTCGCAAAACCGAAGCGCTGTCTCGCTCTTAGATTCGGCTAACAATGTCAAATCCGAGGAGCCAGAACGCAAAACATGCGAATCAAAAATCGCTTTAGGTTGTGAAACTGACGCTTCCATAGCGCAAACCTCCGCGATCTGCGGGGCAGACTGTAAGGTGTTCAGGACAGAAACACTGGAGCAACTGTCACCAGGCAACGGGCCCTTACATGTGTGAACAGGGTGAGACAAAGACGCATCTGCAGTAGAAATAGTGACAACATCAGGAAAAACTTTATTAGACATATTAATTTTACTTTTGATGCTGCAAAATTTAGGAATTTTCCCCATGGCAGGATCACATATGGAAGATCTTAAAGATCTGTCTCTAAATGACAAGGGGTCCCACATATCCTTGAGAAAACTGGCACATTCATGCTGATCACAATCTGCAGGAACATCAGAGAAACAGGCATCAGATCGCACAGATTTAAACTGCACACAGTCAGGAGAGAATCCTCCAGGATTCGCACAGGAATCAACCACAGTGGCACACCCACTCATTTCAGATCGCACAACGTCACGACTCACATGCTTTACCCCAGAAAGGCAGGAACAATCATCCGACAACGATGTCTCTTTATTGGAATCAATTGGTTGGTGTGTGTGCAACTCATCCAAAATCATCTGCCATACATAAATCATCAGATCCACATCACCCTCATCACATTCATCGGAATCAATCAATAGGTACATAGAATCGAGACAATCATTCAAGACATCTTCGCTTTTTGTGATGTAAAAATCGCAAAAGGCTTTCCAATCAAAATCAAATTCCTCCATCAAGGCCTCAATGTCCCATGAGGCAAATGGAGGTTCAAACAGGCCAGTATCCAGATAATCTCCATATGGGTGGAGTTCAGGAACAAGAACAGATTTTTTAACTGCTTTAATATAGTGTGCGATCCTACCTATAGTAGGATCCACATAAGCTTTGGATTGAGGCAAAAAACCAGGAGACAGATCAACATCATTATCATACTGAATGGTTTTGCATGGAAGGGAAAGATCAGCTGACTTATCAGCAGCTACACATTCAATCAGAGCAGGTGGTAAGCCAGGCAATCCAAACCAGTGAGAGAATATCACTGCAAGACACTGATACAGATTATCATTCCAAGAATAGTTTTTTAGCACATCATACGCCCAGGTGAACAAATCGTCTTTTAAGAGCACATAGGCAAACTGAAGAGCCGACGTAGACGGATCAGCAATCTGAAAGGTGGGATCCAGGCAAAACCTCACACATTCAGAGAGAAATTCCGCTTTGGTCTCTGAGTTTAGCCTTTTAAAGCTCTTAAAGACACAGGACCCATACTCGACAAAATCGTACAAATCAGAAATTCCCTCTACACTGGGAATTTTGGTTGGGCTGGTCATACTGTAACGATTTTGGAATTCTCTTCGTGATCAGCGCACAAGACGTGTGCGCTGACACTGCGGAAATCCTCCACAAACGTATAATTTGCGGAAACCCAGCAGAAGGTGCAATGCACCTGTAGAGGGAAATTCCTGTCGACAAGGGGAGCTGTGGAGTGCAGAGGAACAGCTCCTCTGCCCTACCACACATGCCAGACAGGAATTGCACGAAGGGACGGAACGCAATCGCAAGAGAGGCGATTGAGAATGAGCACAGAGACAGATTGTATGTGTGTGCACCAAACTAGTCGCCAACCCGTGACGCCAGACGTGACACAAGGTTATAGCAAGGCAGAGCACGAGAGTAGCAAAGGCACAGCAAATCATACAATGAAGAGATACGGAAAATAACAAACGCTAGCTAAACGCAAACACCGCACTCATTCGCAACAGTGCACGCGTTTATGCGCGGTCTCCACGTGATAAGCACAATAGAGACAAGCACGCCTAACTAACCACCGACAGACAAACATGAAACAGAGAACGCGAGCGCTTGCTTAACGGTTACCTCACCGAGCCTCCAGCAAGTGTTCGTAGCAGACAAGACAGACACACGAAAACATGAATAAGCGAACGATAGGATCCACAGCACTAGTGAAAGTGGCTAGCGCGATCCAGGAAGACAGAACAGAAGGATCCACAGCGCTAGGCTAAGATGCTAGTGCGATCCAGGTACAGAGTAGCAGAACAGAAGGATCCACAGCACTAGCGCAAGATGCTAGTGTGATCCAGGGAAACAGAGTAGCAGAACAGAAGGATCCACAGCACTTGCGCAGGATGCTAGTGCAATCCAGGTACAGAGTAGCAGAACAGAAGGATCCACAGCACTAGCGCAGGATGCTACTGCGATCCAGGTACAGAGTAGCAGAACAGAAGGATCCACAGCACTAGCGCAAGATGCTAGTGCGATCCAGGGAAACAGATCAGAAGGGGCTACCAGTAACAACCGCTGTTCCGATTAGCACCCAGACACACAGAACGATTTCCTGTCGACCACCGCTGGGACAGGACAATCGCAACAGACAAACAAAACAGATAAGCAATCCTAACTGCACTAAGGAAACATGTCCAGTGCAGTTTCCAGGGATTACTCTAGGCTAATCTTCAACAAAGAGCAAGGCTGACACTCCCGGCGAGTGTCACACAGGATCTAACTCTTATGACCAGCAAAGGTCTGTGATATCACATGGTATATATAGAGCAGGCCTACAAGGGATGTGGCTAGGCAATTTGCATGACAAATGTATGCAAATTCTTCAGCAGCAAGCTGCAATACTGACAAAAGGTCTCTCTTCCAGAGACCTGCAGAATGCAGACCTGAACAGTGGTCAAAAGGCTGCCTGCCTGCGCAGGCAGCTCAGTGGATCCTCACAATGTGATCCTCTTTTAGAGGGTTACACTACCTCTGACTGAAGCCAATCTCAATGTAATTTTCTCCCTTACTCTTTTTTTCCCCTTGAAACTGCAGTGTCATATCTAGCTTGCTTTGTAAACACATGTGAGTACAACAAAGATTTGTATTTCAACAGCTTCTGCTGAGGGATGAGGTGTATTTCCCCTCTCATTTCACGCTGAACTGCCCCCAGCTTATCAGAGAGGAGCAGGAATGTGGGAGGTGAGATAACAAGCTTCCCTATCATCAGCAATGTACCAAATAGAGCAAGGCTGACTGAGATAAGATTCATTACAGCAGAAACATTTATGATTATATTTGAATGCTTGCAATGCAGGGTCAGGTTGTAGACTGTATAATAAATACAGAGCAGTGGGTAAATGGAATTAGATTTTATGGCTGACCATCCCACTTTAACTACTTAAAGACTGCCCCACGCCAATGGGCGTGGTCACGGCAACAGCCCCAGGACCGCCTAACGCCAATTGGTGTCAAGTCCTGGGGATACATTTTCAGGAGATCGCGAGCAGGCTGCGCGCACATCTCCTGCTCGGGGGACAGAGCTCCGCCCCCTCTTCAGTCTCCGACGGGCAATCGCCACTATTTACATGTACAGCGCTGCGATCGGCAGAAGCGCTGTACTGGGGACAGCCGCGTGACACTTCCTGTCACTTCCTGAGACTGGGAAGTGATCGACTGTCATAGGCTGAAGCCTATGACAGCTGATCATGCTGATTGGCTGGCTGGGGAAGGGAGGGAGCAGGTAAATAAAAAAAAAGGCAAATGTATTCAAAAAGAAATGAAATAAATATTTATAAAAAATAAAATAAACACATGGGGCGATCAGGCCCCACCAACAGAGAGCTCTGTTGGTGGGGAGAAAAGGGGGGGGGGATCACTTGTGTGCTGTGTTGTGTGGTCCTGCAGCTTGTCCTTAAAGCTGCAGTGGCCAAATAACAATAAAAAGGCCTGGTCTGGTTTAACACTGCGGTCCTCAAGTGGTTAAATGAGATGAGATTCTCTTGATTTTATTAATATGTGAAATTATTTGCCTGATCCACATCAGAAATTATTATCAGCATTAACAATTGCATTATTTTTATCTGACGTGGTGACAAAAGGTAAGTTCAGATAAAAGGAGTTTTGTGCGGCCTTTTCCATTTAAAACCAGCTGTGAAACACTGTGTGCTTTTCCTGTGTAAAATCCCAAGGCCACGCACACACACAGCACAAAAACACTGGATTTACAAGGTTTGAAAGGGCTGCTGTTAAATGAGAGGACAGATGGTAAAAGCTTAGCTACAAAAGATATGTCCGTTTAAAATTCCTGGTGCCCATAAGAGATTTCCACAATATAAAGATATGAAGTCTTCACTGAGGTATTTTGTGTGTGGCTCAGGCTGCTGAGTACTCGGACAACATCAATAAGCCTGCAGGCTTTGTCATTGTAGAGAAACAAGAAGATTGTGCCACCTGTTTTCCTTCTCATGCCTCTGCCACAGCTACCCTTGTGTTACTCGTACATCGCTCACAAGGAGTCTGCACTTCAACTGCTGTAATAATAACGCTCTTCTTAATGAGGGGGATGTCAGCTCTCACCAGTCTGCTGCTACTCATGTGTGGAACTTTGGAGACAAGAAAGTTCTGATCCTGTACAGGTAAGAAAATCTCTAAACAACTAATTCTTCAGCCATACAGTTCTACCACAAAGTGTGTATATTATTACACCAGACAGGGTGAATGGCTGATTGCATAGCTCCCAACTGGCCATCTTTTGGAGGGACAGTCTCTCTTTGGGAACCCAGTCCCCCTGTTCCTCTTTCTTCCTCATTTGTCCCTCTTTCAGGACTGATGTACAGATATGTGTAAATATATATATCTTTCTACTGAAAAACATGTTTAGTTGATTTTAAACCTTATTTCTTTACTATAAATTGATATATTTCTTATTTTCATGTTAATATGAAGGGAAATGAACTAAGGTATAAAGGACCAGTGTTGTTTTAATGACAAAACAACATATTTTTATTATGAAATCTTTATGGTATGCCTGACTACAGTTGTGTTGGGGGTGTGATTAGGGGTGTGGCAGGGGTGTGGCTTGAGTGTCCCTCTTTCCTAGCTCAAAAAGTTGTGAGGTATGTGATTGGGTCGCATTCAAAATGATTTTGTTGGTATATTCTTCTTTAGTGACTAACCTATGTAGATATGTATTGCTGACAGGTACACACATTGCACGGTGTGACTGCTGGATATTTTTTCCCTGCTTGAGATTAGGAATGTGGGTTTTCAGGCTTACGTATTAAAGAAATGAAATTGATTGCACTGTTAACAAAAGAGGAAATTCCACTTTTGTTCAGTTTTATACATTGCAAGAATTAATGACAAGCATTCATTTAGCTTTTATACCTTTATGCATCTAAAAGAGAGCACAGAAACTACTAGATGGGTGTGTCACAGATTACTGCCAATTACTCCATTAACTTCGGTATGCAAAGAAAGCAGCAAGGACTCCTGCTCCGTGCAGTTACTGTAATTACTCTGGCAAAAAGATAGACATTTCTGGGCAGTCTCCACAGTGTTTTTTTTTTTCTAACTAAAGCACATTTTACTTTTAAACAAGATGGGTTGTTGTGTAAGGATGCAGTTATCCTGATAAGAACCCATTTGTTGCAATCCTGGATATTATTGCAATTTTTATTGGGAATAAATGTAGTTTTTTTTTGTAACAGATCTGACATTCTTGGGTATAATTAATTACATTATTTAGTACATTTAATGTCATTTTGTTCTCATATTTTTAGCATTTTGAAAACTTAATTTCACCAGTATTAGACTCACATGAGAAAATGTTTGTGTTACTTGTGTGCCTAATTGCATGTGTTAATTAACAGATACGTACAAAAATGCCATAAGTAAGTTATCCCACCGAGTATAAACAACAGATTAATGACAACACTTCAGCTGTCTTTCATGTTTGACTTAAAGGATACCCGAAGTGACATGTGACATGATGAGATAGACGTGTATGAACAGTGCCTAGCACACAAATAACTATGATGTGTTCCTCTTTTTCTTTCTCTCCATGAAAGAGTTAAATATCAGGTATGTAAGTGGCTGACTCAGTCCTGACTCAGACAGGAAGTGACTACAGTGTAACTCTCACTGATAAGAAATTCCCCTTTTTATCTCTTTCTTGCTCTCTGAAGCCATTTTCTGCTAGGAAAGTGTTTTATAGTTGGAATTTCTTATCAGTGAGGGTCACACTGTAGTCACTTCCTGTCTGAGTCAGGACTGAGTCAGCCACTTACATACCTGAAATTTAACTCTTTCATACAGAGAAAGAAAACAAGGAACACGGCATAGTTATTTGTGTGCTAGGCACTGTACATACACATGTCTATCTCATCATGTCACATGTCACTTCAGGTATCCTTTAAATTATAAGTTAAGTTAGAGGCATAAAGAAGGTGCCATAATTATTTCCTTTTAAACAATACCAGTTGCCTGGCAGTCCTGCTGATATTTGTGGCTGGATAGGTCTGTACCTATTCAGTAAGGAGTTCAAGGCAAGACTCCCTAACACTGCAGGGTGGCCTCTTGAGCGCGTCCCAGTGGCTGCAGCTCTTGAGCGCTTTGAGTCCGACAGGAGAAAAGCGCTATACAAATGGTCGGATTATTATTATTATTATTATTTGTGGCTCCAGTAGTGTTTAAATCAAATACCTAAAACAAGCATGTGGCTAATCTACTCAGACTTAGGGTCTGTGGGTAAAAGTTTTAGAGATAAATAATCAGCAGGGCAGATGGGCAATGTGCATTGACTAAATTAAATAAATATGTCAGCCTCCATATCCCTCTCACTTCACGTGTTCTTAAAAGGATTACAGTACTGAAAGCGGACATGAACTCAGAACATCCTCTCTGCTCTAAAAGATACACAACAGCATAATAACCTTTAAACAAAAAACATTTTTTGTTACAGCTGAAACAAATCCTAAAATAAACCTGAACTGCTTCTACTTCCTGACTCATGGCAGCAGACATATTGTTAACCTCCTGTGCTTTCAAATGGCTTTATCTGCCTTTATCTGCCATCTCTGCCGTGGCAGTCATGTGACACAGGGAGAGATCAGATAACAACTTGTGATTAGAGACAAATGAGGGGAAATTAAACAGGCTAAACTCTATAAATACATACAAGTGCATTTCTCTATGTCTCTTCTGTCCTGTGCAACAGTTCAGGTCCACTTTAACCACTTAAGCCTATCTTGAAGAACGTTCTCGTCCAGATAGGCTGCGTACTCCCGCGGGCCACGTGCGCTCCCGCCGCCTGCCGTTAGCCCAGCGATCAATGAATAGGATTATAGATCCCATTCATTGATCGAAGCCCCCTGCAGAAAAACCGACAGCCTCTTATCAGAAGCTGCGGCTTTTCTGAGTTACAAAACATTTTCCATCCTCCTAATGCTTCCTGGAAGCGTACGATCCTGCTTCCAAGACTTTTTGACTGTAATGTAAGATAAACATTGTTTAGCTTAGATCAAGCATGTCCAGTGTTTGGCCTGTGGGCCAAATGCGGTCTGCCAAGTCATTTCTGGTGGCCCCCAAACATCTTTACAGTTGTTAATACCATGTGGTTTACAGGCTGTAGCTGCAGGGCCGCATGCAGGGGCCAGCAGCAGTAACAGCCACTGATTAGCAGCTGCCACTATGCCAGCAGCAGTAACAGCCACTGATTAGAAGCTGCCACTGTGCCAGCAGCAGTAACAGCTACTGATTAGCAGCTGCCACTGTGCCATCTGCAGTAACAGCCACTGATTAGCAGCTGTCCCTGTGCCAGCTGCAGTAACAGCCACTGATTAGCAGTTGCCACTGTGCCAGCTGCAGTAACAGCCACTGATTAGCAGCTGCCACTGTGCCAGCTGCAGTAACAGCCACTGATTAGAAGCTTCCACTGTGCCAACTACACACACACAGTATATGGGTTAATTTCTGTGGAAATGTTTTATTTGACAGGATGTCATAGGCATAGTGTACCGGAAGTCTCACTCGGCGAATAAAAGTGATTCTGATTCTGATTCTGAAGTCATAGTGTAATGGAAATCAGCAAAATTGTGTTTCATTTGCACTCTCAAGAATGTTGATATGGACCTAAAAAAGTTTGCGCACGCCTGGCTACATTTTTTATCAGAGGGTTTCTAGCACTCTAGCTCTTTTTACCACAGGCATAAAGGCTGGTAATGAGCAAGGAGAGGCATAGTAATCATGCAGAGGCATCCCGCCACCTCCAATTGTCAACATACTATTTCTGTGGGTGGGGAAAGGACCTTGTAAGTATAGCTATGTCCATACTGGATAGTGTACTGGTTAAGGGTTTTAACTTTGATATAGGGCTTGAGCCTTTAACTAGGGTTTGAACCCTGGCTCAAGCCAGTATGTTAAATAGTAAAGAGTCATTTGGCAAGGCTTCCTAATGATCCCAGTTGCCTGTGGAGCACGCCCTAAGTGGCTGCAGCGCTAAATCGCTTTGAGTCTACCAGGAGAAAAGCGCAATATAAATGTCATGTGTCTTGTCTTGTAATGGGGATGAGAAAAGTGGCAAATTCCCTCTGCACAAGCACCAAGCATTCAACCTCTTGCCCAAAGGTCTCAATAAAAAAAAGGCATAAGTTATTAAACCTAACAAACACTATTCTACTGTTTGCATTGGTCTCTTCTTTTCTAATCCTCAACTATAGGTTATCCATTCTTTCTGACTGCTATGTTTACCTGTGCTGACATTCCTTTTGTGACATAACTGTCACCACTGTAATCACAAATAGTTATTGATAAAAGTGAAAAAAAACCTAACTCTCGGACAAAAGTATTCAGTGGTTCCCATTTGCACTAAGCAGAACTGGGACAAGGTCCTCCAGCACCCAAGGCTGAGACACCAAAGTGCTCCCTCCCATCCTTTCCACCCGACTAAGGCGCTGCAGGGCCCCCAACACCCTCAACACCTTAATCACTAGTTATCTGGCTTGCAGTCACTGCCATGTATACCCTTTTCTTATTTCTCTCTGCTTCAAACGCAAGAGAGGAATGATAGCTGAGTGAGTTGTGCATCCCCTCCTACACTGGGCCCTGAGGCTGGAGCCTCTCTCACCTCTGCCTTAGCCTGGCCCTGGCACTAAGCACTTAAAGGATACCCGAGGTGACATGTGACATGATGAGATAGACATGTGTATGCACACTGTCTAGCACACAAATAACTATGCTGTGTTCCTTTCTTTCTTTCTCTGCCTGAAAGAGTTAAACATCAGGTATGTAAGTGGTAGTTCCTGTCTGAGTCAGTACTGGGTCAGACTACAGTGTGATCCTCACTGATAAGAAATTACAAATATAAAACACTCTCCTAGCAGAAAATGGCTTCTGAGAGCAGGAAAGAGATAAAAAGGGTCAATAGTTCATAGATTTTAGCTCTGGCATACTTCAAAGAATGTGTCATTGAGCAAAAACAATAAAACAGTAAAAACTTAAAAAAATAGATTTAAATATAAAATAAAACTGGAATATATTAAAAATTTTTAGGAGAAGGCGAATAGATACAATTGTTTATTTCATTCGTTTATTTTCACTAGTGTTGGGCGAACATCTAGATGTTCGGGTTCGGGCCGAACAGGCCGAACATGGCCGCGATGTTCGGGTGTTCGACCCGAACTCCGAACATAATGGAAGTCAATGGGGACCCGAACTTTTGTGCTTTGTAAAGCCTCCTTATATGCTACATACCCCAAATTTACAGGGTATGTGCACCTTGGGAGTGGGTACAAGAGGAAAAAAAAATTTAGCAAAAAGAGCTTATAGTTTTTGAGAAAATCGATTTTAAAGTTTCAAAGGGAAAACTGTCTTTTAAATGCGGGAAATGTCTGTTTTCTTTGCACAGGTAACATGCTTTTTGTCGGCATGCAGTCATAAATGTAATACATATAAGAGGTTCCAGGAAAAGGGACCGGTAATGCTAACCCAGCAGCAGCACACGTGATGGAACAGGAGGAGGGTGGCGCAGGAGGAGAAGGCCACGCTTTGAGACACAACAACCCAGGCCTTGCATGAGGACAAGAAGCGTGCGGATAGCATGCTTTGTACCACCATGCAGTCATAAATGTAATAAAGATAAGTGGTTCAATAAACAGGGACCACGCGGCAACGCTAACCCAGCAGCAGCACACGTGATGGAACAGGAGGAGGCGCAGGAGGAGAAGGCCACGCTTTGTGAGACACAACAACCCAGGCCTTGCATGAGGACAAAAAGCGTGCGGATAGCATGCTTTGTACCGCCATGTAGTCATAAATGTAATAAAGATAAGAGGTTCAATAAACAGGGACCACGCGGCAACGCTAACCCAGCAGCAGCAGCAGCAGCAGCACACGTGATGGAACAGGAGGAGGCGCAGGAGGAGAAGGCCACGCTTTGTGAGACACAACAACCCAGGCCTTGCATGAGGACAAAAAGCGTGCGGATATAGCAGCAATGCTTTTTGCCGCCATGCAGTCATAAATGTAATACAGATGAGAGGTTCAATAAACAGGGACCGGAAACGCTAAACCATCCCAGATGTTCATCGGTCATGTTACTTGGTTGGGGTCCAGGAGTGTTGCGTAGTCGTTTCCAATCCAGGATTGATTCATTTTAATTTGAGTCAGACGGTCTGCATTTTCTGTGGAGAGGCGGATACGCCGATCTGTGATGATGCCTCCGGCAGCACTGAAACAGCGTTCCGACATAACGCTGGCTGCCGGGCAAGCCAGCACCTCTATTGCGTACATTGCCAGTTCGTGCCAGGTGTCTAGCTTCATGCCCGGTTTCAGGTCCAGCGGTGCCAGCCACAAATCCGTCTGTTCCTTTATTCCCCTCCAAATTTCCTCCCCTGTGTGCTGCTTATCCCCAAGGCAGATCAGCTTCAGCAACGCTTGCTGACGCATGCCAACAGCTGTGCTGCACTGCTTCCACGATCCTACTGCTGCTGGTGCTGGGTTAGCATTTCCGGATGAGGTACAGCTTTGAGATGCGTTGGAGGAGAAGGAGTCAGAGAGGTAGGTGCTGCTGTTGTTATCCAGCTGTTTGCGGCGTGGGCAACACCCGCGCCGTAGCAGGTGAGGAATCGCTGCCAGGCTCCACAAGGTTCACCCAGTGCGCGGTAAGGGAGATGTATCGACCCTGGCCGAACGCACTCGTCCAGGTGTCAGTGGTGAGGTGAACCTTGCAGGCAACGGCATTCTTCAAGCTTCGGGTTATTTAGCTGACCACGTGCTCATGCAACTCAGGCACTGCAGAGCGCGCAAAGTGGTAGCGGCTGGGAACCACGTAACGTGGGATGGCCACTGACATCATGCCCTTGAAGCTGTTTGTCTCCACCACTCGATATGGCAGCATTTCGCAGGCCAGAAGCTTGGCTATGCTGGCTGGCTGTTACTGCCACGGCCCGGGGGTCATTTGCTGGCAATTTCCTCTTGTGCTCAAACATCTCAGAAACAGACAACTCAACCGTAGCGCTGCACACCGAAGGGCTGTTGGTTGTTGTGTTTGATGAACACTGGGAGACCTCAAGAGCACTAGTCCGGAAAGTGACAGTGTCAGCATCGTCTGATGTTTGTGAATGTTGTGAACCACGCAATGGCTGGGCTACTGCTGCTGCTGAGGCGGGTCTGGTGGTGAGTCTGGTGAACCCAAGGGAGGCAGTGTTGCTGGTGGTACCCTGTCCTGCCGCGTTTGCCCACAGAGTGGGATGTTTGGATAGAATGTGGCGGCTCATGCTGGTGGTGGAGAGGTTGTTAATACTTTTCCCCCTGCTCAGGCGGGTCTTGCACACCTTGCAAATCGCCATGGTAACATCCTCAGTGCAGTCTTCAAAGAAAGCCCAGACTTTAACTGGCTGAGGACTCGGACCTCGTGCGTGATGTGCTGGTGCTGCTTAACCCACTGCTGGACGCTTGAGAGGTCATCCAAGTAATTATCTGGTCCTGTTCTTTTGGATCTGTGAGGGTTGTTGTCCTGGACAACATGGGCAGTATTGAGTGGGTTTTCTTGGGTGCTCCCCTGTGGCCTGTACGTGAACCGTCAGGGGAAACACCTCTTCCCTTGCCCCTCCCTCTTTCACCGGATTTCTTCCTCATTTCACTTATCCTTAAAGTACACGCTGACTGGCAGCAGTACAGTGGCAGTACAGAAATGCTATACAGTGGTGGGTGAGCGGTGTACCACTATTGTCAGCAGTGACACAGAGCACAATGCTATACAGTGGCGGGTGAGCGGTGTACTACTGTTCCCAGCAGACACAGAGTGGAAGTAAACACAATGCTATATAGTGTGGCTGAGCCGTGTACACAGAGTGGCATTAAACACAATGCTATATAGTCTGCTATATAGTCACCCCGAACAGGGTGATGTTCTGCAGAACCCGAACAGTGGCAAACACTGTTCGCCCAACACTACTGGGAGGGAACGCAGATTTTAGTACCTAAACACACGATACAACATGTTTTCCGGGGTCGGACTCTGAGGCACATACAGATGGTCCCGATCATCATCCTCATCATACAACTCTTCTCCTGAGTCTGACCCACCCACCACCTCTGCCACCCCAACATCCCCAGACACAGACCCCTCATCGTCCTCAACATTAACTTGGGATGCTGGCCTGAGCCAGACCTCCTCCTCCACATCAGGCCCCATCATCTCCTCAATGGCAGCCCTCATTAATCGCTCTGGCGACGGACTGATGGACACAACGTTCTCCTCCGGGGAGGGCTGCTGCTGACCACTGGCTGCTGGGGTGGATGTTATAGCTTGCGTGGGGCGTTGGCTGTTGCTGTTGTTGGGAGTGCTGCTCACAGCGGAGGTCTCTGGGGAACTCATGTTGAGCTCATATAGTGGTTGACGGTGAGTGGAGTATTACTGATCCCAGCAATATACACACTGACTGGCAGAGTACGCAATGCTATATAGTGTGGCTGAGCGAGGTACACAGAGTGGCAGTAAACAGAATGCTATATAGTGTGGCTGAGCGAGCGGTGTACCACTATTCCCAGCAGACACAGAACAGTGAACAGAATGCTATATAGTGTGGCTGAGCGAGCGGTGTACCACTATTCCCAGCAGACACAGAACAGTGAACAGAATGCTATATAGTGTGGATGAGCGAGCGGTGTACCACTATTCCCAGCAGACACAGAACAGTAAACAGAATGCTATATAGTGTGGCTGAGCGAGCGGTGTACCACTATTCCCAGCAGACACAGAACAGTGAACAGAATGCTATATAGTGTGGCTGAGCGAGCGGTGTACCACTATTCCCAGCAGACACAGAACAGTGAACAGAATGCTATATAGTGTGGCTGAGCGAGCGGTGTACTACTGTTCCCAGCAGACACAGAACAGTACACAGAATGCTATATAGTGTGGCTGAACGAGCGGTGTACTACTGTTCCCAGCAGACACAGAACAGTACACAGAATGCTATATAGTGTGGCTGAACGAGCGGTGTACCACTATTCCAAGCAGACACAGAACAGTGAACAGAATGCTATATAGTGTGGCTGAGCGAGCGGTGTACCACTATTCCCAGCAGACACAGAGTGGCAGTAAACAGAATGCTATATAGTGTGGCTGAGCGAGGTACACAGAGTGGCAGTAAACAGAATGCTATATAGTGTGGCTGTGCAAGCGGTGTACTACTATTCCCAGCAGACACAGAGTGGCAGTAAACAGAATGCTATATAGTGTGGCTGAGCGAGGTACACAGAGTGGCAGTAAACAGAATGCTGAGCGAGCGGTGTACTACTATTCCCAGCAGCGACACACAATGACTGGGGGGGACCCTGGCTAGCGTGGCTGGAGCGCGAACTACCCTGCCTGCCTACCCAAAGCTAAACCCACAGACAAATGGCGGAGATATGACGTGGTTCGGGTATTTATTTACCCGAACCACGTGACAGTTCGGCCAATCAGAGCGCGTTCGGGTCCGAACCACGTGACCCGTTCGGCCAATCACAGCGCTAGCCGAACGTTCGGGGAACGTTCGGCCATGCGCTCTTAGTTCGGCCATATGGCCGAACGGTTTGGCCGAGCACCGTCAGGTGTTCGGCCGAACTCGAACATCACCCGAACAGGGTGATGTTCTGCAGAACCCGAACAGTGGCGAACACTGTTCGCCCAACACTAATTTTCACCTCGGGTGTCCTTTAACCACTTCCCAACCGCCTAACGCACAGGGGCGGCCGGGAAGTGGAGCCCGCAAGGACCAGCTCACCCACAGAGGCGGCGGTCCTTGTAAGGGCATGGGCGGAGCAATCGCATCATCCGTGACGCGATCCTCCGCCGGCGCCTGACTCCGTTCACCCGCTGCAACATCCCGCCGGCCATACGGAAGCGCCGGCGGGATGTTAACCCGACGATCGCCGCATACAAAGTGTATAATACACTTTCTAATGTTTACAAAGTGTATTATACAGGCTGCCTCCTGCCCTGGTGGTCCCAGTGTCCGAGGGACCACCAGGGCAGGCTGCAGCCACCCTAGTCTGCACCCAAGCACACTGATCCCCCCCCCCCCCCGCTGCCCCCTGATCGCCCACAGCGATGTTTTGGGGTGTATTTTTACACATACCCATGCTGGGTGGGAGAAATACCTCTGTAAATGACAATCTTTTGATTTTTTTTACACACAATTGTCCATTTACAGAGTTATTTCTCCCACGCAGCATGGGTATGTGTAAAAATACACCCCAAAACACATTGTACTACTTCTCCCGAGTACGGCGATACCACATGTGTGGCACTTTTTTGCACCCTAACTGTGCTAAGGGGCCCAAAGTCCAATGAGTACCTTTAGGATTTCACAGGTCATTTTGAGAAATTTTGTTTCAAGACTACTGCTCACGGTTTAGGGCCCCTAAAATGCCAGGCCAGTATAGGAACCCCACAAATGACCCCATTTTAGAAAGAAGACACCCCAAGGTATTCTGTTAGTAGTACGGTGAGTTCATAGAAGATTTTATTTTTTGTCACAAGTTAGCGGAAATTGATTTTTATTGTTTTTTTTTCACAAAGTGTCATTTTCCGCTAACTTGTGACAAAAAATAAAATCTTCTATGAACTCACCGTACTACTAACGGAATACCTTGAGTTGTCTTCTTTCTAAAATGGGGTCATTTGTGGGGTTCCTATACTGTCCTGGCATTTTAGGGGCCCTAAACCGTGAGGAGTAGTCTTGAAACGAAATTTCTCAAAATGACCTGTGAAATCCTAAAGGTACTCATTAGACTTTGGGCCCCTTAGCGCAGTTAGGGTGCAAAAAAGTGCCACACATGTGGTATCGCTGTACTCAGGAGAAGTAGTATAATGTGTTTTGGGGTGTATTTTTACACATACCCATGCTGAGTGGGAGAAAGACCTCTGTAAATGGACAATTGTGTGTAAAAAAAATAAAAAAATTGTCATTTACAGAGATATTTCTCCCACCCAGCATCGGTATGTGTAAAAATATACCCCAAAACACATTATACTACTTCTACTGAGTACGGCAATACCACATGTGTGGCACTTTTTTTGCAGCCTAACTGCGCTAAGGGGCCCAAAGTCCAATGAGCACCTTTAGGCTTTACAGGGGTTCTTACAAATTAGCACCCCCCAAAATGCCAGGACAGTAAACACACCCCACAAATGGAATTTTTTTGGAAAGTAGACACTTCAAGGTATTCAGAGAGGGGCATGGTGAGTCCGTGGCAGATTTCATTTTTTTTGTCGCAAGTTAGAAGAAATGGAAACTTTTTTTTTTTTGTCACAAAGTGTCATTTTCCGCTTACTTGTGACAAAAAATAATATCTTCTATGAACTCACTATGCCTTTCAGTGAATACTTTGGGATGTCTTCTTTCCAAAATGGGGTCATTTGGGGGGTATTTATGCGTACGTACGAAAAGGGCGTCGGGAAAAAAGGGCGCGTGGTATAAACGATAAATGGAAATATCGTTTATAGAAATTATTGTGTAGAATTTCGTTTATAAATAGTGATTTAAAAATGTATAAATCACTAAATAATGTGTATGAGATCGGCAATTCTTAAAACGTTAATCTTCCCTGTTTGTAAAGTGAAACGTATATTTTCGTTTATTAAAAACCCTCCCTGTACCTATCCCTAACCCCTAGACCCCCTGTTGGTGCCTAAACCTAAGACCCCCCTGTTGGTGCCTAACCCTAAGACCCCCCTGTTGGTGCCTAACCCTAAGACCCCCCTGTTGGTGCCTAACCCTAAGACCCCCCTGTTAGTGCCTAAACCTAAGACCCCCCTGTTAGTGCCTAAACCTAAGACCCCCCTGTAGGTGCCTAACCCTAAGACCCCCCTGTAGGTGCCTAACCCTAAGACCCCCCTGTTGGTGCCTAAACCTAAGACCCCCCTGTTAGTGCCTAAACCTAAGACCCCCCTGTAGGTGCCTAAACCTAAGACCCCCCTGTTGGTGCCTAAACCTAAAACCCCCTATGGATAATAATGTTTTACAGACATGAATAAATAAAGAATGTAAAGAAAAAAAATGTAAATTATTTTTTTGGGTGGATAATAATGTGTTAGAAATGTTTTGGAAATAGTGATTTATTATCTTCATAAACGTTATTCGTCACGGGCTCATTTTGTAAACTTAAATCATCACAAACATAGTTATAAATCCTTAAAAATCTCCGGGCGCCGTTATAAATCCTTAAAAATCTCCGGCGCCTTATTTTCCCCGTTCAGCGCCCATTAAACGATATTTATAATGAAAGTGAATGGGGCGCCCTTTTTGTCCACTTGTCTCATGCGCCCAAATCTACTGCTTCCGGTATTTATACTATCCTGGAATTCTAGCCCCTCATGAAACATGACAAGGGGTCAGAAAAGTCATAGATGCTTGAAAATGGGAAAATTCACTTTTTGCACCATAGTTTGTAAACACTATAACTTTTACCCAAACCAATAAATATACACTGAATGAGTTTTTTTTATCAAAAACATGTTTGTCCACATTTTTCGCGCTGCATGTATACAGAAATTTTACTTTATTTGAAAAATGTCAGCACAAAAAGTTAAAAAAATCATATTTTTGCCAAAATTCATGTATTTTTTTGATGAATATAATAAAAAGTAAAAATGGCAGCAGCAATCAAATAGCACCAAAAGAAAGCTTTATTAGTGACGAGAAAAGGAGCCAAAATTCATTTAGGTGGTAGGTTGTATGAGCGAGCAATAAACCGTGAAAGCTGCAGTGGTCTGAATGGAAAAAAAGTGCCTGGTCCTTAAGGGGGGTAAAGCCCACGGTCCTCAAGTGGTTAAACACTGGTACTGTGTGAGTTGGGGACAGATTTTCTAACCCCGCCTCCCAGGTAATTTCCACAATGAAGGACAAGCACTATTGGCCTGCATCACAAGAGTTACCTGCCTCCTGCAGATCAGATCAGACATTAGCCCCTAATCTTAACATGAGATGCAAGAGTTTAAAAATCTGCCTTCTGAATTAGTTGTCAATGTTTCACATAAGTATTGTAATAATTATCACCATTTAAAAAGCTTATGTATCAAAATTTGTGCAAAACTTTTCTCTTATGAGATCATTTTAGTTTATCATCATGAGTGCACAATTAAAAAAAATAGAGATAAAACATGAGATTGATTATCAACATCTTTTAGTGTATCAACCACTAAATTCAGAGTACTAGATAAAAGAGGCACCATAGTGACTATAGTTCATAGTATAGACATAGTATAGTAGAATGTACTACACTGTCTGTCACGGATTTGCAGGCACAAATAGGTGAACATATGAGAAATTCCAAGGATGTGGAATATACAACACCATGGGCACAGCATTATAAAGATTACCATGATGGAAATGTAAGTGGCAAGGGGTGAAGGGGATATATAAGTTGAATCTCTTTATACGAAAAAGACATTTTGATAAAATCATAAAACAGAAGGAGAGCGGCTGAATCTATACTGTAAATTAAGAATATTAATCCCCAATGACAATAATTCTTATGTTGAGCTTCAGTGCTTTTTTATAAAGACACTGTTGATTCTGTACATCATAAGTTGTCAGCATCTGTACCGTCTAAAATGTGTTTATTTATAGCTCTTAAAATCCAGGACAAGCATAAAAAAGTGTGCCGGCCGGGTCACCATGATGTACGGCATTTCAGAACAGAGTTCTTTCCTCAGATAGTATTGGAACACACTCACACATTTCCATCAGATAACCTGTCTTTTATAGCTCAATAGTGGACCTGATGGAAGACTGCACCGACTTAACAAATTAGCATAAATGCATATTCATTAGATAGTATCAACCAATGAAAGTCAACAAGTGAATACCTCAGCAATAAATTGTAATAAATCCTATTAAACTGAATAATTAAACGTTGTAGTGAAAAAGCACCTGGAGTCTTTGAGAAGTGTTGCACTCAGACTTACTTAAAGAGAACCAGAGACAATAAAATAACATATTTATACATACCTGGGGCTTCCTCCAGCCTCATCAGCCTGGATCGCTCCCATGTCGCCTTTCTCCGCTGCCTCTGTCCGCCGGTACCGGGTCCCATCATTTTGGCCAGTCGAACCAGTCGACGCGAGCGCAGTGTGCTCCCTCCGTACTGTGCAGTCGCATGCGTACAGAGCCGGAGGGAGCCCCTGGGCATGCGGAAGACTGGCCGTGTCCGGCTGAAGTGACGGGACCCGGTACCGGCGATAGAGGCAGCGGAGGACGGCGGCGTGGGAGCAATCCAAGCTTATGGGGCTGGAGGAAGCCCCAGGTATGTATAACATCTTTCTTTCATTCTTAAAATACGTTCGTCTTTGGTTCCCTTTAACTGCACCTTTGTAGCGCAGAAGTTCCATCTCTCATGGTGCTACATATCAAAAGCGTGGGATCAGCCAACCACTTATATATCCAGTGTTCTTGTGTCTTCAGCACTGACAATTTCATCTGCTGCTGCAGTATGAATTTGTCAGCAAGTGGGGCCCGTTGCCATGGTGATGCGCCCCTTGCCATGGTGATGGCGCCGCATGCCAGCACTGCTCTCTACAGCATACAAATATATACAATTAATATAAACTTTCATGGGGCCCTCTAATGTTGGCACTAGAGATGGGCCAAACGGTTCGCCGGCGAACGGTTCCACGCGAACTTCGGTGGTTCGCGTTCGCGTCCCGCTGGCGAACCTTTGCGGAAGTTCGGTTCGCCCCATAATGCACCTTGAGGGTCAACTTTGACCCTCTACATCACAGTCAGCAGGCCCAGTGTAGCCAATTAGGCTACAATAGCCCCTGGAGCCCCACCCCCCCTTATATAAGGCAGGCAGCGGCGGCCATTACGGTCACTCGTGTGCTGCCTGCGTTAGTGAGAGTAGGGCGAGCTGCTGCAGACTGTATCTCAGGGAAAGATTAGTTAGGCTTAACTTGTTCCTGGCTGGCTGCATACCTGTTCTGTGAACCCACCACTGCATACCTGTACTGTGAACCCACCACTGCATACCTGTTCAGTGAACCTGCCACTGCATACCTGTTCTGTGAACCCATCACTGCATACCTGTTCAGTGAACCTGCCACTGCATACCTGTGCTGTGAACCCCCCACTGCATACCTGTTCTGTGAACCCACCACTGCATACCTGTGCTGTGAACCCATCACTGCATACCTGTTCAGTGAACCTGCCACTGCATACCTGTGCTGTGAACCCATCACTGCATACCTGTTCAGTGAACCTGCCACTGCATACCTGTGCTGTGAACCCACCACTGCATACCTGTGCTGTGAACCCACCACTGCATACCTGTTCTGTGAACCCACCACTGCATACCTGTGCTGTGAACCCACCACTGCATACCTGTTCTGTGAACCCACCACTGCATACCTGTTCTGTGAACCCACCACTGCATACCTGTTCAGTGAACCCACCACTGCATACCTGTTGTGTTCAGTGAACCCGCCACTGCATACCTGTTGTGTTCAGTGAACCCGCCACTGTATACCTGTACTGTTCAGTGAACCCGCCACTGCATACCTGTTCAGTGAACCCGCCACTGCATACCTGTTGTGTTCAGTGAACCCGCCACTGCATACCTGTTGTGTTCAGTGAACCCGCCACTGCATACCTGTTGTGTTCAGTGAACCTGCCACTGTATACCTGTACTGTTAAGTGAACCCACCACTGCATACCTGTTCTGTTCAGTGAACCTGCCACTGCATACCTGTTCTGTGAACCCGCCACTGTATACCTGTTCTGTTCAGTGGACCCGCCACTGTATACCTGTTCAGTGAACCCACCACTGCATACCTGTTGTGTTCAGTGAACCTGCCACTGCATACCTGTTCTGTGAACCCGCCACTGTATACCTGTTCTGTTCAGTGAACCTGCCACTGTATACCTGTTCAGTGAACCCGCCACTGTATACCTGTTCTGTTCAGTGAACCCGCCACTGTATACCTGTTCAGTGAACCCGCCACTGCATACCTGTTGTGTTCAGTGAACCCGCCACTGTATACCTGTACTGTTCAGTGAACCCGCCACTGCATACCTGTTCAGTGAACCCGCCACTGCATACCTGTTGTGTTCAGTGAACCCGCCACTGCATACCTGTTGTGTTCAGTGAACCCGCCACTGTATACCTGTACTGTTCAGTGAACCCGCCACTGCATACCTGTTCAGTGAACCCGCCACTGCATACCTGTTGTGTTCAGTGAACCCGCCACTGCATACCTGTTGTGTTCAGTGAACCCGCCACTGCATACCTGTTGTGTTCAGTGAACCCGCCACTGCATACCTGTTGTGTTCAGTGAACAGTTTGGTGTGTCAGTGTGAAGCAGTACCTTAATTACACTACCTGATTGATGTATACACATGCAAGATGTTTTAAAGCACTTTAGGCCTGTCATTTAGCATTCAATGTGATTTCTGCCCTTAAAACGCTGCTTTGCGTCAAATCCAGATTTTTCCCCGGGACTTTTGGCATGTATCCCACTCCGCCATGCCCCCCTCCAGGTGTTAGACCCCTTGAAACATCTTTTCCATCAGTTTTGTGGCCAGCATAATTATTTTTTTTTTCAAAGTTCGCATCCCCATTGAAGTCTATTGCGGTTCGCGAACTTTAACGCGAACCGAACGTTACGCGAAAGTTCGCGAACCCGGTTCGCGAACCTAAAATCGGAGGTTCGGCCCATCTCTAGTTGGCACTCTTTAGCTATGCCACCTGCCCCTACCCTATGGATATGTGTTAACTGGTAATTTACCTACTTGTGCAATCTACGCTGCATATAGTCCATGGGCGCCGAGTGGGTGGAGGAACATAAGAAAGTTAATGATGAATACATCAAATACCCCCCGGGCCCCCTCTGCTCCAGGGCCCCATAGCAGCTGCTATGGTAGCTATGGCTATTGCTACGTACCTGTTTGCAGTTCAAAATCAGTTGACAGAGGCAAGGTCAAAGGCAGAGAGCAAGGGTCAGTTACAGTAGGCAAAACAGACCAGAACAAGGCTCAAGATTAAGGGTTGTCCAGACACTAAGCAGCTCTGGACAACTAGAGGCCTTAAATAGGTAGACAAATCCTGTCAGGTGATCAATAGCATGAGTAGGTGGATCAAGGTACTGCAACAACTGTCCAAAGACCAGACGGGGCCACCTGCTGGTAGGCAGCCGAATGACAATCCACACAAATGCTGCCAGGTGAACTGGGGCATGACAGGGGGCCACCTGCTGGTAGGCGACAGAAGTTCGTGGCAGTTCACATAAATACTGCTACCAGCAGGTAAACTGTAGCAGTGTCCATAACATACACTGTTTAGGATATCCACCATGTGAATTATACTGGATTTAACATCTATATCTATACAGAGCTGTATGCTGGTATGTAACTCTGCCCTCCCAGTGATTTTTAGCCTAGGCTGTTTAGCTATGCAGAATTGTCCTCTCAAGGCATTCTGTGAGACCAGGTATTATTTTACTGACCTCAGAACACACACCACCAGTGATAAATTTGAGAAAAGAAATCAGGGAGAGGAAAGAATTTATAATGGGCAAACATTGACTAAATAATTTTAAAATAATGTTGTTAAAAATAGGCAATTGTATTCATTTAGCTAAATTCAGTCAATTCCATCTTTTAATTCAGAGTCTGTAAATTAGTTAGACCATTGCTGTTTACCTCTCTAAAAAGCTGTAATAATGTGATGCAGAGCTGATGTTCTGTATGTGACATGAGTATACATTCTAAATACGGTCTCAGGGTTGTTAGCTGAAGATAGATGCCAAAACAACTTTAACACATTTCCAAAACCGCTGCATGTAGATTTCCATACTGCACTCAGTGTCACTCTGTGTATATTCAGCGTACAGCATCTGTCTGTCACACAAATCTTTCATAAAATGTCAGCTCGGAATCTCACCCCTCCCTCCTTGAACGATAAAAGCTGCTGCTGTGTGCTTTGATACTGTCATATTTTAAACAGGCTCCTTGGCCTTAGGGGAATTGTGGGAAGCTGAAAGCACCCTGTGACTGACTGCTTGAGGAGGGCAGAATTGACTGCTGATAAAAAGCAAACTTATAAGAGAAAACCAAAAGCTCACAAAACAAATGAATTGCATAGTAAATTCTGTGTAGCTGTCATGTGAAATATCAACTGTAACACTCTGTCCTTCACTGTGTCACACCAGTGTGACAGATTGTACAATTTCACTCCCCTGCATCAGCTATTTACTTTTTTTGTGGTTTTGGAACTGCTCACAATCTTATTCTATAATATTCCCTGAGTACTTTGTGTTACAAGTACAGCTAAATAGGCATGCAAATATCTAATAATAAGCCAATCATGTGGCAGTGTAGCAGTAAATACAGTTATGCGGGGGAGGGGGAAGCTGTAGTTAACACCTAAAAGGGGAAAGGCTGTGATTACAGATATTTTGACTATGGCACCATTACTGCTGGTAGACAACTGGTTTTAGTATTTCTGTATCTACTGATCTATCTCTAGGGATACTTTTACGTAGTAGTCTGTAGGGGTTACTCAGGGCCATGAAAAAAGATTGAACTTCTGCATACGGAAAGACCCTTATTATGGAGTGGTGGTGTAGTGGATAGCACTCTCTCTTCTCATCCCTGGTTCAAACCATTCAGATCCAGGCAAGGAATCTACCTGTATACTTGTATTTGTTTGGGATCCCTCTGGGTACTCTGGTTTCCTCCCACATCCCAAAACACACAGATAGGTTAACTCCTCCCCCCCCCCCCCCCCAAATTGACATGATTATATACACCATGTAAATGTAATAATAATTAAAGTGGTTTGAAACTCTGACATAACATTCAATAAAAATGTGTTTCCCTAGTCTTTATTACTGATACAGCTACCTTTTTTGTTTTTGTGCACAAGTAATATTGCCTGTTTACAAATTACATGTTCCTAAAGTACAGCTATGAAAGCTGCCATTGCATTTTGTTCAAGCCGCGTTTTATTATATATTAAAATCTTCTAGTGAGCTCTTCTGAACTGTGTGCATGCATGAAGCAGAGAGGCCTGGTGCACACCAGAGGAGTTTTTCTGAGCGTTTTGAGTTTTTAAATCTGCTGCTAATGTTATCCTATGTGTCTGTCCACACTGGAGCAATGAGGTTTTGTAAAAAACCCCATAGCATTACATTGGGAAGAGCTTTTAGAGGTTTCAAAAGCTCTTCCCAATGTAATGCTATGGGTTTTTTTTACAAAACCTCATTGCTCCAGTGTGCACAGACACATAGGATAACATTAGCAGCAGATTTAAAGAGAAACTCCAACCAAGAATTGAACTTTATCCCAATCAGTAGCTGATACCCCCTTTTACATGAGAAATAGAATGATTTTCACAAACAGACCATCAGGGGGCGCTGTGTGACTAATTTTGTGCTGAAACCCCTCCCACAAGAGGCTCTGAATACCGCGGTACTCTGGGCAAACTGCCACAATGTAACAATGTTCACAGACAGGAAATGGCTGTTTAAAGCTGTCTGTAACAGCCAGAGCAGCTAGAAACAGGTACATAACTTGCCCACAGTAACAATGTCACCATGTAATACATGTCAGAATGTGAATCTGGGAGAGGAAAGATTTTACAATGAGCAAACACTGACTAAATAATTTACACATAATTATTGTAAAAATGAAGCACTTTTTTTTATTAAATTATTTTCACTGGAGTTCCTCTTTAAAAACTCAAAACGCTCAGAAAAACTCCTCTGGTGTGCACCAGGCCAGAGAGCTTGTTTTCAGCTTAGCCAAGAATGTAACAAATGTGGAATGTAAACAAAAGATAATGTTATCTCCTCTGTGGATGTGGATCATAAGCTAAATTTTGTATAAATATATGAAATTTCATGTAATTTAGTGCTTTAGCCTCAGCAAATTGCTACGTATGCTAAAACGAATATGGGAACATGGACACATGCTTTCTGTATATAGAGGGAACCTGGCTACTTCATTTTTGTATATTAGGGGCACCTGACTATTAACTCTCTTCAGTCAACTGGCTAAATCATCCTTTTATATGGAGGTATTTGACTACTTACGGTAATTATTTTATCTGCATGCTTGTGAACTCTGAATATTTTATCTGGAGTCTTCTAACTACTTGATTATTTTATTTGGTGATATGTTACTACTTAAAGTGTAACTGTCGGGCATAAAATAAAAAATCAATTCTTTCTTTTTATCTGGTGAACATGTAATAAGGTTGCTAACCAGGCAATGCATAAGTTACAATCACTATTACTTTTCTTGTTGATAAATGATCATTCCCCAATATACCTGACTCTTATTTGATACATACAAAATTTGGTACACAAAAAGGAAGTTGCAGGGCATGCTGGGTTGTCCAATTTTGCTTCTGTACTTCCCCTCAGACTTAACTAATGCAGCCTGGTTGGCTGAAGCCACTTTCCCTCCTGTTTTCCCCTCCCACATCTCTGTTCCTCTCTGATTGGCCAATATTTCTCATGCTGAGAAAATGCACTTTCTATAGTGAAGGGCAGGCAAATGAGGCAGAGGAGACTAAGGGAGGAAATTACATCAGAATTGGCTTCAAAATAGCCACACATGGTATGGCTATGAGATGGTATGGCTGACAGTTACTCTTTAATACTGGCGCCCGAATCTAGGGGATCTCAGCGTATAGGCACGACACACGACCTGATGAAGCGGTCTTGAACCGCGAAACGCGTAGTCATATTTTAAGTGCTCCAATAAAGATTGTTTTTTCTTACAACCACTATGGAATGACTACTCATTAAGGTAGGATCGTTCCAGATGATATTGATTAACAGTATGAACCACCAATTAAATTACTTGAATAGATGCTAATATCCTCTGTATCAGGAGTACATACCAATTTCGATCAGTATATTTATTGATTTGAGCATTAGTCTACCTGCCAAATTGTCCGTCTCAGACGGAAGTGCTGTGCCAATAGTACCCATTAGGGCGCCTCCTATCCCCCCGCGTTGCATATAACCCCTTCTTTTCAAGGAGTAGGGGTCACCACCTGGCAGGTGGTATTCTTTCTTCAGAGGAGCTGCGACCACTAAGAGTACCTCACAAGGCCGAGTGGGGACGGTACTTCCCCACATGCGCAGTTAGACTGGTTGCTCTACACGCAACCCAGCTTTGTGAGTATATTTGATCATTTCTTATTATCTGAAGTAACCACACGTGAGATACTGCACCAGATTGGGATCCCGGTGTCTCCCCGTCCCCTTTTTCTACCCTCCAGCACAGACTCTTTAATACTTGCACCTGGCATTCTTTTATCTGGAGGCATGTGACAGCGATCTTAAAGGGAACCATAAAGTGTACCTGAGATGGGGATACAAAGAAGAAATATACATACCTGGGCTTTCTCCAGCCCCCTCCGACCTGATCACTCCCTCATTGTCCTCAGTTTCCAACTGGTTCTTCTGCAATTGGCCCAGGAAAGTCCTCTGGTCCAGGGCCAACTGTGCATGCACACCCAGGCCGTGTGCGTGCTCCCTATTCTCGCTCTTGCCACGGGGAGCATTCTGAGCCTGCGCAGGAGCAGATCCTCCCAGTGACGGGAAGCGAGACGAGGGAGCATGCACGGTTGGACTGTGCCTGTGCCGACTGGATGACTTACCACGGCCAGTTGCGGCTGAAACAGGCAGCAACTGAGGATGACGAGGGAGCGATTGGGCCAGAGGTGGCTGGAGGAAGCCCCAGGTATGTATATTTCTTTTTTGTATCACCCATCTCAAGTACATTTTAAGTCTGTGAAATTAAACATAAGACTGTATATACCCAGTTATAAAAACACCATTCTTTTGGTCCACTTCAGTTAAGCCATGTCTATCTTCTTCACCATGGCTTTCTACCGCTGCCAGCAGTCACACTCTCCTCTGTACCTGTCAGGAAATCAGGAGCTGGAATGTTGTGTGTGATGGTGCTGCAAGTCAAGCAGTGAACTCAGGATACATTACTGAAAAGCTTAATAAATAATAAGCCAGCCTGACCATTTTAGTGATTAAATGAGAAGTAATGTGCATCCATACAGTACAATTATTGAGACTGAACTAATGGTATGCTGTAAAAAAGAATAAAATACATTTTCATTAGACAGAAACTGAAAGTCAATCTCCTAGGCAACAAAGTCATGCTTAGTGAATAATTGATTGCATGCAGTGTAAGATGTAAGAGGCTTTCTGTCACAGATATCTTTTATGTTCCAGCATATAGAACTTCCTCTTTATTTAATAAACATTTGTGTCACAGAGGTTTCTAGGCCATTTGCCTCTTGTACGGCAGCACAATACAGTTTCTAGGAAGATGGCACCTTAATTGGCAGCCACAGCCATAGGATTCTGGCCTTTTCTTGCTTTTTTTTCCCTTTTCCTACCTTGTTTATCCCCATGAAGGTCTGCAGTGTGGTCCGGTGTTGTCTGGGATGTTGGTGCACATCGTGAGGAGTTTGGAACCTGGGTTTTTTCCCGCTTTCCCGCTGCCTGGGTCTGTCTGTGCAGGTACAGGCCGTGTGGATTCCACCACTGCTTCCTAGGAGGTTGGCGACTGGTGTTGCCATAGTATGGCAGCCTTGACTCTTGGCTTTCGGACATTTTACCCTCTTACTCTTACCATCACCCCCCCCCCCTCCCGAACCTGTATGAGGTAAAACCAATTCCGGGTACAGGCCCCCCCCCCCTTTGTACTTGGTAAATTAAATTATTCAGATTCTAATGGCTAATAGTGTCTGAATTGCTGAGCAGTTGGCAGAGCAATCACCAGGCTTCAGGCAATGATAATTTACCATGGGCAACAATTTTACATCAGTTTTCTCTGCATAGGTCTTGTTAGACAGCCTTGCCGTGTATAGTGCAGTGTTTTCAGTACTACAGAAATAAAAAGAAGCTACTCAATTCATAAAGATTGTTTAAAGATCCATCTGCTTTTCCGGTGTTTATTGAAATTAACTTGTCTTAATGTACCGTGGAATTAAAGCCTAAGTCAAATATTTAGACAACAGAATTTGTGCATTGTTTTGTTTTGTTTAACGAGCTGTTGGCTCTCCTTCAGTCTGTAAATGCCTATTGATGGTGTAGGAGATCATACTCACTGAAACTTTAGCCTTCTTTGCAGTTTTTCTAAAGGAAAGTCCTATACGCTTATGGGGATGGCAAAGCTTAGGTAGAACTCATGGATAACCATGTGACCAGTTTGATCAGCTGATGGATTTGCAAGGCTCTGATTTGCTGATCATGATTATGTGTTAAATCAGGAAGTCATCACAGCAAATCAGAACCTTACAAGTCTATCAGTGCTTCTGAAGCATCCCATGGGCTCACAGACATGTATTCGACCAATTGGTTGAGAACACACAATGGAGGAGGGCTCTGGATAGTATAGTCCAGTTCCTCCATCTGGTTCATCGTAGCAGTGCTATCCACGGTTGACATGAGTTGTTCGGTTGAATAGCTACAATCTTGGTTGGCATTGAAATGATGACCCAGGTAGAGGATCAGGAAGGCTCTATAATATCCAGAGCCTTCTATATACTTAGGTTAGTATCAGACCTAAAGTGAGTTTCTTCAGTTCAGGTATACTTTAAAGTGTACCTGAACTAACATGTGACATGATAAGTTAAACATAGGTACATACAGTACTAGTCCTTCTAAAAAAAGTCCCTTTGTATTGTCCTGCTTTGCAAGTGATAAAACAAGTGCTGTTATCTATGCAGATAAGGCAGTCAAACAGCTAGTAAATTCAGTCTGTTGTTGTGAAATGTTTATAAAAGGCAAAACACTTCTTCTGTTTAACTGAGAAAACACCTCTGAGAATATTTTAATGCTGAAAAGATTAAAGGGTAATTTTGCTTGTTTTGCATTAATTTGAAGAGGATTTTACATAAGACTGGTATGGCTGCTGTGTGGTATACTTAAAATTTAGCCTTTAAACTGAAAATAAAAATATCAGACTGTTCTATGTTATCAATGCTCTGTTTACCATGATCAAAACACAAACTATTAATTACCTTATAACTAAGTTTGTTTTCAGTTCAGGTTTGCTTTAATGATTATACTTTTTTAATTGCATATATCACTTTCTGCAATGCAACGTTGTCCAAATAACATTTTTGAGGGTGTAAGTATAAGTACCAGCCTTGGGTCACCTCTAGGGATAGTTTGCACAAACTTTCAAGGCTGAAATTACTTTCATTGCTGTAGAAAAGCTGTACATTTTTAAACCATTAAGCTTCCTGACAAAATCCTTTTTTTGTATAACTTTGAAATCTAGATTACTTTTCACTTTTTGGTAACCTCAAATTTTTTTTCTTAGCTTCTGGCAGTCTACTGCTTACCTTTGTACCATTTCAGGTTATTCAGAGGATTCCATTTGAGGTGTTTTTATTAACTTTTGGTTGTTAGACTTTAAAAGATACCAATAATAAAATAAATTATATTAAAACTCACTATAACTGGGTCCCTCAGGAAAATGCTCCATGCCTCTATCAATCTGCAAAGTTTTATTGGAGCCTTGTAAAGTTATTTCCCTTGAAGTGAACCCGAGGTGAACCTCGGGTCAAACAAAAGTTGCTTACATTAGAAGAGGATGCCTTTGGATCCTGCAGAGGCTCCCCACGCTTCCCTTCCGACCACCGTGGATGCCCAGGACCCTCCTGAAGATCACGACCGTGGTCCTCTTCATGCACGAGCAGTTGCATGGAGCCACTGGCTCTGGCTTCCTGTGCTGGCGAGGCCCTACTCACGTAGATGCAGTAAGGCAACACTCATGCGTAAATAGAGGTGTGGTTGCAACCAGAAATCTGACAAACTCTTGGAATTTTTTCGGGGATCCACGAGTGGCAATGTTGGTCCGGCAATGTTGGTCCATGGCATGGGAAGGTGGAAAGGATGGCATGTGGTGGGAAGGATGTAGCAGGGGGTTCATAGTAAAATATTGTGGAATGCAGGCAAAAGCATTGTGTCTGCGTTATGAGGGATGGGGCCTACTGTTAATTTAGGGAGTCAATGGCTGCAGTATAGGGGCTACCTGCTGCTTGCACTATGAAGGGACTTTCTGCATGACTAAGGGGACCCTGGCTGTACTTGACACCGCACAGGGCAGACTGCAGCAATGGGCAAAGCAAGGTGAAATATTGGAGTACAGAGGGTGCCTGCTGCAACAGAGGTATCATAGTTCATGGTGAAATATATGTAGGACAATCACTACTAC
Source organism: Hyperolius riggenbachi (assembly GCF_040937935.1). NCBI lineage: Eukaryota > Metazoa > Chordata > Amphibia > Anura > Hyperoliidae > Hyperolius > Hyperolius riggenbachi. The sequence continues at coordinate 527,065,315 of NC_090646.1, read as the reverse complement.
AAATTATATGTGGGAAAATCACTGCTGCATGTAGTAATTTTGCAGTATTTCATATCTGGGGTAAAGTTTCCTGCATTTTTTATGTGGTGTAATGTTTCCTGCATTTTATATGTAGGGTACTGTATTTCATATGTGGCATTATGTCTGCTGTATTTCATAAGCGGGGTAAAGACTGCTGCATCTCATATGTGGGGCAATGTTTTAATCTCCTGCAGCCAGGCAATCTGCATCGTTTATAAGAAAAATAAATATATTAACCTCCATATCCCTCTCACCTCATCTTCCTGTTAAAGCCTAAGAATGCAGGAACAACTAACATTATCACATTATCAACTAGTCAGCTGTCTAGTGATGAACAAAAAGCCCACTAATACTAAAATTTCCACTGGCCAAGGATGGGAAAGAAACTGAGCTAATTAAAACCAAAGTCAGCTGGCAGCTGTTTCTTTGATTGACTGGGTTTAAATGGTGCCTAAAGTGACATAATAAATATGTGATGTACAGCCTGAATTCTACTTAGAACTAGGCAGTATTCCTTTTTTTTCCCCCCTCACTGTAAAGGTTCAGAAAGCAGAGCTCTAAATCAGTGTTTCTCAACATTTTATTGCTATGCACCCCTTATAATAAAACCCTGTGCTCACCAAGTAGCCCCTGGTATAGTAAACATTATCACAAGTATCCCTTGACAAATATATATTTAATTGTAGTACATGATAATTTGTTTTAAACAATTTCCAAGCATTTACTATTGCTTTTAGCTAGCTAAAATACTAATTTGGTGTTGTTTATATAGGATTTAGCATTGCCAAAAACTCTACATTTGTTATTTTTGGTTAAGTATATCAAGCCTGAGTACCCCCTGGAACCATCAGAAGTACCCCCTGGGGTACACGTACCACATGTTGTGAACCTAGGCTCTAAATGACAGTTTCTCCATAGTCTGATTGCAACTGTAACTGCCTAAAGGTGCCAGTTTACACTACAATCTCCTGAATGGATCGGGTGTCGATAATTGTGGCAAATGATCACAAACGATCGTTCTATCGATCATTCCGTTGATACACATTCTGGAACCATTATTTTGATCTGATTGGTGGCCCTGTACAGTTGTTTTTTCTCACAGATAAGTGATTACAGTTTATAAAACTCCTGTGTAGTTGAGAAAATTACTTTTGAGATGTCTGTATGAGGGCTGAATAAATATTATCTTCCCCTGAGGAAATCAAAACATTTTTGTTTATGTTGTCAGTTGTTTATTTTCACTTCTGATTTTTATTACTGTATTTTTTGGACTATAAGACTCACTTTTTCTCCTCCACAAGTGGGGGAAAAAGTCACTGTGCCTTGTAGTCCAAATGCAGGGAGTGGCTGACTTGGAATGCCTGCCAACACGAACCTCCAACCTGCCACAATGTTGGGGACTCCCTGTACTGTGCCCATGCAGACAGGAGTGCCGTCAGTATGCAAGCAAGCCAAGCAAGCCAAGCGGCCGCTTAGGGCCTCACTTTATGGGGGGCCTCGTTGGCTCGCTCGTCTCCCCTCCAGTCCGGCTCAGCTTGTGTGTCAGCGATGACACGCAAGCAGCTGGGTACTGAGGCGTCGCGTCGCTAGGGGGCTACTTCCTCTCCCGGCGTCTGGTTACAGTGCCTTCTCCTCCTGTGATGACGTAACCACATGTCATCACAGGAGACGCCGGGAGAGAAAGTAGGAATACAAAGCTGGATGCCACATGGCTGTGCGGCGCATGGATCGGAGGAAGGTGAGTCCGACCTACACACTGGAGCCTGGGGTCATCTATTCTACACTGGGGCCACCTACCTAACCTATCTTACCTACACTGGGGCCACCTATCTATCTAACCTACAGTGGGGCCATCTATCTATCTATCTATCTATCTATCTATCTATCTATCTATCTATCTATCTATTTATCTATCTATCTAACCTAGAGTGGGGCCATCTATCTATCTAACCTACAGTGGGGCCATCTATCTATCTGACCTACAGTGGGGCCATCTATCTATCTAACCTATGGTGGGGCCATCTATCTATCTATCTAACCTACACGAGGGCCACCTACCTAACCTATCTTACCTACACTTGGTCCAACTATCTATCTAACCTATAGTGGGGCCATCTATCTATTTATCTAACCTACAGTGGGGTCATCTATCTATCTATCTATCTATCTATCTATCTATCTATCTATCTATCTATCTATCTATCTATCTATCTATCTGTCTGTCTGTCTGTCTGTCTGTCTGTCTGTCTGTCTGTCTGTCTGTCTATCTATCTATCTATCTATCTATCTATCTATCTATCCTACAGTGGGGCCATCTATCTAACCTACAGTGGGGCCATCTATCTATCTAACCTACAGTGGGGCCATCTATCTATCTATCTATCTATCTATCTATCTATCTATCTATCTATCTATCTATCTATCTATCTATCTATCTATCCTACAGTGGGGCCATCTATCTATCTAACCTACACTGGGGCCATCTATCTATCTATCTAGCCTACAGTGGGGCCATCTATCTATCTAACCTACACTGGGGCCAACTACCTAACCTATCTTACCTATACTGGGGCCACCTATCTATCTAACCTATAGTGGGGCCATCTATCTATCTATCTAACCTTCAGTGGGGCCACCTATCTATCTAACATAGACTGGAGGCTCCTGCTTATCTAACCTATATAGGGGGAACCTACCTATCTAGTCTATACTGGGGCCGCCTATCTATCTAACCTATACTGGAGGCACCTACCTATCTAACTATACTGGTGGCAAGTTGGCAACTATATGGGCTACCCTGTAGTGGAGGCAACTATGCCCGGCTACCTATACTGGGGGGGAACTTATACCTGGGGGCGAATTATACACCCTCACCCTGGGTGCAATTTAGTATAGAAACTGCCCTGCCCTCCCCCCGCAGTGTGCCGACTTCCAGTACCTGCTGCCTCTGCACTCAGACCTCAGATCGGCGGCGACCAGACAGGCGCATGCTACCCGTGGACACAGAGCATGCAAGCTCAGCATAACCGCCAGAATACAGCACACAGGCCAGCCAGCCAAAGACAAGACAGAAGCCAGGTGAGGGGCTTATTTATGTGAAATACTGACTATATAATATATGTAAGTTACACTACTGCTATATTCATGTACATTTGACCCCACCTATGGCCACGCCCACTTTCCCACCAACATGACCATGCCCATTTTTTTGCCGCGGCGTGCTGTGCGCCCCGCACATTCATTCCATCTTGGTGTCCGTGGCTGCCCCAGATCTCTCAGGACCTGTACCTGGCTACCTATACTGCAGCACCTATAGCTCACTACCTAAATTGATGGCACCACCTGTATACTATTTCATTTGTTAACCGGGGAATACCTGTATTCTGCTAGTATTTGGCTCCACCTTTTTTGTGTTGGAGCCACAACCATCTTTTTGCCGCAGCTAACTTCGGGCATGGGGGAGGGGGGCCCTCAATTCATGTGCTGCTTGAGGCCACCAAAACCTTAGCTGCACCCCTGCATGCAGAGGAGGACACATGATGACAAACAGAGGACACATGGGAACACCAAGGGGCATAGTGGAGGACACAAAGGAGACATAAAGGGGCATAGAAGAAGACAGAGGCGAACACATGGGGGATACGGGGACACAAGAGGGCAGAGGAGGACACATGGAGACACAAGAGGTACAGGGTAACATGAGGTATAAAGAGGGAATAATCCACAAGATGTCCCTTCACCATGGTTGCACCAGGTTTAGTATATATTTTTTTCCCCCTGATTTTTGTCATGTAAACCTAGGTGTGTCTTATGGTTAGGAGCTTCTTATAGTCCGAAAAATATGTTAATTCCTGCCCAGGGTAGATGGAGAACTTTTTTTGTGCATTACTAGTTTTTTACGCTTTAGATAGGCTTTAAGAAACATTTTGGATTAGCAAGAACCAAATAATAAACACCAGAGAAGGCTTAACATGGGCATAGTTTACAAGGTCTTCAAACCTTGTTCCTGTAGTCCTGCAAACAAACCAGAAGTATTGTGTCTAGTGTGAACTGCTAACAACCCTTGTTGAACATGTCTGGATGAACCTGAGCTCTGAATGATTCTGATAACAGATAACCCTTTTTCTATTGAAAGCAGACCTGAACTCAGAACTTCCTCTCTGCTCTAAAAGATACACAACACCATAATAACCTTTAGGGCCCGTTTCCACTTGTGAGTTGCAATTTTGTTGTGGAAAATGCGTCAACGAATCCGCATGCGGGTGTGGATTTTCACGTGGAATCGCTCGCACTTTACGCTATGCGATTTTAACCATGTCAATGCCGGTAAGCATTGACATGGCTTTTTACACGACAAAAACGCTTGCGGTTTTCCTATTAAATTACATTAGCGGCGATTTGCGTGCGGGTGTGCAGCATGTGAATTCTGATGGCTCTGCACGCCGCAGGGCAAATAACACATGCAGCAGAACGGCTCCTACATGCGTACTACATGTGAAAGAGCCCTCCATACATACAGGGTGCATTTCTCTCTGTTTTTCTTCTGTCCTGTACAAGTGTTCAGGTCCACTTGAAACCACTGAGGTAAGGGTACTAAAGACAGTGGGTAGTGAGAATCAATATTTAGGAATAAGATTGGAGGAATGGATCTTCATTGCCTGGGTCAAATATGCAGGACTGACTTATGTATGCCCCTTCCTCTCAGCAAAAATAAACACCTGACCTGCAGCGGTTTACTTCAGTGTCAGGAACCATAGCCGGCCTTTGACCTGTGAGACCAGAGCAGTCGCTCAGGGCGCCGACTTCCAAGGGGGCGCCTATAGCTGGCTACCTTTACTGAGGGCACCAACACATGGCTACCTATACTGGAGGCACCAATACCTGGCTACCTATGGGGGCGATGGAGACCTTCAACTGACTTCCTATACTGGGGGCACCTATGCTTGGCAACCTATATTGAGGGCACCTACACATGAGATCCTATACTGGGGGCACCTATGCTTGGCAACCTATATTGAGGGCACCTACACATGAGATCCTATACGTGTGTGTGTGTGTGTGTGTGTGTGTGTGTGTGTGTGTGTGTGTGTGTGTGTGTGTGTGTGTGTGTGTGTGTGTGTGTGTGTGTGTGTGTGTGTGTGTGTGTGTGTGCGCGCGCATGCTTGCATGCAAGTGGCAAGAGGATGAAGGGGGGCACATAAATCAGGTTTCGCTCAGGGTGCTGTGAAACCAAAGGCCGGCCCTGTCAGGAACAGTGTCTCCAAGCAAAAGTGCAGGACTGTGCCAGTTTCTGCTTAAAAAAGTGAATTATTTGGTATAACTTCACATATGCTTTTAACTAGAACTCCAAGTCAGCAAAAGGAATACTAATTGTAAAAGCCTTTTGTCTACTGTGCTTATCACTACTAATAATTCCTTTGCACAAAAAAACTCTGAAAATATGTTCTTTTTGTTTATAGCTATGAGTCGAATGCAGGGAAGTTCCATACAGCAGCCAGAGTGGCTGGCTAAGGTGATGCCAGAGACGCAGGTCTAAGGTACATTTAAAACTGGTGCATGTTACTGATATTCTACCAATTTCTTATCTTCTCCTATTTTCACACTTATGTTGGGTACACACAATGCAATTTCCCATCCGATAGATGGATAACCTAACAGGAAGTTGAATGGTGTGTATAGGTCCAAACTGCTCACGATCCATAAAGAGACTTTTCTGTGATAAGAGTGCGATTTCATGAAACATGGAAAGCGTTAAGGAGGAACCATAGATTGAACCTAATTCCAATCAGTAGCTGATACCACTTCTCCCACAAAAAATCTTTACCTTTTCTCAAATAGATCATAGGATGGGGGGTCTGAATGGCTGAAATTGGGGTGAAACCCCTCCCAGAGTTTGATGTCATGACCATGGTCCTGATAGTTTGATGTCTGTGAACCTTGTTGCATTGTGGGAAATAGCAAGCTGTACCTCCCTCTGTGCATCGAACTTTCGGTAATGAACATTCCGTACAGATCACCTGGCAAAACTAAAGATGTCACTCACCACCAGTGATAAATCTCAGAATGTAAATCAGGGAGAGGAAATATTTTACAATGGGCAAAACACTGGCTAAATTATCTATACATGACTATTGTAAGCATTAAGCAATTGTATTCATTATGTTATTTTCACTACAGTTCCTCTTTAATGTGTAAGTCTGTTTCTTCTGTTCTCCATATGACTGTTGTTCCATAGCTGGATGCTGAGTAAGCAGGGTTTGGTATGGTTCCCTTCCCACTATGTGGTTCAGCATTTATAGGCACTTGATTACAGCACAGTAGGATAGGAAGTTACCCGAGGCAGATGCAAGGTATTGCTGACAAAAGTTCTAGTGAAGAATCAGATCTTCCCAGGAAATGGAGATACATAAACTTTTCCAGCCAACAAAGAAGAAAAGCAAACAATAGCCGAGGTGTTTGTCTCCCTCCCTATTCTATAACAGCGTTTCTCTATTCTGGGAAAGTATAATACAAATCCTTTTCTATAGAGCCGTCTCTTGGAAAGCACTGCTTCTAAAAAGGTGCACAGTGGCTCGATTCATCATTATCATGTGCTAGCTAGTATAAATAAAGGGAGGTCCTGTTCTCAACAGGGCAGCAGTAGCCTGCTAGCTCAGGATGTTTTTGTAATAAAAACAACCTGACCTTTAGTGTGTCTGTGAATCCAACGGATGCTGAGAATAGTACTGCAGCGGCATCCTATAGATCCTGTGTGATGTGTTAAGTCGCAAAGGAAATCTGGATTTTCAGCAATTGTTAAAATATGACCTCCTTCCCAGGTTACATGACTGAGAAATCTAATTGTGAATTTATTGGAGGAATGCAGGTTGGTTAAACAAACCACGGCACGCACAAATACACCGAATATCTTAAATAACAAGGAATAAAATTCCATACTGAGATTACATTTCAATAATTTATGGTCACCTTTACTTAGCTTTTTTTAGTTTAAAAATTGTCTTGAAAAGTCCATATATTACTATTTAAAGAGGAACTGTAACCAAGGATTGAACTTCATCCCAATCAGTAGCTGATACCCCTCTTCCCATGAGCAATCTTTACATTTTTTTTCAAATAGATCATTGGGGGAGGAGGGGGGGGGGATGTATGGCTGATTTTGTGTTGAAAACCCTCCCGCAGTTTGATGTCAGGACCTAAGTCCTGACAGTTTCCTGTCTGTGAGCCTTTTTGCATTGTGGGAAATATCAGCTGCTTCCAACCCCCAAGCAGCCAGTGTTTCCATCTGTGCATATGTACTGTATATCTATAAAAAACAACCTTGTGCCCTATCACATTGTTAGTGGGTGTGTTTATAGATAATGGCTGTTGGTGCTGTCTGTTTTTTTCATGTCTGCCAGTAGTAAAGATGATTACTTGCAGGCTCATTGTGGATCAAACAATATTAGTAAATTACATGGGGAACATCAATAATTTCTTGATCTCTATATTTTTTTTTTACCTCTCACTTTGCAATGTATTGATTTATTTTTCCCCTTTTTGCTAATGTTCCTCTTTAACAATGGATCCAGTGTGCAATAGGCGGGTAGTTAAGGATAGGCATCTTTGTATATTCAGTTACTCAGCAAATGGGGAAGCAGAACCAGATGAAAAAACATCTTTGTTGTGCCATGTGATCGCTTTAGAGGTGAGAAAAGTTTTATTTAAATGGTGGCTGAACTCCAGCCCTCCAAAAAATGTCTGACCTAAAGAAGGAACTGTTTCAGCTTTTTTTCTATAGAAAAGACTGGAAGTAGAGAGTGGAACAAGCTAAGGAGAAATAACCTAAAAATGTATTTAAACGGTAGAAGAATTTTATTGACATATTTTTCACAAGAAATAAACCTTCTCATGGAACACTTTAAAGAGAACCCGAGGTGGGTTTGAAGAATGTTATCTGCATACAGAGGCTGGATCTGCCTATACAGCCCAGCCTCTGTTGCTATCCCAAACCCCCCTAAGGTCCCCCTGCACTCTGCAATCCCTCATAAATCACAGCCATGCTGCTGACAAACAGCTTGTCAGAGCTGGCTGTGTTTATCTCTATAGTGTCAGTCTGCTGCTCTCCCCGCCTCCTGCAGAACTCCGGTCCCCGCCTGCATCCCTTTCCTCCCTGCTGATTGGAGGGAATGGATGGGGGCAGGGACCGGAGCTATGCAGGAGGCGGGGGAGCAGCCGAGACTGACACTACAGATGTAAACACAGCCTCACAGCACGGCTGTGATTTATGGGGGATTGCAGAGTGCAGGGGGACCTTAGGGGGGTTTGGGATAGCAACAGAGGCTGGGCTGTATAGGCAGATCCAGACTCTGTATGCAGATAACATTCTTTAAACACACCTCGGGTTCTCTTTAAATATACTACATGGTATTGTACAGAGGATATCCTGGGTATTTTGGGAAAACTAAAAATAGTGCAAGTGGAGTGAAAGAGCTTTGGATACTATGGGTTAATTTGTCAAGATTTGGTAGGCTTTTCCTGGTTGTTCTGTGTGGAGAGACTAGGGGTGGAAGACTTCTGGGGGGGGGGGGGGATTCGTTTTGTTCCATAAAGTTATTTTGTTACATTATGTAAGAATTGCCTTTGCTGTGAGAGGCTATTTGTTTATTTTCAACTGCGTGTGTATGATTATGTGTTGAGAAAGAATAAGTTGTACCATGTGTCGCAATGGAACAAATAAAATATGTTTAAAAAAAGACAATGGATCCAGGCTATACATTTTCTGATGTCCTTGCGTAACGTACACTTTACAGATACAGATATACACAATGTGTACAGCAACATGTACAGTGTGAAAGAGGCCTAACAGTATGCCAGTAAGGATTGTTGGCTATTCTTACATCATTTATTACTGATTTTATTTCTTTTGCCTGTAACTTTCCTTTAATAAGACAAAGCACACAGGAGAAGCCACATCACACTAACTCTTCTATGTAAGGAGATATAATACAGTGAAATATAAGCAGCAGGATTTCCCTAAAAGTTGCCATACATGATTACATGTTTTTAGTTTTTTTTTTTTTTCCACTAGAGAAATGTAATAGATCTTTTACAGCATGACTGCATACTAAAAAAAAAAATACATTTTTCCAAAATATGAAACAAAGGATCGCAAAAACTTGCAGGGCTAGTTCACAGTGCTCTGTCGCATTTCAGAAGAATTCTGCCTGTCACCTCACAGTGCCTGTATAATTCTATTGGCCTGTTCACATCTCTTTGTTGCACCTGGCCGCATTATTCTAACTCTGCATTAAAGTTCATGTCCAGCCTCCATTGCCGTTCACATTTATTATAACGTGTGTGTTATGCGAACTGACCATTTGGTACCTAGCCTCAGTTTTTATATGAGATTTTTCCAACTTATCCTAAAAAAAATTCTAAATGCCTCAAATATTTCCAGTAATTACTAGGAAATAGCAATACAAAGGCTTTTTTCCCATCTTTTCATTTGCGTGAAGAAAAAATGACAGAGAACAGTTCTCCCTGTGGGCATTACTATGGAGGACTGTATCCAGCACATCCAGCATACAGAGACAGTCCTCACTGGCAGTAATCCTGTGAGTAAAATGTGTTTAGAATTATAATATTATTTATTTATTTATTGTATTTACAAAGCGCCAACATATTATGCAGCACTGGACATTAGTTTAGGTTACAGACATTATTTAGGGGTGACATACAGCAATACGACAATACAGGAATACAAGAAAAACCAGATCACACACCATAGTATGAGTACAAGGTAATGCTTAGTCAGTCACTGGATGGGAGCATGGAGAATAGGCAAGTTGAGTTCACTCAAATGCATAGCATGGGTTCACAGTAATGAAGGTGCATGATCAGGTAGGACAAAAAAGGAGGAGGACCCTGCCCGAAGGCTTACAATCTAGAGGGAGAGGTAGGGACACGAAAGGTAGAATGATATAAAGCTGAAATATAACTTAAAATATTGTGTAAATAATCATCAGCTGCAGCAGCTCTGTGCTAGAGATGGCCCGAACAGTTCGCGGGCGGACAGTTCCCGGCGAATTTCCATGGTTCGCGTTCTGGGCGAACTGCGATCATACGGTGTGTTCGACCAGTCCCCTATATATCATCATGGAGCCAAACTTTGACCCTTACCTCACAGTCAACAGAGACATGGCAGCCAATTAGCTAGTAACCCCTCCTGAACCCCCACCCCCTTATTAAAAAGCAGTTGCGGTGGCCATATTGGATTTATTCTCTGCTGGCTGCTGACTGTTAGTGAGAACAGGGTCAGACTTGCTGCAGATAGGTAGGGAAAGCATTAGCTAGGCCTGTGTTCTTGTTCCTCACTTGCTGTGAAAGCACCCCAAACAGCCCTTTTTAGGGATAGTACGTTGGTCTCCTGTGTTTTTTTGTGTGTGTGTGTGTTTGACACTCCACAGCCCACTGACACTCAGAGCTGTGTGCACACTACTGCTATTGTTGTTGCCTCATTAGGTTGCAGGCACAGAACCATGCCAGTGCATTATTATTTTACTGTATTCTGATAGCACTATTGCATTTCTCTGTGTGACACTCCACAGCCCACTGACACCCAGAGCTGTGCACACTACTGATATTGTTACTACATTAAGTTGCATGCACAAAACCACTCCAGTGCATTATTTGTAGGAATGTAATGTGATTTCTGGCCTTTACAGATTAAAACCTGACTTTGCATCAACTCCGTAATTTTTGGTGGGACTTTTAGTATAGATCCCCCTCTGGTATGCCACAGTCCAGGTGTTAGACCCCTTGAAACAACTTTTCCATCACTTTTGTGGCCAGAAAAAGTCTTTGTAGGTTTTAAAATTCGCCTGCCCATTGAAGTCTATGGCGGTTCGCATGTTCATGAACATTTGCGGAAGTTCGTGTTCGCTGTTCGCGAATGGAAAATTCTATGTTTGCAACATCTCAAATCTGTGCCTTCCTGTGTCTCTCTGCTCACACAGTCTAAAGTAAACAGAGGTTACAGCCAGGAACAGCTCATTGTGAATGTGTGAGGGGGGAACATGCAAACACAGGTCTTTCTCTTCAGATCCTTTATCTGTAGCTAAATTATCTCTTACCACCTGTTCTCATATAATCTGTGATAAAGCAGTGATGAGCAGGGCAGAAATGTGTGAGCAGGGCAGAAATGTGTGAGCAGGGCAGAAACAAACAGTAAATCATTCCTCTGTGAATAGTGACATAAATAATTTAGTGAAATAAAAGATTCTGATTCTGACAGAGAGGTGGAACTTTCCTACATGGTACAGCTCAAGCATCAATGCCGACACAAGTTGATAAATACAGCAATTTTTTCACACATATGCAATTCACTTTTACACCTGAGTTTTCTCCTAGGTGATATTTTTAAACTCGTCAATAAAATGCCCTTTAAACCACCAGTAAGCAAACAAATTATCAAAATAATTTTGATGGTACCTTTTCACCTACTTTTTGGTACTTTTTCCATTGCAAAGTAATAAAAAGTTATTATAAATCGAAGATGAAAAATTATCTCCTAGGAGAAAACTCAGGTGAAAAAGTGAATTGCATATGGCCCCAGGCTGTGCTGAGAAACCTCTGAACAGCTTTTTAGTGTTGCTGTCTAAAAGCTGTATAAGTATGTTAGGTTTGCAGAAAAACAGCTTTTTTGATAGTTGTTCTTTAAGATGCCAAAAATGCATAAATTAAAGTCTGATTTCCTTTCTGTGGTTAGCTGTGTGTTTTTAATAAATACACAACAGGATTATATGGTGGCTTTTTATGTTTGTCTGAATTTCAGTTTAAATCCTCACCATTAATCTCGTGTTGTGAGTTCCGCAGCTGCTAATATATGTGAAACTGGTAAATTCTTCGCTGTCTTTTACATAAGAGGAATAGGAGGTCAAACAGAGACAAATTGTGACGCATCATAAAGATGTTCTGTTGTGAAACATATAGATTCTTCTAAGGGCCCTTTTACACTTAATCAGTTGCTCTCAGTTATAACTGAAAAAAAAAACGATTTTCAAAGTAATGCCCATGTTTTCCTATGGCACCTTTCACACTTAACGCATTTTAACTTAAATCTTTTTCACAATGCACTGCTATGGAAAAAAAACGCATACTAACGCGTACTAACGCGATTAAGTGTAAATGGGCCCTTAGTGTCTTACTGAGTTGGATTACCTACATTAGCTTAAATGCACAACAGTGCGGTAATATTGCACATGGCAACATTACTGTTATTACCGGCAGCATGTACCGTGAGTTACTCTATTAGGGGAACCTGGGGTACTTAAGCAGTGGCAACATTGCTATGGTAACATGGAATGCAAATGAGCGTTACCATAGCAACACACGCTCTACTCAAATACCGCTGTTCATGCTAGTAGCGTAACTCACAGTACACGCTGCTAGTGTAATAACTTTCTCTGCTGCCGGTCACGTTTTGCTGCTACATCATCATGTTGCATGTGCAGCAGGATACTTCTTCTCCTGCTATGTTATCCTGTTTCCTCATGCGCATGCGCAGTAGGATACTTGTTCTCCTACTATGTCATCCCATTTTCTCACGCGCATGCGCAGTACATATCAGTGTATGTTGCTTATATCTCTGCAGCTACGCCTCCTACACTCCCCAAATTTTGAGGGTACTATGCACGTGCTAAATTGTGCCCCAAGCCCCGCTGGTTCCCCAGATATTGTGAAGCAACCAGGCTTGGTGGCTGCAATTTGTCACAGAGGTACTGTAGCTGCCTTGGGGTCCCTGTCAGGAATATAGGAGCTAGTTATGATGTTGGGATAATATGCAGAACACCGAAGCCATATTTTCCCATTTTTATGTCTGCTGTGTACTACTGTATCATATGTGATTGTCTGCTAGCCAGTCTGGCTTTGAAGGTATTGGCAGCTAGCTTCATGGAAACTGTTAATGTGATTGTGTGTGTGTCAATAGACCTACATTTGCATTAAATTCCTCTGGAAGCAGGGAGCTTGGACATTAGCATACAGTTCCTCTGGACAGCAAGGAACGGGTAATTAGGTAACAATTCCCTTTTGCCTGGCATCCTGCAAAGGTGGTGCATTGCTTCAATCTTTGTATTAATGTAAACAGCTGCCTGTTGGTCAAAACACTATCTGACTAATTGAGTCTGCCAAGTTCAAAGCAGACAGGAAAAGCCTTGGAATTCACATATGACAGGAGGAAGCCTCACTCTTTTGATGTATGTACGAGACTAGTTTTACCCCAAACTTCACAAGCTAAAACAGGAACGCTTTGAAGTTGCACGCGTTAAACAGGAAATTGGATATTCCTTGATCTGGACATTGGGGTGGCCCCAGGACACACATTTTGCTATAAAACAGCAGCTAGGACAGTCGGAAACGGCGTTCTCCCACCAACCACGTTCTAACGTACGCTGGTAACGTTATTTCCCTTTTATTTTTGCAACTTGTCTTGTGTGTATCCTTGTAAACTTTTATTTTTTAATTTTTTTCTTTGTTTTTGTAAATCTTTTGTATATATTATTTTCTGCATTGTTCTACTTTTTTTATTTAATAAGTTTGGCTTCTGCTGTACTAAACTAACACTCATAGCCTAGTAGAGGAGACTGAAGTGTAACGGTGTATAAGTCCATGCCTGATTGTATGATTGAGCAACACTACCGTATAAGATTGTAATTGCATTGTGTGTATGGGGCACTTCTGCACTCGACAGCAGAGTGGGAAGTCTCGGAGTAGCTAACAGTATCGTTCAGAACGACTGTTAGTGGTTTTTCTTCACTACAGTGTAAGATTGCAACTGTGTGTGTGCGTGGCGTTCCCGTATTCGGCCTAAAGCGCAAAGCTGACCCGAATACGAAAATGCAGATTGCGTGCTGAGCACTCGACAGCAGAGTGGACGTGTCTAGTAACAGCTAGTGGTGGCAGTAAGAAGTGTTTGAGGGGTCACAGCCTTGTGGTAGCTCAACTAAGGCTGCTTCCCCTCTCGATCTGGTCAAGCCCGCAGTCGGGAACCGTATACGCAGGCGTGCTGCGGGCCAGTTCTTGACAGTCCCCTCCATACCTTAAAAATGATGATGAACAGAGCCGTGACGTAGCAGCAGTGGGGCAGCAAATAATGTCATTACACCGGAAGTTAAAAGTAATTTTGTCATGCGCTGTTTATACATGGTAATATTACCACATTTTTGTGCGTCAACCCCATACAGTATTTTTTTTTAGGTGTGTAGGGGACCATTGTTCAACACTTTTTGAAAAAGCTATGGGAAAGGCGTGCGTGCGCGGTGTGGAATAGTTGAAATTTACGCCTTGTTAGGGATAAGGGGCCACAAACAATGTAAATAAAAATTAAATGTATAAATGACTATATAATTTCAATATTTTAGCCTTTTGAGCATAATAAACATACATTTAGTTATTGCTTCTGGCAAGCTCTGCCTGTTGTGAAGTTATTACAGCAGTTTTGTGAGTAAACAAATGTCATTATGCCACAATGTACGCTTTTCCTACAAAATGGCTGCATGCCTGTGAGGTTTGTTTGTAAAGGAAACCATTAAAAGATGCTATATAAACAATTATATCGCCCCAGTGGAGAGGGTTGCTTGGAAGCGGGTCTGCAGTGTTCCTAGATATATATCACCCATTCCCCATTAATAATCTGACTAGCTAACTGCATTGGAATGAAATATATAAAGTCAAACAGGCTTATCTGTCACCACATGGCCAGAAGCTGTCCATCATTATTATTTTATTCTGAAATAGCTCTGTCAGTATCCATTCACTTAGAAAGGAGAGCACAATGCAGACACTCACTGTATTCAATCATGCCTGCTCTGAGGTAAGGGGAGGTAAAGGTTACATACAAAAAGCACCCACATCCTCTATCAGAAAAGACACTTGTTTACCAAACTCACTTGAATGACAGTGTTACAAATATAGCTGACATTTTAATGCATGTTCATTATTACTATGTAGTCCTAGATTTTAGTTCAATGCACTACAACAGTACTGCAGGTTTTAAGCTATAAACTCATCTTTAACTCTTTTATTGTAAAAAAAACAACAACAAAAAAACCGAGGCAAAACAAACAAGAAAAACTTATTTAATTCAGCACTACCTAATGTAAAGCCTGGTATACACATTCAATCTTGATAGGTCAGTTTTACCACCTCCATGTAGTAAGAGGGCTAGGGATGCTCAAATTCGGCTTCGGGAGATATCCGGATTTTTGCTATCCGGATATCTCCCTGTAATGCTGTGCGGGCTGGGCGGGGGGGGGGGGGGTCAAGCTTACCTCTCTGATGTCTTCTTCAGTCGTCCCTCAGCGCCTCCCACGATGCGCTCCAAGCGGCGGTCACCTGATTACAAACACTTCCTCCTTCCGGGTTGAAGGAGGAAGTGTTTGTAATCAGGTGACCGCCGCTTGGAGCGCATCGTGGGAGGCGCCGAGGGACGACCGAAGAAGACGTCAGAGAGGTAAGCTTGACCCCCCCCGCCCAGCCCGCACAGCATTACTGGGAGATATCCGGATAGCAAAAATCCGGATATCTCCTGAAGCCGAATTTGAGCATCCCGGAAGAGGGCCAACAGATTTTAAAGTGATATAAAATGGAAGAAGAGTAACAGTACCTGGCAACAAACGCAGCAGGGCAGACACACCAGGACTGGGATAGAGGGCGTGCTCATCCGACAACTTTGTAATCCAGTAGAATTGAAGAGAAAAACGGGGCACCACTCCTTTAAAATCCCTTTATTCCGGTGGGGGAGATAGCAGGTACATGCAGTGGGGGTATCAAGTGCCTGACAGCTGTTTCTCTGGTTTAAACCAGCTTCTTCAGAGGCAGTATTTTTAAGTGAACCTGAACTCTTGCACAGGACAGAAGGAAAACAGAGATAAATGCACCTTGTATGTGTTTAGAGAGTTTAGCCTGTTTAATCCCCCCCCACACACACACACACTAGTGACTAATCACAACTGTAATTTGTTGTTAACCCTATGTTTGTTCCCATGAAAGCAGGAAGCAGACACACTGCAGATTTATTGCATGATTTGTTTCAGCTGTAACAAATAAATGTTTTTGTGTAAAGGTTATTATGCTGTTGCTTATCTTTTCAGAGCAGAGTGGAAGCTTTGAGTTCAAGTCCAATTTAAAGGACAACTTAAGTGATAAGGATATGGAGGCTGCCATGCTTATTTCATTTTTATAAACAATACAAATTGCCTGGCTGTTTTGCTGATCTTCTGCTTGTAATACTTTTAGTCATAGACTTTGAACAAACATGTAGATCAGGTGCTGTGACTGAAGTCTAACTGCATTTGCTGCATGCTTGTTTCAGGTGTGTGGCTGAGACACTACTGGAGGCAAAAAAATCAGCAGGACTGCCAGGAAACTGGTATTGTTTAAAAGGAAATAAATATGGCAGCCTCCATATTCCATAGGCCAATCAAAATTGGATGGGTGAATATTGCAAACCTTCTATCAGTAGCTGATGCCCCCTTTCCCACGAGAAATCTTTTCCCGAATAGATCATCAGGGCGGTCCAAACTGTCAGGACCATAGTCTTTACAGTTTGCGGTCTGTGAACTCTCAGTAATGAACATTCAGCACAGATCACCTGCAGAACTAAAGATGTCACCACCAGTGATACATTTCAAAAAGTAAATCAGGGTGAGGAAATATTTTTCAACGGGCAAACACTGACTAAATGTAGTGATGGTCGTAATCAACAAATTACGATTTGCAGATTCAATTGATTTCGTGTAGTCATTCATAATTTCGCATACAATTTCGCAAAATTTCACATAATTTCTTGCCGACTTAAGCAGTGAATAGCAAAGTCCCCATACATGTTATTGACACCAAAATATGTTAAGGAGAGTCGTGGGTACAAGGCAAAAAAAGAATTTTGCAAAAAGACGTTTTTGAAAAACTGGATTTTAAAAATGCAAGTAAAAAATGGTTTTTAAACTTCAGTTTCTAAAAAAATATAAGGTCTCTTAGAAAAATTATTTTTGTGACTTATACCCACTATTCTGCTTAACATATATAGCAAATTTGGTAGCAATAGCATGTATTAGGGATTTGCTATTAACCTCTAAAGTCGGCACAAAATTATGAAAAATTTCACAAAAATTACGCACATTTTTGAAATACTACTAATTACATACAAAATGAATTACAATTTACTCTGAAATTTCACATTATGATTACGATGCCTAATTGCAAATTTCAATGCAAAAGTTTGGCCCACTACTGACTAAATAATCTATAAATTAATATTGTAAACAATTAGGAATTTTATTCATTATGTTATTTTCACTACAGCTCCTCTTTAAGTGCCCCGATTGATCATGTGTTCCTGAACGCTACATGCAGCTTCTGGATTCGGCATCAGTGCCTACATTGTACTTTCCTAGGCCTCTAAATGCGATAATCAGCGTCATCAAACGACGTCAAATGCTTATCTGGGCAGCAGCTTGAAAGTTCTTAGATGGCTGCAAACTTATATGAACATAACTGTAACATCATTAAATTATAAAAAGGCTTACAGCAACCTGTAGAGTCATGGAATAAGAACACATGCAGGCTATGAGCATTGCACAGGGCCGGGCCGAGGCATAGGCTGGAGAGGCTCCAGCCTCAGGGCGCAGTGTAGGAGGGGGCGCAGAATTCATTCAGCTGTCATTCCTAATTGTGTTTGAAGCAGAAAGAAATAAGAAAAGGGGATACATGGCAGTGACTGCAAGCCATATAACTAGATATTAAGGTGTTGGGGAGGTTGTGGGCCCTGTGGCGCCTCTTAGTCTAATAGCAATCAGTGTGTGATGACTGGGGTGGGAGGGATGGAGGGGCGCACTTTGGTGTCTCAGCCTTGGGTGCTGGAATACCTTGTCCCGGCTCTGGCATTGCGTAATGCCCAGGCTGTAAAGCTGGCATAATGCACCACACCTGTTTTCTGCATGAAGAATGCTTGGGTAACATGATCATTATCACACACATGCTATCCAGAAATGCTCTGTAGAATGTGTACTTAGATAAAGTGGTCCATTACAGCACAGGGATGTGAACATTGGGCAGCACGGTGGCGTAGTGGTTAGTACTCTCGCCTTGCAGCGCTGGGTCCCTGGTTCGAATCCCAGCCAGGTCAACATCTGCAAGGAGTTTGTATGTTCTCCCGTGTCTGCGTGGGTTTACTCCGGTTTTCTCCCACATCCCAAAAACATACAGATAAGTTAATTGGCTTCCCCCTAAATTGGCCCTAGACTACAATAAATACACTACACGATACATACGACTATAGTACGGATTAGATTGCGAGCTCCTCTGAGGGACAGTTAGTGACAAAACTGTATTATCTGTACAGCGCTGCGTAAGATGTCGGCGCTATATAAATACTAAATAATAATAATAATACAACTGTATGGGTTGCTATCCTGCAAAGCAACACATATAATGTGAGCCGTTTAAACTTACTGCTATTATTGGATCAACGGTTTAAATACATTAGAGGCAAATGAAAATTAACAAGAAAATAAACCAGTAATTTGGGTGTTTAAATTCGGCATATCAAATTCTGAAAACCCGAATACTGCTGGACATCACACTTCAGCACCCTATCAGTACTGAACAAGCAGCCGGGGCAGTTTTTCATGTGACTTCATACTTTCTTCTACTGGCTTTGGAAGCAGGAAGTATCAAAGTTGTGTAGCATGCCGCAAAGTGAACTGCCCCTGACCCAGTGCATACGTATTATTATGTCGCCCGGTCAGTTGGGCACAGGGAGAGCCGAATTACAGCTCACCCTGCTGCAGCTGTAATTCCGGGCAGCGCTAAGTACTATTCCCCCTCCGAGTCATAACAATTTGGAGGACAGAGGCGTATCTACAGGGGTGCGGGTATGGCATGTGCCATGGGTGCCTCTTACTGGGGTCGCTGCTCAATAGCATCCTTGGTGTTCTCCAAATAGATAGTAATTTTTATCTGGGGGACATTCTGCTGCCTGGTTATCTTTAGTGGAACAAGCAGCCTAACTGGTATTTAGAGGGATATGCATACTCCATTAGTACATGCCATCCTTAACTTAACCACCCTGGCATTCTATTAAAATCGCCAGGGTGGCGGTGCAGCAGTTTATTTTCTTCTGAATCATGTAGCTAGCCTAGCGCTAGCTACATGATAGCCGCTGTGCAGCGGCATCCCCCCACCCCTTCCGGCGATCAGAGCAAACAGGAAATCCCATTCAGAACGGGATTTCTTGTTTGGCTTCCCCGTCGCCATGGCGACGATCAGGATGATGTCATCGACGTCATCCACGTCATGGCGTCGGAGGGAGTCCCGATCCACCCCATAGTGCAGCCTGGCGGGGATTGGCCAGGCTGCGCAAGGGGTCTTGGGGGGGGGGGCTGTAACGCGGCGGGTAGCGGCGCATCAGCGGCTAGCAGCGGTGATCGATCACAACACGCAGCTAGCAAAGTGCTAGCTGCATGTTTTTTAAAAAAAATTGAAAATCGGCCCACCAGGGCCTGAGCAATCCACCGCGGCGGAGTACCGCCAAGGTGGTTAGCTTAAATTACACTGAAAATCCCGCTGCGTTGCTATAGATGTAATAACTTTATGGTAAGTCAGGCACTATGTGGCTAAAAGCCTGCAAGCGCATGCCAAGATGACCTGTCTTAGCCCCTGTCTGCCTGTTCTGAAGTGTGCAGTTCAGCAGTATTTTCGTGTTTATTATACATTGTACAAAAACATCATTCTGCTGCAAATCATTTGCAAGGATTAATTGTAAGTCAGCAATGTGTAAAAGGAACGGATAGAGCCATGGCTCCCGCCTGTCATTTCTGGGGAAGTGGTCACATTTGTGCAGCACTCAGGCTGTATGTCTTATACTAGGATGTAGAAAGGAAAGCAGATGGTATCACTCTGGCACTAATGCGTTTTCCTGCTTTAATGTCACTTGATTGGGCAGCTGCTGTTATTTTTAGTTGTAGCCTTCCGTCAGATACAATACTTTTTATTCATGGATTGACTGACCCTTAAAACATTTTACATTGACATTTAAACCCTTTCAAGAGAATATTTGATTTACTGGGCACCCGAGAAACACATGTTTCTTCCATTTTTACACTGGTAAGACTTTGGCAGTTGTATAAATATTTTCTACTTTAATTAAAATAATTGACTTTGGAATAAATGTGATTAAAGTGGAATGAAACTCAACATTTCTTCCAAAAGATTCTTTACTGCAAAAAAGGTACTACCAGAAAAAAACAAAAAAAAAACACTGGTAGCAGAACAGCATTCAAAAAGTTAAACACAGCACTTTTTTTTTTTAAATCACAAGCTTAGTGCTATTGCTGAAATCGATGTAGTGATTACAATAGTAGCTGATGAGAAAACAAACAAGATAATATAAACACTGCTAGCAGATAACATTTGAATGACTTGTACTTGTTTTGAATGCAGCCATATCGTGCAGTCAGTCGTTTGCTTGCGTACACAGCAGGCAAATGAGTTAGTCGTTCAGTTCGTTGGTGTGCAGAAAATACAAGTCATACAATCACTTGGTTGTGCAGTCAGTCATGTCATTGGGTTGATGGTGCAATAAAAAAAAAAAATTACGTATGTGTATGAGCCTTTAGACTGTTATCTCTAAATATTCACAGGGTGGGTTTCTCTGTGTTTTCCTTCTCTCCTGTGGAAGAGTTTAGGTCCTCTCTAAGTACTGCCAACAGATAAAAGTATAAATGTACAAGGGTCATCCGGAAAGTAAAGATTGTTTTCATGTATCAATTGATGAAACATTTTTTTATTTTAGACACACTAGCCCATTTGAAATTAACTTTTCTCCTGATTTTTCTCCTAGGAGATAATTTTTCAATACCAAAAAGTAGGTGAAAAAGTACTATCAAAATTGTTTTGAGTATTTTCTTGCTTGCTGGTGGTTTAACCCTTTCTGGACCAGCACCCTCTGCCCCCTTAAGGACCAGAGGGTGCTGGTCCAGCAAACCGCCGCTTCCTGACGAATCGCCACAAGTTACCGTCGCTTCCGCCGGACACACCGCGCTGTCCCCGCCGCAGGCTGCTCTCTCTGCCGTCGCTATGATGGCAGAGCGCTGTGCGCCGGTCAGGAGCCGCTTTCATTGGCTCCTGACCCTGTCATTCCATGTAAGCCAATGGGAACGGCTTACATGAATGACAGGGCCAGGAGCCAATGAAAATGGCTCCTGCCCGGCTCACAGTGCTCTGCTGTCATAGAGGCAGCAGGGCATCACATTGCGGTGGGGGCAGAGTGGACCGAGCGACGGGGACGGATGGGGGCGTGCGGTCAATAGGACGTAGAGCTTACGTCCGGTCAGGACCGCAGCGCCCCCTGCCCTCCATAGATTTATACTCGCTCGGTCCGCAGGTAGTTATAAGGCAGGGGCGTAGCAATAGGGGGTGCAGAGGTAGCGACCGCATCGGGGCTCTTGGGCCAGAGGAGCCCCCGAAGGGCCCTTCCTTAACTAAAGTATTAGCTCTCTATTGGTCCTGTGCTCATAATAATAACTTCTATAGATACTTTGGATAGTAGTAATCATTAACAAGCTGTTCCCCGTCCCCTTCTTGCACCTCTGACACTGTAGTTAACCAGATTTTGGTGCGCCATATCAATTGTTATGTACAGAGTGCTTGGGGGGCCCCATTGTAAAACTTGCATCGGGGCCCACAGCTCCTTAGCTACGCCACTGGTTAAAGGGCATTTCATTCACAAAAGGTGAAAATATCACCTAGAAGGAAACGCTGGAAAAAAAGCTAATTGCATATAGATCAAGGGCTCCTATTCAATGAACTTTTCTCTTGAGTTTTTATGCCAGGAGATATTTTCATATTTTCTTAATTGAATACATTTTAATCCAAGAGCAAGCAAAAAAATACTCAAACTAAGTTTAAAGTGATCCGACACATGCCTTTAAAGAGGAGCTGTTAGGTATAGGGTCTCAGAGAAAAAAAAAACACATATATCGGTAGCTAAATATTGGCTTTACTTACATTACATATGCATTTCACTGTCCATGTTTGGATTTCACAGAATTTTTATATAGTATTTGCAGAGAATGATGCTCTTGACAGCTCATGGCAGGTTCCATGTTTGTCTGTCTCGTATGAAGCCAATTGTGACGTAATATCCTCCCTTACGGTGCTTCCTGATGGTTCGACTCACAAAAAAGATGGTTCATGATCCGGACAACATTACTGTGCAGTGAATATTAATTAGCCATGTGGCTAGGAACAATAGCTGACTCTAACGGAACATGTGCCCTGTACAGCACAATGATTTTTCAGTGCTGTGAGTTAGGCTGTGTTACTGGCTGCTGTAACATGAGCCTGTATCTTCTCACTGTGAAAGCAGCCTTAGGGCGGTATAGGGAAATGAAGGGGAGGACCAAGGGAGTGGGGAGAAGGAGCAGCCCCAGAATGCTTTGCAGTATCTGTTATTCGTCCTGGCGGCCTCTTTAGGAGCTTGGGAATAACAAGCCTTGCTGTTCAGCAAGCATCAAAGTAAGAGAGATTTTTAACTTCAGTATTGCCTTTTTGGCTTCCTTCTAAACTGTTTAACACAGGAGAATAGAGGTTTAAATTAGCTTTTGCAGCCTGTGGGCTGGATCCCACAGGAGCGCTTTTGGCAGCGTTTTGGCAGCACTGCAAAACGCTAGCAGTTTGCCAAAACGCTGGGCTAATGTTAACGGATGGGGCAACTTCCACAGAAGCGTTTGCGTGTCTCAGAAACGCAAACGCAGGACGTGCAGCATTTTGGGAGCGTTAGCGCTTCAATGTAAAGTATTGAACCGCTAGCGGAAACGCTCAGCAAAACCTAAACTGAGCGGTTTTGCTAGCGTTTTGCGGTTCAGCACACTGTAACAAAATGAAAAATAATTCACAGGACCAATCAGGATAAAAACGCAAAACGCAAAACGCTAGGCACCCGCTGGGGAAAAAAATACAATGTTGCAAAACACGACCAAAAACGCACATGAATCCGCTTGCAAACCGCTCAGACAAAACGCTAGCGGTTGCGTTTTGCGTTTGCGGTTTTCAGTGGGTTCCAGGCCTGACAGTTACTCTTTAATAGAGGGAAGCCTCAGGATCCTATTGAGGGCGGCTTCCCTCACCGATCTAAACCCCCCGGTTGCTGAGTGCGGTCATCGTTCCCCCACATCGGTGCCATGCAGCTCTTCTGGGGGTCCGTGATCAGCGACGGGGGATAACACAGCAGGGAGGGAAGAGAAATTATGAACTTTTAAACAATTGTAATTCTGATTTATCCCTTTTTTTAAATTTAAAATTGTCACTTTGCATTCAGAAAATCATCCAAACAAGAAGGAATGCTAGTTATTAGTGACATGAAGATAATGGGATATAAATGGAGAATATCACAGAGATTATTGCAGATAAAAGTTGTCAGAGCAGCAGGGGAAAGCTGTGCAATATCAATATATCAAGCAGCTTACTGTAATATAACAAAACAAGACTGCGCACTTACACATCTAGCTCAGGGCAATACTTTTACTCAAGACTTACACATAGCCTTTCTTTTTTAATATCTCTGGTTTTAATTCCTTACAGTATTCCCCTTTCTTTCTTTTTTTCTTTCTTTCTTTCTTTCTTTCTTTCTTTCTTTCTTTCTTTCTTTCTTTCTTTCTTTCTTTCTTTCTTTCTTTCTTTCTTATAAACATTATATTCTGACAATAATTGCCAATACAGTTACATCCCTGTATGTACATTTTGAGTTTATCTATTTTTTTATATTTGCAGTTTGGTCTGTTGCTATGAAAACAATGCTTATCAGTGAAATCATTTATCAGGATTTTTCTTTTTTACTTTGCCTGTGGTGTATGTTTATTTGCTTAAAACATTTAATCTTGAAGCAAACGCTAATTTAATTTAAAAAAAAAATCAGCTTTATAAACTAGATGTTTATTGTTATACATCAAATTAAATAAAGAGATTTGAATATATCGCTGATTTAGAAAACCTTTTGCCATTGTAATTATTGTAGTTTGTTTTTCTATAGCATCGGCATATCACTGTTTGGAGAGATGTGCCTTAATTTCTATTTACTGTTGAGGCTTAAGATGAATGCATGTGTTGAAGATAGTATCTTTCTGATGTGGACATGATTAGTATCATGCTGATATGTGATGAGGTAACGTACACGTGTATACACAAACAGTAGTATGTAAAGTGTAGTCAGGATCAGGCCGTAGCCATACTCAAAAGTCAGAGGTATCGAGGTATAGAGTAGCAAGGCAATATAAAAGTCAATAGGCAGGGTCATACACATAAGTCAGATGTCAGTCGTATTGAAAGGATCAGGCAATAACGAAGTCAGGAAAGGCCGAGTCGAACACGTGTATCAGATGAGAAAGAGAAGAACCGAGAGCCCAATATGGTGTAGTATGTCAAGGCAATTGGATAATTAGAAAGAGTATAAATTGAATACTCACAAACCAGGGTTACCTCCAGGTAACCACTGTATAGGCAGGTGAGGAGATTAGCCTGTCCCCACTCAGGATTAAGAAGTCGCTCTCTGTAGGCTTGAAGACAAGACGGGGTATCCCCCTCCACCAAAGGTGGATACAATAAGTGTTATAATAGAGAACAGAGGCGCCAAAAGGATAAAAACAGTATTTAAAAGTTTTAAAATTTTGCTTAGGAGGCAGTGGTGGACTTACCTCCCACAAGCAGACACAACAAACTGTGTATTCACAAAAAGGGATATTTATTGGTATACTCCAAAAATAGATCGCAACGCGTTTCGCAGGTCAAGCCCGCTTCATCAGCCAAATACCGGAAGGAGCACACACTGGGGGTAAGAGGCAACACATTTGTACAGATCCTGAACATACCACATAGACATAAAACATAAACAAAAGCATTTGTGTAAGGGAATTCACTGGTTGTGATTAAGTGTAATGACGTCAATGGGATGACCATTTATTATATTTAGCGGAGGAAAAAAATATAATAAAAGACACAGAAAGAAGGGAAAAAAAGGGGAAAAGAAGAGGGTTTTTTTGGGGGGGAATTGAAGGGTAGGGGGGGGGGGAAGGTGGAGGAGGGGAGAGGGAGGATGAGAACCGGAGGGTGGGGGGAAATTTTTAGGGGGAAAAGAACCAAAGCGGAAAAAGGAAAAACAGAAAAAGGAAATAGGAATGATAATATTAAGTGTTAAATATAAATATGACATCATAATATAACTAAAAAACGTTGATCTCCAACATGTGGGAAGTTGGTGTATTATATGGGGTATTTTCCTAACACACAGTCAAAAGTATCAATATTAATATATATATATATATATATATATATATATATATATATATATATATATATATATATATATATATGCACGTGCATTGAATGAGAGGTTTAAACTATAAGAATTAGTGCAAAGGGGGTTTATGAGTAAAATAGTGCAAAAGATGTTTAAGTAAAATGTAAAAAAACATCAGAAAGTGATTACTTACCAGCAGTATGTCTAGGTAGCACCTGGCGCCTCGGTGGCCAAGTGCTACTGAACTGCTGTTTATATAGTGGTGAGGACCTCCCCTTAACTGATTAGAATGTGGGGCGGGCGATTAGTTTACCGCCATGCGTGATTGCGTCATTACGTATGCGCGCATGCGTACTTTGACGCATACTTGCGTCCATGTAAAAACGTGTTAACTATGCGTGATGCGCGCATCCGCCCCACATTCTAATCAGTTAAGGGGAGGTCCTCACCACTATATAAACAGCAGTTCGGTAGCACTTGCTGGTAAGTAATCACTTTCTGATGTTTTTTTACATTTTACTTAAACATCTTTTGCACTATTTTACTCATAAACCCCCTTTGCACTAATTCTTATAGTTTAAACCTCTCTTTCAATGCACGTGCATATATATATATATATATATATATATATATATATTAATATTGATACTTTTGACTTTGTGTTAGGAAAATACCCCATATAATACACCAACTTCCCACTTGTTGGAGATCAACGTTTTTTAGTTATATTATGATGTCATATTTATATTTAACACTTAATATTATCATTTCCTTTTTCTGTTTTTCCTTTTTCCGCTTTGGTTCTTTTCCCCCTAAAAATTCCCCCCACCCTCCGGTTCTCATCCTCCCTCTCCCCTCCTCCCCCTTTCCCTCCCCCCCTTACCCTTCAATCCCCCCCCCCTTTTTTTTCCCTTCTCTCTGTGTCTTTTATTATATTTTTTTCCTCCGCTAAATATAATAAATAGTCATCCCATTGGCGTCATTACACTTAATCACAACAAGTGAATTTCCTTGCACAAATTCTTTTGTTTATGTTTTATGTCTATGTGGTATGTTCAGGATCTGTACAAATGTGTTGCCTCTTACCCCCAGTGTGTGCTCCTTCCTGTATTTGCCTGATGAAGCGGGCTTGACCTGCGAAACACGTTGCGATCTATTTTTGGAGTATACCAATAAATATCCCTTTTTGTGAATACACAGTTTGTTGTGTCTGCTTGTGGGAGGTAAGTCCACCACTGCCTCCTAAGCAAAATTTTAAAACTTTTAAATACTATTTTTATCCTTTTGGCGCCTCTGTTCTCTATTATAACACGTGTATCAGATGGCAGTGATACAGAAGGACAAGACAAGAGCGAGGTCAAGAGGCAGGCAAAGAGTTGGTACACAGATAAATATACAATCAGATGTTACTACAAAATGTTACGAAAATATATAATATAACTACAAATACAAGACTGACTAACTAGAGTACATATATATTGTGCGTCTACACAATATATAAATGTAGCTCAAATAGTAGCTAGCTAGGCCAAGAACCAGCGTACTGATTAGTATCAAGGCCAACGAGCAAGTGAATACTCTGGCCTTAAATACTCAGGAGGCAGAGCAAAAGCCCAGCCCCCAGAAATGACAGCACCTCCTGCAAAAAGGTGTGACACCCCATCAGACACGCCTCCTTAAAGACAGCTCTGAGCTGCGCACGTCCTGCCAGAACCAACACGCCGACCCACATCTATAGGGGAGCCAGGGATGCCATCATTCCGATTCACGTCTACAGGGAAGCCTGGGGATATCTTTGATCAAAGAAAAAGAGGAAGCTTCCTCCAGCTGCTCCAAACTATCAGAGCAGCTTGCAGAGAACACATCAGGTAAGTTTGTTACAATTAGTTACTGTAGGCAAAACACAAGCTAAGTAGACACATACGATAATTGGGGAATAAACCCCTTGGGTGACGATTCAGGGCACAGTGCTTTATTGAAGCATTGCTAGCCTTTAGACTAAAGATGCGTTCTGTTGTTATGGAGGGGTGCAAAGGGGGAAGCAGGAAATCTAGACGCATAAGGCAAGTGGACAAAAAGGGCGCCACCATTCACTCTCATAATACATATCGTTTGACGGGCACTGAACAAGAAAAAAAGGCACCTGGAGATTATTAACGTTTTCAAACGGCGCCTGGAGATTATTAATGTTTACAAACGGCGCCCGGAGATTACTAACGTTTTGGAACTGCGCTTGTGATGATTTAAGTTTACAAAATGCACTCACCCGTGACGAATCACGTTTACAAATATACTAAACATATATATCGTATTTAACTAAAATGTTATTTAAAATGTTATAACTTACTCTTTGTAAAACATTATTATCCACATAATAAAGCGATTAGTAAGTCAATTGTAATATATTTTTTACAGTCACTATTTGTAAAACATTATTATCCACACAATAAATCACTAATGGGGGTCTTAGGGTTAGGCACCACCAGGGGGTATTTAGGGTTAGGCACCACCAGGGGGGATTTAGGGTTAGGCACCACCAGGTGGGTCTTAGGGTTAGGCACTACCAGCGGGGGGTCTTAATATTAGGCACCACCAGGGGAGATTTAGGGTTAGGCTCCACCAGGGGCGGTCTTAGGGTTAGGCACCACCAGGGGGGGTCTAAGGTTTAGGGATAGGTACAGGGAGGGTTCTGTGTGAGTGTAGGGTTAGGTTTAGTTGTAGTAAAATGTTAGTAATATTTACTAATGTTTTACTACAGTTATTACGAACGTACTTACATTTTTTTCACAGCTATAAAAAATATTTTCAGATTTTATAATATGAAGAAATGATAAATGAAGGTTTTACACACAATATTATACAATTATAACGATTATACATATATATTATCATTTTTTAACAAAAGTAATTATAAGTTTCACTTTCAAAACAGGGAACATTATCGTATTCACAATTTGCGATTTCATAGACATTATTAAAGGTTTTCAATTTGTAAAACATAATTGTAAACGAAATACAACACAATATTTCTATCAACGCTATTACCCCTTATCGTTTACACCATGCGCCCTTTTTTCCCCGACATGCATGGACATGGCAAAGGGATGATGTTCAGCATTGTAGGATTGGTGGCTACTGTACACACAGAACGATTGTCGGCTGAAACACTCATTATTGGCCATTTTGGCCGAAAATGATCACGTGTGTTCGTACCTAAAGAAAGGCTTTTGACGGATAGATCCTTCCTGAGTTAGATAATAATAGCAAAGTTGGCAAACATAGCCCCTCATGCAGTCACCAAATACTGCTGCCCTCTTTCCTCAGCTGTTATGGACCACAATGTAAGAAATACCAATTTCAATCAGGATACAAGACACCAAACTCATGGTGGCAGATATTAGTGTGTGTATATTTGTGTATGTGTGTGTGTGTGTGGGGAGGGGGGTGGAGGATTATTTATGAAAAGGGAATGTGCCATTACCCTCTTGCAAGCCCCTGATGATGTAATAGCAGAGCCATTCAGGAAAGAGTGGACAGTGTAATTTGACGGCTCATTTTACTTTCTAGGTCCCTGTTGTAAGGACCACTTTTATCAGTGTTGCCTTACGTGCTCTGCCTGAGCTAATAAATTTGTGCTTTTATGTTATGCACATGTTGTTGTTTTTTTCATTATTATCTTTTATGACATGCAATTTGTGTAATTTGTGAAATGTGTGTAAGTTATCACTTACCAATTTCTGCTTCTTTAGCAATCTTTTCAGCTCCCTGCTTTTGTAGTTCTTGCAGGAACTCACAGTGGAACATTTTCTTTCTATACCCTTCCCTCACAATAGAAGAGTAAATACTGCTCAGTGTGAAGTTAAAGGGTACCTGTAGGGAAAAAAAAGTGCCCCATTTAGATACTTACCTCAGTAGAGAGAAGCCTCTGGATTATACATAGACTTCCCCTGTTCCCTTCCACCTTGCTGTTCCAGTGCTGGAATAACCCAAACCTCATCAACAAGGGCTTGTTGAAAGTTACGTGCAGCCGTGCTCTCCTCCGTGAACCAGCAACCCAACTGCACAGGTACTGGAGCTGTTTGCATGAAATTATTATTATTATTATTTATTGTATTTATAAAGCGCCAACATATTACGCTATTATAATGCTATTGGACAGCTAGAAGCCCGCAGTACAGCCTCCCATAAACTGTCGGTAAGACCCCCTCACATGCAGGCTGACATGAATGTGTAAACAGCAGTGTGAATTATTTTTAAATTAATTCTTAACTTTACTTTACTATCCCTTCTACTAGCATTATCTTCAGTATCAATCATTTTTGGTTTTATTTTTTTATAAATTTTGTGATAGTGGTCCTTTAAAGTGAGTTTTCATTAAGGCTGCTTTCACAGTGGGACGTTACAGGCACACGTTAGAGCAGCCTGTAACGCAGCCCACCGCACAGTAATGAAAAATCAATGGGCTGTTCACAGTGCCCAAGTTGCGTTACAGTGTAACGCTGGACGTTCTATGAAAGTGCAGCATGCTGTGCGCTATAGGTGGTTTTAGCTGCATTAGACTGTTTGCACATGCTCAGTAAGGGGAGAGACCGCTATTGTTCCTAGCCACATGGCTAATTAATATTCACTGCACTGTAGTGTTGTCCAGATAATGAACCATTCGGATCTTTGATTTTTTGTGAGTCGAATCATCTGGATCATCACAATGAAGGATTTGGTTCACAGTGGATGTTTGGAAGAAACAGGAACTGCAGCTTCTGTGCACAAGCACAATCTTCCTGCTGCATCTCTCCCTTCCCCATTAGCACCCTCAATGTGCCCTCATTCTCCTGCACCTCTCACTCTGCTGCACCCCTTCTTCCTGATTCCCTAGTAAAATGATTCAAAGATTTCGTTCAAAGATCTGGATCTTTTCAATGATCCGATTCGAATCATCCGAATCATTGAAAAGATCCGGACTTCCCAGGATAGCACCAAGAGCCTCATAACGCGGCTCAATCTGACGTCCAACTTCAACACCACCATGCGTTGCGTTAGGGGCACGTTATGCGACCTTAATGTTCCCTAAAACGCAATGTCTTGGTGTGAAAGAGGCCTAAGTAAGCTACAGGGGTTGCTAGCAAACTGTCACCTGCAATAACCCCAAAACACAATGGGACCTATTTATAAAGCAGTGACAAATTGTCACTTGATATCTTGATCTGCATCACTGTTGGCAGAAAGTAGAGTGCACCTTTTTGCCAGTTTGAGCATTGTGGCAGTGTGCATCAATGCTCCTATGTTGGGCACTGTTATGCAGTTGGCTGGCCCTGTACATACTGGAAACTTTACATCCAGTGGACCAAATGACAGTGCAGGAGAACATCTTTCTGTGCTGTAATAACAATGGCTGTGGTTGGCAGGATGGATTTGATATAGGGTGACTAACTGGTATTTACCAACTCCTTTTGGGATCACAGACATAAGTGTAATTACAGGGGAGCATCCCCGCAACTGCAGGGGATGTAGAGGTGTGTGTGTGGGGGAGAGGGGCACAGCTACTATCCTTCCCTCCCTCTGATCCTCCAGATCAGGGGATTTTGTGGCTGCGCATGTTATGAGTGTAAAGAGCCTGGTGGTCACACTTGTTTTATGGCCCATGTAGGATGGGCCCCTAGGCTGTGAGGGTCACCAAGGAGAGACAGGAAGGTGTATGAACATTAAGGGGGTCCCATCAAGTTTTGCTGAGTGGGAGGGGGCATGATTTGTAATTACACCCCCTGATCATAGGCAAGAATAGCTGTTGCCAACTCTTGACTTACTGCTGCACTAGCAGACATCATTTTATGAAACAGGATCACAGCAGATGTTGCATTTAATATTTGAGCAGATTGTATGTTTTATGTCCAATGATAAATATGCCCTGCTACCCCAGTGTGGGGTACACATTATATGGCCGCCGGTGAGTTGGGTGCAGGATGAGCCAAATGACTGCTGCTGCTAAACTCCCGGCCGGCGTTAAATACTATTCCCCCTCCAAGTTGTAGTAACTCGGAAGGAGATGTAATTTGGGGTCTGTCGATCGCCAAATCCCCTAAATACTCATGCGTGGTGTGTGCATCATAACATTGTTGCTATGACAGCGCCCAGCTTCGTTGCTCATCACTGAGCGCCAGGCACTGAAGTAACCTGCTTCACAAGTGTGTAGCTTTACAATTTCTTTTACTGTTTTAGAAATAATGGAAGTAAACTTTAAGTGTCTTTCTCTGCTTTGTGACCATTGCAGAGGCGGTAAAGCCACTTCCACTGTTAGCACTTATATACTGTGGCTTTAGTGAACAAGCAATGTCAAACAAAACACTTTTTTCTTTAGTCTGGGCTTTGCTGGCTTTGGGGCCTAAGGCAACCACTCAGATGTCTAGATGTGAAGACAGCTTTATTCTCA
Source organism: Hyperolius riggenbachi (assembly GCF_040937935.1). NCBI lineage: Eukaryota > Metazoa > Chordata > Amphibia > Anura > Hyperoliidae > Hyperolius > Hyperolius riggenbachi. The sequence continues at coordinate 527,033,540 of NC_090646.1, read as the reverse complement.
TGTTGAAATAAAAGTACTTCTTGCAAGGACAACTTATTTATCACCAACAACTCCCTCGCACTTTATGTAAAGCCTTTCCAATCTTCAGCACCATGGAAGTCAACACTGCACATCCTGAACAGCTACAATCATTTGCCACAAGTATGTGCAGCCTGTTTATAATCAGCCTGTGAGTGATTTATGTTGCCATCAGTTTTCTGTTTTGCTCTCTCATAATCCATGAAGTACATCTCTTGCTGTACTGTAGAATTACACAGATAAAGGTTTAGCTCTTTGCTGGAGAGCTTGTCATGGCAATAAGTCTATCCATTCACATTGAAAATAGAACCTTTATCCTGACTTGGCCTTTAAATTGCTCTGTTCTTATCACACATACTGCTTGCTACAGGACTGGCTTCTGCATTTAAGTGTTTTGTAAATCCTTTGCTGTAAATGCATGTGTCTGCAGCATAAAATACACAATGTTCATACTGGGCACAGCACTTGTTTTAGGAGAATCTTTGTCCAGGTTTATTCTATTTATTTGTTTGCCTGTGTTACAATAGAATATATTATAATTACTAGATGGTAGAAGTATTTGTAAAGAAGAGTTACGAATATTGGCATAAAATAGGTCATTAAATGTTATTTTAATTAATATTTACAGCTAATCTGACTCTGGCTGAGTTCTAAGAAGTGATGGGACAAAGCAGCGTGTTGTCCAAATCAGATATATAACATTAATCAGTGGCCTACTAGTTTATTGTCATGAGCATATACTTTTCCAACCTGATTCCTATTTCATATGCAAAGTTCCTTTCAATGTCTGCTAGCCTAGTTACTCTATCGCCTCTTATTCAGCATCCAGCAGCTTATAACATTAGTGTGCTTATATCTAAGGGCCTGATTCACTAACTGTCTGTACGGTTGCTGTGCGCAGACAGGGTATGGAAAGGTTACTAGAAATAAAACCAAGGGAGCAGCATGCTTTGTACAATCAGTTCAACTTGCGTCACCTGGGTTGCTGAAATAATGCATGGTGCACTCTGCTTGCAACTGCAACATGCCGTACATTACCCAGGTACGGCGAGTTGTGCGAATTGCTTAATGTGCACTACATCCCTGGCATAGATACTGGTAAGCTTTACCAACAGTTAATGCAAGTGGGGTAAAAATGTCCTAAAATGAGTCTCGGGATTGTGTGCATATTGTGTTACATGCATCATTCATTTTAGCCCTGATTTAATATAAAAGCATGCCACTTCTACACATACATCTCATGGATAGTCTGTACACCTGTACTGTATGCGCTGTTTGCTAAAGTGCTGATTACATCTGCATGAAGAGATATCCTATATAATAAAATGCTGAGTCCCAGTGTCCGTGTGTCGTGCCTAGCACACTTGCGCAGCATGCGGATGGACTTCGGCAAGCACAGAAGGAAGGGCAAAGAGGAGAGGCGTGTGCTGGCATGAGCGCAGGTGTGTGTGAAAGCGCTTTTGTGCGCGCGTTGTGGGGGGGGGGGGGGGGGGGGCAGGGGGCTGAGGCCTTTAACCTAGTAAATATATATATATATATGTATATATGTATATATATATATATATATATATATATATATATACTGTATTTTTTGGACTATAAGACGCTCCTGACCCCATGAGACGCACCTAGGTTTAGAGGACAAAAAAACAGGAGAAAAATATATACTAAACCTGATGCATCCATGGTGAAGGGGCATCTTGTGGATTATGCCCCCTTTGTACCTCATTCCCCCTTGTACCTCGTGTCTCCCTGTGTCCCCCATGTGTCCGCCTCTGTCCTCCTTGTGTCCTCCTCTATGACCCTTTGCATCTCCCTGTGTCCTCCTCCGCATTGGCACAGTACAGGGAGTCCCCGACATTGCGGCGGGATGGAGGTTCCTATTGGCAGGCCATCACAAGTCAGGAACTCTCTGCATTTGGACTATAAGACGCAGTGATTTTTTTCCCCTAGTGAGTCTTATAGTCCAAAAAAAACAGTATATATCGAGTGCTGCCCAAAATTATTCATACCCCTGGCAAATTTTGACTTAAAGTTACTTTTATTCAACCAGCAAGTAATTTTTTTATGGGAAATTACATAGGTGTCTCCCAAAAGATAATTAGACGATGAGATGATGAAGAGAAAATATTTCTCAGCTTCTATTTGCATTTGAGCAAAAAGTGTCCAGTCCAGAATTATTCATACCCTTCTCAATAATCAATAGAAAAGCCTTTATTGGCTATTACAGCAATTAAACACATCCTAAAATTGCGGACCAGCTTTTTGCATGTCTTCACAGGTATTTTTGCCCATTCATCTTTAGCAATGAGCTCCAAATCTTTCAGGTTAGAGGGTCTTCTTGCCATCACCCTGATCTTTAGCTCCTTCCACAGATTCTCAATTGGATTTAAGTCAGGACTCTGGCTGGGCCAGTTTAAAATGTTATTGTTGTTGTCTGCTAACCATTTCTTCACCACATTTGCTTTGTGTTTGGGTCATTGTCATGCTGAAATGTCCGCTGGTGCCCTAGGCCAAGTTTCTCTGCAGACTGCCTTATGTTGTCATTGAGAATCCTCATGTATTGCTCTTTTTTCATGGTGCCATTTACTGTGATTAGGTTCCCTGGTCCATTGGCTGAAAAACACCCCCAGCCCATTAGGTTCCCACCACCATGTTTGACAGTGGGGATGGTGTTTTTTGGGTTGAAGGCTTCTCCTTTTTTATGCCAAATGAAGGAAACATCATTGTGACCAAACAATTAAATTTTTGTTTCATCTGACTATAACACAGAACACCAAAAGTCTTCTTATTTGTCAAGATTAGCATTTGCAAAGGCCAAGCAAGCTTTTGCGTTCCTTATCTGGGGAAGTGGCGTGCTCCTTGGTCTGCATCCGTGGAACCCAGCAGTGTGCAGTGTCTGTTGGATTGTCTGCCTTGAGACATTGCCATCAGCAGAGCCCAGATTTACCAGGATGGCTTTGGTGGTGATCCTTGGATTCCTTTTCACCTCTCTCACTATCCTCTTGGCCAGCACATTTTTTATTAATACTTCGCAGTGAAGCCACTGGAACTTGAAAACATTTGTAGCCCTTTCTTGACTTGTGAGAAGCCACAATGCGCATCCGCAGATCCTCACTGAGCTCCTTTGCCTTAGCCATGACTGTCCATAAGCCAACTGCAGAGAGCTGCTATTTTTCACCTGTTGAGTTGATGAAAACAGCTATTCCCAATTAATCAGAGTAATAAGGATGCTTTAGAACAGCTTGGACTATTTGGAAAGGTATAGAACTTTGGATTTTCCCACAGACTGTGACAGTTTGTGAAGGGTATGGATAATTTTGGACTGGACACTTAATGCTCAAATGTAAGTAAAAGCTGATAAATGTTTTTTTTCCCCACAATAATGCCTCTTGTACATTGTCTAATTATCTTTTGGGAGACACCTATGTCATTTCCTGTCAAAAAATTACTTGCTGGTTGAATAAAAGTAACTTTGGCCTCAATTCACTAAGCAGTTTAGACTAGTCTACTGATGGTTTGTAGTCTACTGATGGTTTGGTGTAAATCAGTTACATCAAGAGGGAATTCACTAATATTTACCGAATGTTTTAGACCTGTTTTTAGACCTGGTCTAAAACATTCGGTAATTAGGTCGATAAAGCAGGGGAAATGATCAAAAGATGCAATTCACAAATGAGTAGCTATGACTGACATCCTTCTCCTCTGATGAGCTCTCCTCTGGATACAATTAAACTCCTGCATAATGAATTCAGAATGTTCCATCCTCACATCTAAAATACTTCACAGAATTACTTTACCAACAGAAATTAGCTGGTCTAATCTCTGTCAGAAAAAGTGGGCGTGGTTACTTCTTGTTTGCCTTTGTGAATTGCATTTTTACAGAATGTTTCAGACCAGGTCTAAAAACAGGTCTAAAACATTACACCAAACCATCAGTAGACTAAAAACCATTAGTAGACTAGTCTAAACTGCTTAGTGAATTGAGACCTTTAAAGAGAACCCGAGGTGGGATTTCATTATGTTAGTGGGGCACAGAGGCTGGTTGTGCACACTAACACCAGCCTCTGTTGCCCCATGGTGTGCCTCCATGTCCCCCCTGCGCGCCGCTATACCCCCGCAGTGCTGGCGACACGCAGCGTGTTGCCAGCACAATGTTTACCTAAGCGCTGTCTGTCAGCGCTGCTCCTCAGCATCGGCGCTACCCGCCCGTGTCCCTTCCCACCCGCTGATAGGAGGGAAGTGACGCGGGCGGGTAGCGGCGATGCAGAGGAGGCGGGGGAGCGGCGCTGACTGACAGCGCTTAGGTAAACATTGTGCTGGCGACGCGCTGCGTGTCGCCAGCACTGCAGGGGGTGTAGCGGCGCACAGGGGGGACATGGAGGCACACCATGGGGCAACGGAGGCTGGTCTTAGTGTGCACAACCAGCCTCTGTGCCCCAGTAACATAATTAAATACCACCTCGGGTTCTCTTTAAGTCAAAATTTGCCAGGGATACGAAAAATTATGGGCAGCACTGTATATATATATATTTTTTTTAAGAACTAGCAGACACTATCAGCACAGGTAAAGATTTTATTGCGTGCTTTTAGTGCGAGCTATGGGTGACATGTTAGCGGCATGACATTTCCAATCCTAGCTGTTATATAATATACTTGACATAGACAATCTTGCTATAATTAATCAGGCAGCTGATATCAAGAAATCCAGATAATTCACTAGCTGTATATAGATAGATAGATAGATAGATAGATAGATAGATAGATAGATAGATAGATAGATCGATAGATAGTTGATATAACTGTTTATTAGATCTTGTTTACACATAGTATAACATATAGGATTTGGGACAAGCCATGATAAGTATATTGGTCAGCTTCTTCTGACATGGGCATGACTGTGGCGTGATTCCTCAGTGGGAAGACTCTCTTTTGGGGATTGGCGTAGTATATAAAGTGATCAACACCCTCAGAGGGTTCGGGGTTTGAATTCTGGGCAGGGCACAACCTGCAGGAAATTCCTATATTTTTTATATTTCTGTATTCTCCTAATGTGTTTTTTTTCTGGGTTTTCTTTTTCGCTACCTCCAATAGATTCAAAATCATACAGGTAGGTTCACCGGCATCCCCTATATTGGCCGTAGGCTGTTGTACTAACATTAGATTGTCAATCCTACTGGACGACAGTGAAGTGAATCGTTCAATGTTCTCTATAAAAGAACTGTGCAAAATGAGCCAGGACTAAAATTATAACACTCATTTATTTGTGTTATTACCGTAGCTGGTAAAATAATACCATTGTGTAATAATATACTAATTGCAAACACAGGCTAGACAATACTTTATGACCTAAGCAATATACATTGTACTGATTCTCCTTCATTGATGTATATCGTACCCCCTGGGAATACACTGACATGATCAATTCAACTTTTCATTTGGAGGGTGATGTATGTAATGCAGTTCTGTTGAGTTCCAGACATTGTTAATCCATCAACATAAAGTTTCACACAGTCCTTGTTGAGATACAGTGTGAAATGATGGAACTGGTCATTTTGCAGCACTAATGTTGAAATATGAAGTGTCAGGGAAATGTGTAAGTATACTATCACCGGGCAGTTTGTTAGGGTCTTACTAGAGGACAAGTGAGTTTAATGTTGCTAAGTTTCTCCAAGACTTCGAGCCATACAACCAGTCTAAAAGAAGGCAATACAGCAATAAGCAACAATGTATACATATGCTGTATCTATTAGACTCTCAGACATGATTCTATCACTTACAAGAACATATGCAGTTTCCCAATTTTGGAATTTAGCTTGCTATTGCAATGGTCTGTGTGCATCTATGTTAACTAATGAATATATAGAAGGCACCCCCCTACTGATGCCATCTATGATAATAATCTTATTGGAGTCATTCAGGATAAAACAGTCTTACATGTTTCAACCATACTGCTGATATTTCTCTGTTGCAACCAATCCAGAGAATGTAAATCCCTCAAATGTGTTAAATGGACTAGACACAAGAGAAAGAAAAGAAGTCAGTTGCCTGAAGAGATCTGTAAATGATAGAAAAGAATGTTAAAGGCAAAAGCTATAAGACTATCTTGATGCTCATGTGACAAGAGCTCACAGCCTCCCTGGATGTAACCAGCAAGGCTGGTCTCTTTCAGTCCCTTACACACTCCTAGGAGTTATGGTTCACCATGAGCTTGCTGGGCAATCTATAAGGGTACTAGAGCTGAGATTGGGGAGACTCAGTGAACAGGAGACGAAACTCTTCTGGACTGTTGCTACATTGAAGAGATACAATAAGGTGGGCATAGTGGCAAGAGGCTTTAGATCCTACAGAGAACCCTCTGAATACAGAGAGGACCCTGAATTCGTAGACGATTGGACAACAGCTTTCTTAGACTTAGCGAAAAGATTACAGACCATAGTTCTAGCACGAACAGTGAAGGAATATAATAAGGTATCAGACGAACTTCAAGACACGAAATCAAACCTTAAAGCATCAGTAAGTGAAGAAAGATACTCCACAGTAACATCTAAAATTGAAGCGAAAATTTTGAAGATCCAAGACGAGATTAAAACTCGGAAATTAAAAAAGTTCTATAGAGATAAAGAGGACTTTGATAGGAGAAAAATCTTTAACTGGGGACCACCAGCCCCCTTAAGAAGGAACCCTAAAGCCAAGGGCTACTGGACCACAGACTCTGGTTCAGATAGCGAAGACAACAAAGGGAAAGGAGGCAAGGTACCAGTTAAAAAGAAACATCCTAAGAGATCCAACAATAAGAATAGAGAAAAGAATAAGGGATCTAAAGAGCAAGAAGAATGTGCAGGTGCAGCAGCCCCTTTAGGAAACGAATCAGAAGAGGAGGAAGGCGAAGAGTTAGTAAGAAGATTGAAAGCAGTCAGCTGGGAGGGATCGAGCATCCTCAAACCGGTCAAAAAGAAAAGGAAAGCGGAGAACTAGAGAAGGAAGATTTGCAAGTCATAAATATATCAGGAGTGGAAATACCACCAGAATGTTATACACTCCTGAGAAAAGGGCTCAACTTCTGTCCGATACAGAACTTTGATGTTGCATCGTTCACTATCGATTTATTTAAATCTGTCCGCAAATTAGTTATTGCACAGAAATTTAGTCGTGGAGACTCTCCTCAATCCACCAGCCAGAGAGACTTGATGGGGGGAACGTATTTACAGTCAGTCCCCACTGCCCCAATGACACCTGGGCAAGTGGCAGGTATGGATGGAAGTGTTCCTATCCTCCTGCAGACTCCCACTGAGGGGCTTTTAACCACTAATGATATTTTCTCCTTTCCATCTCCTCAAATGATAGGGGGTAAAGAAACTAGTGCTCTGGGATTTTTTCCAAATGTACAGTTGAACCCCACTGATGAGGAGATCATACAGGTACTGGAAGATCTTCTTATGGAAACTGATCATAATTTAGTGAGTCCAGGCATTGGTAGGCTTAGCCTAGGCGATATTGGCTCTTTCAGGGCGTGCAGGTCGGTGCAGCCCTTTCCCACCACTCCAGGTTCCACCCTGGAACATTTTTTTGAAAATACACTGAAGGATGTAAAAACAGCAATTTGTGAATCTGTTGATGCCAACCTGAATACAGACGAAAAGAGAGCATTGAACTGGCTACGAAGGAATCGCGAGGTGGTATTAAGAAGGGCAGATAAAGGAGGTAACCTCGTCATTATGTCTAATGAACAATATCGCAATGAAGCGCTAAGACAACTTAATGATCGAGAGATATACCATCCTATCCCCTCTGATCCCACCATGCGATACCAAAATGCATTGCGTTCCTTGTTACGTACAGGGGTGGAAAAAGGTTTTCTATCATTGAAATTAGCCTCAGATCTACTCCCACTTTGTCCACGACGACCAGTGTGGTATCATATACCGAAAATCCCTGGCCTCACCGCCGGGAAGACCCATAGTCTCTGGCTGTGGGTCCCTCACTGAGAGGTTATCCAGGTACCTGGACCACCTCCTGCGTCCCCTATTAAGGGGGGTGCCATCCTACCTCAGGGACACCCTTGAGGTATTAAGGATGGTGGAGCATGCCACATGGGTGCCCGGAGACAGACTGGCTACCATAGATGTGGCCAGTCTGTACAGCAGGATCCCGCACGACATGGGAATAGCTGCGGTCAGACGGTATCTGTTGTGTACGGAAAAAGATGAAGAATATGTGAATTTCATTTTAGAATGTTTAAATTTTGTGCTAACGCACAACGCCTTTATGTTCGACCGCAGCTGGTACCATCAAGTGTCTGGGACAGCCATGGGGACCCCTGTGGCATGCTCCTACGCCAACCTCTTTTTGGGGGCGTGGGAGGAGTCTGCAGTGCTCTCGGACACCAACCCGTTCGGGAGGCACGTCAGACGCTGGTCTAGGTACGTGGATGATATCCTGGTGGTGTGGTCAGGGACAGAAAAAGAATTCACAGAATTCATGCTCTATTTAAACGCGAACAAGGTGAATATGCAATTTACATCGGAGATTAATGACCATGAGGTGACATTCTTAGATATTAAGCTAATTATTGAAGGTAACCAACTTATTACTAAAGGTTATAGGAAAAGCACAGCCACGAATTCAATCCTTCACGCACAAAGCTTTCACCCCAGACACACAATAGAAGCTATTCCCTATGGGCAATATTTGAGATTGCGACGCAATAATAGCAGGGATGAGGACTATACTGTACAAGCAGATGAACTCACTGCTAGGTTTCAGAGGAGAGGGTATGACATGGACTTACTGAAAAAGTCTAGACGCAAGGCCTGGGACCAGGCGAGGAGGTCACTTCTGACCCCGAGGGAAAAACAAAATGCAAACAAAGCAGTAAGAACGACTTTTACGTTCGATTTCACCTCTATGGCTGACAAAATAAGGAAAGCTATACACTCTAATTGGTCTATGATTAAAAGAGACCCGGATTTGGCATGCATATCGCATGAGTTTCCCAGGGTGGCCTTCAGGCGAGCGCCTACCCTGGGGAACATACTTACTAGCAGTGAGTTCACCTCCCCTAGAAATAAAGATTGGTTGGCAACCTCATTGCCCCAGGGAAACTTCAGATGTGGCCACTGCAAATGGTGCAATAAATTGATCAATCGAAAGACAGTGCGATTAGGGGGTGAAACGATACAGATAAAAGGATTTTTTACCTGTCAAAGTGATTTTGTTGTATATGCTCTAATATGTCCTTGTGATCGGTATTACATAGGACAAACAACTAGACCTATGAAGGTCAGGTATGGCGAACATATGAGTGTTATAAAAACGGGAAGGGGCTGCACACGGCTTATGCACCATATGAGAAATGAGCACTTTAAAGAAAGATTTAATCTACGCTTTTTAGCATTAGAAAAACAGGATATTCCATCAAGGGGAGGAGATAGGGAGAGATTGCTCTTGAGGAGGGAAACCAAAATGATCTTGAGGACTGAAGCAATGGGCCCAATAGGCCTTAATGATAAAATCGAACTTTCTTGCATGTTGGACCCTTAAAAAAGTAGTTCCTTTTAAAAAAATGGACTTTGAATAGTATATTATATATACACTGTAAATTGTGGACTTATTGATGGAATATGATGCCTAATATGTATTTTAATTGATTGAAATGGTCATAATGTATATCTCTAGCTAATATTGGTAGGAAGCTACAACTAAAGGAGAAGGATAAGAAATAGTTAATACGAATAGAGCTTTGATTTTGGAGATGTTATGTTGTAAAGAATACCATTGTGAACTCTAGCCTCTTGACAGATGCCCTATCCTAGATGTATCAAATGTAGGTACGTTTTATTAATTTGAAACAGCATCCCCATGTGTTTTTAAATAGCCACAGCCAAGTCACATACACATTTGGCACCTTAAACACTAAAATTTGGTTGCCAGGGCAACGGTTACGCCAAACCTAGAGGATCAGCGGACCCTTTTAATCCAGCTGTAATACATGCTGTTTGACGGGGAAGGTGGGGCCTGAAAAGGAGCCCACCGCGCATGTGCCCCACTACGGGCAGCACTGTACCAGTGTAACTATTCGCCGTATATACCTCTAAATATAGAGGAGCGGCAAGTTTTGTTATACAGACCGTCATTAGTAACCCGCGATCCATTACTTCGCATTGACCAACGGCAGTAAAGCTAACCATTGGTCTCTGTCCGCGATCCCGGAACTAAGCGTCCCAGAAGCCATGGCAACCAACTCAGCTTTGGAGGAAGTGATGCGACCGGAAGGGGCGGGGCTTATGCTCCGTCTTAATTCCGGAAGCTCACGGATCCCATTCATAGTGGTCTGCAGCGTGACCAAGCGTCAGGAGACGCGAAACGGCCGTCGCTTTGCCACCTCGTACCCACCACCCACCTCCATTTTCACTATGAGGACCCCCTAGTCCAAGGACACGTAAGATTTTGTATGCACAACAATACCTATGCAATATGCAATGTCAAAGGTTTAGCACAGAATATGGAATGTCACTTATGAGGAAATAAACCTGAGACGGAAGGTGCACGCCTCTTTGCCTCTTTGTATAGATGTGATTGAACTCTTTCTTCAGATACATTTGCGGAGCACACGTCTTGCGACAGGTGGAAGAACTGCATAAAGGGGTCCCCATAGAGAGTTGCCTGTGTACATGCGTGGAGGGCTATCATCTTGCAAGTGGGATGTGCCACACAACTGCTTTCCCTTTGTATGACTTAATACAGCAATAAGCAACAATGTATACATATGCTGTATCTATTAGACTCTCAGACATGATTCTATCACTTACAAGAACATATGCAGTTTCCCAATTTTGGAATTTAGCTTGCTATTGCAATGGTCTGTGTGCATCTATGTTAACTAATGAATATATAGAAGGCACCCCCCTACTGATGCCATCTATGATAATAATCTTATTGGAGTCATTCAGGATAAAACAGTCTTACATGTTTCAACCATACTGCTGATATTTCTCTGTTGCAACCAATCCAGAGAATGTAAATCCCTCAAATGTGTTAAATGGACTAGACACAAGAGAAAGAAAAGAAGTCAGTTGCCTGAAGAGATCTGTAAATGATAGAAAAGAATGTTAAAGGCAAAAGCTATAAGACTATCTTGATGCTCATGTGACAAGAGCTCACAGCCTCCCTGGATGTAACCAGCAAGGCTGGTCTCTTTCAGTCCCTTACACACTCCTAGGAGTTATGGTTCACCATGAGCTTGCTGGGCAATCTATAACTCTGGGTGTTTTAATTCCTACTACCCCATAGAGCCATAATAATCCATGCCATGCACTGATGAGGATCACCCAATCCGAAACAGTCTGTACGCATGTTGGATTATTGTGGCTCTGTAATATTAACAAGCTGTCACATCTTTGCATTCCAGCAGGAGGTGTGTTTAGCTACGAGGGACAACAAAGAGATGATTTGCATATTCAGCAGTGACGCATTGTGGGGCACCTCAAAGCTCACTCCAACCTGAATAATTGCAAATATCTTCTGTTTTAAGAAGGAAAACTTCTGTTTTGCAAAACATTTTAGTAAGGAGGCTTTTTGGTCTCTTTCAGCCCCTTACACGCTCTTAGGAGTACTGGTTCACCTTAAGCTTGCTGGGCAATCTGTAACTCTAGATTTGACCACAAAACAAAACTGACCATAAAGTGTGAAGAAGAATGGTGAAAAATAAATGATAAAGAACATGGACAACTTCCAAGAAGATACAGGCTGCACTCCAAGGTGAAAGTCCATCAGTATCTGATTGCAACATTTGTTGCTTTTCGAGTGATTGCGAGTTCAATGGAAGAAGACCTAAGAAGACTCTGCAGACTCTACTGCTAAAAGGAAAAAGGCAGACTGGAATTTGCAAGTCTAAATATTGACAATCTACAAAGCTTCTGAGAGAATGTCCTCTGAACAGATTAGACAAAACTAGAGCTTTTTGGGAAACCAGATAAGAAAAATTAAGTTCTCAAAGAAAACAACACCTTATCTACTGTGAAACATGGAGAAGGCTTGCATGTGTGGTGGGGCTGTTCCATATATCATGGGATGTCTTGAGTCTATGGAGAGAACAATAAAATGTCAAGACTATCAAAAGATTCTGGAGAGAAATATACTGCCTATTGTCATAAATCTCAATCTTAGTTTCAGCTCCTTGATCTTTCAACAAGAGGTGTTATCGGGAAAGAAGTATATCAATCAATTGCTGTGGAAAGACAAAAGAATGCCAAACCAGTGTAAGGAGGGAATAGTAGCGCTAAAGTACAAAAATAATTGAAAAATTAAACTGCAACATCTAAAGGAATTTCTTTACTGAATATTATTTATAAAACATAATCAGGTCCACTGTATAACAGACCTGCAGAGTACACTAAGCAGGAGATTGGAGCTATTAATGCAGATTCCAAACAGGTAGATCAAAGATTGATCAAATACATAGGCTTTCACAAAGTTTGGTATTGTTTTGCTTAAACTTTTTATTGTCTACAATATCACAGAAGCTTGTAGATATGATTTTGCTATCTTTTCAAGAAATAAGAGCAATTGGTTGGTTGGTTGGTGGTTACAAATTAATCAGCACAGGAATGCAAGTCAGATTTTATGATTACACTAGCAGCCTGTTTTGTAGGAGGGTGACTTTCAGGAATGGTGCTTACCTTGTATCGCCTGCTGGCAGTGTGTCTTTGTACTGTTCTGGAATGTGAACCTGCAGCTATCCACCAATAGATGTCCCTCATTAGCCTGGAGTCTATTCTCAAATTGTGTACTCCCTACATAAGGACTCTGAGTCCTGAGTGCTGCTGAATTTCTGATTATCTGGTTCTCACCCTTTGTATTGTACCTTTTGACTTGCTGCTGTCTACTGATCCTGTGCAGTGCATTCTTGTATATATTTGTGCATACTGTGTTAGTTCAATATTTTTTATCTTTGTAATGTTTGCTGGGTTTGCGGAGTATTGTTGTCCTCTTATGTTTGCAGTGTTCTCACGTTATATTTTGTGCACTTATTTTTCAATAAACACTATTTTGACTATTATGCTGGGTACACATGGTGCGTTCCCGCACTCGATTCCCCGCTCGATTCCCGGCAATTCCCGGCCGCTCGATTGTTTCCGACATGTCCAATTCGCGTTTCGATGGATCGTTAGGTCGATTTGGCATACTTTACATGAGAATCATCGAAACAATCATCGAAAACGCGATCGGAGATGCTCGAAAATAATCGAGCGGCCGGGAATCGAGTGGGGCATCGAGTGCGGGAACGCACCGTGTGTACCCAGCATTAGGTGCATACATTGCTAATAGCCAGCAATGCCTGTACAGTCTGTGACTGTGAACTTTCTTAAGCGAACAGGTGAGCATGATAACTAGTCAAGTTTGATTTATTTTTAAGTGTATTTTGATTGAGACGAGCCATGTAACCCAAGAATACATCAACAGGTAAGGAGTAAAATCGATATATATGCTAGACGGTACAGTGGCATAGTGATAACCTAAACAAGCTATTGTTGCCACAGTAAAACAAAAATCAGTTTTACCTTAGGTCTGGTTCAGTTGGACTGCTGCCGGCAAGTATCTCTGGTGTCTATCGCTAGGGATCCATTCTGCGTGATTGAGATGAAAGGGAGCATTCATCTCACAGCGTTTATCGTCGTTTAGTCAAGTCCCCAGTCGATAAAGTTTTCCTGAATGTTACATGTAGCTTCTGGAGTTGTCTGCAACCGTGGCTACATTATACTTCCCTAGTTCTCTAAACATGATAACAAGCGTTAACAAACTACATCAAATGCTTTTCTGGGCAGCAGCTTGGAAATTCCTAGCTGGCTGCAAACTGAAATTAACATAATTATAGCATCATTGAATCATAGGGGCAGCATAGTTGCATTGGGCAGCATGATGGCATAGTGGTTAGCACACTTGCCTTGTAGCTCTGGATCCCCGGTTCAAATGCCAGCCAGGGCACTATCTGCACAGAGTTTGTATGTTCACCCCGTGTCTGTTTGGTTTTTCTCCGGGTACTTTGGTTTCTCCCCACATCCCAAAAACATACAAATAAGTTAATTGGCTTCACCCCAAAAATTGGCTCTAGACTACAATACATACATATACACATGACTATGGTCGGGATTAGACTTTGAGCTTTTCTAAGGTACAGTTAAGTGACAAGCCAATGAGCCTGATGCAATTGTCAGAATCGCCAGCGTTAAATGCTGGTGAGTCCGATAATCAGGCGACAATAAAGTCACCTGATCCAATAAAAAAAACTCGCTTGTGCGATATTATCGCTTAGCAAGTTCCTTACACCCTATCCAATACACTTTGCATGCCTCCGGTGAAGTGATGCTTCCCGGCAGACATGAGCATTAGCTTAGACCTGCAAAAAGCACATCTAGACATGTTAACGCATGTCATCGCCGCTGCATCTGGGGGTCTCCTTTTATAAGGAGACCCCCAGAGCTCCACGCCAGCCGCCACTAGTCTGTGTAACCCCCCACGTAGCTGCAAAGATACTTGAAAGCAATTTCCCTACCGCCGCTTAACACCTGCCGGCCGTTGCATCTCGCCGCAAGTTCCGCTGTGTAATTACAGTGTATGAGTCACTGTAATTACTCTATAGCAGAGTTCCGGCAAAGCATCTTTGAATCAGCCTCCGGGGCTCCCCATTGGTTCACAGTCTGAGCCATTTTCATTGGTCCAGCCTGTGAACCAATGGGGATTCCCGGTGGCTGATTCAAAGATGCTTTGCCGGAACTCTGCTATAGAGTAATTACAGTGATTCATACACTGTAATTACACGACGGAACTTGCGGTGAGATGCGGCGGCCGGCGGGTGTTAAGCGGCGGTAGGGAAATTGCTTTGAAGGTATCTTTGCAGCTACGTGGGGAGTTACACAGACTAGCGGCGGCCGGCGGGGATCTCTGGGGGTCTCCTTATAAAAGAAGACTCCCAGACGCAGCGGCGGAAGATGGCGGCGATGTTCGGCGGGTGTGCGCGTATCTCCGGGGAGCAGGCCGTGGTGCTGATGGACGGCACCACAGGGTATACCTCGCTCCCCGTCGCCCGTGAAAAGGGAGCATCGCTCAGGCTTTCACCTGAGTAATGCTCCCTAACGATCGGCCATCACACGATTTATCCAGGCAGGGATATCCAAAGAAAAAATAAGGTCACTTCAACAGAGCTCAATTCTTCAGTTCCAATGAGTAAAGAAGGTATCTAGACAGTTATTTGAGTACAGGTAATTTAAATGGCGTACTAACCGGATGGCGGTCATGGCGGCAGGGAGCGGCACTGGAGACCTCTTGCACCCACCCAAATGTATTACAAGTGGAAGGAAGCTGCGACATGCAATTAACTCACCTGCTACACCGCCGGAGTCCAGCGATATCCGACCTCCTCTCATCGCTCAGTTCTCCCCTTAGTACTGGCATGCCAGGCACTAGGGGGAGAGCTGCATGGTGACAGAAGGACGCATCATGGACTCCAGCGGTGTAGCAGGTGAGTTAATAGCATGCCGCAGCTTCCTTCCGCTTGCAATACTCTGCAGTACTTATACTGGGGGCAACTATTCCAGGTTACCTATACTGGGAGCAACTATTCCAGGCTGCCTATACTGGGGGCAACTATTCCAGGCTATGTATACTGGGTACCGGGGCAACTATTCCAGGCTACCCATACTGGGGCAACTATTCCAGGCTACCTATACTGGGGGAATCTATACCTGGCATTACCCACTGTAGCGCGCTTAGGCTTAGTACTCCGCACTCACTGCTTTCCTTTTTTTTTGGGTGGGAAGGGTGTCATTTAATACCCAGCACCAGGTGTCAAATGCCCTAGGTATGCCACTGACCATAATTCACTTATTCTAGCCAACAGTCTAAATGATATATAGAACACAAATGTTAACTTGTACTTCCAATTTCCAAAAGAAACATCAATTTACCAATCCTTATCAGCAGAGGTTTAACCATAGCATCAGCAGCCTTTGCAACCACTGGGGGGCCCAGAGCTGCAAAGGGCTAAAAATACAATTCAAGGGACTATCCTCCAGATAGTCCATAAGGGGAAAACAGGGTCTAGATCTGAAGTGGTTAAGGAAAGTTTGGTTGACACAGGAGCTGTGCATCACTATTATCCTTAAAATGCTTCTCCATATTGAAGCTGATTATCTCCAGCAGCCAAATGATCTTCTTCGTTATATCTCTCCCGACAGATGTACAGTACATAAAACAGGAGGCTGGTACTGTGCAACTCACTATGTGCTTAGTTATTTTGAGCATTTTTAGAGTTCCTACTTGCTGCTTGCTGATTCTCCTTTCTTGGTCTCTTCTCCTTTCAACTGCAGTTGTTGAATGAACTCATTAAAAGCGATTTACCAGTGACTGCATTGTATTTTTCTCTATAATTACCCTTTCACAGAAAACCTGAGTTAAAACAAAGTGATCTATTTCAGAATAGATCCCTCATCATATTTCCCATAAAGTACATCCCACCGAATGGGCCAGTGATACATTTATCACCTTTTAATGACTACTCCCAAAAGCCTTCTCCGTAATGTCATATTCATTAATCATCATGGGAAGATGTTAGTTAGTGGTCAATATGGACATGAGGATGTTCTGGATGGATATAGGGAGGCGAGCGTAACCTTTGTGAAAATGTCTCCTCTCTCTTTTCATTTTTAACACTAAAAATAGCTTCAAGCATTAACCCATTTATGCCTAGTATTGTTTATTATGGCGGTAATGATGAGCAAAGCACCAAGAACCACGTTGACCATTGAAACATTTTCATTTACTGGTGAAGAAGGCTGAAATTATGAATGAAGGTTTCTGATTGGCTGCTGCAGAGTATCAATTAGGCTTTACATATTTTCATTAATGATTAGCACCAATTGTGTAGTAACCAATGGCAACCAGTCAAATTTTGGGACTGGGACATCTAATAAAAAAAAAGGTTTCACATTGAGAGTAATTTACTATATTTGCATTTATGATATTAAAGGATACCACATGTCTAACAAAATCTAAAATGGGGTGGGTAGGGAAGTAAGAGCTAATAATTACTGCTCCTTTTGTTCTGCTCAGTCAGCTGCCGTTCTCCCGTAATCCTTCCCGGTCTTCTCCGCCCATCACCGCAAGTCAGACGACTCTCCTGACTTGTCTTCCGGACATACTGCACCACGCATGTGCAGTATGTCCTTTCTGCTTCCCCGTGGCTGTGCATAATGATGTAGCAGCCTGCAGACGGACGGAGAAGACTGGGAAGGGTTACGGGAGAATAGCTGACTAAGTGTAACGGAAGGAGTGGTAAGTATTAGCTCTTACTCCCCTACCCACTCCATTTTAGGTTTTGTTAGACATCTGGTATCCTTTAAATGATCCATGAAGTAATATGACACACACGTGCACAAGTCTTTATAGCATGAAAAGAAAATGATACAGTTATACATTTTAACTGTTTGTAAATTAGTGGATTATTGTGATCACTCTCTCCTGTTGTATCATTAGTTCTTCATATGTACTAAAAATTCCAACCCTCCCAACCCCTCTAACCCCCACCCACATTAGCCTTTTGATGAGATTTGCCAGGCTGTGTTTGAGGTGTGTGGGTTTGTAAATGGGGTTACTTTCAAATACCCATACTGGGGAAGGGGGAGGGGGTAGTCCCCTGTCAAGGGCTTAAAGGGAGGGGGTGGGGACAGGTGAATGGATGCTCAGCAGAGAGTAGTGTTGGGCGAACAGTGTTCGCCACTGTTCGGGTTCTGCAGAACATCACCCTGTTCGGGTGATGTTCGAGTTCGGCCGAACACCTGACGGTGCTCGGCCAAACCGTTCGGCCACATGGCCGAACTAAGAGCGCATGGCCGAACGTTCCCCGAACGTTCGGCTAGCGCTGTGATTGGCCGAATGGGTCACGTGGTTCGGGCCCGAACGCGCTCTGATTGGCCGAACGGTCACGTGGTTCGGGTAAATAAATACCCGAACCACGTCATATCTCCGCCATTTGTCTGTGGGTTTAGCTTTGGGTAGGCAGGCAGGGTAGTTCGCTCTCCAGCCACGCTAGCCAGGGTCCCGCCCAGTCATTGTGTGTCGCTGCTGGGAACAGTAGTACACCGCTCGCTCAGCCACACTATATATAGCATTGTTTACTGCCACTGTGTACCTCGCTCAGCCACGCTATATATATAGCATTGTGTTTTCTGACACTCTGTGTACACGGCTTAGCCTGACTAATATAGCATTGTGTGTACTGCCACTGTGCACCTCGCTCAGCCACGCTATATATAGCATTGTGTTTTCTGACACTCTGTGTACACGGCTTAGCCTGACTAATATAGCATTGTGTGTACTGCCACTGTGCACCTCGCTCAGCCACGCTATATATAGCATTGTGTTTTCTGACACTCTGTGTACACGGCTTAGCCTGGCTATATAGCATTGTGTGTACTGCCACTGTGCACCTCGCTCAGCCACGCTATATATAGCATTGTGTTTTCTGACACTCTGTGTACACGGCTTAGCCTGACTATATAGCATTGTGTGTACTGCCACTGTGTACCTCGCTCAGCCACGCTATATATAGCATTGTGTTTACTGCCACTCTGTGTACACGGCTCAGCCAGACTATATAGCATTGTGTGTACTGCCACTCTGTGTACACCGCTCAGCCAGACTATATAGCATTGTGTGTACTGCCACTCTGTGTACACGGCTCAGCCAGACTATATAGCATTGTGTGTACTGCCACTCTGTGTACACCGCTCAGCCAGACTATATAGCATTGCGTACTCTGCCAGTCAGTGTGTATATTGCTGGGATCAGTAATACTCCACTCACCGCCAACCACTATATGAGCTCACCATGAGTTCCTCAGAGACCTCCGCTGTGAGCAGCACTCCCAACAACAGCAACAGCCAACGCCCCACGCAAGCTATAACATCCACTACAGCAGCCAGTGGTCAGCAGCAGCCCTCTCCGGAGGAGAATGTTGTGTCCATCGGTCCGTCGCCAGAACGATTAATGAGGGCTGCCATTGAGGAGATGATGGGGCCTGATGTGGAGGAGGAGGTCGGGCTCAGGCCAGCATCCCAAGTTAATGTTGAGGACGATGAGGGGTCTGTGTCTGGGGATGTTGGGGTGGCAGAGGTGGTGGGTGGGTCAGACTCAGGAGAAGAGTTGTATGATGAGGATGATGATCGGGACCATCTGTATGTGCCTCAGAGTCCGACCCCGGAAAACATGTTGTATCGTGTGTTTAGGTACTAAAATCTGCGTTCCCACTTCCCAGTACTGCCTGCAGTGCCCGGGTCCACGGATCCATATAATTTTTTGGGCAGCACTATCAAACTGTGGTACTATGAGTGAGTTGCCATGGTCCTTCTGTGCTGCCTGTCACACTCACCGTCTGTCTGCAGATGGATTGTTCAACACAGCTACGCCATCTGACATGTAGTCCTGGACCTTGACCATCTTCTCTAGGCGATTGGTGTTGGAGGACGTGGAACTGCCCGATTGCTGTTCTGTGGGCTGCTGCATGGGTGTCAGAAAATGTTCCCACTCCAAGGACACTGCCAATACCATTCCCTTTTGGGCACTAGCAGCAGCTTGTGTTCTTTGCTGCCCTCCTGGTCCTCCTGGGTTTGCTGAAGTCAGTCTGTCGGCGTACAACTGGCTAGAGAAGGAGGAGGATGTCAATCTCCTCTCTAAAGTCTCCATCCTCAAGGGCCTGCTGGAATTGTTCCATTTTTGACCTGTCTGACACTTTCTTCAATCAGTTTTTTAACATTGTGTTTGTATAAACTGGGTATAAACCCAGTAATTGGTGTTGTCCAGATTCCAGAATAATGAATAATAATGAATAGTGAATAATGCGCGGGCCGCGTTCAATGCAGTCTAGCATGAATTGAGCCATGTGTGCCAGAGAGTCCTGCCAGACTCCTCTATCTTCATGTTCTTGTAAGCGTTGTGATTGTTGTGATGCACCATATTCGTCACCAGCATCACTTTCTTCCTCTTCTGCTGTCCTTTCCCGCTAAATTGTGGAAGTCCAACGTGCACCGCTCTGTCCCTCGGCAGTGGGGGCATCCAATTCCTGCTCCAGCTGTTCCTCGTCCTGTTCTTTGTCATAGCTGGGACCAGCGTTTCCTGAGGCAGGTTGCCTGATGTTGGTATCATCACGCTGATCGTTTTCATCTTCAGAATCCCCCACTTGCATCATGCCAGCGGTTTCCATCTTCAACATTGATTTCTTCAGTAAACACAGCAGTGGTATTGTAATGCTGACTGTAGAGTTGTCACTGCTCAGTCACGCAACGTGGATTGCTCAAAATTTTGGAGGACTTGGCAGAGATCCAACATGGTGGCCCAATCAGATCCACAGAAGCTTGGTAGCTACTAGCTGCTGGAATGCGCCTCGACACTGCGCAAAAGCGTGCTAGCATGTGCAGCGTAGAATTCCAGCGCGTAGGCAGGGACATCACCCAGCGAGCGATGGTGCGCTAGATTGAAGCGCTCCTGCATCTCTTGGTGAGTCCTTCAGAAGCGGTACTGGACTTTTAACAATGTTTTTTTTTTTTCCTTCAACAGAAGATCTGCCACGTTGGAGTGAGGAGGACGCCGCCGACCCCGACACCAAGCTGAACCCCGGCGAACTCCAAGCAGAGGATCTTCAGGAACCCTCAAGGCTTTGAGCAAGCTGAGGAGGATCAGCAGTCCCGACGAGACCTCTCCTCATATGCGACTGAGTGCAGTGGAGCTCCCCAGAACAACCTCTCAGTTGTCACTTTGTCACTGGTCACTTTGTCACTTTGTCACTTTGTCATTTTGTCACTTTGTCAGTTGTCACTTTGTCACTGGTCACTTTGTCACTGGTCACTTTGTCATTTTGTCACTTGTCACTTTGTCACTTGTCACTTCTCACTTTGTCACTTGTCACTTTGTCATTTTGTCACTTCTCACTTTGTCACTTGTCACTTCTCACTTTGTCACTTGTCACTTTGTCATTTTGTCACTTGTCACTTTGTCACTTGTCACTTCTCACTTTGTCACTTGTCACTTTGTCATTTTGTCACTTGTCACTTGTCACTTTGTCATTTTGTCACTTTGTCACTTTGTCACTGGTCACTTTGTCACTTGGTCACTTGTCCAGATGATCTCGGTACACCTCCTGAGATTCAAATTCCTGCACACATTGCTCTGGGATTTGGGTGTGATGAATGATGCATCTAACTGGCCACCGGAGGCAATTAAGGCCTTCAAAACATTGAAAGCAGCTTTCTGTTCCGCCCCCATTTTGCGTCATGTTGAGTTGTTGACGTCATGTTCATCCTCGGCCTCGCCTTGCATTTCAGTGCGAGGTGCATTTTCCACAGAAAAAGGTTGTGAATCCGGGCACAACATTTGTGGCTGTTCCATTGACCTTTCACAAGTAGAAGATTGTGGGGGTGGGAATAGCTCCTCCGAATAGCCCATTGTGTCCTGAAAACTACTCATTGCATTGCTTTGCGCACACATTTTTTTGTCCTCATGCAAGGCCTGAGTTGCACCTGAAAGCGTGGCCTTCTCCTCCTGCGCCTCCTCCTGTTCCATCACATCTGCTGCTGCTGGGTTAGCGTTGACGCCCGGTCCCTGTTTATTGAACCTCTTATCTTTATTACATTTATGACTGCATGGCGGTAAAAAGCATGCTATCCGCACGCTTCTTGTCCTCATGCAAGGCCTGGGTTGTTGTGTCTCAAAAAGCATGGCCTTCTCCTCCTGCGCCTGCTCCTGTTCCATCACGTGTGCTGCTGCTGCTGGGTTACCGTTACCGGTCCCTTTTCCTGGAACCTCTTCTCTGTATTACATTTATGACTGCATGGCGACAAAAAGCATGTTACCTGTCCAAAGAAACATGACATTTTCCACATTTAAAAGACAGTTTTTCCTTTGAAACTTTACAATCAATTTTCTCAAAAACTATAAGCTCTTTTTCAAATATTTTTTTTCCTCTTGTACCCACTCCCAAGGTGCACATACCCTGCTAATTTGGGGTATGTAGCATGTAAGGAGGCTTTACAAACCACAAAAGTTCGGGTCCCCATTGACTTCCATTATGTTCGGAGTTCGGGTCGAACACCCGAACATCGCGGCCATGTTCGGCCTGTTCGGCCCGAACCCGAACATCTAGATGTTCGCCCAACACTAGCAGAGAGGTATAGGTACTTTGATGAGGGAGTGTAGGCTCCTCTTCATGCTGACCTACTCTCCCTCACCAATGCCCTAATCCTCCCTACTGACTGAGCACCTATTCACCAATCCCCTACCTCATGTATCCCTACCCTCTCCTTTAGATTGTAAGCCTTTGGCAGGGTCCTCCTCCAGTTCATCCTCATTAATCATGTACCCTCATCATCATCATGCTCATTTCCCCAGACTGACTTGAACTACTTGTTCTCTAAGACCATCACTCCATTGCATGATCTTGTACTTTGTATTCTTGTATGATCTAGTGCTGTGTATCACCCCTATTTATTGCACATTTGGTGTTTTATACATAAAATAAATAATAATAATGTAGTATGGTCATATGCTGAGGTATAGCTGACCTTTACTTAGGGGCACATCCCTTTTGGGCCTTGTTGCAGCCACTTTTTCTTTCACATTCACGTTTATAAATGTTAGTGTGTACATATGTATTTACATAGTTCTATGAGTGACTTGCAGGACTGAATATTTGCTGAATGTACTGCCTTTGTGTGCAGAAGGAAAGTCTGATAAGCCATTGCACATGTACTCTTCATCAATATATATGGTTTTGGGGAAGTTTCTGAGGGAAGCAATTAAAGCCACCAGTATCTTTTTTTGGTTGTGAGTGGAAACAAGAATACAGGAAGGAAACTAGCACAAACAAGAGGAGAAAACACCAACTCCATTCAGACCGAGTCCTAGATTTGACTTGACACAGAACACTAGTGCTGCAAGATAAAAATGCTAAGCACTTAGCTACCTCATCCTGCCCAGATCTCACATGGACCTCAAATGTGTAACTAAGAAGTACCCTAAGTACTTACTCTTCCTACCTCCAATACAGGGGTCCATCTTCTAGAGTAAGTGTCGGGTCACTTGTTATTGTCTGGAATGATCATGGTGACCACACTTTCTATATGACCCATGTCAGATGGACCCCCAGGCTGTGGAGGTCATATGTACCCAAAGGCTGTGGAGGTCAGCAAGGAAAGACTGAGAAAGGGGCGAGAAAATTGCAGGATCCCCATTAAAGATTGGACAGGGGGGGGGGGGGAGATGTCATTATGCCCCTGTATTTCATATTTTCGGGAACCTGGATAGTTTGGTAATAGTAAGGGTTAAGCTATAAAGCATCTTGATGATTAGGTTTCCCTCTGAATGGAACATTGAGGGTGCCAAACACCTGCATACTTTCTACAACCTAGTCTTTTATATCTGTATACAGAGCCATGTGAGTTTTTTTTCTCTTGAATCCTAATAGCTTTGTTAACAAGTGCCCTCAGGAACGTTCCTTTCTGTGCCTCCTGTCCCTGGTTGCTTGAGATGTATAGAAGAACTCTGCATGCAGTTGCAGGGTAAGCAGCCTCTCCAGTCTCTCAAAGCGTGCAGGTGCTCCCAATACACTCCAAGACCCGTCAGAATATCTACTGCAGCAAACTTGACACCTCTCTGTTCTCAGCCTTTTTATCGTTATGCAAAACATCAATTAAACGTGTTTTTGCCTCTAAAGGTTTCTCCTTTCAGCACTTTAACTCTATGAGTTTTAGAGGGAGCTACATAACTTTTGTTTTCCAGCTTTATTCACATTTGTATCAATGCTCACTAGGAAGAAAAAAACTGCACACTTACAGCTAATAGAAAGCAAACTGGCTTTTCAGACTATTTAACAGACGAACATCATGTTCAGGAACGGTGAAGCAATAAAACAGCTTGAAGAAGATTAGGAAAACATTACCCAAGGTGCTTTATTTTGGTGGCTCTGCATCTTATCTTTACTTAACATTTCGAAAAATACAAAGTCATTATTTGCATTGAACTCAAATGCACAGCCTGCCCTACTTATTGTAGCAAAGATGTCTAGAAATAAGTATACTGTAGCTGACCCAAGGGTACTTCCTGAAAACAAAACTGTGTCCTATTAGATTCAATAAACCCTTTGCTAGCTATTTAAAGTGCACCTATCCTCTCCTGAGAAAATAAAAATAATTGAATTGAATCGGATAAGCATTACTGTGTGTGCCAGTTGCTGCTTGTCTTGGCACCCCCCTTTGGCCTTCACGCTCTAGGAATTACCCTGTCACACTTATGCATGAACATGATGATGCACCATGCATGGGAATCACCTGTGGCTGACAGAGCGTTCGGCTTAGACCTCCTGATTGGTGGCACTCAGTCAGGTGAAGTATGAGGCAGCCCTGAATGTCCATCCTGTAGGGGTCAGTGCAGAACTCCACTTCAGCAGGATTTCAAGTCGGTGGAGCCTAGAAGAAGAAAAAATATGGTTATGTATTATGATTGTAAACAGTTCACATCCAGATCTACTTTAAGACCTTGCTCTAATACTGCTGGGGGCTTCTCAACCCCCCCCCTCCCCCCAGTCTGTCTGAGCTCTTTCATCTTCTCCAGGGAGACTTGCAGCTCTAGCAGTTTGAATAACCTGTGACAATGTTGCACATTCCCGGCCACTGCAATGCATGCTTGCATCTTCTGGATGGTAAATGTACTCACATCAAAAGACTACATCTCCCCAGTCCCACATGCATTGCGCCATTTGGGGACATGCGATACTGCCATGGGTGCTTCAAACTGCTGCAGCTGCAGGTCTCTCTGGGGGAGATGGGACACCTCACAGATACAAGAGGCTAGGGAGAACCCCCCCCCCCCCCTCCCCCCGAAGGTAAGTAATGCCTGACCTTCCCCTCCTATGCCCACTTTGTTTACAAACCTCACTAATGGGGCTTGATTCACTAAACCATGCTAACTCAAATATCACACCTTATTAAAGATATCACACTATATCAAAGTTAACACGCCTTATCAGAGTAGTTTAGCAAGTGCTACGAACCCGCAGGGGCTCAGGGCAGGACGAGTGCCATTGCCAATTAGCAGGCATAAGTTGTATCGCTCAATTTCTACTCTGATAAGGTGTGATATCTTTGATAAGGTGTGATATTTGAGTTATCACGGTTTAGTGAATCAGGTCCCAGAAGCGGTCTGTTTTATACATTAAGTGAAAGAAGTTTACGTATTATTGTGAAGAAATTCATAAATTAGATAGCGAAATTGTATTTTGCTAAAAAAAAAATACATTTTATAATTTTTTTTTGTACTGCAAAATTCACTCATACTAAATACAGTAATTATATATGATGCATAGGCACAGAGCCTTTTTAGGAACTTTTGCTCTGTTGCGTAGTCTGTGCAGCTTTCTATAGACGTGTCAGAGATTTAAATGAAGTGTCATGAATCCGCACAGGCAGTATGAATATAAAAAGTAAAAACAACTTCTGTAGTACCTCACTCTGTACTACAGCTTTTCAGAACTGGTCTTTCCTCGTGTGGCAGGATTTCTTTAATGGCGAACACCAACACTGTTGTGCTAACTCTGCGGGGTGGGGTGTAACTGGCCAGAGTAATATTTACCTGCTCCAGTATTGCATTAGGTCTCCTCCTCTTTTCAGCAGCCACACGCTCTTTGCTGCTATGCCATCCTAAGGATGTCATGTGATCAGGAGCCAATGGTATTCAGGCATAGAGTATGCGGCTGCTATGAAGAAGAAGAGACTCAATGCAGAGCTGCTCTGCCATGCTACTCTGCAGAAGAGAAAGGGGGAGCAGGCCTTAATAACCTCAGCGATAAAAGTCACTATTACAGGCTGCAATCTTCTCAAAAAAATTCAATCTGTGCCTTCCATCTTGTATTATAAAAAGAAGGATGACACAATCCTGTCTGCAGCCACAGCCACACCCACTAAACCTCAAAATCTCTCTCACACAGCTGTTTTGGGTCAGGTGATTCAAATCTAATGCTGGGCATACACGGCTCGATTTTGGCACTCGATTCTTCCCCCCCAATCGATTCCCCGCTCGATTCCGCAGCCGATTCTCTCATCTTTCCCTCATTTTTCTTATCTTTTTCCATTGTCCTCAATGCGGAATCGAGCACGGAAATGATCGGGCGGTAGATCGGATATGTCGGAAATGATCTATTGAGCCTTCTAAATGGCTCAGAATCGAACCGAGTATTCCCAGCATAAGATATTTTAGATTACCTATCCATATTGTGTTCATGTTTGTTCTCAGTGTGTAACACAGACTATTAAAGACAAAAGACAAAAAAATCAGTGTGACAGTCAGACAAGTACATTTTTCACAAATATTTATTTTACTTTAAATGTGCTAAACGAGAATGCCGTTTTAAATGTATGCCTTCTGCTTTAAATGGTGAATTTATTAGAACTTCCTTTAGTTTCGTTTCTCTTCTTGGTAATTTGGTGGTGTGCAGCAGTGGAGTCCATAAAAAAGCAAGCTTTTGATGCAACTCACCAACATCTCTTCATTGCAACCAAAATAACAACAACTGACCGTTTAAAGTTAAAACGTAAGAAACACAGGATAATATGAAAAAGGTAGTTTTGGTTGTACCTATAATTGTTTGTTACGTCTCAATTTTTTCTTATGAAATTTTGTAAGAATAAACCTCCCTGGGCATTCCTGCTTTGGTATAGGTTTTATTTGTTGTCATGAGGTGGCCACCAAAGCTAGAAACAGCCATCAGGATTCATTAACCGTTTCAGCCCGCGGGGATTTTTCACCTTATGCATTGGAGCAATTTTCACCTCCCATTCATTCGCTAATAACTTTATCACTACTTATCACAATTTATTGATCTATATCTTGTTTTTTCCGCCACTAAATAGGCTTTCTGTGGGTGGTACATTTTGCTAAGAGCCACTTTACCGTAAATGCATTTTAACAGGGTTAATAAGAAAAAAATGGAAAAAATTAATTATTTCTCAGTTTTCGGCCATTATAGCTTTAAAATAATCCACGCTACCATAATTAAAACCTATGCATTTTATTTGCCCGTATGTCTCGGTTATTATACCATTTAAATTTTGTCCCTATCGCAATGTATGGCGCCAATATTTTATTTGGAAATAAAGGTGCATTGTTTCCGTTTTGCATCCATCACTATTTACAAGCTTATAATTTAAAAAATGTTTGTAGTATACCCCCTTCAAATGCATATTTAAAAAGTTTGTCTTTTTTTTTTTTTATTGTAATTTTTTTTTCCATTCAAATTTTTATTTGGTTAATATTTTGGTGTGGTACATAAACAGGTCATTTTTAATATTGTTATATGTGTAAACTGTAATGTAAAAAATGTGTAGCTGTAGTTTTACTATTTGGCCACAAGATGGCCACCTTCATTTTTGTTTACCCTCTCGCTAAGCGGAAGTACAAGGGAGATGCGGAAATCTGTCCGGGCAGAAAAACTGAAGCCTCACAGGTGAGCGCTTCGTTTTTTCTTCGGGGGAAAGGGATCGGTGATCGGGAACCATGTTCCCTTTCACTGATCCCAGGGCTACCGGGGGACACAACGCGATCGCGGGTGGGAGCGCGCCCAAGCGCGGGAGCGCTGCAGAGCTGCCGCCCGGACTTGAGCTTCACGTCCGGGCGGCGGAAATGGTTAATGTCAGTAGCTAACCATCGCTATTAGGAATAATGGGAAGTGTAGTCTTGTGTCCAATAAGTTGTTGGTGCAGGAGGCAGCACCATCTCCTCCTAATGCTGCGAATATACAATGAGTTTTTTTGGCAGATAGATGGCTCGATAGATAATTTCTGACAGGTCTGATCTGATTTCGATAGTTTTTCTGATCGTTTATTTTTTTTATAGAAGTGAATGGAAATCGATCAGAAAAATGATCAGAAAATTGGTCGACCAGTAAATCTGCTGAAAAAACTCATGGTGTATTCCCAGCATAATAGCCCTGCTGCTAGCATACTGCAGTGGAACTAGAAAGATGATGTTATCAGGATTATAACAACTTTTTACATTTACTTGCATGCTTATGGCTGTTTTTTTTTTTTTAAGATTTAAAACAAAGCTTATCAGTGAAGGGTCAGGATGGAATGTGTGTTGGAGTTAGAGTTGCACCTTAACTTTCAGTGTCAGGCATCCTAGACACACACTATGTACAATAGTATAAGTGAAATGGGTTAATGTGCTACTTCTTTTCAGCAATGTAAAGAAAAAGGCATAACAAAGAAACTTCATCCACATACTCCTACAGTGATAACATTACATTGCATAATGTATGTATAAATGAGGCATACAGACTACATAAATCTAAAGATTCTAACTGTAGTTACTGAAAAGGTGAGCGATAGTAACACAGAAGGCTAGTTAACCTTGGTCCTCTGAATCTCCTATGGTAATAGATATTCTAGCTATTATCATAAGTATTGCATTCTGTGAGGTTTTTGTGGAGAGGCATACCCTTTCACCAGGATGTATAGCAGGTTTCTGTAAACACACATCCTGCAGCTGGATAATAGTGAAGGATCACTGCCACCTATGGGAGAGATTTGGAATTCCTGTAAACTAAACACATGGAAACAGGTAAGATTTCTGCATTCATAGCAGTATAATGTAACCACAATACATTGCATGACAGTTACAGTATAAGGCCTCTTACATAACTGAACACTAAGACTGTAGCAATCTTTTTCGCATAGCATGACCATTCAAGCAGTGGCGTAGCTAAGGAGTTGTGGGCCCCGATGCAAGTTTTACATGGGCCCCCCCCAAGCACTCTATACATAGCAATTGAAACGACGCACCAAAACCTGCCAATGGCAACTACAGTGTCTGAGGTGCAAGAAGGGGATGGGGAACAGTTTGTTAATAATTGCCACTATTCATAGTATCTATAGAAGTGATTATTGTGAGCACAGGACCAATAGAGAGCTAATGCTGTTGTTGAGGGAGGGCCCTTCGGGGCCCCTCTGGCCCAAGGGCCCCTATGGGGTGGCTACCTCTGCAACCCCTATTGCTACGCCCCTGCATTCAAGCCATTTTCATTGACATTTCTTTTTTTAATAATCACTACCAAAACTACAAAACGTGCATGTTTTACAAGCAAATTACGCATTGTGCATATAAGGCGAGATATGCAACGTGCGTAATGTATTTGTTATGTAATTTTCACAATGTCTAGTAAAATGTATGTGCACTGTATGTGCATGGATATTTTACCAGTATTTTGTGAAAAGACCACTATTGTTTCTTATGTTACAGTTTTTCATAGAGGATTTAGCTGCTTATTTTTCCCCTACATGAATGTTGGCATCTTGTTTGTGATATTCACAATATGTACAGCATCCTTATAAATGCAGCATCCTTATAAATGCTGTGTATCCTCAGTCTCTCTGATGTCATTCTGATGTTAGAAGTCATGGTAAAAGCCTTTGCAGATGCTTAATTGCACTCTGTCTTGGAATACCCATTAGTGATCGTACCAGGTTACAGTTTTAGAAATAATCGCTGTACAGTGGACCTACTTGTCAGGTACAGCAGGAATTAAAGGATTTCGTACTGGGGTAACAAGGCTTTGTGCAGATGAGGAATTGTACTTTGCATTGGGGAGAGGGAGTTATTCTAATGTGTGTGTGTAAGAGAGAATGCATTCAGAATTTGTGTGTGTGTGTGTGTGTGTGTGTGTGTGTGTGTGTGTGTGTGTGTGTGTGTGTGTATACAGCGGTTTGCCGGCGATTAGCGTTTCGCGTTTAGCGATTGTGATTAGCTAATCGCGATCACTCCACTCCACTTCACTGTGTGTGTGTGCGTGTGTGTGTGTGTGTGTGTGAGAGTGTGTGTGTGTGAGTGTGTGTGTGTGTGTGTGTGTATGCAGCGGTTTGCCGGCGATTAGCGTTTCGCGTTTAGCGATTGTGATTAGCTAATCGCGATCACTCCACTCCACTTCACTGTGTGTGTGTTGTGTGTGTGTGTATACAGCGGTTTGCCGGCGATTAGCGTTTCGCGTTTAGCGATTGTGATTAGCTAATCGCGATCACTCCAAAACCGCCGCAGTGTCCAGTGATTTTTCTGTGCTAATCGCGGGAAAATCACTCCCGCAAAACTTTACCGCCGGCGTTTTGCGATTATAGGTGTGAACGGGCCCTAGTGTGATTGTTGTGTGTGTGTGTGTGTGTGTGTGTGCTTTTCACTGAGAGAGTGCATGCAGAGAGGAGGTTGTACTGGAAATTGTGCAGGAGTACAACTGCCTTTCACAGTCACAGACGCTGCTTCTAAGAGGTACTAGTTGCTTTACTTCCTGATTTCCTTCCGGATTTCTTATTCTTTTGATTGTGGCAGTAATATGACAAAATGTGGAAAACTTCAAGGGGGCCGAACACTTTTGCAAGCCACTGTATATATGCAACATCTAGTTTTAGGTATATACAAGTACAGTCTGTGCTGCCCTCACCAGGGACATTTGGCAGCAACAAAGATGAAAATCGATGCCGGCAAATGCATGCCCGATTGACGATGCAACCAATTTCGGGCCGAAATTGGTCACATGTATTGGTTAGACATGCTGCAAGATGTAGGGCCGACATGCTCGATAGGGTGCGCGGCGGTAACGGCAAGCGATATCAGGACGAGCGACGTACGCGACAAAACCTCCTGGTGTATAGATGTACATGTGTGCTATGTGCATGTGTGCGTTTTTACATTACCTGTCCTTTGTCGCGATGTCTGTCTGTTTTCCTAATCCGCCACTCTTCCATGGCTGCATACACGCTGCAAGCCCATAGCACATTGGGCTGTGTGTGATGTCACATGCCACGCGTTTATGCGGCAATGGAAGAGCAGTGGATTCGGAAAATGGACGGGCGCCGCGACACAGGACAGGTAATGTATAAACGCACACATGCACACTGCACACATGTACATTTATACACATTTATGCAATCGGAAATCGATCTGCGGTGTATGGACAGCTGACAGATCTCTCTCTAATCAGATTGGATCAGAGAGAGATGTGTCTCTTGGTCAATCTACCCATCATTGCCTGATGTATGGGCACCTTAAGGCCCCACCAGGACTTTGCGTTTTAGGGGATGTTATGGTCGCATAATGTGCCCCTAACGCAACGCCTGGTGGTGGTTGAGGAGGACGCTACCAAGAGCCGCAATAGAAGCAGCTCTTGGTGCGCCTGCTCTGTCGGATGCGCTGCGGAGACCACGTGAGCGGAGCTCTCCACATCACGTGGTCCCGCCAGCCAATCAGCGGCCGCTCCTGGAAGTAAACACTGCAAGTGCAGTGAATATAAAGAAGCCATGTGCCTGGCTACATAGCGGCCTCTCCCCGCCTCCTCTCCGCCCACAAAATAAAAAAACACCCATACTGAGCATGTGCAAACAGTCTAGAATGCACAGTATGCTGCACTTCAAACGAACGTGCAGCGTTACTATGTAACGCAACGTGGGCACTGTGAACAGCCCATTGATTTTTCATTGCTGTGCAGTGGGGTGCATTACAGGCTGCACTAACGTGCGCCTGTAACGTCTCACTGTGAAAGCAGCCTAAGAGTATTTTTCCCCAGAATCAGACAAATATCTGCAATGTTCAATATTTACTGCTGAAACATTGCAACTGAACAAATGAGAAACGTGTTACAGAAATAAGTGATCTTTAATGGCAAAAACAGTCACATACCTGGAATGATGGATACGAACCAATAAATCTATTAGTCAAAATATTCATTAAAGTGAAATACATATGTAACTGGGTAATGTGTATTTGTCTACAAAAAATATTGCTCCAACAAATTACTTTTCCGATAGTTTGCACAAGAAATCCACACAGTGACTAATCCAAATAAATCAAGCCATTTCTTTAGGAAGGAAAGGTCGGAATTGTTTCATAGGTTATTAATGCAATTGTCACAGAATGAGAAACTGGCAAAACTGCAAACTAGGGGAGAATAAATACAACCAGGTAAAAGGTTTTTAAATGTGTGAGCAGCAGTGTTATTCAGAGAGAAATTGTTATTGATTGCTGCAGGGGAAATATATTAAGCATGGCTGTTGGGTATTCATAATTTGGTTTTTTACCTTCAGTGTAGAATTTACTGGCTGTGATATAAGCCTGGAAGGTGCTCTGTGGGTGGAAAGTGAGATTAATCTTGTCTGGTCATTACTAACAGGCTTACTCAAAAACAGTGCAAACACTGAGGCTGGGTCAAGTATGTCTAAAAGTGGATTTGGACATGCATTCTATAAACGCAAGTCAACAGTTGGGCTGCAATGATTAGCGATGCTTATTCGGATTCCACGTAATTGAAATGTCCGCGTTTCTGATCGAAAATCAATATTTCCCATAGGAATTCAGAAAACGGAAATCAGAAATCTGCGTAAAAAAAATTATGCGATTTACAGCAACTCTGTAATTTTAGCTGAATCACAGATATCCAGGGTCTCTCAAAAGTCCATCACAGCTGGCCACACAGGCACCGCTGTGCATCTGTCACCACACACTGCTCAGTTTTCTTCACCACCACTCAGGTTTATGCTTTTGCTGCCACTGGGGACAAGCGCCACAGTACCAGTGGGAGCCCCAGCAGAAGCATACTGCTGGAGCTTGCCCATTGGATGGACACAAACCAATAGGAATCCTCCATCCCCAGGGAGGATTCCCATTGGTCCATCACTCATTGGCCAAGTGAGACTGTCCATTCTCACAGGCTTTCATTGATTTGGCTGGCATCTGTCTAGAATTATTATGTAACACACAGGTCATCAGTTGGCTCATCAGAACCAACACAAGGGGTCCATTGGCAATGGACATACCTGAAAGAATCCTGTGCTTAGTATGTCCATTTATATGCTGCCTTGCAAACCAATAAATTGACCATTTTTTGTGACAGTGTGAACTTAATCTAACCCTACCACAATGCAAATGTGTATGGCTATCACCTAAGAAAGAAACTTTTGGGTCTTCGTAAATGGGTACTCTATGGTCCAGTAGCAGCAGCAGCAGAATGCATGCTCAAGCAGATAGGTTGCACACCTGCAGTGTATCTCGGTGTTTCCACGCTGTCAATGCAGATAAATCTAGTGAACCAAGTCCTATTAAGCAGGGTCTGGTTTTGCACGGATCACCTGTGTACACTCATGGTCAACCTGCACATAAAGATTAATAAACTATCTTTGTTCTGTCAACTCGGTTCTCTACACCCCGAGGTTATTTACTGAAGGAGATTTGTATTGAAGAGAATTTAAATCATTATGTACAGTTCAAACATGTGCAGGAGAACTAAGTGTCACTATTAATAATAATATGCTAGCAAATTGCTACTAAATCATTCGAATTAAGAACTGTTCTGCACTCAGTATTTAAAGTCAGCATTGATTCCCTTCACAGTACTTCACCTGGCTTCTTACAGCCCTCTATGTCAGTTACAGTAGAATGGCCATAATACCTGTACACGGGACAATTTTGAGAGAAAGTTTTTTATTTTTTTGGTATATTGCTGTACTGATTGGATTTGTAAAGGAACCACAGCAGAATATCACCGCTCTTAACACATCTTTTAGCATAGTACTTGTAGAAGGAGACTAAGAACACAAAGAGACAAAAATAGTGTAGTAAGTTGAAGAAGCAATTGGTAGTAGTAAGGTGTATAAAAGTTTTATACTCACAGACGTGGGTTACCAAAAAGGCAACCTTTGCATAGGCAGGTGGGAATGTTATGACCTGAACCGACTCAGGTTAAGAAATTGCTAGATGGCCTGAACGGTTCGCCGGCGAATGGTTCCCGGTGAACTTCCGGGGTTCGCAATCGCGGAGAACCGCAAACTTTCTGGAAGTTCGGTTCGCCCCCATAGTGCATCATGAGGGTCAACTTTGACCCTCTACATCACAGTCAGCAGGCACATTGTAGCCAATCAGGCTACACTCCATCCTGGAGCCCCTCCCCCCCCCCCCTTATAAAAGGCAGGCAGCATCAGGCTTTTCACTCACTCGTGTGCCTGCAGTAATTAGTGAAGGGATAGCTGCTGCAGACTCTCCTATGGAAAGCTTAGTTAGGCTCTTGTAGGCTTGTTAGCTTGCTCCTTGCTGATTCTTATTGCTAAAAAAGCAACCCTCAACAGCTCTTTTGAGAGCTAATCTTGTTCTTGTGATCTATTTTTTTTTCCTGTGTGTCCCACTGACACTTGTGTTGCATTGACAGCCTTGCTAATTTGTACTGTGTGTGCCACTGCCAGGCCCAGCACATTCAGTGACTACTACCTGTGTGTGTGACAGGTCCACATTGTAATACCCACTGCATATACCTACCTGTTGTTCGCTGTGCACCCACCCACCTACGTTAGCGCACGCAGTGTCACTGTGCTTGTCCGGTACCCGTCTGTGTGTGACAGGTGCACATTGTAATACCCACTGCATGTACCTACCTGTTGCTCACTGTGCACCCACCCACCTATGTGAGTGCACACAGTGTCACTGTGCCTGTCCGGTAACTTTCTGTGTGTGACAGGTGCACATTGTAATACCCATTACTGCATATACCTACTACTACCTGTTACTCACTTCAGTGTACCCATCCACCTACGTGAGTGCACGCAGTGTGATATACCACTCCTTGCATACCTGTTAACTGCAGAAAACCGAAAGTGGCCTTTAAATTGCTTTTAAAAAGTTTTTTAGGGTATATGAGGCCTGTAGCATCATTATTTTGTAAAGGGGAACACTAATTGATGATGTGGGGTCTTAAAATCCCCCCCCCCCCCCAAAATGGCTGTCAATTAACATTAGGCCTAGGTTCCAGACAGCGGTCGTGCAGCCCACATTGCGTCCAAAGTCCAACCACACAACTGGGACGTGACAGTTTTCAGCCAAGACACCTCCAAAAAAATTATGCAGCAATTGTGTTTTGGGTTAAATATAGGTGGTATCAGTGGCCTGTGGCACCCTGGCCTGGTGGTGGGAGCTGCACAGGCAGCAGGAGCAGGGCAATGAAGCAGCAGCAGCAGCAGCAGGTGTGATGTGTGCCAGGAGCATGCCGGACGTGGCACGTTGCAATTGGCACTTAGCATGTGTCACGTGGCACTTGGCAAGTGACACGTGCCAAGTGCCACGTGACACGTGGCGAGTGCCACGTGATAAGTGGCAGGTGCCACGTGACATGTGCCAAGTGCCACGTGATACGTGGCAAGTGACACGTGACACGTGCCAAGTGACACGTGTCAAGTGACAGTCAGACAGCAGAGGAGAAGACACTAGTGCACACTAACTGTCACACTGGCACTTTTCACAGCACAGCAGTTCTGTATAAAGCTAACACAGTAGTACTACTACTCTAACAACTACTAGCACACTGACTGCAGTACTACAGTATTAACTACACAATAACACAGTAATCCTATCCCCTAATCCCTAACCTAACCTATACCTAAGGCTAATAGCTGGCCAGCAGGCAGCAGCTGGCCTGGTCTGTGCACAGCACTAGTGTTGGGCGAACATCTAGATGTTCGGGTTCGGGCCGAACAGGCCGAACATGGCCGCGATGTTCGGGTGTTCGACCCGAACTCCGAACATAATGGAAGTCAATGGGGACCCGAACTTTTGTGGTTTGTAAAGCCTCCTTACATGCTACATACCCCAAATTTACAGGGTATGTGCACCTTGGGAGTGGGTACAAGAGGAAAAAAAATTTAGCAAAAAGAGCTTATAGTTTTTGAGAAAATCGATTTTAAAGTTTCAAAGGGAAAACTGTCTTTTAAATGCGGGAAATGTCTGTTTTCTTTGCACAGGTAACATGCTTTTTGTCGGCATGCAGTCATAAATGTAATACATATAAGAGGTTCCAGGAAAAGGGACCGGTAATGCTAACCCAGCAGCAGCACACGTGATGGAACAGGAGGAGGGTGGCGCAGGAGGAGAAGGCCACGCTTTGTGAGACACAACAACCCAGGCCTTGCATGAGGACAAAAAGCGTGCGGATAGCATGCTTTGTACCGCCATGTAGTCATAAATGTAATAAAGATAAGAGGTTCCATAAACAGGGACCGGCAACGGTAACCCAGCAGCAGCAGCAGCAGCAGCAGCACACGTGATGGAACAGGAGGAGGCGCAGGAGGAGAAGGCCACGCTTTGTGAGACACAACAACCCAGGCCTTGCATGAGGACAAAAAGCGTGCGGATAGCATGCTTTGTACCGCCATGTAGTCATAAATGTAATAAAGATAAGAGGTTCCATAAACAGGGACCGGCAACGGTAACCCAGCAGCAGCAGCAGCAGCAGCAGCACACGTGATGGAACAGGAGGAGGCGCAGGAGGAGAAGGCCACGCTTTGTGAGACACAACAACCCAGGCCTTGCATGAGGACAAAAAGCGTGCGGATATAGCAGCAATGCTTTTTGCCGCCATGCAGTCATAAATGTAATACAGATGAGAGGTTCAATAAACAGGGACCGGAAACGCTAAACCATCCCAGATGTTCATCGGTCATGTTACTTGGTTGGGGTCCAGGAGTGTTGCGTAGTCGTTTCCAATCCAGGATTGATTCATTTTAATTTGAGTCAGACGGTCTGCATTTTCTGTGGAGAGGCGGATACGCCGATCTGTGATGATGCCTCCGGCAGCACTGAAACAGCGTTCCGACATAACGCTGGCTGCCGGGCAAGCCAGCACCTCTATTGCGTACATTGCCAGTTCGTGCCAGGTGTCTAGCTTCATGCCCGGTTTCAGGTCCAGCGGTGCCAGCCACAAATCCGTCTGTTCCTTTATTCCCCTCCAAATTTCCTCCCCTGTGTGCTGCTTATCCCCAAGGCAGATCAGCTTCAGCAACGCTTGCTGACGCATGCCAACAGCTGTGCTGCACTGCTTCCACGATCCTACTGCTGCTGGTGCTGGGTTAGCATTTCCGGATGAGGTACAGCTTTGAGATGCGTTGGAGGAGAAGGAGTCAGAGAGGTAGGTGCTGCTGTTGTTATCCAGCTGTTTGCGGCGTGGGCAACACCCGCGCCGTAGCAGGTGAGGAATCGCTGCCAGGCTCCACAAGGTTCACCCAGTGCGCGGTAAGGGAGATGTATCGACCCTGGCCGAACGCACTCGTCCAGGTGTCAGTGGTGAGGTGAACCTTGCAGGCAACGGCATTCTTCAAGCTTCGGGTTATTTAGCTGACCACGTGCTCATGCAACTCAGGCACTGCAGAGCGCGCAAAGTGGTAGCGGCTGGGAACCACGTAACGTGGGATGGCCACTGACATCATGCCCTTGAAGCTGTTTGTCTCCACCACTCGATATGGCAGCATTTCGCAGGCCAGAAGCTTGGCTATGCTGGCTGGCTGTTACTGCCACGGCCCGGGGGTCATTTGCTGGCAATTTCCTCTTGTGCTCAAACATCTCAGAGACAGACAACTCAACCGTAGCGCTGCACACCGAAGGGCTGTTGGTTGTTGTGTTTGATGAACACTGGGAGACCTCAAGAGCACTAGTCCGGAAAGTGACAGTGTCAGCATCGTCTGATGTTTGTGAATGTTGTGAACCACGCAATGGCTGGGCTACTGCTGCTGCTGAGGCGGGTCTGGTGGTGAGTCTGGTGAACCCAAGGGAGGCAGTGTTGCTGGTGGTACCCTGTCCTGCCGCGTTTGCCCACAGAGTGGGATGTTTGGATAGAATGTGGCGGCTCATGCTGGTGGTGGAGAGGTTGTTAATACTTTTCCCCCTGCTCAGGCGGGTCTTGCACACCTTGCAAATCGCCATGGTAACATCCTCAGTGCAGTCTTCAAAGAAAGCCCAGACTTTAACTGGCTGAGGACTCGGACCTCGTGCGTGATGTGCTGGTGCTGCTTAACCCACTGCTGGACGCTTGAGAGGTCATCCAAGTAATTATCTGGTCCTGTTCTTTTGGATCTGTGAGGGTTGTTGTCCTGGACAACATGGGCAGTATTGAGTGGGTTTTCTTGGGTGCTCCCCTGTGGCCTGTACGTGAACCGTCAGGGGAAACACCTCTTCCCTTGCCCCTCCCTCTTTCACCGGATTTCTTCCTCATTTCACTTATCCTTAAAGTACACGCTGACTGGCAGCAGTACAGTGGCAGTACAGAAATGCTATACAGTGGTGGGTGAGCGGTGTACCACTATTGTCAGCAGTGACACAGAGCACAATGCTATACAGTGGCGGGTGAGCGGTGTACTACTGTTCCCAGCAGACACAGAGTGGAAGTAAACACAATGCTATATAGTGTGGCTGAGCCGTGTACACAGAGTGGCATTAAACACAATGCTATATAGTCTGCTATATAGTCACCCCGAACAGGGTGATGTTCTGCAGAACCCAAACAGTGGCAAACACTGTTCGCCCAACACTACTGGGAGGGAACGCAGATTTTAGTACCTAAACACACGATACAACATGTTTTCCGGGGTCGGACTCTGAGGCACATACAGATGGTCCCGATCATCATCCTCATCATACAACTCTTCTCCTGAGTCTGACCCACCCACCACCTCTGCCACCCCAACATCCCCAGACACAGACCCCTCATCGTCCTCAACATTAACTTGGGATGCTGGCCTGAGCCAGACCTCCTCCTCCACATCAGGCCCCATCATCTCCTCAATGGCAGCCCTCATTAATCGCTCTGGCGACGGACTGATGGACACAACGTTCTCCTCCGGGGAGGGCTGCTGCTGACCACTGGCTGCTGGGGTGGATGTTATAGCTTGCGTGGGGCGTTGGCTGTTGCTGTTGTTGGGAGTGCTGCTCACAGCGGAGGTCTCTGGGGAACTCATGTTGAGCTCATATAGTGGTTGACGGTGAGTGGAGTATTACTGATCCCAGCAATATACACACTGACTGGCAGAGTACGCAATGCTATATAGTGTGGCTGAGCGGTGTACACAG
The DNA here is from genome assembly GCF_040937935.1 of Hyperolius riggenbachi. Lineage (NCBI taxonomy): Eukaryota > Metazoa > Chordata > Amphibia > Anura > Hyperoliidae > Hyperolius > Hyperolius riggenbachi. The sequence goes on along the minus strand of NC_090646.1, from coordinate 526,994,564 downwards.
AGTGGCAGTAAACACAATGCTATATAGTCTGGCTGAGCGAGCGGTGTACTACTGTTCCCAGCAGAATCAGAGTGGCAGTAAACAATGGTATATAGTCTGGCTGAGCGGTGTACACAGAGTGTCAGTAAACAATGGTATATAGTCTGGCTGAGCGAGCGGTGTACTACTGTTCCCAGCAGAATCAGAGTGGCAGTAAACAATGGTATATAGTCTGGCTGAGCGAGCGGTGTACTACTGTTCCCAGCAGAATCAGAGTGGCAGTAAACAATGGTATATAGTCTGGCTGAGCGGTGTACACAGAGTGTCAGTAAACAATGGTATATAGTCTGGCTGAGCGAGCGGTGTACTACTGTTCCCAGCAGAATCAGAGTGGCAGTAAACAATGGTATATAGTCTGGCTGAGCGGTGTACACAGAGTGTCAGTAAACAATGGTATATAGTCTGGCTGAGCGGTGTACACACAATGCTATATAGTCTGCTATATAGTGTCAGTAAACAATGGTATATAGTCTGGCTGAGCGAGCGGTGTACTACTGTTCCCAGCAGAATCAGAGTGGCAGTAAACAATGGTATATAGTCTGGCTGAGCGGTGTACACAGAGTTTCAGTAAACAATGGTATATAGTCTGGCTGAGCGGTGTACACAGAGTGTCAGTAAACAATGGTATATAGTCTGGCTGAGCGGTGTACACAGAGTGGCAGTAAACACAATGCTATATAGTCTGGCTGAGCGAGCGGTGTACTACTGTTCCCAGCAGAATCAGAGTGGCAGTAAACAATGGTATATAGTCTGGCTGAGCGGTGTACACAGAGTGTCAGTAAACAATGGTATATAGTCTGGCTGAGCGGTGTACACAGAGTGTCAGTAAACAATGGTATATAGTCTGGCTGAGCGGTGTACACAGAGTGGCAGTAAACACAATGCTATATACTCTGGCTGAGCGAGCGGTGTACTACTGTTCCCAGCAGACACAGAACAGTAAACAGAATGCTATATAGTGTGGCTGAGCGAGCGGTGTACCACTATTCCCAGCAGACACAGAACAGTAAACAGAATGCTATATAGTGTGGCTGAGCGAGCGGTGTACCACTATTCCCAGCAGACACAGAACAGTAAACAGAATGCTATATAGTGTGGCTGAGCGAGCGGTGTACCACTATTCCAAACAGACACAGAACAGTGAACAGAATGCTATATAGTGTGGCTGAGCGAGCGGTGTACCACTATTCCCAGCAGACACAGAGTGGCAGTAAACAGAATGCTATATAGTGTGGCTGAGCGAGGTACACAGAGTGGCAGTAAACAGAATGCTATATAGTGTGGCTGAGCAAGCGGTGTACTACTATTCCCAGCAGACACAGAGTGGCAGTAAACAGAATGCTATATAGTGTGGCTGAGCGAGGTACACAGAGTGGCAGTAAACAGAATGCTATATAGTGTGGCTGAGCAAGCGGTGTACTACTGTTCCCAGCAGTGACACAATGACAGGGGGGACCCTGGCTAGCGTGGCTGGAGCGCGAACTACCCTGCCTGCCTACCCAAAGCTAAACCCACAGACAAATGGCGGAGATATGACGTGGTTCGGGTATTTATTTACCCGAACCACGTGACCGTTCGGCCAATCAGAGCGCGTTCGGGTCCGAACCACGTGACCCGTTCGGCCAATCACAGCGCTAGCCGAACGTTCGGGGAACGTTCGGTCATGCGCTCTTAGTTCGGCCATGTGGCCGAACGGTTTGGCCGAGCACCGTCAGGTGTTCGGCCGAACTCGAACATCACCCGAACAGGGTGATGTTCTGCAGAACCCGAACAGTGGCGAACACTGTTCGCCCAACACTACACAGCACACACACAGAGACATAGCAGCTGCCTGCAGCACACACTCTGACTGTCATACAATGACATCAATCAAGCTAATTAACGATTTAACAATAGTGTAGTAATAGTAGTGAAGGGGTTAATCACTGAACAGCTTTAGGCTTATAACTGTTTACAGCCATTAGTAGGCCACCAGCACTGAAGCATGTCTCTCAGTGAGCATTCAGCAAGCTAAGACGATATGTCTCATCATGGCAGCCCTCCTTATATACAGGGGGGCTGGCCAGTATTCCTTTCTGTGATTGGGTGCAAGGGTTTAGGCTGGGAGCCCTCTGATTGGCTCAATGAGGACAGGTGGGGCTGGCCAGGGTTCCCCTCTGTGATTGGTTGCTAGGACTTCTGCTGGGAGCCCTCTGATTGGCTCCAGGAAATCATCTCCTTAGTTACGGTATTTCGGATCCGGATACCCACAATATCCGCGGATATCCGGGTTATGCGGCCAAGTATCCGCAGATAGCTAGCCGGATTTTTTTTAAAAATCCGGAATCCGAATCGAATAGCGTAAAAAAGTTTGGATATCCGGATTACAAGGATATCCAGAATCCTGATGAGCTGCCCTGTTTGTGGCCATTGCGCCACCGCAGTGGAAGATGTCAGGCAGCAATTATTTCCCTAAAAAGGCGATACCCAAACTGTACCGTGAAGTTGAGAGGCAAGTGGTGTCATCTCTGGCACATAGCGTTGGGTCAAGGGTCCACCTAACCACGGATGCCTGGTCTGCCAAGCACGGCCAGGGCAGGTACATTACTTACACAGCCCATTGGGTCAACCTGGTGACTGATGGCAAGCAGGGAGTACGTGGCTGTGCAGTGGACCAACTTGTGACACCTCCACGGCTTGCAGGCAGGCCTCCTGCCACCTCCTCTCCTTCTGCCACATCCTCTTCGCTATCGTCATCCTCCTCCTCCTTGGCTGAGTGGCAGTTCAACTCTACTGGTGCTGAGATCTCCTCTCCAGCTACACAGCCCCAGCTCCCCAGGGCCTATGCTGCATGCCAGGTACGACGGTGTCACGCCATCTTAGACATGTCTTGCCTCAAAGCGGAGAGTCACACTGGACCAGCTCTACTGGCTGCTCTTAACAAACAGGTGGATCAGTGGCTGACCCTGCATCAGCTGGAGACCGGCAACGTGCAGGGCCAGCCCGCCCATAATGCGGAGTGAGGCAGGTTCCTCAGGCGGCGGATGTTGGGGGCGGCACCAGGCAGAAAGAGGAAGTGAGTACGCCTGGCTTTTGCCGCCTCCCGTTTTACTGTCTGTACTGGACTGGACCCCTGGGACCCTCTAGGCTGTGCACGCCAGTCCACCACCCTAGATGCAGCCTCTCAGTGAATCCTTGCATGGCTAAGCTGCCATCACGATAATGGTGTGCGCCGGGTGCGGGCGGAGGCAGAATCCGGAAGTGACTGGAGTCACGCTGCCTGCCTCCCGTCTTGTAAAGCACTGCCAGTAATGATGACCTGCCGCTGCCCCCTACCCGCCACAGCGAGATGGTTGCCCGCTGCCCCCTGCCTGCCATCACCACCGGTGAGTAACTTTGCTGTCTTGCTGCTGCTGGAGCCTCAGTCACTGTTTCAGCCACCGTAGCTCTGCCCCCCAGCAGTGTTTGAATGGAGCGCGGGGCTGATGGGGAGCAAGAGCATGCCGCTGGAAGAGAAGTGAGCTTCGTGGGCCAAGGAGGGAATGAGGCCAGAGCCAGCAGGAAGCCATCTTGGAAGATCAAAGGAAGCTAAGCGTCGGGGGAGGAGGTGTGTGTGATGTGATTTGTGAGGTCTCCCTTAGTTGTTCTTTCTCTGTGTCTGCCTTGGTGTATGTGTTTACCCACCTTAGTAGGCGTGTGTGTGTGTGTGTGTGTGTGTGTGTGTGTGTTTTTCTCCCTTAGTCTCTGCCCCTCTCTATCCCCCCCCCCTCTCTTTCCCCCTTTCTGTCTCTCCCTCTCTCTCCCCCCCCCTCTCTCTATCCCCCCTCTCTCTGCCCCTTTCTGTCTCTCTCTCCCTCTCTCCGTCTCTCTACCCCCCTCTGTCTCTCCCTCCCTCTGTATCTCTGTCTCTCTTTCTCCCTCCCTCTCTCCCTCTGTCTCGCTTTCTCCCTCTCTTTTTCTCTGTGTCTCTCTCTCTCCCTCTCTTCCCCTTTCTCTGTCTCTCTCCCTCCCTCTTTCTCCCCCCCCCCCCTCTCTCTGTCGCAGGACATCATGGCCACCACCAGCTCCTACCACTCTCAGCCGCACTAACATTGCAACTACTGAGATCCACCAGCCCCCGTGGCAGCCAGGCCACCCTCCACCTGGTCCCCACAGGGTCAGCCACTATTAAAATATTACTCCAGCATCTCACACAAGGGCCCCCCAAGACTAGCACCTACTTGACACTATACCTGGCTACCCTATACAGGGGGCACCTATACCTGGCTACCTAACTACCTATACTGAGGGTGAAAATTGAGGGGTGCTGTGTGATCATTCCAAATGGGGGGGGGGGGGGGCGGCATGCTCACAAGTTTGCCTCAGGCAGCAAAAAGTCTAGGCCCGGCCCTGGCAACGTGGTGTGTGACAACGACAGCAATCTCATTTCCGCGTGGAATTTGGGAAAGCTGACACATGTACCCTGCATGGCACATGTGCTGAATCTAGTCATTCAAAGATTTGTGTCAAAGTACCCAGGCTTAGAGGACGTCCTGAAGCAGGCCAGGAAGTTGTGTTGGCATTTCAGGCGGTCTTACACGGCCATGGCACACTTTGCCGAGATTCAGCGGAAAAACAAGTTGCCGGTGAGACGCCTCATTTGCGATAGCCCAACTCGCTGGAATTCGACCCTCCTTATGTTCTCTCACCTGCTAGAACAGGAGAAAGCCATCACCCAGTACCTCTACAATTTCAGTAGAAGGACACAATCTGGGGAGATGGGGATGATCTGGCTCAACAACTGGACACTCATGCGAAATGCATGCAGGCTCATGCGACCGTTTGAGGAGGTGACCAACCTGGTAAGTCGCAGTGAAGGCACCATCAGCGAACACAGTTTTTTGGCAGTTGGACAGAGCAAATGCCATTCACTAAGTGCTTTTGAAAATAAATAAATCCCTGAGAATCCCCCCATGAAGACATGGACTAGTCCAAAACCTGTCGCTTCTGTGACATTTCTATTACCTACTGTAAGTAACAGCAATATAGGAGAAAAGTAATTTATGGCTCATTTTACTCTGGAAAAAACATACTTCTTATTTGTGTATGTTTGCACATATTTAAAATGTTACAATTTGTCACCATAGTGCCCCTTTAAGGTTCACTTTAAGCCCAGAGCAGTTACACTGAACTAGAAGTGTTTGACATTCCCCCAACATGCTTATGTCCAAGGTATTATCTTTTTATCATAATTAATGCAGATAATTGGATTGCTTATTTTATTATAAACTAAAGGAGAAAAATCTTATTTTAGATAGATCAGGCAATAGTGTGAATTTATGTCGTACCGTGACAGTTGATAAAAGCATTTTATTTATAGGATAATATTCACACAGCATAAATACTCATTACACTCTACTCAAGACTAGTGAGAGTATTAGTGACTGACTGACAGACAGTGACTACATAACTGTGTTGCTCATCTGTGTGTGACAAAGCTGTAAAAAAAATGTCTTGGTCATCTCATCATCACCAGCAATGTGCTGCTAGTAGTCTGACATTTGATAAAATGAAGAGAAAAAAAAATGTGTAGTAAAATTTACAATTTTGCGCCTTTTCCTCAGACATGTCCCCCTGTTGCTGGCTTTAGAGATGTCCCGAACCTCCGATTTTAGGTTCGTGAACTTCCACAAAAGGTTCACACAAACTTTCGCGACGGGCAATTGACTTCAATGGGGATACGAACTTTGAAAACTAGAAACATTTATGCTGGCCACAAAAGTGATGGAAAAGATGTTTTAAGGGGTCTAACACCTGGAGGGGGGCATGGATGAGTGGGATAGACGCCAAAAGTCCCGTGGATAAAATCTAGGTTTGACGCAAAGCAGCGTTTTAAAGAGGAACTGTAACGTCAAAAGATCCCCTGGGGGGTACTCACCTCGGGTGGGGGAAGCCTCCGGATCCTAATGAGGCTTCCCACGCCATCCTCTGTCCCTCAGGGGTCTCGCTGCAGCCCTCCGATAATAATGACGTCAATATTTACCTTCCTGGCTCCTGCGCAGGCGCTCTGACGGCTGTCGGCTCCGAACTACACAGAAATACCTGATCGCCGTCGGGTCTGCTCTACTGCGCAGGCGCAAGTTTCCGGCGCCTGCGCAGTAGAGCGGACCCGACTGAGATCGGGTATTTCCGTGTAGTTCGGAGCCGAGAGCAGCCACAGCGCCCCCGCTGGAGCCTGCAAAGGTAAATATTGAACTGACAGTCGGGTCTGTCGCCGGCTGTTCGGAGGGCTGCAGCGAGACCCCCGTGGGATAGAGGACGGCGTGGGAAGCCTCATTAGGATCCGGAGGCTTCCCCCACCCGAGGTGAGTACCCCCCAGGGGATCTTTTTGATGTTACAGAGTCTCTTTAAGGGCAGAAATCACATTGAATGCTAAATTGCAGGACTAAAGTGCTTTCAAACATCTTGCATGTGTATACATCAATCAGGGAGTGTAATTAGTGTACTGCTTCACACTGAGACACCAAACTCACTGTGTAACGCACCGCAAACAGCTGTTTGCGTAGTGACGGCCGTGCTGGACTGGTGCGCACCATGGCGAGAGTGCAGGCTGTGGCGGTGTTCAAGCCCATATGGTCGCCAGGCTGTGGTAGCTCAATGATAGAACAACAGTGACTATCCAGCTGATCAAATTTGGTCTGTCCACAATGAAGCAACAACCTTATTATCTTCTTGTATGTAGGTAGGCACAGGTAGGGGCCCCAGTATAGGTAGGTAGGCATAGGCAGGTGTCCCAGTATAGGTAGATAGGCATAGGTAGGTGCCCCAGTAGTTAGCTAGGCATAGGTAGGAGTGCCAGTATAGGTAGGTAGGCATAGGTAGGTGACCCAGTATAGGTAGATAGGCATAGGTAGGTGCCCCAGTATAGGTAGATAGGCATAGGTAGGTGTCCCAGTAGTTAGCTAGGCATAGGTAGGAGTCCCAGTATAGGTAGGTAGGCAAAGGTAGGTGCCCCAGTATAGGTAGGTAGGCATAGGTAGGTGCCCCAGTAGTTAGCTAGGCATAGGTAGGAGTCCCAGTTTATGTAAGTAGGCATAGGTAGTTGCCCCAGTAGTTAGCTAGGCATAGGTAGGAGTCCCAGTATAGGTAGGTAGGCATAGGTATGAGTCCCAGTATAGGTAGGTAGGCATAGGTAGGTGCCCCAGTAGTTAGCTAGGCATAGGTAGGAGTCCCAGTATAGGTAGGTAGGCATAGGTAGGAGTCCCAGTATAGGTAGGTAAGCATAGGTAGGTGCCCCAGTAGTTAGCTAGGCATAGGTAGGAGTCCCAGTATAGGTAGGTAGGCATAGGTAGGAGTACCAGTATAGGTAGGTAGGCATAGGTAGGTGCCCCAGTAGTTAGCTAGGCATAGGTAGGAGTCCCAGTATAGGTAGGCAGGCATAGGTAGGAGTCCCAGTATAGGTAGGTAGGCATAGGTAGGAGTCCCAGTATAGGTAGGTAGGCATAGGTAGGAGTCCCAGTATAGGTAGGTAGGCATAGGTAGGAGTCCCAGTATAGGTAGGTAGGCATAGGTAGGAGTCCCAGTATAGGTAGGTAGGCATAGGTAGGTGCCCCAGTATAGGTAGGTAGGCATAGGTAGGAGTCCCAGTATAGATAGGTAGGCATAGGTAGCTGCCCCAGTAGTTAGCTAGGCATAGGTAGGAGTCCCAGTGTAGGTAGGTAGGCATAGGTAGGTGCCCCAGTAGTTAGCTAGGCATAGGTAGGAGTCCCAGTATAGGTAGGTAGGCATAGGTAGGAGTTCCAGTATAGGTAGGTAGGCATAGGTAGGAGTCCCAGTATAGGTAGGTAGGCATAGGTAGGAGTCCCAGTATAGGTAGGTAGGCATAGGTAGGAGTCCCAGTATAGGTAGGTAGGCATAGGTAGGTGCCCCAGTATAGGTAGGTAGGCATAGGTAGGAGTCCCAGTATAGGTAGGTAGGCATAGGTAGCTGCCCCAGTAGTTAGCTAGGCATAGGTAGGAGTCCCAGTGTAGGTAGGTAGGCATAGGTAGGTGCCCCAGTAGTTAGCTAGGCATAGGTAGGAGTCCCACTATAGGTAGGTAGGCATAGGTAGGAGTTCCAGTATAGGTAGGTAGGCATAGGTAGGAGTCCCAGTATAGGTAGGTAGGCATAGGTAGGAGTCCCAGTATAGGTAGGTAGGCATAGGTAGGTGCCCCAGTATAGGTAGGTAGGCATAGGTAGGAGTCCCAGTATAGGTAGGTAGGCATAGGTAGCTGCCCCAGTAGTTAGCTAGGCATAGGTAGGAGTCCCAGTATAGGTAGGCAGGCATAGGTAGGTGCTCTAGTATTGGTAGGTAGGTAGGCATAGGTAGGTGTCCCCGTATAGGTAAGTAGGTGCCCCAGTAGTTAGGTAGGCATAGGTAGGTGTCCCAGTATAGATAGTTAGGCAGGGCCTGGCTGGCACAGTAATAACAATTACCAAGGTCCAGCTGCAACAGATAGGGCTCTATAATTCAGTGTCAGTGGGCAACACAAAAAAAAAAAACATCAGGAGAACATTAGCTCTCAAAAGAGCTGTTGAGGGGTTCTATTTTAGCAATAACAATCAGCCTAATCTTTCCCTATGAGAGTCTGCCACTGCACAGCAATAAAAGACATCAGTTCCCCCGTCTAACAGTGGGAGACTGAAGGCGGAGCTCCGTCATCAGAGCGGGGATGCGCGTGCATTGGTGCATACCACTGCCCCAGGACTTTACACCGATCTGCGTTAGGCGGTCATGGGGCTGAAGCCGCGGCCACGCCCATCAGGGTGACGCGGTCGGCAAGTGGTTAGACAATGCAAATTGCCTGGTTGTCATGATGATCCTCTGCCTTTAAGGGCTCGTTTCCACTATCGCGAATCTGCATGCGTCCAACGCATGCAGATTCGCACATGTAATGCAAGTGAATGGACCTGTTTCCACTGTAGCGTTTGCGTGGTGCGTTTTTATGAGCGGTGAAAAAACGCACAAAAGAGCCAACGAATTCGCCTGCTAGTGGAATGCATGCGAATCGCCGATAATGTATTTAAGAGGGAAATCGCATGCGTTTTTTTACGCGTTATTTTACGCGATTACGCATGCGATTCCGCATAGGAACCAATGTAAATTACACAGGCAGTGACATGGTTAAAAACGCACATAGCCTAACCTATGCGAAATCGCATGCGTAATCGCGTAAAATAACGCGTAAAAAACCGCACCTGCATGCGATTTCTTCTGCGGTGGAATCCAGGCGATTCCGCACCGCTACAGTGGAAACGAGCCCTCATACTTTACCATAGACTCCAACTGACGTCTGGCTACATTAGTCACATTATTTATTTTTATTTTAGTATTTATATAGCGCCGACATATTACGCAGCACTGTACAGAGTATATTGTCTTGTACTAACTGTCTCTCGGAAAAGCTTAAAATCGAATCCCTACCATAGTCGTATCTATCGTATAGTGTATGTATCTGAGGCCTCCTTTCCACGAACTGTTGAGCTGTGTGCTCAGCAAGCAGTTACCAGGCAGAAGTAAGCAGTTATCATGCAGCAATAAGCAGTTACCAGGCAGCAGTGAGCAGTTGAGAGAGTTTGAGAAGCATTTCGCTGCCTATCAGCGGTCCGTGGAAAGGAGGCCTAATGGTGTGTACACACTTGAAAGATTATTGAAAGATCTTAGACCAATTTTACCCCCTTCCATGTAGTATGAGAGCCACAGCTACACAGTCTATTCTATGGAGCTGAACTCCCCATCAGATAAAAACTCTTTGCAAGATGCTTTGCAAGATACTGTACACATTCAAAAGATCAGTATCTGCAAAAGATCTGTTCCTGCAAAATGCATTCATAGTCTATGATATCTGCAGATCCTCATACACACCTTGTTTAACAGACTTCATCTGCATATCTGACAATCATCTAAAAATCCATCCTGGTGGATCTGATCTGCAGATGAATGTCTGTTAAACAAGGTGTGTATGAGGATTTGCAGATATCATAGACTATGAATGCATTTTGCAGGAACAGATCTTTTGCAGGAACAGATCTTTTGCAGATACTGATCTTTTGAATGTCTACAGCATCTTTGTGTTCAGCATCTTGCAAAGATTTTTATCTTATGGGGAGTTCAGCTCAATAGAAAAGACTGTGTAGAGTATGGCTCTCATACTACATGGAATGGGGTAAAATTGGTCTGTGATCTTGCCTTTTCCAAAGATTTTTATCTCAAGTGTGTATGTAGCATTAGAGTGGGGGAAGTGTGATGATTTCTTATAATCAAAAAGAAAAAAACTTACAGGGATGTTTTATAAACATTTTCTCTGCTATCTAGCCAAAAAGCACTATAGCAATCAGTGGCAGCTTAGCAAATGTACCTCTGTGAATGCCTGGAATGCTATAATGGGCTGAGCACATGCATGATGGTCATGAAGCCATTACTGGTTTCTTTATTCTTTATAATAGTAAATCTGCTACATTATTATTATTATTTATTGTATTTATAAAGCGCCAACATATTACGCAGCGCTGTATACCACATTGCACCATGTAGATGTTAATGGGCATTATTACATTAAAACTTGTGTATTGCACCGGAACTGCCTGCCATATACAGTTCATCAACCTCCTTAGCGGTATGCCCGACACTATGGCCCAGTGCACACCGAGCGGTTTTTGATGCGATCCGCTGGCCGCATCCGCCTGTCAAACCGCTCGGTTAATGTATCTCAATGAGATGGTGCACACTGGCGGTTTGAGGATTGTAGCAAACGTGCCTCCTGCTGCACGTTTGCGGTTTGCAGAAGCGTTTCTGCTTCAATCTAAATTATAGGAAAAACACAAACCGCTCTGAAAAACGCTACTTCAGAGCGGTTTGCCAGGCGTTTTTGTTACAGGAGCTGTTCATTACACCTTTTCCTGTAACAATTTGTGTAATCTGCTACACAAAAACGCTCCCAAAACCGCTAGGCATGTTTAGAAATCCGCTCTAAACATGCCTAGAATCGCTCTGAAATCTGCTCCCAAAACCACTAGCGTTTTGCAGATCTGCTAGCGGTTTTGGTGTGCGCTGGGCCTTAGGGTGCGTACAGACATGCGACTATAGTCGTTTAAAACGATCGTTACCGACGGCATTGCCCGACGATCGTTCGTAAAAAGTGCACTAACGATCATTAAAACGACCGACCAACGAGATATGTCGTTGGTAAAGAACGATCCATTCTGCCAGATCTTTTCCAACGACCATCGTTCAAAAAGTAATGTCTGTACAACGATCGGTCGTTGATCGTTCGTTCTCAAAGCTTTGCACATGCTCAAACTGTTCTTTTTGACACTTGTGTTTGAAATCAGTTTATACATTATGTTGCGCACGCAACGCTCGTTCCAAGATCGTTCGTACACGAACGATGTTAAAAGTAGCCTTTCTTCAAACGATCATCGGCCGATACCTCCTTTAACATCGTTCGTCGTTTAGAACGAACGATCGTTATCGTATGTCTGTACGTACCCTGAGTCAGGCATACTGCTCTCTGGATTTGCAAGTCCCCTAAGAAAAACATTTCTAATCCAAAGGCTGTAATAACCTTAGCTAGCACTAGGCTAGCTAGTGTGGCTGGCACCCCCCGATCATGGCCGATCCCTCGATCCAGCCAGTTTATACGTAACCAATCACCCCCCCGACTCCAGCGATCGGCGCAGCCTTTCCGCACAGCTCTGGCCTCTCATGGCGTGACATCATGACGTCATGTATGATCCTCCCCGTAGAGTGGAGCTGTGCGGGGATGTTGTGCCGATCGCTGGATCCAGGCTGGGTAACGTATAAACTGGCTGGATTGGGGGGTGCCGGCCACATAGACTAGCTAGCCTAGTGCTAGCTAAAGGTATTACGGCCATTGGATCGGAAATTATTCAAGGGGGAATATAAAACTGTAAAACCTCCTAAGCGGCGTAACGCTCAGGAGGTTAACGCACATACTGTAAATAAGCCCTAATACATAAAACAAGTTTTCCTTCACCTACATTTAATTTTATCTGAAAGTTGCTGAAGATCACATGCACTCCCAAAGAGTGACTCCATTCCTGACACCTTCAGAACACATCTACACGTCCATTTATTTTTTTTTAAACCTATGAGATTGCATAATGTTCTCACTGTGCTGTATTCTGATTGAAAGGCATTAAAATGATGATTGTTGTTATTATTATTACCACCAATTCTATTACTACTACCATATTTAAATTTGTAGGAAGTGAGTTCCGCACGATGTAGGTAGAGTCGAAATACCTTTATTGAATCAAACACATGACAGGCTAAAATCCATCACCACACGCTGACATGTTTCGGGCGTTACACGCCCTTAATCATAGCATAGGTGCATGTGAACAGAGGTGACCTATATAAAGGATAGGACCACACCCGATACCACATGATCAGGCCCCACCCACAAAGAGGTGTATACATAAAACTTGAGGAACATCCTCAACAGTGTAATCAATACATAAAAACATATAACACAAGGATAAAATGTAAGTACACATGATTGAACACATTACAGTTTCACGCAGCAATGAAAGTACAAAAAATAAAAATAAAATATATATGAATCTGACAAGCAGTTACATACATAGACATGCACACCAGGGACAGTACACCCAAATTACGTAACTGTATTGAGGTCCCATCTGGCGTTAAGGCCTCTTGGCGAACGCGTTCCTAGTTGGAAAATCCAATAGGCCTCCCGAGTGAGGAGACGCTTGTAAACGTCTCCCCCCCTGGGGGGCCTCTGGACACGCTCAATACCTTGAAATGAAAATGAAGCCATGTCACCAGAATGGACCTCTCTAAAATGCTTGGCCACATTGGATACCTCCACAGTCAACCATCCTGCTCCCCTATAATGCTCCCCTACACGCTGTCTGAGATGACGTGTAGTACAACCCACATATTGAACATGACATGAGGAGCATGAAATCAAATAGACCACGAACTTTGTGTGGCAGTTAATGTACTGTTTCATAGGGAAAATGTTTCCATTCGAGTACGAAGTAACAGACCGGGCAGGTTGATGTACAACACAATAATTACAAGTAGAAAAATTACATTTATATGAGCCACGAGTGGTTAACCAGCATGGACGTGAGGAACTGCTGGAAAACAAACTGGGAGATAAAATACTCCCTAGTGTGGGGGCCTTTCTACTAGCGAATTTGACACCCTGTTTAAGGATCACATTAAGGGTGTCATCAGCCTGCAACACAGGTAAACATTTTCTTATAATCTGTGTAATCTGTGTATATTCCTGGCTATAAGCAGTCACAAACACTGTGTCTCTTTTCGTCTGTGATACCATCCTTCGAGAACTAGATGCCAAAAGGTCTTCTCTTGTTCTCAGAAGGGCTTGAGGATTAGGAAGGTTCCCACTACTATTTATTCGGATAATTTTGTCTTAGAGTGGAATGCTATTTTAAGTGATTGCTCAATAAAATTGATGAAATTGATTATTGTATATGAGGAGCAACGTTTGGTAGATCTGAAGCTGCAGGTCTCAGAGGTCAAAAGGACTCTTTCCAAACTCGACACGTTACAGCAATATGAAGATTTAAATAGAAAGCTTTTGGATAACGTGGCGAGGTTGGAGTCTTTGATCACTGATACCAAACGGGTTAAGTACCTTCGTGATGTTAATGATTATAAAAAGGGTGTGGTTTATGAGTGGGGGCGGTGGGAGGCCACCTTCCGGTCACCTAGACCTATAACTCGACGTCCTAGAACCAAATCCTCTAAGAAAGTTACATTTAGTTCGCCTGAAACATCTGACTCTCAGTCAGAATTATCAGATGGTTCTGCTGCTTTGATACAGGGAGCTGTGGGGGGTACACATCCTGTCATGCATCCTGCCCCGGTGTCGTCCTCCCACGGCTCACTGGCAAAAAACCAGCAGTCTTCTTTCCCTTTGCCCATCCACCACAAGAGGTTCAACAGATACAGGAAGAAAAAAGGTCGAAACGCACGAGAAGAGGGGTGCTTTATGCTTTATACCCCCTCTTCTCGTGTGATCCTTAAACAGGGTGTCAAATTCGCTAGTAGAAAGGCCCCCACACTAGGGAGTATTTTATCTCCCAGTTTGTTTTCCAGCAGTTCCTCACGTCCATGCTGGTTAACCACTCGTGGCTCATATAAATGTAATTTTTCTACTTGTAATTATTGTGTTGTACATCAACCTGCCCGGTCTGTTACTTCGTACTCGAATGGAAACATTTTCCCTATGAAACAGTACATTAACTGCCACACAAAGTTCGTGGTCTATTTGATTTCATGCTCCTCATGTCATGTTCAATATGTGGGTTGTACTACACGTCATCTCAGACAGCGTGTAGGGGAGCATTATAGGGGAGCAGGATGGTTGACTGTGGAGGTATCCAATGTGGCCAAGCATTTTAGAGAGGTCCATTCTGGTGACATGGCTTCATTTTCATTTCAAGGTATTGAGCGTGTCCAGAGGCCCCCCAGGGGGGGAGACGTTTACAAGCGTCTCCTCACTCGGGAGGCCTATTGGATTTTCCAACTAGGAACGCGTTCGCCAAGAGGCCTTAACGCCAGATGGGACCTCAATACAGTTACGTAATTTGGGTGTACTGTCCCTGGTGTGCATGTCTATGTATGTAACTGCTTGTCAGATTCATATATATTTTATTTTTATTTTTTGTACTTTCATTGCTGCGTGAAACTGTAATGTGTTCAATCATGTGTACTTACATTTTATCCTTGTGTTATATGTTTTTATGTATTGATTACACTGTTGAGGATGTTCCTCAAGTTTTATGTATACACCTCTTTGTGGGTGGGGCCTGATCATGTGGTATCGGGTGTGGTCCTATCCTTTATATAGGTCACCTCTGTTCACATGCACCTATGCTATGATTAAGGGCGTGTAACGCCCGAAACATGTCAGCGTGTGGTGATGGATTTTAGCCTGTCATGTGTTTGATTCAATAAAGGTATTTCGACTCTACCTACATCGTGCGGAACTCACTTCCTACAAATCTGTACTTGGGGTCCAAGCAACCCAGTTTCCTGCACTGTCGGTGGACGGAGGTTTGTGAGCGGATTTCCACACACTTATATTTAAATTTGGATCCTCATTAGTTCTTTAGCTTCCAATGGTGTGCTTACCTATATATGGGTTTGATTCACTAAACCGTGCTAACTCATAGCTCGGCCTCACCAGCGTTTTGTGCACGTTATAACACATGTAACAGTTTTCGCGTGCAATCACAAATTTTTGTGTGCAAAAATTCACATTTGCGCTCGTAAACCATTTTGCACATTATAATGTGCGCAAAATGCGATCACGCCCGTGCTATGAGTTAGCACAGTTTTTGTGAATCAACCCCTATATGTGAACTAGCAACACACTCTTATCCAAGCAGAGTGTATTCTTAATGTTCTTAGTTCTTAATGTTCTGTCAACTGCATTGTTACCATAGAAATCCATGTAATTACCATAATGGTTAAGCATAAGTAATTAGAACTAGTGTCTCCTGATGCAATGTTCTTACTTTATAAAAGTATGTGATTTTTAGTTGAATTAAAACACCTGTGACAACTATATAGTAGCAGTAAAAAGTATGTGAACCCTTTGGAACTATATCGATTTCTCCACAAATTGGTCATAACATTTCATCTGATCTTCATCTAAGTAGAGGCGGCCTAATGGTGTGTACACACTTGAAAGATAGATTAAAGATCTTAGACCAATTTTACCCCATTCCATGTAGTATGAGAGCCATACTCTACACAGTCTATTCTATGGAGCTGAACTCCCCATCAGACAGAAATCTTTGCAAGATGCTGCACACAAAGATGCTGTAGACATTCAAAAGATCAGTATCTGCAAAAGATCTGTTCCTGCAAAAGATCCGTTCCTGCAAAATGCATTCATAGTTTATGATATCTGCAGATCATCATACACACCTTGTTTAACAGACATTCATCTGCAGATCAGATCCACCAGGATGGATTTTCAGATCTGCAGATGATTGTCTGATGTCAGTTAAACAAGGTGTGTATGATGATCTGCAGATCTCATAGACTATGAATGCAATTTGCAGGAACGGATCTTTGGCAAGAACAGATCTTTTGCAGATACTGATCTTTTGTGTCTGTACAGCATCTGTGTGTGCAGCATCTTGCTAAGATTTTTTTCTGATGGGGAGTTCAGCTCCATAGAAAAGACTGTGAAGGTATGGCTCTCATACTACATGGAAGGGGGTAAAATTGGTCTGTGGTCTTTCATTTTCCAAAGACTATAGTCTGATGTGTGTATGAGCCTTTAGTCTCAGGTATCTCAGCTTATATCTAGTTTTCGTGAAAACCACATTAATAACAACCGTAAGATCCTCTTACCTGGATTTAAGACATAAAAAAAAATATCCAAAGCATAAGTTGCTTCAGCACATAGCAGCAATGGTCAATTTATATTTAGCATCTCAGCAGATAAGTCAAATCTACCTTTCGACCCAGTTATTTAAAAAATCACCTGGAAACAACTGTGTAAAATAAAATAATGCCACAGTTCTGGAGAAGCCTCCCATATATATGACCTGACCTGGCAGCCCTGGACCATCAGCAAGAGCAATATTGTTTGCTAAAAAGCCTAGGAGAAAGTCAATATCTTCAGACATGGTCAGTGTATAAATGTCCTAATCATTCTAAGATTATGCTAATCCTTTATGAAATCTTCTAATTATGCAACGGTTGTCTAATATATTGTACTCAAAAGTTACTGTTTTAAATTGTCAAAGTAGACAAATTGGATTTGTTACTCCATACTGTTTTTTTCTTCGTTGTTAACATTTTTTGTTTTTTCCCGGCAATGATGGTTTCTTGACGCCACATGTTTATGTGCATTGTAAACAGTATTTTGGTTTAATTTATTAAAATGGTCACAATTAAAACATGTACAATAAGAAAATATAAGGTCAAAAGCCAAAGCTCACCTTACGGTCCTTGCAATGGAAATGACCAGTGGCGGTGCTGAAGGCAGTCTACTTCACAACAGTTTAGAAATGTAGGAAAACCGGTCGTGTACACTATCCCTCACCCCTGAAGGCCATCTTCTATCTTAGCCATTGTTGGACTTGTTATTGCTGCTGTTAAAGCTGTCAAATGAATGAGCAAACTAAGAACCTAGACATGTCAAACCTCCAAAACTTCTTTTGCCGCATTCTTGCTATGTATTATAAAGGACGTTGCCTTGAGCACTGACAGGTATGATTTTCCCATGCTGGGATTTTAAGGCTTGTGTACCTATCCTGCTACTCACAATATATACTGAGAAGAACATTAAAAATAATTGCCCTTGTGCTGAATACTAGATTTTTTTCTCTGTAAAGCAAGTCTGAAGCCTTATTAAAAATAAAAAAACAGATACTCACCTGAGGGAAGGGAAGGCTCCGGGTCCTATAGAGCCTTCCCATTCTCCTCATTCCCCCGCAGGCTTCACCATTTGAGGGCCCTTTCACACTGGCTCAGTGCGGTGCATCAAATTGCCGCACTGCTACCGCAGCCTAATGTAACCCTATGGGAAGTTCATACTTCCCACGTTGCGGTACGCTGCACCAGAAGTGCCTAATTTAACGTTAGCGTGGAACTACGTTACTGTGCGGGATCTGCGGCGACCTGCATCAGCTTGGAAGTCATGTTAGTCTATGGGACGCAGGGTTTTTAAAAAAGGTGACGTTGCGACGTGCATGCGCAGAAGCGTAATTTTACAATACGCTTCCATGCTCTTCCGCATACCTCGAAGCAGGAAGTGACCGCAAGTGTACGTCACTTCCTGCATGGCCGAATGCCAGACAGGGAACGCCGCGTGCTAACACAGTGTTCCCTGAAGGCCTGTCTCTGGTGGTGCGATACGGTGTGGCATGCCTTCTGCACCACTACCACCAGTTTATAGTGAAAACTGGCCTGGCCTGAATCTTCCGCCATGGGAGACTTTGGAAGTCGTCGGAAGTACTCAGTCTCCCAAAGACCGGCAGCTCTGTACCGCACACACATGAGTGCTTGAGAGAGGGCACTCGTGTGTGCACAGTACTGAGCGGCCTCTTTTCAAAAGCCTGAGTGCTTCTGAAGACTGCTAAATCCAGCCAAACCCAGCAGACCGTAGACTAACGGGGGAGCCTGCAAGGGACCGTGGGGACCACGAGGAGAACGGGATGGCTATAGGACCCAGAGCCTTCTCTTTCCTTAAGTATCTGTTTTTTTTATTTTTAAAATCGCTTCAGACTCCCTTTAAATTCATAAAAGTATGACCCGTGATGAGCCTAGGATTGGGTATATGTTCTTCAGGTACTTGTTGCTAGGAAGGACATTAAACTGTTAATAGTTTGAGGAATCTTTACAGCTATAGCTATCAATAGCATCTGGCATGATGTCATTACTCATTCATGCTTAAAGTGTAACCAATGGAATACTATGAAAAAAAAGTCTTCATTTGACCCTGCAGTTACTCTTTGAAGCCTACTGTACAGTTTGTGACCCTAAATTGCGCTGCTTTTTGTAGTAGAAATTGATATCAAAATCAAACAAACAATCTGATTGTTTAAACAATAATTTTGAAAACAACTCAAGTAATGCCACCTTAATTACAAAACCCTTCTTTTTTTTTTTGAAACATTTTCTTTTTGCATATTTTCATTTTCCACCACTTCATAGATCAAAGTTATAGTACAACATGACATTTGCATTTGACAGTTATAATCAGAGATTACAACATTTAGGGCTGGTGCACACCGAGCGGCTTTTTGGGCGTTTTCAGATCCGCTTGCGGCTGCGGATCTGCTTGGTCAATGTATCTCAATGGGGTGGTGCACACCAGAGCGGCAGGCGTTTTGCAGAAACGAAAAATGCCTGGGTGAGGCATTTTTTGGATTGCGGATGCGTTTCTGCCTCAATGTTAAGTATAGGAAAAACGCAAACCGCTCTGAAAAACGGCACTTCAGAGCGGTTTTGCAGGCGTTTTTGTTACAGAAGCTGTTCAGTAACAGCTTTACTGTAACAATATATGAAATCTACTATACTGAAAACCGCAGCAGCAATCCGCAAAACGCTAGCAAAACGCCTCATAAAAATAAAAAAAAGCGTTTAAAAATCTGCTAGCGTTTTGCGGATCTGCTAGCGGGTTTTGGTGTGCACCAGCCCTTAGTTTCAAAAAAGAACCTTGATCCTATGAAATCCTAACCCTCCCCTTTCCCTAGCCCTCTCCCCCCTCCCTGTCAAAGAAAAGAAAAAACAAACAAAGGAAAAAGAAAAACCAAAAAAACAACAACCCTGTCTCTCAGCAAATTCTCCTGCAAAATAGGCAACCAAGCACTGGCATAACAATAGGCCCTGCAGCCCCTGCTACCGCGGGGGGGGGCAGCCCCCCCCCCCCCCCCTGGGGCCCGCTCGGGGCCGTTTTGTGGGGGCTGGAGGGGTGGCAGCATGAGGGGAAAGCCTTGGCCACAGTCGGCGGGGAGAGGGGAAGTTCCCCCCCTCTCCCTCACCTCGGGGCTCTCCCCTCTGCGCTCCCCTACAGCTTAAGTTACAGTGTGAGCAGCGGGAAGCGGCGGGCAGATACATACCTTCCGTGCGTTCCACCGCATACTCCTCGCTCTAGCGTCTGTTGTCACTTCTGGAAGGGGAGAGGGCAGAGGGGAGAGCCCCGAGGTGAGGGAGAGGGGGGGGGGGGGGAACTTCCCCTCTCCCCACCGACTGTGGCCAAGGCTTTACCCTCATGCTGTCACCCCTCCAGCCCCCACAAAACGGCCCTGAGCGGGCCCCGGGGAGGGGGGTACCCGCTCTGAAATTCTGCAGGGGGGCCCGGTGGGGCCTACTTACGCCCCTGCAACCAAGTAAATTAAAAATATCTCAATTGTTTAGTTTGTATCATTGTCCTTTAGCGGTAGGATGGTACTTGAGTGCCCCTAACAAGCCACTTAAATCTTCAAGGCAATACCAGGTAGTTAGTACAAAGTCCCTCATAAACGTGTTAATTTCAGAGGTAGTAAAAGTGTCCAAGATGTAATTTCTCATAACTTTGAAAAAATGTTTAGACCTCTTTTCTAGGCTTTGAGAAACCTGCAATTTTTCCAAGCTAAAGAGAGATAGTAGTTCCTTCCGAAGCATTTTTAGTGTAGGTGAGCATGGTTGGATCCAGACCTGGAAGATAACCCGCTTGGCCATTGCCAATATGACATGGAAGAGCTCATATGGATTTTCGTGGCTATTTTCGCTTTGTGTTTCATGATGATGAAATAAACATAGTAAATAAGACTTTTTGACTTTTTTCTTGCACAACTTATTTACATATTCAATTACCCTATCCCAAAAATGATCTGTCTCATGACATTCCCATATAAAGGGTGTCAACTTTGCATTTGGTACCAAGCATTTTGGACATTCTGGTTTATAATGAGGTGGGGGATGTGTATACTTAGTATTGAATGCATATTTGGCCCTGTGTAGAAAAAGTAAATGAGACGTTCTGTGCTGTTCATTCACTATATAGGATCTAAATACAGCTAAACCTTGAAGAATGCATTCTCCTATATTTTCAGTTTGGAAATCTTTATTCCATGCTTTAAAACTTCCATGTGTCAGTTTTGATTTTTCTATTTCTACTAAGCAGGCTACTAGTTCAGACAAGGATTTTATGGGACCTCAAGGGTTAATCAATTTGTCAAAGGTATTTGGGAGTGCTACAGCCGAGACACTGGCAACATGTGACCTCACAAAAGATTGTATCTGAAGATAAGGGAAGACATCTGTTGCTGTTATCGAGTACTTTTTGTGTAAAGCCGCATCTACACGAGTAGATGCGGCCGCGATGCTCCTTATCAATCGAGCCGCTGATGCGCCTCGATTGATAAGATCCGACAGGACGGATCTCCGCACCGCCGATTCCCTGCTCGATCCCCGCGAGGGGTCAATGGCAGGGAATCGTGCGGGAGATAAGCGGCGCCGGCGGGGACGAGCGGGCACGAGCGGGGAATCGAATGCGGCGCACGCGCGGCGAGCGGGGACGCGGCGGGCACGTGCGGGGACGCGCAACAGGCCGCCGATCGCCACAACATCTCCCCAACATCTCCCCGTGTAGACGGGGCTTAAGTCTACAAAGGACATCCATGTGCCAGTGTCTAGGTGCAGAAGGTTTCCCAATTTAGTAATTCCTTTCTGGTCCCATCTGGCGAAATTTTTTTGTGTGATGCTTATTGGGAAATAGGGATTCCCCCATATGGGCATATATTTGGACACCAAACAACGTAGGCCTAAAAGTTTCCGGACCGCTCTCCAGGTCAACACTGTATCCCTAAAAATAACATTTTGCCTAAGCCTTACAGGTAACTCAGTTGGTTTTGAGTGCAGGAGGCCAAGGAGGGACCAGAGCTTTGCAATTTCTGCCTCTAGAGTTAAATTTGAGAATCTACTTGTTTCCTTGATCCAGTCTTGGACATGCCTAAGGCCACATACAGACATCAGACTATAGTCTTTGGAAACTGAAAGATCACAGACCAATCTTACCACCCTTCATGTAGTATGAGAGCCATACTCTACACAGTCTTTTCTATGGAGCTGAACTCCACATCAGAAAAACATCTTTGCAAGATGCTGCACACACAGATGCTGTACAGACACAAAAGATCAGTATCTGCAAAAGATCTGTTCCTGCCAAAAATCCATTCCTGCAAATTGCAATGATAGTCTATGAGATCTGCAGATCATCATACACACATGATTTAACTGACATTCATCTGCAGATCAGATCCACCAGGATGGATTTTCAGATCTGCAGATAGGCCTCGATTCATACAAATGTGTTCGGTGATGTAAATCAGTGCGGGGAAACTCCGCGCTCGGTATTTCAGACTTCTGGGTGGTCATTCATAAAATGTTGCCAGTTGCGATAGCTGAGCGGAGATTTCCCGCTGTAGGCAGGCGGTAAGCTGTCGGGAGCCTTGCGGAAACACAGGAGCTGGCTGAGTTCCTAAGTGCGCTGCTCTCTCTGCTGCTGCTTGGGAGGTCTGTCCCATTGACTTACATGTACTCCGCACGCTTCTCGCTACATCCGAGCAAGCGGTATTTCCCGTTCGCATACCGCTTGCTCTAATTTTTATGAATGGACATTTTGTTACATTTCCGCCTAGAATCGCCGCATAAGGCGGTGATTTATCACTCTGCTCCGGAATGTCAGCTCCGCATGCGGAAACAGCCTTTATGAATACACATTTTGTTCAGTGTTCGGTAAAATCGGCTGTTTTCAGCATTTCCGCATGCGGGAATGCTTTATGAATCGAGGCAGGACTAGATTATGAGCCCCTCTAAGGGACAGTAAGTGACAAGACAATATACTCTGTATAGTGCTGCATAATATGTTGGTGCTATATAAATAAATAAATAAATGTCTTACCTCATCTTATCATGTGTACAAACCATCCTTGTGAAGACAATTTCATTTTCTTTCACTCCTTCAACAGATCCACCCAGAAACACACTTTAGGTAGATTCATATAACAGACTGGGGGCGACAATTCTAACACACAGTAGCAGAGTGAATAGACAGAAGAGGAAGGGTGCTACCAGCAAATGGCCATAAATGCCCACAGATTAGTTGATCACTAGTCTAGAGCAGTGATCTGCTAACTTGGCTCTCCAGCTGTTAAGGAACTACAAGTCCCACAATGCATTTGCCTTTATGAATCATGACTGTGGCTGTCAGACTCCCGCAATGCATCGTGGGACTTGTAGTTCCTTAACAGCTAGAGAGCCAAGTTTTCAGATCACTGGTTTAGAGGTAAAGAAATAGGCATTTTAGCTTTATTTAAAGGGGAACTTCGGCCTAAACAAACATACTGTCATCAAGTTACATTAGTTATGTTAATTAGAATAGATAGGTAATATAATCTCTTACCCACCCTGTTTTAAAAGAACAGGCAAATGTTTGTGATTCATGGGGGCTGCCATCTTTGTCATGGGGGCAGCCATCTTTTTGGTTGAAAGGAGGTGACAATGAGCAGGAGACACAGTTCCAACTATCCTGTGTCCTGATAACCCCTCCCAGCTGCATGCGATAGGCTTCAAATGTCAAATTCAATATGTAAAAAAAAAAATTGCACCAAAACAGCAGCAAGAGAACAACAAAATCAGAAATCCCATCATGCTTTACACAGCATCAGGGGAAAAAAGCCCGGGCAGTTTTCTTCTGTGCAGCTAAAAATGAGGTTTGTATAAGAGAAACAAAGTTCGGATGCTGTGAAACTGTTAAAGAAACACAAAGCCTTTTCAGTGCTGCTGAGTCGATTTTTAGTCCGGATGTTCACTTTAAACACACAAATAAGCATTATTTAACTTGTGTGAAGGGGAGGGGGTTCTTTAAGCAATGAACTCTATTTTACATGCCCCTGAGGAAGACAATAAGAAGGGCTTGAGGGGAGACATGTGACAATCAGTAACCAATCACAGTTGACAAAGTTCATGTTTGAAACTAAAGTCCATACACTAGACAATTTTACCCATATATACGGTACATTGATTTCAATTTTGTGTTCGATTTTGCTAGATATTGGTAATACAATGGTTGTCCGATCAATTAATTTCAATCTGAAATTAATGTATTCTGTCAATTGCACAGGATTGGAAATATTGCTTAATTGGCAGCGCATCAGGAGTGTTTTGCTAGCAGAGTTTGATTTGGCGACAAGAGTGTTGGCAGTACTCTAACTTATCCCACTGGTGCACTTCCTCTGAAGTGTCTTTACTCCATGCCGTTGGGCTTCTCCTCCCATCACGTATGACACAAGCTGAAGTTCAAACATTAGAGGTCCGGCAGCATACATACCAGACCTCTAGTATTTGAACTTCAGCTTGTGTCACATGACACACGAAGAGCAGGAGACTCAAGGAGCAGGAGCCCCGCAGCATGTAGAGAAGCCACCAGATATCGGAAATGCCGGTGGGACAGATGAGAGCTCGGCTACTGGGGAGAGCACAGATGAGGGGGAGGGGGGTATCTGGGTGACCAGGCAGGTGCCGGTGGCAGATCCACAGATTTTGCAATTGATTTAATGCCTGAAAATCTGTGTACAGTTTGTGTGCAGCAAATAGATCAGATCCGATCAGAGACGGATATATTTGATTGTGGATCTGGTGGACATCTATAGGTGTATGGTCATCTTAATACATCTGTATCTGTATGTGTCTGAGGACTGGATTTTAGCATGTTGGAAAGAGGCAAACCTGGTCTATGTTAGTAAATGCATTTAATTGCAAAATAATCATGTACAGTATAAGAGTTAGTTCATCTCCAATGGAATCTCAGACATGGATTTTCATCCTCTACTAGTAATTACACGTTTGTGAGTATTAGGTAAGTAACACATGACTGAACATAACCTCTCACTTGGCACTTGCTGCAGATTTTCTTCCCATGCTGGAAATGGTGTTGAACTCTGAGGAGTAGGAGCACAATTGGTTGGAATCATTTTTTAGTGGTTGCTATGGGGATGTGGAGTCTTTCCCAAGCCTAATTGGCAATGTCACAACTTGGCGTTGACAGTATATGATACAGACATTCATCAGATTGATAGGTAAGCTATTGTAGCATTACAATAAATAGGTGCCACCCACACCTTCCTAACATTCTTAGCAAATGTTTTATTGTGAAGACCTAAGTTACTTATAACTAATAACGATTTCATTCTCACATTTGTCTTTATAGCACATCAAGTTCTGTAACAGGGCTAACACACCCTATTCCCATGTGTATCAGAGCCTGTTTATAAATTGTCATTTGTTAGCTGCCTCACAATTCAACACATACTGGATGAAATATTTATGAGGACAGAAAGGCATACCATTAAAGTAGACTTGCATCAAAATATTTTAGTATAACAACTGTGCAAAAAAAACAGGGTTCATTAAGTTTACACAAATCAGAACTACCTCATGTGGGGTTACAGTATCTCACAAAAGTGAGTACACCTCACCCAGTAAATATTTTATTATATCTTTTCATGGGACAACAATGAAAATGACTGATACAATGTTAAGTAGTCAGTGTACAGCTTGTATAACAGTGCAAATTTGCTGTCCTATCAAAATAATGCCTCACAGATGCTCAATAGGGTTTAGGTCTGGAGACATGCTTGGCCATGCTTGGCCAGTCCAGCACCTTTGCCCCCAGTTTCTTTAGCAAGTCAGTGGTTATCTTGGAGGTGTGTTTGGGGTTGTAATCATGTTGGAATACTGCGCTGTGGCTTAGTTTACAAAGGGAGAGGATCATGCTCTGCTTCAGTATATCACAGTTCATGTTGGCATCCATGGTTTCCTCAATGAACTGTAGCTCCCCAGTGCTGGCAACACTCATGCAGCCCCAAACTATGACACTCCCACCATCATACTTGACTTTGTGCAAGACACAATTGTCTTTGTACTTTTCACCTGGTTGCCGCCACACGCTTGACGCCATCTGAACCAAATAAGATTATCTTGGTCTCATCAGATAAAAGGACATGGTTACAGTAATCCATGCTCTTACTCTGCTACTCTTCAGCAAACTGTTTGCGGGCTTACTTGTGCATCTTTAGAAAAGGCTACCTGCAGACGAGCCATGCACACTAATTTGATGCAGTGTGTGGCGTACAGTCTAAGGACTAATAGGCTACGCAAGTGGGCACCCAGCCTAAAGGCTAAGGACTGACAGTATGGGCGTAGCAATCACCCCTGCAAGCCTACCATCGCAGGAGGGTCCATAGGCTTTGGGGCCCCTCCACCTCCCTCTCCCTAACCGCAAGTGCAGCCAAATAGCAAAGAAACCTCCCCATTCACTCACAAAAACCGTGTGCAGGAGCATATGTGATTTTTTTCCTGCTTCCAGATGCTGCTTCACAGCAGAAAACTCTCTGCTGCCATTCGCCGGCTCCCAATCCCATGGGGTTCAGAGACAAAGGGGGCCCCATGCTATCATTTTTGCAGGGGGGGCCCTATTAAGTCTAGTTACACCCATTACTGACAGGCTACCCCCCCCACACACACACACACCTTCATCCTCTTCAGCAATGCTGCCAGGACCCATATGTCTAGATTTATCCCAGTACAGCA
The DNA here is from genome assembly GCF_040937935.1 of Hyperolius riggenbachi. Lineage (NCBI taxonomy): Eukaryota > Metazoa > Chordata > Amphibia > Anura > Hyperoliidae > Hyperolius > Hyperolius riggenbachi. The sequence goes on along the minus strand of NC_090646.1, from coordinate 526,968,408 downwards.
AGTTTATTGCATTATTGACCATGGGTCCATTTTAAAACATTTTACTTACATTTCAGTATAAGTATATTAACATTTTCAGGCAGAAAGGCTATGGAAGCAATTATAATAAAATCATATTTTTCAGTCTCACTAACAAAAACCTACCCATGGCTATCTAAAATTAGTTAATAGAACTTATTTTTTTGTATTCTATTTCTACAGAAATATACAGTAAATCTCTTCATCTAGTCTTCAAAATTGCATTTGCTTACAGTTGAAGCCCTAGCAGCAGCATATTATTAAATGGCTTCTTTCATTGCACTCAACACAATTCTATCTAATTATCCAGATAAATATATTTTACCAGCTAACAAACATGTTACCAGCTGCACAAATCACTAGCTTGTATGATTCCTAGTATCATGTTGCTGACTTGTAACCAACCATTATCTTACAAAGAAGTGTTTGAAATAGGAATTTACTGCACATCAAAGAATGTTTCCAATACTCTGCCAAGGACTCCATCAGTAAATGTACAAATTGGAAATTGGAATTACCGTATATACTCGCATATAAGCCGACCCGCATATAAGCCGACCCCCCAACTTTTACCTAAAAAGCACAGGGAAAATGATTGACCCCCATATAAGCCGGGGGTAGGAAATGCTGGATTGGTGCACGCGGCGTGATCCCCCCAGTGTGTCCCAGTATAGCTAGTATAGTGCCCAGTATGGGTACGTAGTGCCTCAGTATAGCTAGTATAGTGCCCAGTATGGGTAGGTAGTGCCCCAGTATAGCCAATAAAGTGCCCCAGTATTGGTAGGTAGTGCCCCAGTAGAGCTAGTAAACTGCACAGTATAGCTAGTATAGTGCCCAGTATAGCCAGTATAGTGCAGCTAGTATAGTGCCCAGTATAGCTAGTATAGTGCCCAGTATAGCTAGTATAGTGCCCAGTATAGCCAGTATAGTGCCCAGTATAGCCAGTATAGTGCCCAGTATAGCCAATAAAGTGCCCAGCATAGCCAGTATAGTGCCCAGCATAGCCAGTATAGTGCCCCCCCCCCTCCACGGCTGCCGCTGCTATTACCTGTTCAGCCGGCGGCCGCTTCCTCTAATCCGGGTGCCCCTCTCGCTCTGCTCTCCATCATGCGTATAAGTGTATCACAGCAGCGCGCCCGGCGCTGCTTCTGTGACGAGGCAGGAGAGAGAGGTTCCCCTGGTAACGGCGATGTGTATCGCCGTTACCAGGGGAACCGCTCTCTCCTGCCTCGTCACAGCAGCAGCGCCGGGCGCGCTGCTGTGATACACTTATACGCATGATGGAAAGCGAGAGGGGCACCCGGATTAGAGGAAGCGGCCGCCGGCTGAACAGGTAATAGCAGCGGCGGCCGAAGAGGGAGCGGGCGGGTGGGGTGGGGGGGGGGGGGGGGTCGGATGGTGCGCGGACCACCACCCACCACCCAAGACTCGCATACAAGCCGACCTCCCAACTTTTGGACCCCTTTTTGGGGGGTCAAAAATTTGGCTTGTATGCGAGTATATATGGTAGTATTAACTTCAGTCCTTTAAAAAAAGCAAAGATAATTAGTTATCTTGTGTTTAATGTCACTGTCATATATGTAACAGAATATAAATGTGTAGAGTAAGGGTTAGTTCACACAACAACAGCCTCAGCTGCAGCAGAGGGGTATACGATGCTCTGAACCCATTTCAGTGGTCCATTGAGGTATTCTCACTGTATATGGAGTGGAGGAGTACCATATATCAGATTTATGGCAACACATCCGCTATCTATAGACTTTGTGATGGTCGGAAGTGTCTGTTGTGGTAACACAATGGACAAGCCTGTATCTGGTGAAAATGGGCCCATAAGGGCTATGGCCCACTAGAGCACTTTTAGCTGTGCTTTGGAATTGCAGGCAATTCCAACAGTACTAGACTAATGAAAGCCTATGGCCACAAACCCATAGGAGCGATCGCCATTAGGGATATTGCTATTGCGGGTCCCTGCAGCATATGAATGCTGCAAAATTGCTTTTCAATCACGGTGCGAATGCGATTGTGAAGCAATTTCACTACCCAAACCAAAAAAAAAATTGCAAATCACAATGGCTCTGCAAATGCAAGTCGTCCCCCCCCCCCCCCCCCCCCCCCCCAAAAAAAAAAAACACTTCCAAAAGTACTGGAAATTGTTGTACAAAATTCTAGCAAAATGCTGAGTGATTGCAGATAGTGGATTGCAAACGCAAGTGGGCACCTGGCCTAAAGGCACGAACCCACGATGCAACTTTTCACACAATTTTTCACGCAACTAGTGATTTCTTTGCACGATAAACAATTCTTTCCGTGGTTTCCCTACGTGGGTATATGTGCGCAATTAAATGAAAGATGTTTTGCGACACGTGGCGGTTATTGGATCTTAAAGAACCTCCTGCGCAAAGTGCTGCGATCGTTTGAACTCTCATTCCTGCTCGTCGTGTGCAGTTGCCTGTTCCTGCGGTAGGAAGATGGATTGGTGAATGCTTGTTAGTCGGGTCGCACCGCATGGGTTCCGCGATCCATCTGCTGGTGAGTATGTAGCTGAAGACAGTATGAGTCTCTTCTACATGTCTGCATTTTCTTCTGATAATTTTCTGCTATATACTCCTATCTGTTCTCATACCATCTTATGCCCATAGCAGACATACAATTCAGATTAGCACCTGTTCTGAAACTCTATGCAGGGCCAGGCCAAGGCAGAGGCGGGAGAGGCTCCTGCCTCAGGGAGCAGTGTAGCAGGAAGCACACAACTCACTCAGCTATCATTCCCCTACTGTATTTGAAGAAAATAAGAAAAAGGGATACATGGCAGTGACTGCAAGCCAAATAACTAGAGATTAAGGTGTTGGGGCTCCTGGAGCGCATCTTAGTCTAATAGCAATCAGTGTGTGGCAGCTGGGGTTGGAGGGATGGAGGGGTGCACTTTGGTGTCTCACCCTTGGGTGCTGGAGGACCTGTCCCGACTCTGACTCTATGTATAGACTTAATTTGCTATGTAACAATGTGCAGAGACCTTTAAAGTAAACAATCACGGGCTGTTCTAGGGTTTTATAATCATGTGTAAACTGCATCTCTTCATCAGTCTCTGGTTAGCAGCCCATAGACTGCACTCTCACAATCCTTGACAGATTTCAAACCTTGTAGGCATAGATTTCATGTTACTATGGTAAGAAATAGGAATACTTGGCTATTTCTGATAGTAGTATATGATCTTTTCACTGGTGCAACTTCCTGGTACACTAATCTTGGATTACAAGATAAAAACTAGAGAGTAAAATGGTTCTTATTTGTATTAACTTTGTTCCATTTCTGCTAGATTTATGCTTTGGATTTTCTTCCAGAGAGGATCCTTTATATGTACACTGCATGTATTCTCAGGTTTATTAAAGAACTATTAAAAGCAGATGAATCTATTTAATTGGATGCAGTTGGAATGAAACTTTTCTGTTTAGATTACTTAAAATTAGTAAATGCACATGAATAATTATTGTTTTTGTATGGATGCCCTTTTTAGTGAGGGGGTCAATGTAGGGTGGGCCGGCTTGTGGGAGGGGGGGGGGGGATGAGGAGCAGGGTACAAGGTAAAGGGTTTTGGTTTTGGTTCTCTTCTCTTTTTTTTTTTTCCTTCTTCTTTCTTTTTTATGTTGTCTGTATGAAGGCCCTCCAGACTCATGTTAGAGATAGGGGGGGGGGAGTGATAGAAGTAGGTTGGAAATAAGAGAGGGAGTGAAGGGAAATACGGAGGGGGGGGGGGGGGGGAGGACAGAGAGGAAGAATAGAAGTAGACCCGAATGAAAGAGGATAGACTGGGAAGAAAATTGTGTGAGGGAAAGAATTATGTAAACTGCCAATAGTGATCTAGAAAGGGGTTTATTATATTTGGATAATATAAATGCATGTACAGAAGCTGTAGATAATAACAATTTGTCAAAGCATGCCCCTATGCTCCCTCGGGAAGTGTTGTTTTTATGTATTAAGAATAACCCATTTGTGTTTTATGGGATATGAATGTTTAATGTATTTGTAAATCATGTTGATACTTAAAGAGTCTAAAAAAAAATAAAAAAAAAAATTAGTAAATGCGCACATAATTGCTAATTACAGGAGGTTATCTATTCGAAATACAGACGTTTCAAGCTAATGTTAGTACAGTAAAGGTATCAGAGATCATTCACAATTTCCATGCACAGTTTAAAGGGAACCTGAAGCAAGAGGGATATGGAGGCTGCCATATTTATTTCCTTTTACGGAATATCAGTTTCCTGGCAATCCTGCGGATCCTCTGCCTTTAATACTTATTGCCATAGACCAGGCATGAGCAAACTCGGCCCTCCAGCTGTTACGGAACTACAAGTCCCACAATGCATTTGCCTTTATGAGTCATGACTGTGGCTGTCAGACTTCGGCAATGCATTGTGGGACTTGTAGTTCCTTAACAGCTGGAGGGCCAAGTTTGCCCGTGCCTGCCATAGACCCTTAAGCATATGCAGACCAGGTGTCTGATATTACTGTCAGATCTGACAAGATTAGCTTCATGCTTGTTCCTGGCAGTATTCAGGCCCTACTGCAGCCAAACAGACCAGCAGGACTGCCAGGCAGCTAGTATTGTTTAAAAGGAAATAAATATGGCAGCCTCCATATACCTCTCACTTCAGGTTCCCTTTCAAGCGGTGATGTCGGACTTCAATCCTCAAAGGACGAGGTCCTCACACATATTTTTCACAGCTTAATTGATGGGACTGAATCAGGAAAGGTGTGGCTTATCAAGTGGATCACAGTTCTACATTTCTCCTAGATTCTCCATTTCTCAGGCCAAAGTGTGAGACCTAACAGTGCAGTCTCTGGCTACATGCTTAATCCCGGTACTCAAAGGGACCATATATATTTTATAAAATTGAGGTTTTCTGGGGCATAGCTAGAAGCTGGAGAAAACACATATGGCTTAACCAGTTCATCCCCAAGGGTTTTTACTCTAACGGACCAGAGCAATTTTCACTTGTCAGTGCTCCTCCCTTTTATTCCCTAATAACTTTATTACTACTTATCACAAGAAAATGATCTATACCTCATTTTTTGTAACATACCTCATTTTTTGTATACCTCATTTTTTGTTACTTGTAAACACAAGTGATCAGCTAGGCAGGGAAATAAATGGAAGAGGAGGAATATATTATATATTAAAGATAAAAAGAACTCCCAGCATTCAACTCTTTGGCACTGTTTGGCACTAGGGCCAGTGCTCCTAAAGTATGTGATAACTCCAAACCATAACAGCAGAAAAAGTTTTGAAGGAGGATTAGCATCTTTATCACTTAATACACTCAGACCAGTTGCTGTTGAAATTTGATTTTTATGGTGACAATACCGCTTTCAAGCAAACCTGGGGGAGTCCAGAGGCTTCTTGTAGAGCACCTAGTTCCAGAGAAGGGTCCTTTTTCATCTTCTGTCCACATCAATGGACAGAAGGGCAAACTTTATATTTCAATTATATAAACATTCCTTTTCTGTTTTAACAACTGAGGCGGAAGTTTGTCAAATTGCCTAAGATGAGAAACTTGTGTCAGGCTTATTAAAATGCACAATGGTGTTTGCTCATTAGTTTGCTGGCAGAATCTTATAATGCAAGCATTCCTAAAGATGAGGTCCATCAGCTCCTAACCAGAGCAACCTCCACCTACCTGACCCTCATGACATAGAAAACACAAGAGTGTGTAATGCTAATCAAATGATATATGACCTTATAATAGTGCCGTGTTTTCCTCTTCTGATGCACTTTTCCTGTTTATGTTTTATATGTGTTTGTCTGGGGAACGGGGGCTGAACAGTACATCACAGATGATAGTGCCATGACTCAGCTTAGACTATCACTATACAATAGTGACGATCATAATCAGCTAATTAAGATTATGCAAAATTTTGCATACATTTCCACTATTAAGCCTATACGAAATTACGATGTATAAATTCAATTGATTTCCTATAATCATTCGTAATGTAAATTTTCACGTCATTTTTACATCATTTCGTGCCGACAATAGTGGTGAATAGCAAAGTCCCCATACGTGCTATTGTCAACAAAATGGCTATATATGTGAAAGGACCACTATCGCCAAAAAAGTAGGCAGTTAAAATCTGACAGAAACGGGCCAGTCCATTCCCTCATGGGGGATTCTCAGGGTTTTCTTTGTTTTTAACAGCATTTCCTGTACAGCCGTTTAACTGCCAGAATACTAAGATATCAGACAGCCTCCCTACTCACTTGCACATTAATTTTGTGAGTAAGGACTTTGCAACTGCTGTTCAGGAAATGCTGTTGAAAACAAAGAAAACCCTGAGGACCCGTTTCCACTAGAGCAAATCTGCATGCAGATTTGAATCAATGGGCCTTTTTCCACTTGTCAGAAATTCTGTGCGGTGGATTGTGCAGAAAAAAATCTGCACAGCAGAGCCGTCAGAATTCACACACCGCAATGTTAGTGTGCGATTTGTCTGTAATGTAATTAATAGGAAAACACATGCGTTTTGGTTATGCAAATTCATGCGAATTCGCATATGTTTTCACGTAAAAGCAATGTAAAAGCACACAGGCACTGACATGGTTAAATTCGCATACTTACAAACAGATGCAAATTTTACCGCGTTTTCACATTCAAATTCGTTTTCACGTTTTTCAAAGGGAATCGCACCGCACTAGTGGAAACAGGTCCTGAGAATCCCCCATAAAGAGATGAACTGTCCCAAAACCTGTTGGTTCTGTCAGATTTCAACTGCCTACCTTTTTTGAGGTAGTAGTCCTTTAAGGAGAATAGTGCATACAAGTCAAAAAGACCTTGTAGAATTTTGTAAAAGACCTTGCAGTTTTTGAGAAAACCTTAAAAACTGCATTAAATGTCATTACGTCTATATTTCTCCTGGTGGAAGCAGCAAGTCTTTCCAAACAATAGAGGTAAGGCTTAACCCAGACCAACACAGCTTTTCAGTCAAAAGGATTTAACAGTTCAGTTGCTCTAGATGAGAGAGACCCAAAGTGTATTATTGGTTGTAAGGGAATTCTGCCCTACTTCTATTTCTCTTTGTTGATCTAACCCACATCTTATATCTTTCTACTGCTAAAATGGTATGAACAAGTTTATGTGTTAGTTTGAGTATAGCATATCCCTTTGTATTAACATGGGATCCTGCCTAGGCAATGACTATACCTGGCCCCAATTCTTATCTTGTTTATTACTATATCAGCCACTGCGTTGATTTTAATACTGTTTAATTTGTGTGTGACCAGCTGGTAATGTGCACCCCATTAGATTGGGAAATTAATCCTCTGTCTATGGACAATACCTAGGTCTACTTCAAGCCATTTAATGAAGTAAGATGTGGACTCATTATTTTGCAGTTGGTCTACAGTTTAGCTTTAGCTTCCATTCCTTCTAACTCTCCACTTTTCTGTTTCTTCAGGGTTCATCTCGTCTTGGCTAGAGATGGCTTAAACCTCCAATTTTCGGTTCACGAACCTAGGATGCGAACTTCCGCATAAGTTCAGTTCGTGCGAACTTTCGCAAACCGCAATAGACTTCAATGGGGAGGCAAACTTTGAAAACTAGAAACATTTATGCTGGCCACAAAAGTGATGGATAAGATGTTTCAAGGGGTCCAACATCTGAGTTTTTGCATGGCGGAGTGGGATACAAGCCAAAAGTCATGGGGAAAATTCTGGATTTGAAGCACAGCAGCGTTTTAAGGGCAGAAATCACATTGCATGCTAAATTGGAGGCCTAATGTGCTTTAAAACATCTTGCATGTGTATACATCAATCAGGGAGTGTAATTAGTGTACTGTTTGACACTGACATACCAAACTCACTGTGTAACGCACCGCAAACAGCTGTTTGTGCAGTGTTGGACTGGTGCGCACCATGGCGAGATTGCTCTTCCTCAGTGATATCAGGTAATGTCTGACTGCCTTATCAACTTTCGATGGTTCTTTTTCTACAGCTTAAATCTATTTTTTTTAAATAACTTTTTCTGCCGGCTGTTCAGTACCTTTAACGAGAATCTGTTATGGAGGGCAAGTCTGCCATTCATTCAACTGTGTAAAAAACTTTCAATGGTACTTTCTCAGTACCATGGTGACCACGGGTAATGGCCGGGGAATCAGGGTTCGATTCCAGTCTGGAGTGGGAGCCTGAGAAATGGCTACCTCCACACATCCAAGGAAGGTAGCAGGCATGGCATGCAAGTCCCGACTCAGGGAGGTAGTGACGAAAAAGACTCCTATTAGACCTACCGGTAATGGAGTTTCTGATTGGCATCCGGGACAACATGAGATCCGGTCCCGCCCCGGATCTGGGGAAACATAACCCCAAGAAGATTAAAAGCCCCCGCCCTCCCTCCAACCTCAGTGCGTCTGAAAGTAACTAACTATGTCAAAACACCAAGATGAAGGAAGGAAAAAAAAGAGAGAATAAACAACCTTCGTAGATGCTTAATATACCCCCCCCCCCCCCCCCCGTGCTCCTAATCGTCAAGGAAAGGTGCCTGACAGGAAAGGGAAGGGTTATAGCCGTTGTCCCGGATGCCAATCAGAAACTCCATTACCGGTAGGTCTAATAGGAGTCTTTCTCTAATTGCCATCCGGGACAACATGAGAGATAAGCGAGAAAGTCTTTAAAAAACTTAAAGACTCACCTAGGGAGGGACCACCGCCTGCAGCACCTTTCTGCCAAACGATTGATCTTGTTGGGACAGCACATCCACCCTGTAATGCTTGATGAAGGTCGATGCACTTGACCACGTTGCAGCTTGGCATATTTGGTGAATGGTGGCTCCTGCTCTCTCTGCCCATGAAGTGGATAGTGACCGGGTAGAATGGGCCTTAATGTTAACTGGTACTGGGCAATTACTACTCTCATATGCCAAGGTAATAACCTGCCTTACCCATCTGGCAATTGTTTGTCTTGAAGCCTGCATACCCCTATTCTTCCCTGCAAATAGTACTAGTAAACTGCTGGATTTACGAAATTCTCTTGACCTCTTTAAATAAACCAACAGCGACCTTCTTACATCTAAACAATGGAAACCTTCCTCTTTCTCCCCCGAAGGATTGGAACAAAAAGAGGGCAGAATAATCTCCTGAGCTCTATGGAATTCCGACGTGACCTTAGGTAAATAGGCCGGGTCTGTCCTCATCCTAACACTATCGGAACATATAATTAGGAAAGGGTCTTTAATAGATAAAGCGTGTAGATCACTTAGCCGTCTAGCCGACATGACTGCAATCAAAAAGGCTAGTTTAAGAGTCAAAAATTTTATGTCAATTTTCTCGATCGGTTCAAAGGGGGTTCTTATGAGGCCATTAAGAACAAGGGATAGATCCCATTGCGGAAAGATTTTCTGCTTGACTGGTGTAGATCTTTGTAAGGCTTTAAAGAAACTTTTAACCAACTCCTCCTGTGCCAGGTGTCTATCTAAAAGAATAGATAATGCTGAACACTGTACCTTTAGTGTACTGGGTGCTAGTCTCATATCAAATCCGTCCTGTAAGAATTCTAACACTGAAGGAGTAAAATTCTTATCCCTGGAACGAGATGAACACCACGCTAAATATACCTTCCATACTTTACGATAGATTTTCTGAGTCACCGGCTTTCTACACTTCAGGAGCGTCTCAATAACTTTCTCAGGAAGCCCTTTGTTCCTCAAAATCACCCTTTCAGGATCCATGCGGCCAGTTTGAACAAGTGGGGCCTGGGATGCAGTAGAGGACCCTGCATTAGTAAGTCTGGACGAACTGGTAGCAGAAAAGGTGGGCTCATTGCCATCCTTAGCAGGGCTGCATACCATGGCCTTTTTGGCCAAAAAGGAGCTACGAGAATCAGTTTCCCTGATTCTTCCTGAAGCTTCACCAAAACCTGCGGAAGCAGAGCTATAGGGGGAAAAGCATAACTCAGGTTGAACCCCCATGGTAAACTTAGGGCATCCAGCCCCAGAGACCCCTGGCCCTTGTGTAGGGAGAAAAATTGTTTTACTTTTGCGTTTGCTGGGGAAGCAAAAAGATCGATCTCCGGGGTCCCAAATTTCTCTATTATCATTTGGAATACCTCCGGATGTAACTCCCACTCTGCTTGACTGACCTGCTGGCGGCTCAAAAAGTCTGCTTCTATATTGAGAATTCCTTTTATGTGAACCGCCGTTAAGGATAGAACTCGCGATTCCACCCAATTGAAAATTTCCGACGCGAGAAACATCAGATCCCGAGATCTTGTGCCTCCCTGCTTTGATAGATATGCCACCGTGGTGACGTTGTCCGAGAAAATCAACACATGATTTCCCTGTATTAGAGATTGAAAAGATTGAAGCGCTTTCTGAACCGCCAGCAACTCCCTGAAATTGGAAGATTTCTTTCTTATCAAGGGAAGCCAATCCCCCTGGGCATGAAAACCTTCTGTTGTTGCTCCCCAGCCCCAGGAACTTGCGTCCGTAAAAATTTTCACTGGACTGGCCTGTCTCCAGACTCTCCCACTGTTCAGGTTCTCGAGACTCAGCCACCAAACTAGACTGTTTGACTGTTTCTGGAATCGAGATTGATCCCTCTAGTGACTCTTGAGATTTGTCCCAGTTGTCTAGAAGAAGGGCTTGTAGTTCCCTGCCATGGAACTGTGCCCAAGTCACTGCTGGCATTGAAGAGGAGAACAGACCTAGTATTCTCATGATCTGCCGAAGTGAACAAACCTCCTGGGTGAGAAGTTTCTCCACCTCGGATTGAACTCTCACAATCTTTTCCGATGGAAGATAAATCTTCATGTCTAAAGAGTTTATCCTGTACCCCAGAAAGGTGATCTCCTGGAAAGGTGTCAGGTTGGACTTTCCGTAATTTATAATCCAACCTACTTGAGTCAAGATCTTGATTACAATGTCCCTGTGACATAAAACCAAATCCTCTGTCTTTGCAAAAATTAGAAGATCGTCCAGATACGGGACGATCGATATACCCTGTAATCTCAAATCCTTCATGACCTCTGCTAATACTTTTGTAAAAATTCGTGGGGCAGATGCTATCCCGAAGGGAAGCGCCTGGAACTGGAAATGACGCAATTGGGAGCCGACCCTGATTGCGAATCTCAAAAATCTCTGATGACCTGGAAAAATGGGTATGTGCAGGTAGGCATCCTGGAGATCTATTGAAACAAAGAACTCCTTGCCCTGTAATAGTGCTCTTACAGAATAGATGCTTTCCATCCTGAACTTTTTGTAAATCAAAAATGGATTGAGAGATTTAAGATTCAGAATAAATCTGAATTTCCCGTTGGCCTTCTTTACCAAAAAAAGTGGGAGTAATACCCCTGGAATACCTCTTCCTGGGGGACTGGCAAAATTACCCTTTTCTCTAATAACTTCTGAATCTCTGATTCCAGGCCCCATGCTTTCTCTGGGTCCTTTGGAAAGGGATTCACAAACTTCCTGTGAGGGGGAGTCCTTGAAAACTGAAGCCGGTAACCCCGCTTTATAATTTGAAAAACAAAAGGATCTGGGTTTAACCTTTCCCATTCCGAACAAAAATAAATTAGTCTCCCCCCCACTGGTAATGAGTCATTTATTGGTTTTGGGGGGCTCAGTCTTCCCGAGAGTGAACCCACCTCTACCTTTCCCTCTAGAAAAGGACCATTTCTTCTGCACATTCCTATTTTTCGGTTGATCAGAAGACTGTTTATTAGGGACAAAAGGTTTCCTCCCTTTAAAATTTCACTTTTTATTCGGGAACTGCTTGCCCTTTTCTGCTGAACGAGATAGAACCTCATCAAGTCCAGAACCGAATAAGAGATTCCCCTCAAACGGGATTGAGCATAATTTATTTTTAGACGTCTGGTCTCCTTCCCAGGTTTTTAGCCACACTGCTCTTCTAGCAGCATTAACGAGAGCTGTAGTACGCGCCGAAACCCGAATGAGCTCAGTAACCGAATCCGCTAAAAATGCCACTGCCCTCAATACTACTGGTAGTGAGGCTGCATAATCTTTCAACGGAACTCCCTTAGCAATCTGTTCGAATAAATTATCCATCCAGATTCTAAAGGTTACGTGCGATACAAGTGGCTGAGATTCCTGGGATAAAACCAAACGCCGCCGATTCCCATGCTTTTTTAAGTAGGGAATCAACTTTCTTGTCCATTACATCTTTGAGAACCCCCGTATCCTCAAAGGACAAATCAGCGTCCTTGGAATACCTCGACAAGGATGCGTCTAATTTTGGGCATTTTGTCCATTTTTCAATATCAGACTGTTCAAAGGGATACTTCCTTGTAGCTGATTTGGGGATGAACAAAGGCCTCTCCGGGTTTTGCCACTGCGAGGTGATAATATCCTGGAGGGTCTTATGGATAGGGAACACTCTACCCTTAGACTGACCTAAACCCGAACATACCTGGTCCTGCGGGGTTAATTCAGGAACTGGTTCCTTAATTTGCTCTGTGGTGTATACAGCCTTAAGTAACTCAGAAGATTCGTCCGGAGAAAATAAAAATCTCGGAGTCTTAACCCTCTCCTCCTTTTCTGAACCCTCTGAATGAGGCTGTTCCCCTTCCTCGTGAGAGACGGACACCCCCTCCTCCTCCTCCTCCTCTTCTTCCTCTCCCTCCTCCTCCTCTGCACCTAAACCTTCAAAAAGGGTGGAAGGGGGGGGGGGGGGGGGCAAAAACCCTGAGGAGGATCCTGGAAGGGGTTCAGTTGCTTGTGGTACAAAGGATTCTTTAAATTTGTCCAAAGTCTCCTGCATATTCCTGTTAACTACCTCCATTACCCCCTTTAAAATATCTGATGAATAGGAGGATACAATATCATCGGTACAGGACTGACACAAATTCTTTGGGGCTTCTAAAGCTATCTTGCTGTTACACAAGCCACATCTCTTATAAGTCTTAACTTGTCCAGCAGCCTTAGGATCAGTCTTTGTCTAAACACATAAAAAGATAGAAACAGACAAAAAGACCTGATAAGCCATCAATGCTGAGTAAGTAAGGTAACCAAACCTGTCCTCCACTGGAGGGCTTACCGTACTTGACCCTGATGGCTGGACTTGCCCGGAGGATTTTGCAGTCAGACCTGCCGCCTCAGAGTCTCGCTGCTGCGGCTGCTGTGGCTGCTCTCCCTTCTGCGACATCCTCCTCTCCGTAGCCCCACTGCGGAGATAGTGCAAGTGAGACGGAGACGCCAGGAACACGTTTCACTCTTCCTGGGTCTCCTCAGTCCGCCCCCTTCCGGCCGTCAGCCAGCTGACGTCATCACCATGCGCCGGACAGAGCGCGGATGCGCCTTGCAGAGCCGGCTCTGAAGGGGAACGCTCAGCATGTCGGCCATACGCTACATAGAGGCCGCATGCCGGATTAGCCGGAGGATCGTAGCCGGCGTTGCCTCCTGCGCTGCCCAGGCCACCACCTCCCAGAACGAACTCACACACTGGTGAGTAATATATAACAAAAAAATAAAAAGCTGGAGCTTCTCTTCTTAGGTGTTTCCGACACGGAAACACAGATGAACTGAGGTTGGAGGGAGGGCGGGGGCTTTTAATCTTCTTGGGGTTATGTTTCCCCAGATCCGGGGCGGGACCGGATCTCATGTTGTCCCGGATGGCAATTAGAGAAATAACAATACAGGAGGACTTTTGGGGCCCTGTTGTATATGAAATGAATCAACTTTAAATCCTTTAAAAAGAATCTCTTATAGAGGGCAAGTCTGCTATCCATTCAAGTGAAAGGTATGCAATGACTGCCAGGTATAATACAATGTGCAGTCACAGATGAAGGGATAGCTGCAAACAGCCGTTTGTGTAGTGATGACCGTGCTGGACTGGTGCGCACCATGACGAGAGTGCAGGTGATGGCGGCTCTCCAGCCCATATGGTCACCGGGTTGAGGTAGCTCAATGACAGAACAGTGACTGTCCAGGTGATCAAATTTAGTCTGTCCACAATGCAGCAACAACCTTACTATCTTGGGTGTGCACCCCCCTCCCCCCCCCCCCCCCCGCCTGAGACACTCATATAGCCATCGGTCATTGCTTCATTGTGATACGCAACCCCCTTCACTGCGGCAAGGTAACGATCATGAAGGGGAATCGACACATGTACATGCCTTTTGTTTTGAGGTTGCAGCTGCAGTGCAGCCAGAAAAATTAGGCAGGCATGTACACACCAGAAAAATTATTATAGTGGCTGCTACTAGCAGCGGCCTTAAAAATTCAGGAATCTGCCTGGAGTCCTGGACCCTGTTGGTGGTGGCGGAGAAGGCAGTCAAGCGGCCTGCAGGCAGAGATGCTGTGTGGGGAGCGACTTAGTCTTGGGGCAGGCAGCCAGTCACACGGCGTGCAGGCAGAGATGCTGTGTGTAGGGACTGACTTAGTCTTCGGCCGGACAGTAGCCCTCTGGGATCCATGCCTTGTGAACTAGGCGACTTCTCTTCTCAGTGACAATGCCTCCAGCTGCGCTGAAGGTCCTTCCTGACAGGATGTTTGAGGCAGGGCAAGACAGAAGTTGGATGGCAAATGACAGCTCTGGCCACAGGTCAAGCCTGCGCATCCAGTAGTCCAGGGGTTCATCACTGCTCAGAGTGTCTACATCCAGACTTAAGGCCAGGTAGTCGGCTACCTGCCGGTCGAGGCATTGGTGGAGGGTGGATCCGGTTGGACTAAAGAATGTCCACATGTCCAACATCACCATGAGAATGCTAGAGCGTCCTGTCCTTGCCTGCATGGACATGGGAGAAGGATTACTGGCAGTGGTACCCTTACTCCGTTGTGCTGTGACATCACCCTAAGGCCCCGTTCAGACTGCAGAACGCGGACTGCAACGCATGCGGACCGCAACGCGTACGAACGCATGCCATTCGCGTTCGTATGCGTTGCGTGGCTGATCCCATCACTGAAAAGTGAATGGGACAGCCATGCGTTTTTACAAAAAATGCATGCAGCATGCGTTCCCGGACCGCACAGGTCCGGAACGCATGCAGTGTGAACATCAGACATTGCACTCTATGCAATGTCTGATGTCGTGCGTGTCGGCCACCTGCACGCGTTTCCAAAACGCAGCTGGAAACGCGTGCAGTGTGAACGGGGCCTTAAACGCACTGTAAAGCATAGTTGCCAGCTTGTTTTGCAAGTGCTGCATCCTTTCTGCCTTCTGGTGAGTTGGAAACATTTCCGCCACTTTGTGCTTATACCGAGGGTCTAGTAGCGTGGCCACCCAGTACAGCTCATTCCCTTTGAGTTTTTTTTATATGGGGATTCCTCAACAGGCTGGACAGCACAAAAGATGGCATCTGCACAAATTTGGATGCAGATGTACTATCCATCTCCTCTTGCTCTTCCACAGTGATGTCAGGTAAGTTCTCCTCCTCCCCCAGCCACGAACAATACCACGGGAAAGTTGAGCAGCACAAGCCCCCTCCTCAAAAAAAACCCCACCTTCCTCATCTGACTCCTCTTCCCCACCTGACTTCCTCCTCCTCCCCCAGTGCTCCCGCAGGTATTGAGGAAACATCTGGTTCTGCTGAGAATTGATTCCACAACTCTTCCTCCTGTTCCGGTTCACGCTCCTCCACAGCTTGATCCACCACTCTATGCACGGCACGCTCCAGCAAGTAAGCATATGGGATCAAGTCGCTGATGGCGCCTTCACTGCAACTCACCAGGTTTTGTCACCTCCTAAACAGCCGCATGAGCCTGTAGTCATTTCGCATGAGTGTCCAGTACTTCGGCCAGAACATCCCCATCTCCCCAGAGCATGTCCTTTGACTGTAGCTGTAGAGATACTGTTTGTTGGCTTTCTCCTGTTGTAGCGTTGAATTCCAGCGAGTCGGGCTATCGCAAATCAAGCGTCTCACCGCCAGTTGTTTCTCCGCTGAATATCGGCAAAGCGTTCCATGGCCATGTAAGACCACCTGAAATGCCCACACACCTTCCTGGACTGCTTCAGGACGTCCTGTAAGCCTGGGTACTTACACACAAATCTCTGAATTATTAGATTCAGCACATGTGCCATGCAGGGTACGTGTCAACTTTCCCTAGTTCAAAGCCAAAATGGGATTGCTGCCGTTGGTGCGGAGTCAGCCACCGATCCACCTGCTTGTTCAGAGCAGCCAGGAGAGCTGCTCCAGTGTGACTCTCCGCTTTGAGGCAAGACATGTCTAAGATGTCTTGACACCGTCGTACCTGGCATTCAGCATAGGCTCTGGGTAGCTGGGGCTGTGTAGCTGGAGAGGAGATCGCAGCACCAGTAGAGTTGAACTGCCACTCAGCCAAGGAGGAGGAGGACAACAGCAAAGAGGAGGTGGCAGCAGGCCTGCCTGCAAGCCGTGGAGGTGTCACAACGAGGTCTGCTGCACAGCCACGTACTCATTGCTTGCCATCGGTCACCAGGTTGACCCAATGGGCTGTGTAAGTAATGTACCTGCCCTGACCGTGCTTGGCAGACCAGGCATCCGTGGTCAGATGGACCCTTGACCCAACACTGTGTGCCAGAGATGACACCACTTGCCTTTCAACTCTATGGTACAGTTTGGATATCGCCTTTGAGAAATAATTTCAGCCTGGTATCTTCCACTGCGGTGTCCCAATGGCCACAAATTTTCGGGAGGCCTCAGAGTCCACCAGCTGGTATGGTAACAGCTGGCGAGCTAACAGTTCCGCCAAGCCAGCTGTCAGACGCCGGGCAAGGGGGTGATTGGCCAACATTGGCTTCTTCTGCTCAAAGATTTCCCTCACGGACACCTGGCTGCTGCTGTGGGCAGTGGAGCATGAACTGCTCAAGGTGAGAGGCGGAGTGGAGGAGGGTGGCTGTGATTGTGAAGGTTGAAGATGATGCACCTGAAGGAGGAAGAGGAGAAGGAGGGTGGCTTTGCTTTTGTGTGTTGCTGTTCCTCAGGTGGTCTTCCCATTGCAGCTTGTGCCTTTTCTCCATGTGCCTTCGTAAGGCAGTTGTCCTTACACGGGTGTTGGCCTTTCCACGGCTTAATTTTTGGTGGCAGAGAGAACAGATGGCATTGCTCTCATCTGAGGCAGACACACAAAAAATGTCCACACCTTTGAGCCCTGGGGGGTAGGCACTATGGTGGCGTCAGCAGCTGACGTTGAAGGGCATGTTGGCTGGCGGTCCATAGGTGGCGATACATGGCACCGGACACTGCCACCAGCTGTTTCTGACAAGCTTCCCCTGCTTCTTTAAGCAACTCATCTCCTCCTACTTTTCTCTGACTCCCCCTCTGAACTGTCCCCTTGGTCATCTTGTCTATTAGGATCCCACATGGCATCCATGGCAGTATCATCATCATTATAATCATCCTCCCCAGCTTCGCTTGCATCAGATACCTCCAAAACTGCACCAACAGCAGGTACTTCATCATCCTCCTCCTCACAGGTTACGTCCATAGTGTCGCCTAACTCAGACATATGAGGTGGTGCAACTTGCTTAGCACCTTCATCTTGTTGTAACAATAATGGCTGTGAATCAGTGAATTCCCCACCAAATAACTCTTGCAAAGTGTCAAATGCAGCAGATGTGGTGCTTGCAGTAGCGCTGGTGGCTGCGGAAGATGAGGTGTTCTGTGTTAAATAGTCAACCACGTCCTGACAATCTTGGGAGTTGATAGGACATGCCTTCTTCTGAGCACTGTACTTTGGTCTAGGGCCGCACGAAATCACATCAGCACGACCTCGAACAGACCTGCCGGGTGGCCTGCATCTGGGTCTGCCTCTGCCTGTTATTTTGTCCATATCGGGGCGGATGAAGTGAAAGGTATGCACTGACTTGACTAATACAATGTGCAGTTACACAGGTGCAGTGAAAGGTATGCAGTGACTGGTATTACAATACAATGTGCAGCTGTCACACAGGTGCAGTTAACAGGTATGCACGGACTGTTGCAAATATGCAATGATTAGTATTACAAATGTACAGCTGCCTCACACACACACACACACACACACACACACACACACACACACACAGTGAACAGGTGCAGTGACTGGTGGTATATAACACTGCGTGCGCTCACGTAGGTAGGTGCACTGCACAGGTAGGTATGCAGTGATTGGTATTACGAATGTGCAGCACACACACACACACACACACACACACACACACACACACACACACACACACACACACACGTACCGTGAACAGGTGCAGTGACGGGTGGTATCTAACAATGCGTGCGCTCTTGTAGGTAGGTGCACTGAACAGGTAGGTATGCAGTGATTGGTATTACATATTGTAACAATGTGTGGTGTTTGGTGCACACTCAGAGTATTCAGATTGTTGGTGATCCGCAGTATCACCAATAATGCTGATATATCCGATTATGTGGCGATCTGCGGAATCGCCAATAATGCGGATATTTATTTATAACTCTGGATACCGGGTATAACGACAGTGGAAAACCCACCACACTGATATCTTTAAGAGGACTGGCTACCTCTAAAAGAGAAACGCAGTGTGTGCGATTCTGCGACTAGATGACGTAACGCTAGAATCGCGTTCCCCAGCAGCAATGATATACTGGGGAACCACTGAGACCTCCGCAAGGAGGGATTCAGCAGAATAAACCCTTTAGTGGGAGAACCACTAAAGGGGGCAAAGTCAGACGGAAACGGTTCGGTAACAAACTGGCTGCGAGGTACCGAATCGTGAAACAGAGAGCAGAGTCAGAAATCTAGCCAAGGTCAGTAACGGAAATCAGATAGGCGGAGGTACAAAGTCAGAAAGCCGACCTCGTAGTGAAATAGACAAGCAGAGGTTCGGCGACGGGAGATCAGAAAATGGCACAGATAACAATAGTGCTTGCGAATATATTGGCAAAACCAATATATGTCGCAGATCAGGAAAATAATAAATCTGACTGTTGTGGGCTAGTTACGGCAAGCCGCACTTGGCCCACGATGGTACTGACTGTCAGATCACTATCTGGCTGACTATTAGATCAACTGACCGGCTGACTATAACAGCGATCAGGTTACATACAAATATACAATAATCAGGAAAACAACAAAGACTGACTGATGAGAGACAGGAGCCTTGCTCCAGCTAGGACTGTCTCTCTCGGATCTAGCTAAGGTCTGAGTGCTATCACAAAGTAACGCTTACTGCAGACAACTTGCAACTGACAGAATGCCTGCTTTTATACTGTGCTGGGCTCAACCAGCCCGCCCAGCCAATCAGCCAATCACAACACAATTCAAGGACCTTGCAGCACAGCTCAAGGACCTTACTGAGGTCAGCTGACCAGCTGGTCAGCTGACTCTCCTTCTAAGAGTATAAAAGGCTTTATTGCACACGCGCACAGCCCCTACGGGGTCCAGACTGGATTGAGGATAGCGTTGGTGTGTGGCAGACCCTGAGGCCTGTGAGGGAAGAACCGGACCACAGCATCGACATAAAGTACGCCGAGAGGCCTGTGGCCGAACGGTGGATGCGGATGTTTCTCCGCGTTCCGCATGCGACCATGTGGTGGATGGTGCCGCTGATGCGGATGCGGACGCGGACAAACCTCCGCGTTCCGCTTGCTGAATGCAGTCAGGCCGCCGTCTTATGACACATATGTGCAGGTATTACGCGTGAGTGAAAAGGCTGATGCTGCCTGCCTTTTATAAGGAGGGGGGGGGGGCTCCAGGAGGCTACCCTGTGTCTGCTGACTGTGATGTAGAGGGTCAAAGTTGACCCTAATGATGTAGTATGAGGGTGGGTCGAACTCGCATATAGTTCGCTGTTCACCGCAAACGCGAACCACCGAAGTTCGCACGAATACGGTTGCATGCGAACCGTTCAGGTCATCTCTAGTCTTGGCCCTCTGGGCTGGCTCCTTCTATGCCCTTGGCCCTTTTTCTACAGTATAACAACTCCTAACATCAAAATGTCAATCTCAGACTATTATTTCACATACTTTACAAGGCATTAATTATCCTTTAATTATCCTCAGAAGAAAATTCCTTTAAATCATGTGTATCTCACATTCTGCCTGCAGGAGATGAGACTAACAAACCGGTTCTCCTTGTTACCCGAGTTATCATTGTCCGGCAGTTTTTAAAGCATGTGTGACAGACAAGGAATGAGGTGTGTTAATTGCCTTGTGGCCAATATTCCCTTTAAGTGTAACTGGCAGATTGAGGATTCAGTCCACAAGGATCTAATACTGATTGGTGTTTGTTTTGTTTGAAGCTCTCTCTTAACTAAAAAGTAACTTACTACGCATTGCGGCATTACAAAGAGAAAGGTCTTCCTATCTTCTGCAAGTGGTAGAATGTCAGTAAAAGGATGTGAATTCTGGCTGGAGGATGTAGTTACTGAACTGTATCAAAAATCTTAGTAACCTCCACCTATACTTTTAATTGGGCCACTTCATACACAGACTACTTAAACTTCAGATTTAAGCCTTATTTCTTAGGTCCAGCACTTTGACTGCAATTGCATGTCTCCAGAGCCTGTAGGGGCCCTCCAAGGTGTCTCCCTCAACTTACCTGTGCTCTCTGAGGACCCTGGCATGGGGCAATGAAGGACTGACAGAGGAGTGCACCCGTCAGGAAAGGCAAGATGCTTGCAGGGGCCTCAAGGGCACAGTTAAGTTGGGGTGTGATGTGGGGGAGCCAGCTAAAGGGGCCCCGGGGGTAGGGGGTAAATTTGGCTGTAACAAAGGGCCCCTAATGCCGCTTTTTGGTTGGGGGGCCTCCAGGTTAATCATGCCCAGGGGCCCCACTGTTACTAGAACCGGCCCTGCTTATTTTAATGTACGGTAACTACTGCCCACTGCTCAAAGTGATTGACAAACTACTCAGTTTGCTTTCCTCCCTAAACCTTGTGTTTGGGGCATATTTACTCTTTAAAAGTGATCCTGCTCCACATATTCAACCCTACTATGTTCCAATGAATCTCAATATTCACTCTATATTTTTGTGAAATGGAAGGTTGGCTTGGTAGTTCCGATCTACAATTATCAAGTAGCACAAAAATCCTGTTAATGGCACCCCTTTCACTGCAAAATATTATTTGATTTCCTTTCTGAAGCTACAGTAAAAATATTGAGATAGTAAACTTACTTTCCCTTGTTACCTAGGCTAGATTTTTAGTGCATGGTGCAGCAGGAAAGCTATAGAACATTTAGGCTGCTTTCACAGTGGGACGTTACAGGCGCACGTTAGTGCAGCCTGTAACGCTCCCCAAACGCACAGCAATGTAACACAAGTGGGCTGTTCACAGTGCCCATGTTGCGTTACATGTAACGCTGCACATTGTAGTGAAAGTGCAGCATGCTGTGCGTTCTGACTGTTTGCACATGCTCAGTGGGGGGCGGAGAGGAGGCGGGGAGATGCCACTACAGTAGCCGTGCACATGGCTACTTAATATGCACTGCACTGGCGGCCGCTGATTGGCCGGCGGGACCACTTGATGCGGAGTGTCTCGCTCCGCATCACGTGGTCCCCCGGCCAATCAGCGCCACTATGGGAGACCTTATGCGGATAGAGCCGCCTAACGCGGCTCACTCTAACGTCCTCTCCCGCACCAGCAGGCAGGGCCGGTTTAAGCAACAATGGGGCCCCAGGGCAAAGTAAACCTGGAGGGGCCCCCCAACATATACCCCGGAACAAAAATCGGCATTAGGGAACCTTTTTTGCAGCTGGTATAGTCAGGGTGTGAAGTCCCAATCGGCCGGAGCTCCACATTCTGGCTATCCCAGCCTGCATGGGGGACAAGGGGTTAAAAAGTTTCAGGAGGGGGGACCCCACATAATTTTTTTTTTTTTTTTTTTTAATTCCCACACTCTAAACATAAAAAAAAAAAATGGGAAAATAGGAAAAAATGCCAGGGATCTTCATCTACCATATTGCGGCTGTATAGCGATCCCTGGCCAAAGCGCTGCGGCTGCGTATGGACCCCCTGGAAACCCTGTCAGGAAATTTATTGCGCTTTCGTTTGATGCATGTAAAATTACACTACCGTTAGGTTTGCTACTAAAAGTGACATTTACCGCATTTAAAAGTATACTTTTTTCCTTCGAAACTTTAAAATCGATTTTCTCAAAAACTATAAGGTCTTTTTGAAAAATCGTTTTTTCCTCCTATTCCTAATATTCTCCTTAACATATCCTGCAAATTTAGGGTTTCTAGCATTTAAGGTGGATTTGTTATTAACCATTAAAGTCGGCAGGTTTTTAAATGTGTTTTTTTTTCCCCTTTGAAAATTTAAAATCGATTTTCTCAAAAACTATAAGGCCGATTTGATAATTGTTTTTTCCTCTTGTAGCCACTGGGGGCCCCTACAAGCTCTGGTGCCCTGGGGCAGCTGCCTCCTTTGCCTCTATGGTAGCGCCGGCCCTGCCAGCAGGCATTGCGTTAGGGGACTTTATGCGACCATAACGTCCCCTATAACGCAACGTCTTAGTATGTAAGTAGCCTTAAAGTACACCTAAACTAAGAGGTGTATGGAGGCTGGCATATTTATTTCCTCTTAAACTATACCAGTTGCCTGGCAATGCTGCTGAGCTCTGGCTGCGGAGTAGAGATGCTCATTTGAATTTAGCAAAATTGACTGCAATTTTCGCCCAATCACAGCACCTGGAAGCATTGGACCAATCAGAGAATGCAGAATTTCTCTGCAAAAGTTTCTGGTAAGTAATTTTAAACCAATCACAAGACTCTGGTACTACCTACTTGGCCTGAAATGTACGTGGTATTCTGATTACCGTGGTAACAAATTCTGCATTCTCTGATTGATCCAATATTTCAGAGTCAACCTGGAAGTATACGCAATACTGGTATTAAATAAAAATACAGGGAGTGCAGAATTATTAGGCAAGTTGTATTTTTGAGGAATAATTTTATTATTGAACAACAACCATGTTCTCAATGAACCCAAAAAACTCATTAATATCAAAGCTGAATATTTTTTAAAGTAGTTTTTAGTTTGTTTTTAGTTTTAGCTATTTTAGGGGGATATCTGTGTGTGCAGGTGACTATTACTGTGCATAATTATTAGGCAACTTAACAAAAAACAAATATACCCATTTCAATTATTTATTTTTACCAGTGAAACCAACATAACATCTCAACATTCACAAATATACATTTCTGACATTCAAAAACAAATCAATGACCAATATACCTTTCTTTGCAAGGACACTCAAAAGCCTGCCATCCATGGATTCTGTCAGTGTTTTGATCTGTTCACCATCAACATTGCGTGCAGCAACAACCACAGCCTCCCAGACACTGTTCAGAGAGGTGTAATTTTTTCCCTCCTTGTAAATCTCACACTTTATGATGGACCACAGGTTCTCAATGGGGTTCAGATCAGGTGAACAAGGAGGCCATGTCATTAGTTTTCTTCTTTTATACCCTTTCTTGCCAGCCATGCTGTGGAGTACTTGGACGCGTGTGATGGAGCATTGTCCTGCATGAAAATCATGTTTTTCTTGAAGGATGCAGACTTCTTCCTGTACCACTGCTTGAAGAAGGTGTCTTCCAGAAACTGGCAGTAGCACTGGGAGTTGAGCTTGACTCCATCCTCAACCCGAAAAGGCCCCACAAGCTCATCTTTGATGATACCAGCCCAAACCAGTACTCCACTTTGCTGGCGTCTGAGTCGGACTGAAGCTCTCTGCCCTTTACCAATCCAGCTACGGGCCCATCCATCTGGCCCATCAAGACTCACTCTCATTTCATCAGACCATAAAACCTTAGAAAAATCAGTCTTGAGATATTTCTTGGCCCAGTCTTGACGTTTCAGCTTGTGTGTCTTGTTCAGTGGTGGTCGTCTTTCAGCCTTTCTTACCTTGGCCATGTCTCTGAGTATTGCACACCTTGTGCTTTTGGGCACTCCAGTAATGTTGTAGCTCTGAAATATGGCCAAACTGGTGGCAAGTGGCATCTTGGCAGCTGCACGCTTGACTTTTCTCAGTTCATGGGCAGTTATTTTGCGCCATGGTTTTTACACACGCTTCTTGCGACCCTGTTGACTATTTTGAATGAAAAGCTTGATTGTTCGATGATCACGCTTTAGAAGCTTTGCAATTTTAAGAGTGCTGCATCCCTTTGCAAGATATCTCACTATTTTTGACTTGCACACTTGATATAGGGTGTTGATGTCATTAGACCACACCCCTTCTCATTACAGAGATGCACATCACCTAATATGCTTAATTGGTCGTAGGCTTTCGAGCCTATACAGCTTGGAGTAAGACAACAAGCATAAAGAGGATGATGTGGTCAAAATACTCATTTGCCTAATAATTCTGCACTCCCTGTATGATAAGCAGCAAAAAGTCTAGAACTGGCCCTGCATGTTGGCGTGTGTGTGTGTGTGTGTGTGTGCGTGCGTGCGTGTGTTAGGCCTGAAAGATAAATCGAATTTAAATCGAAATCGCGATCACCAAGATCACAATTTCGGAATCGTCAAAGCGGCAATTATCGCGATCACATCATTTCCACATGGGGGAAGTTTGAAGAAGTGTGCTTGGCAAAACTCTGGGTTCCTGTATGTCACATGACATACAGAAAGTATTCCGTGCATTAGAAGCTATGTCCAGAACTGATGCAGCTTGGGGGACAGAGGAGGCACAGAGAGACACAGAGAGAAACAGAGCAGGCACAGAGACACAAAGGGGGCAAGAGAAAGACCCAGAGGAGGCATAAAGAGGCAAAGGGGGCACAAAGAGACAGAGGAGGGAACAACTAGGCAAAGAGGGGGAACAAAGCTTGATTGGAAGGAAACCGTGAATCGAATCGAAATCGCAATTTCAGACAGAAATCGCTCAATTCAATTTTTTCCTAAAATCGTTCAGGCCTAGTGTGTGTGTGTGCGTGCGTGCGTGCGTAAGTAAGGAGGGGTGGGGGGCTGTTTTGTACACAATCATTCATAGAGAGGGTGGAACGGAGGAAATAGCCCTGTAGCAAATATAGACCTGTCAGTTATCACAGGGATTCCTCACACACTAAGGGCTCGTTTCCACTATTGCGGTGCGGAATCGCCTGGATTCCACCGCTGATGAAATCGCATGCAGATGCGATTCCGCACGTGTTTTTTGCCACGAATTTGCATGCGAATTCGCATAGGTGAGCGTATATGCGATTTTAACCATGTCACTGCCTGTGTGAATTTACATTGGTACCTATGCGAATTCGCGGCAAAAAATGCATGGGGAAAACGCATGCGATTTCCCTATTAAATACATTGTGTGCGATTCGCCTGCATTCCACACGCAGGCAAATTCTGCAGGGTGTTCCGTGCAGATTTTCTCCGCACAATAAAACACTCCCGCAGACGCATAAGTGGAAACAGGCTCATTCACTTATATTGTCTATGCGAATCCGCATACGCAAGATGCATGTGGATTCGCGATAGTGGAAATGAGGCCTAACACTCCACCCCTCCATTTAGTCCCTGTAATTTATAAGTACTACAAATCATACAAAGCTATATTTTATTCAATACCTCCTGCAAGAAGCATATACATGTGTTCAACTTGGAATTACTTAGCCAATCAGAGGACTGACACCAAGGGGGAAAAAAAAAAAAAAAAAAAAAAAAAGAGGATTTCTCAGAAAACGGAAAAATTGCCAGACATCGCAATTTTCACGGAATCAGAAATCGGCATTTCCGACAGAGAGGCTCTGTTGTTCCTCAGCGCTGACATATGGCGTCATTTCGCGAGAAGCGAGATTTGATGGGAGCTCACATCACTGTAAACAGCGGGCCCCAGCAGTGATTAGCCTGCCAGTGGCTAATCAGCACTGGCAGGCTGATTTTTTATTTATATACTAAATTGCATTTATATAGTGCTGACATCTTATGCAGCGCTGTACAGAGAACAGTCTGGTCACTTAACTGTCCCTCGGAGAGGCTCACAATCTGTTCCCTGCCATAGCCATATGTGTCATACTCACTTGGCTCTGCTCCATCCTCGGCATCTTCCGCGTGTGGTCCCATCTGTGCACTGGCATCCTCTGGTCTCTGTGCGTTGCCGGCTGTGGTTTAGTGACGGCGGCCGGGGGCGTGCATTCATTCATACGGAATGGCGTCAGACCTTGCGTACGCATGCGCGGGGTTTTGGCAGACATTCGTACGCATGTACGGCGTTCGAGATTAGGCGCCAAAGTGCAGCCCTGCCCCTATAAAAGTCCTGCTTTCCCAGCAGCCAGTGCTGTTCGTTCTGACAGCTAGTGTGTGGTTCGCCTGCTAGCCCTCGAGCTCTGGCCAGCCTTCTTGCTTGTTTGATCTGCCGTTGTGACCCGGATTGCCTGACTACTCCTTGATCTGCTACCCCTGGTTTGACCCTCTGCCTGAATCTTGACTATGCCTGTCTGCCACATGCCCGACCACTGCCTGAATCTCGACTACGCTTGCTTGCCGCCTGCCCCGACTCTTGCCTGGAACTTGACTATGCCTATTGGATACTCTACACTGAGGTGTCTCTGTTCTCTCGACCACCAGCTGAGATTATCCCAGTAGTGACCTGGTGCACACTAAGCAGCTAAGTCCGGCCTTCCCTTCGGGGTTTGTTGATGAACACCCGTGGACGCTTAGATTGCACTACTGGGTAACATCTCCTCCTGCGGTGGAAGAGTCAACAGTGGCTGAGCCTTAACATATGTATAGTGTAGTGTATGTATCGTAGTCTAGGGCCAATTTAGGGGGGGAAGTCAATTAACTTATCTGTATGTTTATTTTTATACAAACAAAAGAAAGCTCTATTTGTGAGAAGAAAAGAGGGTAAAATTAATTTGGGTGCCAAGTTGTATGAACAAGAAATAAACTGATAATGTTGTGAAGTGCG
The DNA here is from genome assembly GCF_040937935.1 of Hyperolius riggenbachi. Taxonomy (NCBI): domain Eukaryota; kingdom Metazoa; phylum Chordata; class Amphibia; order Anura; family Hyperoliidae; genus Hyperolius; species Hyperolius riggenbachi. Next base: position 526,941,593 of record NC_090646.1, on the reverse strand, counting down.
GAATTCTAAAAATGGCCTGGTCACTATGGGGGTATAGACCTCTGGTCCTCAAGTGGTTAAAAGGAAATACATGTTAGCCTCCATATTCCTCTCGGTTCTGGTACATTTTAAGGTAACTAAATTGTGAGGATAACTGTCTTATTTGTATTAATATTAGAGATGTCATCTTCTGCAGTACTTCACAGAGTGTATACACTTGTCACCAATTGTCCTTCAGAGGGGCTCACAATCTAGTTCCACAGAAACACAGTGCTGGAGGGTGAGTGTCAAAGCCTTGTACACACACTAGATGTTCTCAGCTGAGTTGGCCCTCCTCCCACCTGCATAGCAACAGTATGTGTTGCTAGTCTGGAGGCTCGTGACACATCTGTTAAGCCTCAGCCCTAAACTATTCCAAAGGATCGGGTTCCAAACCACCTCTGGTGAAATTCCTTATACATGGGCAGCACGGTGGCATAGTGGTTAGCACTCTCGCCTTGCAGCCCTGGGTTCCTGGCTTTAATCACAGCCAGGGCACTATCTGCACAGACAAAATACTCTTTACAGCACTGCGGAAGATGTTGGTGCTATATAAATACTAAATAATAATACTACATGTTTATAAGACTTTGTTCCCTCGCACCACACAATTTAGCTATATTTAACTGCCTGCCCATCCTTCTGATCTTTTTGGCATCAGTAGTGTGTTAATCACACACCTGAAGCAAGCATGCAGTTAGTGTAGTCAAGCTTTAGTCAGATACAGTGGTTTAACCTCCTTGGCGGTCTGATTAGTACTAGATTTTAGGATGTAAATGTAGTGTTTTTTTGGTTTTTTTTTTCCTTTTAAGACCCTACAGTTCAGAAGTACTCACAAGCAAGATAAGTGTTTGTTGTCTACATACTTCAGTTGGTAGGCAGGAAAAATGGGCGCTGGCGGCTAGTGGACAAAAAGGGCGCCGCCATAGACTCTAATGAATTTAACGTTAATACGGCGCCTAAACCATAAAAAAGGGCGCCTTATAAATATCGTTAAAAACATTAGAACATTAAAGTTTTTTAAAAAATGTTATTGTTTGAGAAGCTTGCAACATTATAGTTTTTGTCATATTATATCGTTTGTATGTACAGATTTTGCATTATTAAATATATTATCATTTCTATGTGTGTACGGGTGTTTGTGCATGAGGGGTGGTTAGGGTTAGGCACCACCAAGGGGGGTGGTTAGGGACCACCAGGGAGGTCTTAGGGTTAGGCACCACCAGGGGGGTGGTTAGGGTTAGGCACCACCAGGGGAGTGGTTAGGGTTAGGCACCACCAGGGGAGTGGTTAGGGTTAGGCACCACCAGGGGAGTGGTTAGGGTTAGGCACCACCAGGGGAATGGTTAGGGTTAGGCACCCCAGGGGAGGGTTCTGTGGCAGGGTAGGTTTAGGTTAAGCTGTATAGTTAAATATGTAATGATTTTTTACCTATTGCCAACCACGTCATGTCAATGGGCGTGGCCGCGGCGGCAGCCCCAGGACCGCCTAACGCAGATCAGCGTAAAGTCCTGGGGGCCGCTTTGGCAGGAGATCACACGCATCTCCGCTCCGCCTTTAGTCTCCCAGCGGCAATTGCCACTTGGAGACTGTTACACGGCGAAACCGCTGTCTAATATACCTGTACAGCACTGAGATCTAAGGCAGCACTGTACTGGGGACAGCCATGTGATAGGTTTCAACCTATCACATCCAATCGCAGTGATAGGCTGGCGGGAGGTAAAAATATAAGAAACAGTGTTTTTTATTGCAAAATAAATAAGAAAAATATTTATTAAAAAAAATAAAACACTGGGGGAGCGATCAGACCCCACCAAAAGAGAGCTCTGTTGGTGGGGAGATAAAGTGTGTGTGTGTGTGTGGGGGGGGGGGGGGGGGGGAAAATCACTTGTGTGCTGAGTTGGATGGCCCTGCAGCGAGCCCTTAAAGCTGCAGTGGCCCAATTGCAGAAAAATGGCCTGGTCTTTAGGGGGTTTAGCACTGCAGTCCTCAAGAGGTTAAAGTTAATATCCTTTTTTTTCCCTCTTTGTCTGTTTTAAAACGGCATTTATCGTTAACCCATTTTGTTATCCAGTCGGGACCTTTTTTCCTGGCGCCCTTTTATCATGCACCCCTTCAGTTTTATAATCTTAGTATTTAGGATGATGAATCAAAAATGAAAAGCCCTCTATTAAATTATTTTGGAGCACAGCCAGGTTTAACCCCTTCAGGAAGCAGCAGCCTCAGACAACACGCAGGGGTGCAGCCATTTTATCCATTCCCACTGGGAAACCACTGCACCCTCTAACACATCTTATAAAGTAAACAGCCCCTCATGCACATTAGCTGTGAAAGTGCCGTTCTAGGAGGTATAGATGGGCTGAAGCAGTCAGCTTCACAAACTCATAACAGCCCAAATGCTAACAGTGGTCTCCAGGCTGACAGAAAATTATGATATAAACAGTTCTATTAAGGAAGCCACCTGCTAACTTACTAGAAAGTCAGCACATGTACTTGTCTCGATAATTAAAAAGAGAGGAAAGTTGCAGACATCTGCAGGTATGTGTGAAAGCTGCAAAACCATATTAAGGCATTTCTGTATTCCACAGTCCTATTGCAAAGATTTACTACCACAGTGACACATATGCTGAGATTAGATAAACTCTGAGAGCAGGCTTACCTGAGACTGCCCAAGATTGCTTATAGTGTACAGACAAGCCCCACAGGTAGACAGACAGGGAGGAAGACATATTGTTCTACCGAATCCAGCAAGCCATTTTATTGTAAATTACATACATATTTCGTAGTTTGTGTTTCGATGCCTTATTCCTTTCTTGAATGGCGGATTTGACTTGAGATCAATGCTATAATTATGCTATTGATTTATGGTGTGTCCGTAAAAGAGGGTGTTTTAGCCATATGAAGGAAAAAGAGGCACCAGATTTCAGCAAGTAGGATCTCGGTAAATTTACAGATATCCTACATTATTAAAGTGGATATAATGATAGTAAAATATTGGTAAATAATACTGATATTTTACTACAACTAACTCTAACCCTATTCTCACTCTGAACCCTTCCTCTACAGATGCCTAACCTTAACCACCTCCCTGCTGATGCCTAACCTCCCCCGATGCCTAACCTTAACCACCTCCCTGCCGATGCCTAACACCTAACCTCCCCCCGATACCTAACCTTAACCACCCCCCTGCCGATGCCTACCACCTAACCTCCCCCTCGATGCCTAACCTTAACCACCCCCTTGATGCCTAACACCTAACCTCCCCCCAAATGGCTAACCTTAACCACCCCCCTGCCGATGCCTACCACCTAACCTCCCCCTTGATGCCCAACCTTAACCACCCCCTGCCAATGCCTAACATCTATCCTCCCCCTCGATGCCTAACCTTAACCACCCCCTGCCGATGCCTAACACCTAACCTCCCCCCCAATGCCTAACCTTAACCACCCCCCTGCCGATGCCTACCACCTAACTTCCCCCTTGATGCCTAACCTTAACCACCCCCTGCCGATGCTTACCACCTAACCCCCCCCCCCCCCCATGTCTAACCTTAACCACCTCCCTGCCGATGCCTACCACCTAACCTCCCCCTCGATTCCTAACCTTAACCACCCCCTGCCAATGCCTAACATCTAACCTCCCCCCCGATGCCTAACCTTAACCACCACCTGCCAATGCCTAACACCTAACCTCCCCAGCCCCCCCGATGCCTAACCTTAACCACCTCCCTGCCAATGCCTAACATCTAACCTCCCCCCCGATGCCTAACCTTAACCACCCCCTGCCAATGCCTAACACCTAACCTCCCCCCCCCCCCCCCCAATGCCTAACCTTAACCACCTCCCTGCCAATGCCTACCACCTAACCTTCTCCCCATGTCTAACCTTAACCACCCCCTGCCAATGCCTAACACCTAACCTCCCCCCCTGATGCCAAACCTTAAACATCCCCTTCCATTGCCTAACACCTAACCTTTCCCCGATGCCTAACCTTAACCACCCCCCTGCCAATGCCTAACCTTAAATCTTCCCCCAATTTCTAACCTTAACCAACCCCCATGCCTAACCTTAAAAGCCCAATCTCATTTAAATTTAAATTGCGAGTAGCTACGTACTTGTAGCTACTTGGTATGGTCAACCTTAAATTCTGACAGAAGCTGTCAGAGGGGTGTGTCACAGCTTGCTGACAATCAGCCTGTTATTTCAGTTGTGCAAAGAGAGCAACACTGGTTTCTCCTCTGTGCAACGTATTACTCATGTAAGAAGATGGGAGTTTGTACTCTAATTAGATCATGCTGTCATGGTTAAAAGGGAGTAAAATGTTTGTTTATTGTCAACTGACAGCTGAGAGTACACCATTGGGCGAGGGGTGGGGAGGGGCGTGCTATGGCGCTATGCATATGACCCTGTCGGCACACTCTGTCGCAGGGTCATATGTGATTTTGTAAAACCAGCCTAAAGCCAAGTGTTTCTGCTGACTCTTCATCTATCCTAAACCCAGTGGGATTTTATTTTTACACAGAAAATGAATGGACTGGAACTAAACACATTTATTAACTTATATTTAATCAACAGAGTGTGTGAGACTGGCAGTTAATTACAGTTTCCAATTTGTTTTCTAACACGCATAGTTCAGCCCCACCTGAAAACTCCACTTTTTTGGAAATTGCAAAATTTGTTAAGATCAGCTGTAGAACATATATCTACTGCCCACTTAGCACTTCCGCACCCCCAATGTGATTTTTATTTTTATTTTTTACTTCGCTGGAAATGGAGATAACAAAGCTGAAGGCTTCAATTGAAATTTTCATGGGGTATTTAGATTTAGATGTCAGTTAATTCATTAGTTTCTGAATCAAATTAGCCATAAGGAATTGTTTTACTAATTTCAGTTTATGTGAAAGCTCCCAATATGGCACACCTCTTCTGACCCACATTTTCCTAACAACCCCTATCTCTCCTTCCAGCCTTCATGCCATGTCTCCTGAACCCCACCTTTACTCCTACCCCTCATCTATCCTGCAATCCCACTGAGTCACCTCTTCTGACCTCCTCCTACTTACCCAACCGTCATTCATCCTCCCACCTCCCTTCTGCTCACCACCTCCTATACTCACACATCTTTCAATTCCACTATGTCACCTCTTCCAATCTGCACCCATGTACCCAGCCTTTCCTCATCTATACTACTACTACTACAGCGCTAGGTCAACTACCTTACTCAAGTCATGTCCACCTTCATATTCCCTAGTCCCTACCTTCATAAGCTCCCCGCCACTTGCCCTGCCCCTCCATCTTGGTTACCAACTTCACATATCTTGCCTAACCATATTCTATGTCTCCTCACCTGTTCTAAACTCCTAGTCACCCCCCCTTTTTATCTTACCCCATGACTCCCACAAACATTACCCACTTTCCTTGCCCACATGTTATCATGCAATTCTCACTGTCAGACATGTTTTGTGCCGAACATGTGTGTTAGTTTTATTCAATCCCTAATTGTGGGACATTGAACATGTAATATGTCATCCTGTACAAAGTCATAATACACAGTACAAATAAAAATACATTATTACAGAAAAAAACTCACTTGAGATCTTGTTGGAAGGGCTGCAGAAGAGGTGTATTCTGTCAGAGGCAGCCCACCACCGATTATCATGGAATGTTTGTCCTGGAGGTAATGCACAGGTCGTTAATTTTAACATGGCTTCCCCAGAAGTATATAAATTAAAAAAATTTGCCCATTTATTTCACTTGAAATTGATGATAAACTCTATTACAAAACATTTTTCTTCCATCCTCGGTGGCTGATCTATAACAAGACAGAATAAAATTATTACCAGGTTCATTGAAGGGACAGGAGAATGTCAGTGACATCCTGGCTGGAAGGGTTATTAACCTGCACATTAATATGAGAGATGATCCAGCAAACCTGAAATGGATTTTTTTTAAATAATTGTCTGCAATTAAATGCAAAGCATTGCAACCCTCACCAGGCCCAGACCAGACAACAATAAAAAGATTGTCAAAAGGTTACCTAAAGAGCACATGATGAATTGTACTTGTGTGCAAACTGCAATGAGAAAATTATCTTAGGTTTATCACAAAATATCTTCTGTGCTGGCTGACTGCAATGACTATTCCACTAACTTTTCAGCAACCCACAAGATGTTCTCAAATGATTATGATTATTATTATTGATTTATATAGTACTATCTAGCAAAGTTTTAAAATTTTCGCTACCTAATAGCAGAGATTAAAATATTTCAGGCCAGATGTACAGTGACTGTCCTCACTGTTCTCCAGAATTCTCAAGCCCTGAAGAACCACCTTAGCAAATCAATACCTTAGTGGCTAATGTAATAACAAAGGCAGTTGAGTGCCGATTGCCTTATTGCTGCCATGTTACAGAAAAGGTTTGTTACCTCTGCCATGACATAGGAAGTGCCAAGGCTTTAGGAAGGATCATGGTTTGCAAAAGGCAAACTTTTGGCAAAATGTGTTTGTTGAAGTTTCGGGTAGAGCGGGGGAGTGTAGATCTCTACAAATGTATTATTGGTGTGTTTCCAGGTTAGCTAAAAATTTTTCTCTCATTTTGGTCTATAGTAGCTATACGGAAAATTCTCCTGAATCTGAAAACTGACAAAAATAAAAGCCTGAAAGTGGTTGCTTGCAGTCCCTCTCCAGCAGTTTTTTTTTTCCTTATTCATATGTTGTACAACCTAGCTGTGTATAAATATTTAAGAATGTTTTCATTGCATTTCTTTAAATATAGTGGCCACCAAAAGCTTAGTAATATCGATGTCATGTTCTGTATGACAGTATGTTGGAGATCATTATGCTGGTAAACTTCACTTTGATTTAGGTCTTACTATGACAAGCAGTTGTGTTTACTAAGCAAAACAGAATAACAGACTGTGAAAGTTGCAAAATGTTGCTTCAGGCATGTGGGAGAACAAATTCATTATTTTTTTCTGTGTGAATAGTTCAGACATGGAAGAGGATCTCCGGTGTTCCAGAAATTCTCCCATACAAATTACTGCTCCTTCTCTGAAGAGGTCCACTTTCAGATCAAAGCCTAAAAAAATCTAACTAAAAACAATTTTGACAACACTAGGTTGTGTCCAACTTGCCTTAAAGGACCACTATCGCAAAAATTGTAAAATACATTTAAACACACGCATGCGCGTGCACGCGAACACGCACACTCTTGCGCACCTGCAGAGACCTCTGTAGCTGTGATTTGGGTCAGGCAGAGTGCCCTGAACCAATCAAGTGCTAGTATGGACACAGTTCACGGTCACTATCCAGTAACCGTGATCTGTGTTAAAAATGTTTGTAAATATGTATGTGGATCTCCTTCCCAGCTCATCGATCACCTCAGATGCTGTCAGTCAGCAATCAGACGTGACTGGAGCTGGGAGAGAGACTGAACTTTGATTGTGGTAGGCGTTTTTAATAATATTTTAACCCCATACATTTCATATACTCTGTACCAAAATAAAACACTTGTAAAAAAAAAACATTAAAAAAGTGACAAAATTGAAAAATAATACATAAATAGGTACCTGAGGGACTCAGCACTTTAAATATGTATGACACAAGGGTGTATTACTGTTATATTTGCTAAGAAGGGCTTGTAATCATTGGTAGTGTGCAATAAGAAAACAAAAATCCCATATTGTAACGATTGTGGAACTTTCCACCGTATCAGCGCAACGCGTGCGCTGATACGGCAGAAATCCTCCACAAGCGTATAATTGCAGGAACCCAGCAAAAGGTGCTACGCACCCGTAGAGGGAAATTCCTGTCGGCAGATGGCGCTGAGGAGTGCAGAGAAACCAATCCTCTGTACCTCCACAAATGCCAGACAGGAATTGTACGAAGCGCAGAACGCAATCGCAAGAGAAGCGATTACGAATGAGAACGAGCAAAGGGACAGGTTGTATGTGTGTGCTCCAATCTAGTCGCCACCCCGCGACAGCGTACACACAACAGCAGATACGAAACAGAAATGCAACCGCAAGAAAGGCGATTGCCAAAAGTGACACAAGGCAGATCACAACAGAATACGAGGATAGCAAAGGCACAGCAAATCATACAAAGAGGAGATAAGGAAAATAACAAATGCTAACTGAATGCGAACACCGCACTCATTTGCAACAGTGCATGCGTTCATGCGCGGTCTCCACGTGATAAGCACAATAGAGACAAGCATGCCTAACTAACCATCGACAGACAAACATGTAACAGAGGACGCGAGCGCTTGCTTAACGGTTACCTCACCGAGCCTCCAGCAAGCATTCGTAGCAGACAAGACAGACACACGAAAACAGGGACAAGCGAGAGATAGGATCCACAGCACTAGCGAAAGTGGCTAGCGCGATTCAGGAAGACAGAACAGAAGGATCCACAGTACTAGCGCAGGACGCTAGTGCGATCCAGGTACAGAGTAGCAGAACAGAAGGATCCACAGCACTAGCGCAGGATGCTAGCGCGATCCAAGGAGACAGAACAGAAGGATCCACAGTGCTAGCGCAAGATGCTAGTGCGATCCAAGTGAGACAGATCAGAAGAGATAGCTGGTAGCAACCGCTGCACCAGCTATACTCCAAGAACAGAGATCAGAACTATTTCCTGTCGACCACCGCTGGGACAGGACAATCGCAACAGAACAAACAAAACAGATAAGCAATCCTAACTGCACTAGGGGAACCTGCCTAGCGCAGTTTCAGAAATTACTGTAAGCTGAACTTCAAACAAAGAGTAAGGCTGACACTCCTCCAGGAGTGTTTCACAGGAAGGAATCCTTATGACCAGCCCAGCATTGTGGGAAACACATAGTACTTATAGTACACGCCTCCAATGAATGTGGCCAGGCAATTTACATGACAACGTATGCAAATTCCTCAGCAAGCACAAGCTGCAAAACTGACAGAAGCTCTTCTTTCCAGAGTCCTGCAGCATGCAAACCTAAACAATGGTCAAAAAGCTGCCTTGCCTGCACAGGCAGCTGAGCAGATCATTACACATATACATCAAACATAAAAAATACACCTTTATTTTCAAATAATATATTGTCACCATACTTTGTACTAGGGACATAATATAATCTTGTGATAACCAGGACAAATAGGCAGATAAAATATGTGGGTTTTATGTATAGTAGCATTGTTTATTTTAACACTATATGGAGAAATTGTGTATTTTTTCATTTTGTTCCTTGTTTTTCCCCTTAAAAATGCATAGAAAGAAAAGTTATTACTGAAAACAAATATCACCCCCAAAAGTCTATTTAGTGGCGAAAAAACAAGGTATAGAAAACTTTGCTGTGATAAGCAGTGAAAAAGTTATTGGTGAATGAAAGGAAGGAGTGTTTGTGGGTAAAAATTGCTCTGGTATGTTAGGGTAAAAACCCTTGGGAGTGAAGTGGTCAAAATGTAACAATGTTTCGCGACAGTGGTCCTTAAAGGAACAAGTTATAATGGCCAGTTTCATCATGGGAGGACACTGGAGCTCACTGTGGGTTACAAGTAGTGACAGTGGGAGTGGAGTGGTCACTGCTATGTGTGCCTTTAATAGCTATAATCCATTTGAGGTTCTCATTGCTGTAACCACATATTTATGTATTTATGTTTTATTTACTTAGTATTTATATAGAGTCAGGCATGTATGGTTGACCCGAGGAAGAGGTTCAAGAACCTGGAAATTAGTTGTTTTATCGGTACTACACAAATAAATTGTGAGTTCTATAGAAGTGTCATCTATGGAGGATCTTCCTGTACAATGCCAAGCATAACATTACAGCTCAGCTCTAGGCACACATCAAAAAACTAGAAGGACCAACACCATCAAGGCACCAACATATATAGTGATGTGCAGCCATGCTATAATTAGACAACCCATCACAGAATAATGAAAGCTACTATACGCTGCATCTCCATCTCAAATCTAAGGTACAAAATATTAATGGTGTCTTCATAAAGACCAAAATACAAAAACAGCAAAACCCCATAAAAAAATGTAGCCATAATAATGATGCACCAATAAATTAATGTAAAAGGGGCTCCTAATATGTAAATCCACCCTCCCTAGGTAACCAATGCCATTCACCACAATAAAAGGGCAACAACTGAGCAACAATTAAAAACAAGCAAAGCCACAGAAATAAGGAACATTTACATAGTTAGATAGAAAAGATAGAAAATTGTTGAACACAACTGTGTAATAAGTGTAAAAAGTACATTTGAAAAACAAGGTGCAGAGTGTATAATGTGTTGATAAATGATGTATATGTAAGAAACAGTAACTAATTCTGAAGACTGCAGTTTAAGGGTTCACAATATCTAGTGGTTGCCATGAAGTGGTGGCAGAGGCATAGTCCAGTGTATAGAAACAAGGTTTACTTACCCGGGTAGAGGTGCCTGCAACATAAAGTTTGTCACTTTGGTCTCATACTTTTCCCAAACATGATCAATTTCAGAGAAAAAATATATATACTTTCTACCACACATGTCAATACTCCTAATGTTCAGTTCCTTTACTTGGAGTGTAGGTATATGAAGACATCAATATACATCAGGGATAAGAATAAGATGCCTAGGCAAGGCAATTTGAAATTTCTCCCATTGGAATGCACAGTTGGCCAGGACAATGTCTTTTTGTGATTTAGCACAGTTTATGTAAAGACTGGAAATAATATTGCAATTGTTAGGATGTCAGGCAGGTTGGTTTAATAGATCATAAGTTGGGGCTAGTATAATGTTGCCTGTGAACAAACAATTTATAATGATGACCCTCTGAATGCGGTTCAGTAATATGTAATCATTGCAATCAGAGGCTCATATGCCAGGGTGATCTGCAGTGGGGATAAGGTACAGCCCTATCTAAAACTTTTATCCACTGGAAAATACAAGTGAAAAAACATTATAATTGGACACGTCCTCGAATTATGGTAGAAAGCCTCATTCCAGTTCAGGAAGACTTCCCCAAAGTTTCATTTGTATGGTATAAAAAATAAAGAAAAACAAATATTTCCAATATATATATAGGCTATGAAAAGCTTTATGAATATCTAGAGATAGTAGCATCAAGTTATTTTTTTATGTCAAAAGAGGCCTCTGTTGCCATGTTTTAAAAGTAATCATGTGACCTTTAGCACAGGGTTGACAACCGGGTCCTTTGGGATGTAACTCAGCTGCTCAAAGTCATTGTGGGATTCAGACTGCAAAATGACAAGGCATAGAATGAATTTTGTGAGAAAACTGCCACTATGTTAAGAATAATAATGACAGCATCACAGAAGAGAATTCTTAAAGAACACTTAAAATCCTGATGGAGGGCATTGCTCCTCACTTATAGAGGAACTCCAGTCAACATTTTAGTGTTGGCAGGTGATGTAGCTGCTGCATGGTTTTTGGCAGTTGGAAACAGCTGTAACAGCTATTTTCCACAATGCAACAAGGTTCACAGACAGGAAAGTGCCAAAAAGTTTGAACTTTTCTTGTGGGTGGGGTTTCAAGGTGGGAGGGGTTTCACCACAATATCAGTCATACAGCGCCCCCTGATGATCTGTTTGTGAAAAGGAATAGATTTCTCATGTAAAGGGGGGTATCAGCTACTGATTGGGATAAAGTTCAATTTTTTGGTCGGAGTTTCTCTTTAATCTAGATAAAACTAGTGTGTATACAGTTAGGAACATTGTAGATAGACAGTATGGTACCAAGATCTATTTGCCGAGTAGGAATAATGAGAATTGTCAAATTCCAGTGTCATCATAATACCAACTTTCCGACTTTATATAGTTTCACCACTTCTGCATTGAAGATTATGGCAATGGATTAGATGCAATGCAGCCATACATGCTGCTGTAATCAAACATACTATTTATGTCTGGGTCCCCTTTTGTTACAACTCCTCTTTCCACAAGAGTAGGAGAAAACCCTGCTACTTTGATAAATTGAACTTGGCCACTGGGATCATGTGGTCTTGATGATTAAAGATGGACTTCTCTGCAGCATGGGTTCACCAGCAGTAAACCTCCATCATACTGAATAATGCCCAGGATGTTCTCTGACCTGAAGTCTCCTGGACTTTTTCAATAGGGATGGAGTTCACCACAGTGACCAGTTTGTGAATCCGCGTCTCCAAGAGGAAATGCTGGTTCAAGAACACCAATGACTAGCGGATATCCGGTAAGAGATCATACTGGGCATTAAAGGCTCTACAATGGAAGTTTTTTGCTGGTGAATCCGTGCTAACCCTATTGATGATATACCAGTAAATGGTTTGTTATTGACAATAAAATCTCTGCAAAGAGATTATCAAGAAATCATAAATAGAAGGCTAGAATATCAAAATGTTTTATTTCACAGTGTGAATGCTTTTGTTTTTATCCTTTTCTGGGAATGTATGAGGCTAGGTTCACAGTAGGAAAAACAAAAGTTTGCTTTCTTAAAACAGAAAGAATTTGCGATAATTCAAGTTGGAGTGAGCTTGAGATGTCTCCCAGTGCAACACTGCTGAATATATGCAAATTAACCATTGTACCCTTGGCAAGCTGACACATCATTGCATTCCAGCGGTTCTGGAGGTGTGTTTAGCTTCTAAGGGTACAATGGTTAATTTGCATATATTCAGCAGTGATGCACTGGGAGACATCTCAAGCTCACTCCAACCTGAATTATCGCAAATTCTTTCTGTTTTAAGAAAGCAAACTTTTGTTTTTCTTAACATCTTAGTAAGGGGGCTTTTAGGACCATTGTAGTCCCTTACACACTCCAATGAGTTCTGGGTCACCATGAGCTTTCTGGTTAGTCTGTGCTTCACAGTAGGACATTGGGGTGCTGCGTTATAAAGTCTTATAATGCAGCTTACCGCACTGCAATAAAAAGTGTGTCGTTCACAGTGCGATGTTAGCCGTGCCAGGGCCGGCGCTACCATAGAGGCAAAGGATAGCGGTGCCAGGGCCCCAGAGCTTGTAGGGGCCCCCAGTGGCTACAAGAGGAAAAAACATTTCAAATCGACCTTATAGTTCCTGAGAAAATCAATTTTAAAGTTTCAAAGGAAAAAAAATACACATTTAAAAACCAGCCGACTTAAATGGTTAATAGCAAATCCACCTTAAATTCTAGAAACCCTAAATTTGCAGGATATGTTAAGGAGATCATTGGGAATAAGAGGAAAAAACAATTTTTCAAAAAGACCTTATAGTTTGAGAAAAATCGATTTTAAAGTTTCGAAGGAAAAAAGTATACTTTTAAATGCGGTAAATGTCACTTTTAGTACCTAATGGTAATGTAATTTTACATGTATCAAAAGAAAGAGCAATACATTTCCTGACAGGGTTTCCAGGGGGTCCATACGCAGCGCTTTGGCCAGGGATCGCTATACAGCCGCAATATGGCTGTATGAAGATCCCTGGCATTTTTTTCCTATTTTCCCAATTTTGTTTTTTTAGAGTGTGGGAATTTTTTTTTTTTTAATTATGTGGGGTCCTACCTCCTGAAACTTTTTAACCCCTTGTCCCCCATGCAGGCTGGGGTAGCCAGAATGTGGAGCTCCGACCGATTGGGGCTTCAAACCCTGACTATACCAGCTGCAAAAAACGTCCCTTAATGCCAATTTTTGCTCCGGGGTATCTGTTGGGGGGGGCCCCCAGGTTTATTTTGCCCTGGGGCCCCATTGTTGCTTAAACCAGCCCTGAGCGGTGCATTGCATGTAGCATTATGGTAACGGAATGGCTGCAGTGCGTTACCTCTAAACGCACACAATAAAAAGGTAGAGGGAAGCATACTTTGTATTGCCTGTATGCTACACTGTGCCTACTGCATGCAACGGTAACGCAGCGTTAATCTGCGTTACCACTTTTTTGTTGCCTTGCGTTGTAATGTTGAATTGCAACTTTACAACGCAAGATTTTACTGTGAACCTAGCCTATTATTATTATTGATTTATATAGCGCCAGCATCTTCCGTGGTACTGAGCCTAAGGCCCCTTTTACACTTAATCAGTTGCTCTCAGTTAAAACTGAAAATATAACAAATTTTCCAAGTAATTCCCATGTTGTCCTATGGCACAGTTCCCACTATACACTTTGTAACTGAAATCTTTTTCACAATGCACTGCTATGGAAAAAAAGCGTACTAATGCACACAACGCATACCAGCACATTAAGAGTAGGGATGGGACGACGAATCCGGCGAATCCACGAATCTCTCGAATATTGGGAAATATTCGAGATTCGTGGATTCGAATCCCAACGCCATTTTCCACTGTACGAATCCGCTGAATTCCGATGCTGCATCGCCGCGCATCCGCCGCTCGCATTCGTCCTCCTCCAACCTCCTCCGATCCCCCGCGCCTCCTCCGCCCGCATACTTAGTATCAACTCACCTAACCAGAGCGGAGCGCAGAGCGGCAGACCTCTCGCTGACTTCCTGGTTCCCTCTAGTGACGGCTTTTACAATGACGTCATCAGTAAAAGCCACTAGAGGGAACAGGGAAGTAACGAAGAGGTCTGCCGCTCTGCGCTCCACGGGAAAGGTGAGTAGATACCTATGCTATCCTAGGACATTGGGGGTGAGCAGAGGAGGCACGGAGGGGGGGGGGGCAGGGTCTACCTACCTATCTGACACTATACCTACCTACCTACCTACCTACAGGCCACTATACCTACCTACCTACTGGCCACTATCCTTACCTACCTACCTAAAGGCCGCTATACCTACCTACAGGCCACTATACCTACCTACAGGCCACTATCCTTACCTACTTACCTACCTACCTACAGGCCGCTTTACCTACCTACAGGCCGCTATACCTACCTACAGGCCACTATACCTACCTACCTACCGGCCACTATCCTTACCTACCTACCTACAGGCCGCTTTACCTACCTACCTACCTACAGGCCCCTATACCTACCTACCTACCTACCTAAAGGCCCCTATACCTACCTACCTAAAGGCCCCTATACCTACCTACCTACCTACCTAAAGGCCACTATACCTACCTACAGGCCTCAATACCTACCCACCTACCTAAAGGCCCCCTATACGTACCTACCTACCTTAAGGCACCTAGGCCCCCTATACGTACCTACCTACCTTAAGGCACCTATACCTGCCTACCTACCTATACTTAAGGCCCTATACCCTGCTACCTATACTGAAGGTCCCTTTACCTACCTACCTACCTACCTATACTTAAGGCCCTATACCCTGCTACCTATACTAAAGGTCCCTTTACCTACCTACCTACCTACCTATACTGAAGGCACATGTACCTTACTACCTATACTGAAGGCCCCTATACCTAGTTACCTACCAATACTGAA
Source organism: Hyperolius riggenbachi (assembly GCF_040937935.1). Lineage (NCBI taxonomy): Eukaryota > Metazoa > Chordata > Amphibia > Anura > Hyperoliidae > Hyperolius > Hyperolius riggenbachi. The sequence goes on along the minus strand of NC_090646.1, from coordinate 526,926,239 downwards.
AGCACATGTACCGTGCTACCTATACTGAAGGCCCCCTATACCTTGCTACCTATACTGAAGGCACACGTACCTTGCTACCGATACTGAAGACACATGTACCTTACTACCGATACTGAAGGCACATGTACCTTGCTAATGATACTGAAGGCCTCTATACCCTGCTGCCTATACTGAAGGCCCATATACCCTGCTACCTATACTGAAGGCCCATTGTTATAATTTAAGTAGGCCTCAGTTATTTGGACTGAGTTAGTCAAAAAGGCTTGATGAGCAGACCTGCCCTTTAAGGGGATTTTCTCTTAGAGAGAAAATCTGCAGTTCTGTCAGCAGAACTAGAACATACCAAGAAGCTGTTCTATGAACAAGGCCACAGGTCTCCCTGACCTGGGCATGTACCGCCACTAGAACAATAAACATCAGCCATGTTTTGTAAATATCCACATTCCTGCATGTAGGTCAAATGCCTCATTGACTATTAATCGAGTGGGTGGGTATTATGACACTACGAGGTGGCCCAACCAATAGTCTGGTCTAGGGGAGGGCGAATATGATGTCACATTTAACTCTTTCCTAGTCGGTATTAAAACCGAGGTGGGCGATCAGAGCTCACTCGGCTTCTTACTTTCGCACTGGCTCGCAAGGCTGACTGGGACCTCTAAGTATGTTAATTCCTTTCTGTAATCTGATATAATGTATGCTGTACATAGGTAGTCTAGTGTAACTGAGGTTAGAAAGAAGGTACCTGATTAGACTTCAGCAGACTTAAACCTCACATTGCCTCATTATCCACCACCTGCTATTTCCAGCTCAAAAATATATTCCGTATCCGTCCCTTCCTCACACAAGAGGCCACCAAAATGCTTGTTCATGCCTTAATCATCTCCCGCCTAGACTACTGCAACACCCTGCTTTGTGGCCTACCAAAAAACAGGCTAGCTCCTCTCCAATCCCTTCTAAATTCAGCGGCCCGCCTCATTCACCTTTCCACACGCTCTTCCGATGCAGCCCCACTGTGCCATTCTCTCCACTGGTTACCCATCACCCAGAGGATCCAGTTCAAACTCCTGACTCTAACATACAAAGCCCTCCACGAGTTGTCTCCTCCATACATCTCCTCACTCATCTCAAGATATTGTCCCTCCCGCAACCTTCGCTCCTCCCAAGAAATTCTCCTGGCATCTAAGCTGATCACCTCCTCTCATGCTCGCATCCAGGACTTTACACGAGCATCAGCCCTTATCTGGAACTCTCTTCCACAGCCTGTACGTCATGCTCCAAACCTGGACATCTTCAAACGCACTCTTAAAACACACCTTTTCAGACAAGCTTATAACATTCTCTAGCCCTTATTTACTTATCTGTCACAATGTAATCAGAGGCAAAGAATCACTGCCTCATCCATCCTCCACCCCCTTACCTAGTGTGTCCCCCACTACCCATTAGATTGTAAGCTCGCAAGGGCAGGGTCATCCTCCTAATGTTTACTGTTCTTGTAACAATATTTGTGCTGCTTGGAACTCTGTTGTACATTTGTTAGTTGTATCTATGTTCCCCTTGTCGTCTTATTGTGCTTTGTAAAGCGCTGCGGAATATGTTGGCGCTATATAAATAAAAAATAATAATAATAATAATAATAAAAGTCTAATCAAGAAGCTTGTAACGCAACATGAAGATTGGCGTGGCTAGGATATGATGAACTGTGTCTATCTGTATTTCTGTTCTTGAATAAATAACGTAAACCTTGAAGAAGCCTGAGAAAGTCTATCTCCTGCTTGCTGTGGTGAGAGTCAAGTGGTCTCACAGTCTGTGAGACGCAACTGTAAGAAGTTAATGGTGTCGAAGCAAGGTGATATAGAACAGTTTATAACACCCATATACCCTGCTACCTATACTAAAGGCCCATATACCCTGCTACCTATACTGAAGGTCCATATACCCTGCTACCTATACTGAAGGCCCATATACCCTGCTACCTATACTGAAGGCCCATATACCCTGCTACCTATACTGAAGGCCCATATACCCTGCTACCTATACTGAAGGCCCATATACCTTGCTAACTATACTGCAGGCCCCTATACCTTGCTACCTATACTGAAAGCTACCAATATTGAAGGCACCCATACCTAGCTAGCTATACTGAAGGCACCTTTACCTCGCTACCTATGCCTGGGTACCTATACTGCGGGCAACTATACCACGGATCGCACAATTCTTATGTGCAAGATTCGTTAGATTCGGGATTCGAAAGGTTCGAGAACCTTTTTAGATTCGGATCCGGATTCGAAGAAATTGTGGATTCGCCCCATCCCTAATTAAGAGTAAATGGACCCTAAGGGTTAATAATGTATCCCTATATTCATTTTACATGGTGAGACAGTGGACATATGGGGGTGTTCTTGCTATTGAGAAGAAAGCACCAAGATTACACCACAAGTCACCACACGTACGAGAGAATTTGCCGCCTGGAGACTTGGGCGCAGGATACAGCTGATATGGCTTATCCTGCTACTGCAGAAGTTCCCGGCAATGTTGAATACAATTCCCCCTCCAGGTCCACGTGGATAGTAGGGAATGATGTAATTCAGCTTCCAGCTATTGCTGGAGGCCGAATTATAGTGATTTATAAGTAACTTCAGCTCTGTCTTCTGATGGCGCTGAAGTTACTCACTGTGCGCTGCTATAGCTGTAATTCCTATTACGGTCTATGGTGGCACCGGCTGCGCCCAAATCTCCTGCGTTGGATTGCCAGTGTTTGGTCACCACACCTCAGACCTACTACTTTGCTCAAGTTGGGACTGAGTTCTTAGCCAGTAAAAATTAGCCAGCCGCTTTGTAAAGGGAAAGGGAAGAGGGTGAGGCTTTAATATCTCCCCCTATAGACCATGTGGGTTGGTACAGCTCGGAGAAAGGAGGAGCCCCACACTTGCAGGCTCCATATTTCCTTGGGAATACCAGTCTACTACATAGTGACAAGCCATTAAATGTGCCTGGGAGGGCAACTCCACGCACTGTCCATTTTTTTTTTTAGTGCTGTAATGTGTAATGAAATGTTTTTTTTTTTAAATGTCGTCAATTGACTCAGGAAGAAAAAAGGTATGTGATAGTTTTGAAGTGTGGTGCAACGAGTCCCGACAGAAAAATGTACTGCCTGCAGTGCATTATCGAGCGACACGCGTGGTTCAGGGTGCAGTGCGAGCATAAATCTATGCACTGTAAGCTGCACTGTGCACATTGCATCACATTGACAATATGCAATATGACACTGTTGCAGTGAAATCATATTTCTGTGGGTGTGCACCACAACAGATCTAGTGTGAAAGTACCTTAAAGTGAACCAGAGATTAAGCACCCTCATGTATTTACCATATATATCAGAGGGAACATTAGAGAAAACACCTACCCTGCTCTCTGTTTCATTCTTCACTGCTAAGCCTGCTTGTTATCAGCCCTGATAAAATCCCTGACTGAGCATTCAGTCTGGCTTTGCTCAGGAATCATTACAGCTGAGTCTGTCTTCTCTGATGACTTTTCAAGCCCAAGCCTGCCCCCTTCTGGCTCTGCTATAATGACTCAGATATAATGATTCCTGAGCAAAGCCAGACTGAATGCTCAGTTGGGGATTTTATCAGGGCTGGTTAGAAGCAGGCCGAGCAGTGAAGAATGAAGGCGTTTTCTCTAATGTTCCCATATATATAGTGAAATACATTAGGGTGCTTCAGCTCTGCAGATCAGTTCCACCAGGATGGATCTTCAGATCGGCAGATAATTGTCAGATCTGCAGATGAATGTCTGTTAAACAAGGTGTGTATGAGGATCTGCAGATATCATAGACTGAATGCATTTTGCAGGAACGGATCTTTTGCAGATGCTGATCTGTTGCATGTGTACAGCATCTTTGTGTTCAGCATCTTGCAAAGATTTCTATCTGATAGGGAGTTCAGCTCAATAGAATAGGCTGTGTAGGTATGGCTCTCATACTACATGGAAGGGGGTAAAATTGGTCTGTGATCTTTCATTTTCCAAAGACTATGGTCTGATGTGTGTATGCATCTTTAGAGGTGCATACACACAGACTATAGTCTTTGGAAACTGAAAGATCACAGACCAATCTTACCACCCTTCATGTAGTATGAGAGCCATACTCTACACAGTCTTTTCTATGGAGCTGAACTCCACATCAGAAAAAAATCTTTGCAAGATGCTGCACACACAGATGCTGTACAGACACAAAAGATCAGTATCTGCAAAAGATCTGTTCCTGCCAAAAATCCATTCCTGCAAATTGCAATGATAGTCTATGAGATCTGCAGATCGTCATACACACATGATTTAACTGACATTCATCTGCAGATCAGATCCACCAGGATGGATTTTCAGATCTGCGGATGATTGCTTGATCTGCAGATGAATGTCAGTTAAATCATGTGTGCATGATGATCTGCAGATCTCATAGACTATCATTGCAATTTGCAGGAATGGATTTTTGGCAGGAACAGATCTTTTGCAGATACTGATCTTTTGTGTCTGTACAGCATCTGTGTGTGCAGCATCTTGCAAAGATTTTTTTCTGATGTGGAGTTCAGTTCCATAGAAAAGACTGTGTAGAGTATGGCTCTCATACTACATGAAGGGTGGTAAGATTGGTCTGTGATCTTTCATTTTCCAAAGACTATAGTCTGATGTGTGTATGAGCCTTTAGGGCTGGTGCACAACTGCACACCAAGAGTGCTTCTGAGCGCTTTTAAAAATGCTAGCGCTTTGAAAAGCGCTTGGCTAATGTATTTGTATGTGAAGGATCACACCAGAGCGATGTGATTTTTTTCCCAAATGCAAAGTGGGTCCTGCAGCATTTCTGAGGTGATTCAGCCTCAATGTTAAGTATAGGAGAAGTGGAAAATCGCTCTAAAAACGCTAAAACAGAGAAATTTTCCAAGCTTTTTTTTTTTAAAGCTGTTTTCTTCCAGCTCAAACTGTACAAGAAATTAAAAATTGCTACACCAACACACTCCAAAAATCACCAGGCATACCTAGAAATCGCTAGGCACATGCTTGAAATCGCTCTGAAAAATCGCTTCCAAACACTTTAGCGTTGCTGGCGTTTTTAGTTGTGCACCAGCCCTCAGCCAGCCTAGTGCACTTTATATTTGGCAGCAGTTGTGAGGTTTTCCATCTGTAATTGTACCTATGCTGTATGCAAGTTTATGTAAATATATAAGCTGCATAACTAGGTTTTCAGTTGTGTGTCTGAAAATGCAGCATTTTATTAGAAGTGTTTTTTCGTGAAACAAGGTTGGTGTTACACAGCTTGCTATCTGGAATAACTATTTGATAATTAATACATTTGGTAATCTATTGCATCTATACTTCTCTGGATTATTTTTTGTTCTGGCCATCTTTACTGTCTTTGAGGCCCAGTGCACACTGAGCGGTTTTAGTTGTGATTCGCCGGCCGCATCCGCCTGTAAATACGCTTGGCTAATGTATTTCAATGGGATGGTGCACACCAGCGGTTTGAGGTTTTTTACAAACCGCAAACGTGCCTCCTGCTGCACGTTTGCGGTTTTCTGAAGCTTTTCGTCCTCAATGTAAAGTATAGGAAAAATGCAAACCGCTCTGAAAAACGCTAGATCAGAGCGGTTTTCCAGGCGTTTTTGTTACAGAAGCTGTTCAGTAACAGCTTTTACTTTAACAATATGTGTAATCTGCTACACAAAAATGCACCCAAAACTGCTAGGTATGTTTAGAAAACCTCTCTAAACATACCTAGAATCGCTCTGAAATCAGCTCCAAAAAACGCTAGCGTTTTGTGGATCTGCTAGCGGTTTTGGTGTGCACTGGGCCTGAAGGCCCATACACAAACACCACTAATGTCACCCGTCAGGGATCAGACCCGATACCCTGGGTAACATTGCTGGGCCGTTGCTGTACAGACATGGAGTCAGCTGTATAGCTGGTAACGCGTTCTGGCGCTATGCGGGGAGGTGGAGGGATGCCGGAGCAGCGCAGACATAATTTCACACCGTGGGTGGGGCAAGTGGCATGAGCGGCGTGCATAAAGGTATCGGCCATAGCTTAAGCAAGTTGATCTGCCTGGTGGATCGCTTGCGGAGCAGCAGTCGGAGACAGGTGGGCCACTGTACATATGCTGAATTATTGACTGAGGCGCATGTTATAGGCCGCCTCAGTCAACTTTAATCTAGTGTGTGTATGGAGCTTAAGTTGCATAGCCCTCTGCAATGTTTTTACAAACTCTGGTCTTGCTGCATATTTTTCCAAAACGCATCTAAAACGCACATAATGAAAGTCAATGGTGACGCAGAGGTATTGCGTTTTAGTGTTTTTTTATGCGTTTTGTATGCGTTTTTTAATGCAAGTGTGATGATGTATGTCCACTTTCTGTTGACTTCCTAGTGATTTGCATAAAACACATATAAAAAACCCGAGCAAAAACATATATGCAATTTATATATGCGGACCACAAACGCATTAAAACGCACAGAAAATGCAAGAAAAACACATGTGCGGGAAAAATGCGAACCACAATACACAGAAAACGCTACCTTTCCCGCACTGCCTAGTGTGTTCCTACCCTCACAGGTGGGGTAACTGGTGTCTTAACAGAGTCAATTAACTACCTGTGTGGATATTCCCAAAACATGCACTGTCGGTAGGCCTTGAAGGTTGGGGAACACTGGTGTAGGGAAACCCTAAAGGTGGGTACACACGTCAGATAAAAGTCTTTGGAAAATAAAAGATCACAGACCAATTTTACCCCCTTTCATGTAGTATGAGAGCCATACTCTACACAGTCTATTCTATGGAGCTGCACTCCCCATCAGATAAAAATCTTTGCAAGATGCTGCACACAAAGACCGCTGTACACATTCAACAGATCAGTATCTGCAAAAGATCTTTTCCTGCAAAAGATCCGTTCCTGCAAAATGCATTCATAGTCTATGATATCTGCAGATCCCATACACACCTTGTTTAACGGACAATTATCTGTAGATCAGATCCACCAGGTTGGATCTTCAGATCGACAGATAATTGGCTGATCTGCAGATGAATGTCCATTAAACAAGGTGTGTAAGGGATCTGCAGATATCATAGACTATGAATGCATTTTGCAGGAATGGATCTTTTGCAGGAACAGATCTTTTGCAGATACTGATCTGTTGAATGTGTACAACATCTTTGTGTGCAGCATCTTGCAAAGATTTTTATCTGATGGGGAGTGCAGCTCCATAGAATAGACTGTGTAGAGTATGGCTCTCATACTACATGAAAGGGGGTAAAATTGGTCTGTGATCTTTCAATTTCCAAAGACTTTTATCTGACGTGTGTACGCACCTTAAGGCCTCTTTCACAGTAGGACGTTGCGTTTTGATGTCGCAACGCAAATTGCAACGCCCCAAAAAAGGCAAAATGCAACTTAAAGCCCCGTTATCGTCGCATACAGTAGAGCATACAGGCAATGAAAAGTAGGTTTTTAAGTTAAGCATGTGCAAACAGTCCAACGTAGCTAATTACATGTATAACTCACTGCATGCAGTACTTTCACTTAATGGCAGCGTTAGTCACCAAGGCAACGTGTACACTGTGAATGGGGCATTGATTTTTCATTGCAGTGAGTTATTCTGTGTTAAATGTTGGGTACTTATCCGTTAGCCGAGCGCATCCTCTAGGTGGCGACAAAACTCCACCAGAGTTACATCTTTCCCTACTATCCATGTCGGCCTGGAGGGGGAATAGTAATTAGCGCCACCTGCCGGATGCGCCCGGCTAACGGATAAGTACCAAATGTTGTTTTAATGTGCGACTTTAACGTCGCACTGTGAAAGAGGCCTTATACTACATGGGGCTTGGAACCCTCTAGGAGCCCTTTCTGGGCGCTTTGTGATTTTAAAAGCTCTTGCTAATGTAATGCTATGGGTGTGATCACACTGGAGCAATGTGATTTTATAAAAATCCCCCATAGCATTACATTAGCAAGAACTTTTTTAAATCACTACTTAGAAAAAGTTGCTAGTGGGTTTGAGCCCTGGAGGTGGTACAATTGGTCAGCAATTGGCTTAAAGCATGGTACACACTTATAATTATGATTGGCCAATCACTGACCAATTTTACAACCTCCATGTAGTATGAGGGTTTACCTACACAATCTGCTCATAGTATTCAATATCTGTTGTCCCTCATACTACATGGGGTGGAAAAATTGGTCAATGATTGACCAACCATAATTGAAAGCGTGTACCAGACTGAAGGCCTCTTTTCCAAGGACTGTTGATAGGCAGTGAAATGCCTCTCAAACTCTCACAACTGCTCACTGCCGCCTGGTAACTGCTCACTGCTGCCTGGTAGCTGCTCACTGAGCACACAGCTCAACAGTCCGTGGAAAGGAGGCCTAAGTCAGCTTGGTAATCATTGGAGATGATGACTGGTTACACCAGATTGAGTTTACAAGCATTTCTAGCTGGTGGTATTCTCAAAATGGAGTAGTGGTTTTATTTTGTTTTGTTTTTTTGTTATGCTTTTTTACTGTCACTGTTGTTGCATGTATAAGTTACAATAAGCAGATGCAGTGGTAAAAATAAAGCATATGAGGGCATCTTCAGATAAGAATGCATGGAAACAAAATGTGAATAAATTAAAGAGGATGATTATTTCTAGACTCCCCGCATACAGGTTTACATTCATACCCTCCGTAGTGTCAATGACCTTGTGCAGCACTTCAGGTTACATAATAGTAGCAATTCTGCTCCTGTAGCCTGGTGTTAGGCCCAGTGCACACCAAATAACCTCTAGCAGATCTGCAAATTGCTAGAGGTTTTTGAAGCATATTTCAGAGCGATGCTAGGCATGTATAGAGAGGGGTACTTATCCGTTAGCCGGGCGCATCCGGCAGGTGGCGACAAAACTCCACCAAAGTTACATCTTTCCCTACTATCCATGTCGGCCTGGAGTGGGAATAGTAATTAGCGCCACCTGCCGGATGCGCCCGGCTAACGGATAAGTACCTAGAGAGGTTTTCTAAACATGTCTAGTGTTTTTTGGAGCGTTTTTGTGTAGCAGATTACAAATATTGTTACAGTAAGGCCCCGTTCACATTACAAACGCGGATGGCCATGCGTGCGGAACGCAATGCATGCAAAGGCGTGTTTGTGTGCGTTGCGTGGCTGATCCCATCACTAAAAAGTGAATGGGACAGCCACGCGTTTTTTGCAAAGAATGCGTGCAGCATGCGTTCCCGGACCACACAGGCCCGGAACGCATGCAGTGTGATCAGACAGTGCACTCTATGCACTGGCTGATGTCGTGCGTGTCTGCCTCCTGCACGCGTTTCCGAAACACGTGCAGTGTGAACGGAGCCTCAAGCGGTTATTGAACAGCCTCTGTAACAAAAACGCCTGGAGAACAGCTCTGATCCAGCGTTTTTCAGAGCGGTTTTTCACTTACCTATACTTTAACATTGAGGCAGAAACGCCTCAGAAATCTAAAAAATGCTGCAGCCCCCGAGTTTGCGTTTGTGGAAAAAAAACGAACCGCTCTGGTGTGCACCATCCCATTAACTTTCATTAGCCAAGCGTTTTTCCCCCTGCAAGCATTTTGAAAAACGCTCCAGAACCGCTCTGGTGTGCGCCAGCCCATACATTTAGCTTTATCTCTACACTATCAGTATCAGATGCAACAATCAGCTGATTAGCCTGCATATGCCTCAGGAGAGCAGGTTGATATGATGCAAATAATTATGTCTTACATGATGCAAACTGTATTGGCCCATTGAAATTCAACAGGAAGTGCATGTGACTGGCCCAATCACAAGTTGCATGTAATTTGTATTAAATTTGCATGCAAGCCGGAATTATTAGCACCTTCCTAACTACCCCTATCCCTCATCATGAAAATCTAATCTACCTGTTCTAGACTTCCACATCCAGATCAGTAGCCAGTCCAAACAACTGATGGGCACAACTACTAACACTTCATAATTTTTATAGAGCCACTCAATGTTCACACCCCTTCCCTTGGATCCCCTCAATGAACCTCATGGTCAGGGCCGCCATTGGGGGGGGGGGGGGACAACTAACACTAGAGTGAGGGGCCCGCCCTCAATGGCTATCATTCATAAAGCATTCCCGCATGCGGAAATGCTGAAAACAGACGACTTTACCGACCACTTTGCAAAATGTGTATTCATAAAGCCTGTTTCTGCATGAAAAGCTGACATTACCGAGCAGAGCGATAAATCACCGCCTTGTGCGGTCATTATCATAACAAAATGTTAATTCATAAAGATTTACACAAGTGGTATGAGGGCGGGAAATACCGCTCCCTTGGATGTGGCGATAACAATGTTATGTGAATAGAGACACAGACCTCCCAGGCAGCTGCAGTAGAGCGGAACACTGAGAAATGTATCAACTCGGCTGCTTCCTGTGTTTCCGCAAGCCTACCGCCTGCCTACCGACAGCCTAGTTCGGGAAATCTCCGCACTGCTATCGCAACTGGCAACATTTTTATGAATGAGCAGCCAGAAGTCTAAAATACCGACAGTGGTGTTTTCCCGCATGGATTTATTTTACCGACCACACTTTTATGAATGATCGCCAATGTGCTGGCAACTAATCTTATGAAAGAACAGCAACTACAGCCTCTAGGTCTCCGTTGTGCAACTTGTGCTATTTACAGAGCTGACATCACCCAAGGCCCACCCTATGACCAATCAGAATGGAGAGAAGGGGCATGACCAATCAGAATGGAGAGAAGGGGCAGGACATAGTAAGTAGTGCAAAGGTTGCTGGGTGGAAGTCAGCATTACAGAAGACTGGAGTGAAGAGGCACCTTTATACCCGGTAAGTACCCACTTTTATCAATGTGAAGCAGGATTGGGTGCATTACACCTAGGCTGTGACACTTAAGGCTCATACGCACATCAGACCATAGACTTTGGAAAATGAAAGATCACAGACCAATTTTACCCCCTTCCATGTAGTATGAGAGCCATACTTACACAGTCTATTCTATGGAGCTGAACTCCCCATCAGACAGAAATCTTTGCAAGATGCTGCACACAGATGCTGTAGACATTCAAAAGATCAGTGTCTGCAAAAGATCTGTTCCTGCAAAATGCATTCATAGTCCATGATAACTGCAGATCATCATACACACCTTGTTTAACAGACCTTCATCTGCAGATCAGATCCACCAGGATGGATTTTCAGATCTGCAGATGATTGTTTGATCTGCAGATTAATGTCAGTTAAACAAGGTGTGTATGATGATCTGCAGATCTCAGACTATGAATGTATTTTGCCGGAACTGATCTTTTGCAGATACTGATCTTTTGTGTCTGTACAGCATCTGTGTGTGCAGCATCTTGCAAAGATTTTTGTCTGATGGGGAGTTCAGCTCCATAGAAAAGACTGAAGGTATGGCTCTCATACTACATGAAGGGTGGTAAGATTGGTCTGATCTTTCATTTTCCAAAGACTATAGTCTGATGTGTGTATGAGCCTTTAGGCAGAGCTGGGGGATGATGTGTTTTGCTGGCTGGTGTTTGGGTTTGCTGGTTTGTTTAAAATGGCGGTGGGCAGCGCTCTGTGACTGGATTGAACAGATCAGATGATGCAACTACCGCCAGCCTGCCCCCTGAGCGCCTGCCTGAAGAGTGTGTGCGCGTGCCTGACTGAAAAAAGAAGTCTGAGTCCCGGCAGCTAGGTCACCTGCAGTGCAACACACACTTTCCCTCCTGGACTACTGCACACAGCCAGTCTGTAGCCTTCAAAGAGGAGTCTGCTGGGATAAGTAGCTTCAAGTTCAGAAGTAGAGGTAGCAGCAGAGTCTACCTTGACGAGGTGGCAGGCTTAACATTTTTTTTTGGGGGGGGCAAAATTTGAGTCTTTAATATATTTGAAACCATTGAAGATTTGAAATACACTAACTTGTAAATGGTGGCAGGCACAGGGGTGGTTTGCTTAGTTGGTGGGCACAACAACCACTGGGTGGGCCAGGGGAGAGAGGGGCAGGCCCGATGATGTGTGAGGGGCCCCAAAATTTCTGATGGAATCCCTGCTCATGGTCTTGGGTGGGATGCATCTAACAAGGTCACCATGATGTGGCTACCATGATCTTCACACCCATAATAAGAGTAGCCACAAAACACCTGATCTGAAGGATGGAGCAGATGGAGCAGATGGGAAGAATGGTTGGTAGCTGGGGGCTTCCCACACTTCTGAGCACTCCTGCAGTCACACCCAAGACACCTGATGCACCCTGGAACAGCCTGGATTTATTTCAAAGAGAACTGTAATGTATTTTTTTTTTTTTTAAAGTTTAACATACCTGAGGCTTCCTCCCCCTAACAGACTTCCTGTGCTGGGACAAAATGATCCTCTGGTCCCCCGCCACGGCTCAATTTCGTGTTTTGGGACTTAAAGGGGAACTGAAGAGAGAGGTAGATGGAGGCTGCCATGTTTATTTCCTTTTAAGCAATATCAGTTGCCTGGCAGCCCTGCTGATCCTCTGCCTCTAATACTATTAGCCATAGCCCCTGAACAAGCATGCAGCAGATCAGGTGTTTCAGACTTTAAAGTTAGATCTGACAAGACTAGCTGCATGCTTGTTTCTGGTGTTATTCAGATACTACTGCAGAGAAGTAGACCAGCAGGGCTGCCAGGCAACTGGTATTGATTAAAAGTAAATAAATATGGCAGCCTCCGTATACCTCTTAGTTCAGTTTCCCTTTAAATGTTACAGGTGCCTGCACAGCCCTGGCCACGCTTGTCTCAGAGAGCATCCTGCATGTGCGCAAGGACGTGTGTGGCCTGCAACATTCGCAAAACCTGGAAGTGAGCCGTGGCAGGGGACCGGAGGATTGTTTCGTCCCATTGCGGGCACAGGCTGTCTGCAGGGGGGGGGGGGGGGGGGGGGGGAGGGCTAGCATTGCATTGCATTTCCCAAAGAAGGTCTGTTAAACAAGGTGTGTATTGAGATCTGCAGATATCAAAGACTATGAATGCATTTTGCAGGAACAGATCTTTTGCAGATACTGATCTTTTGAACGTATACAGCATCCTGCAAAGATTTTATCTGATGGGGAGTTCAGCTCAATAGAATAGACTGTGTAGAGTATGGCTCTCATACTACATGGAATGGGGTAAAATTGGTCTGTGATCTTGCCTTTTCCAAAGACTTTTATCTCAAGTGTGTAGTTCTAGTTTTGGCTACATACACATTGGGCTCTATTCTCAGACTTCCCGCATGCGGTAAAGTGCATGCGGGAAGTTACCGACCAAAACACCGCCACAATGAAATTCTCAAAATGTTCCACATTTTTTCCGCATGCGGAAAAAGTGTGGTAAAAGTGCGGGATTCATGCGGAAAAATTTCCACAAAAGTCGGTATTTTACGCAATAAAACAATTCTCAAATGTTCAGGCGCATCATTTTTGTCGTTAATTTTTTTTTATTTATTTATTTATTTTTATATCACCTACAAGTAGTAGGTGATATATTCCGCATCCCATTGACTTTAAGGAAGTCTGGAGGCTTAGGGCCTGTTCAGACTATGCGCGTTCCTGGACGTTTTCAGGGAACGTGTCTGGGTACCAAAAACGCATAGGAACGGCTCCTAATGCTTTTGAATGGGCTAGTTCACATGTATGCGTATGAGACGCATACGTTTCTCATCCGCATTGCTGCACGCAGTTCTGTGCGATACGCATAGAAACGGACGCAATGAAAGTCTATGGACGCGTATCAAAAACGCATACTATTGCGTTTTTAGCGTCCGTTTTCCTCTGCGGTTCCCATAATTTTTTTTTCCCCTGGGTCACGTGTGTGTGCAAAACGCAATAGAATATGCATTAGAATGCAAGAAAAACGCATTCTTCATACGCAGATAGTCTGAACAGGCCCTAAAGGGCTGTGCTTGCTGGACTTTAACTTTTTTTTTTTAAACACTTTTTCATGCGACCTTTTTACCGCATGATTCCCGCAAGAATAATGGCTGTTTCCGCATCTTTTTTTCCGCATGCGGCAAACATGCTGAAAAATGCGTAGTTTACCGCTGGCGGAAATATAGCGGTAAAATTTTGCAGAAAGGTTTGGTCTTTAAGAATAGAGCCCATTGCTGTAATTGCACAGTCCCTATATCATTATCCTTTCAGCACCTGTGATTATGTTTTTTTTTCCTTTTCTCCAGGCCACCTCAACAATGCATGTAGCAACCAATCACCCTTCTGTGTGCTTATGGAGAAAACCTAACCAGTTCATCGGGGTGATGAATGCTATGCAATTTTGTTTATGCAAATTTATTTAAATTTGATGCAAATATATGCAGCTTGAAAATGGACCAATCAAGTCCCACCCAGGTTTAAAAATTGATTGGTCCATTTTCAGGCTGCATTTTTTTTCCATAAAAATGCACATACATTTGCAGAAACTAAAAAAAAAAGTACATATTATTGATCATGGCTAGAAGCAGCAGTCACAAGTATGGCTAGGATGTAGGAGTATCAGCGATCTTTGGGTTTCCAGGAAATCAGCGAGCTGGAAAGCAGTGTGTACACTAACATACCGTTTCAGCATCTGTGGCCGCATTATATCATCCGATTACTGATGTTGTATTCGGAGTTGTACAAAGGTCACCACTTCAGCTTTTAAAGCAAGATGATAGCACTGAAATCCTAGAGGTTATGCACTTATTGTGGTTAAAGACAGCTGGATTTTAGAAAGCACAGAAGAAAACGCAAATATCTGGTCAGAACCCAGGACGGATCTAGACCAAGTTGCCCCAAGTTGCGCCTGGGGCAAAGTCAGGTTTTGGCGCCTAAACTGCCATTCCCCATCCACATTTTGCCGCCTTTTTAAGAATTTAACAAACTGCGCCTGGGGCAAGAGACCCCCTTGCCCCCCCCTAGATCCGTCCCTGGACTGTTCATTTGAGATAGGGCCAATATAAAGTATATTCAATAAGTGCAGCCTGTATCCTCCTATGAATATTCTACACGCTGCACGCCCGTTCTATACGGGAATCCTGAAACCCGTCTCCCTGCTGTGCATGGACTTCTCGCCCTGTGAAGAGGAACTGTTACTATCAGGCTATATCACACAGGGTTACAACACCCACCTGGCTCGCTTTGATCATCGGGGGATATCGCTGGCTCTAGAACTATCTCGGACCGGTTATTGCATTTCCAAGAAAGGTGTCTAATACACCTAACGAGTATTTCATCGGATCCTTCCCAGTCTCATTAGCACTAAAAGAAAGAGTGCGGGCTTGTGGACAGGTAAACCACACTCACGCCAAGGAAAGCACCAAGAAAAGGAGCGAATAATCATTTCTTTGGTTTTATTGGTAATAGCTCCCTAATTGCCCACATGATGAGTTGATGTGGAGGAATTAAGTTATGTAACAGATGCCTGCCCCCCTTCTCTGCTGGCTGTCTGCAGTGCTAATGAGGGCTGTTTGGTTTCACTCCACACCCATAAAACTCTGGTTGGATGTCAATGCTAATTCGTTTCAATGATGACAGGATAAAGGAGGTTCAATAGGGAATAAATTCCTCCTTAGCATCCTGCCCGAGCTGTGGGCTCCCTGCATATTTATAGTTCATTCCTGTCTCCTACTTGGTGTGGGAGAGAAGGGTGGGGAGTAAACAAGAGAGGAGGGAGGAAGGGAAGGGGGTGGTTTGCTTGTATGCCCCATTGTGTATACTCCAAGGGACACAAGACAAAACTCTTTCTGAGGGAGGCGAGGCTTGGTGGAGGTGAGTACCTCTACTACTGTCACTTGGTTGCATTTTACACAAGTAGAATCTGGATATCTGAGCGCATCTAGAGGAGTAGCGAGCTACACATCCCAGCTCAGCAAAGGTAAGTGTGTAAGCTGCTATATCTTCTGTATCAGGCTGTGCATGCTGCCTCGTTATTTTACATTAGCAAGCTGTCTAGACGACTTTATCTAAACTTCAACTTTTTTGGAAGATGGTATAACGCAAAAGAAAGTGTACTTACCTCTATATATTTCGCGTGTGACCTTCTATCAGTGTTATCTAGTACAACACTGACATGTTATGGAAATACACAGCAGGAGGACGACTAAAACACATGTGAACTTCGCCAGCCTCTCGCTGTAGTGAGGCAGAGACCAGGCTTGTTGAGGGAGTTGTACAAGGAACTCTTCTATAACAACATGCTGCAGCGCATCCACTCTATATGCTAATCACAGTCATTCGAAAAATAGGAGAGATTTGGAAAACCAAGGAGCTCCTCACTTACAGGGGTTATGGCAAGAGTTCATTGCTTCTGTGCCAAGGGGGGTCTCATCAGCCCAGGAACCTCTCGTCAGATCGCGTGTGTTCTGCTGCTTAGCGAAGTAATAAATGAGGTGTTCACATTCCTACCATAATATACAGCCTATATCCTCTGGTCTTGTGCTGATCGCCCTCACATAGGGAACATGGTGTAAAAAGAAGGGTAACTTTGCATAATACTTAATACTCGGCTATGTGATGACTAGAAGTGATGTATTAACCAAGTAGAATTCCCAGGAAATTCCTCGATCTGCCAGCGCAGCAAGTGTGTATTTTAGCAACTTGGTAGTACATGTGAAACTCAAAAGTGCTGGTATCCCTCTCAACTCGCGTATAATACTTCTGATAATATGTACTCTCATTAATGAGTAGCAAATGCACTCCAAGTAATTTTTCTGTTGCAATTAGTATCTCACAAGGATGCCTCAGGATTCAATGAACTTGTGTACGAGGACAGTCAGCATGTGGTTTAAAAGGTCGACTTTCTCTACTGTACCCGTAGTCAATACTGAAAGCATTGTGCTGCTAACCAGCTCACTGCTGCTGAATTGGTGGCTTGTCGTCTCTATAGATTGTGTTCTATGTTTAGCTGCCCAGTAACATGTTTGTGGATATATGTGAAGAACACAGATACACACTGGCAGGATCTCACCAATCTGGCACCGAGCGAAGCAGAGGCTGTGCGAATCCCTTTTCTTAGAGCGTGCAGAAATATAACGAGCCCTTCTGCTCATTGTGTGATTAATAAGAGAGGCAGTGAGAAGAGTGAATTCATATCAAAGAATAATGAAGCCCCCATTAACAAACGCACAGTGTGAAAGACTGCAGCATCCCTTCCCAATCACCACGTTTCCAGCGGATAGTGCTCGATTCAGACGCACGAGTTACAAAACATGCCTGAAGTGCAGGGATGTGACAGTCCTACAGAACATCTCATTGACTTGTATTACACTGTAAAGTGATCACTCGTAATAGAATACCCTAAGTCCTTCCACCTGTATTTCTCCAAAGAGCTGCTTATTACCGTGTACCACCTGCCTGCGTTTCCACGTGTAGTTTCAGCGCTGAACTCCTTGAAACACAGGGGGTCCCGTGGGCTGGAAAGCAGAGAGGAATGTAGCAGACGTATAGAACACTGGGACATGTCACATTCACTTTGGGAAACCACAGCCTCAGGAAAGGTAAGTATTACAGGAGGTGTTAATAAGCATTCAGCAGCAGGCAATGTGATTATTTGCACCACATAGAGTGCATCATCAATCCATTTATCCACATAAACATAGTAGCTCATGAGTGAGCACTAATCATTAGATTGCTTGGATGAATGCAGGGCTTCCACGGGAGGGGTACTCCTTTTGACTCACTGATGCACTTAGATGTGTGGAGACGCTGGGCAAGAATGCACGCTGTCTAAACTAGTGGTCACTTTGTATCATTTCTATAATGCAGACAGTCTCTGATCAGCGTCGGAATGAGACTGTCTCCCACATGTCTAAACCTTTCCAATTGTGAACTTACTGAACTAATGACAGTAAACGACTGAGCTTTACAGCTTTTGTAATAATGCAGCCCCCGTATCATGCACCGGAGCTATCTGCTCTAGCTTGGTTTGCAGGTACTTGTAGTTCCACTTCAAATACCAGCGTTAAAGTGTGTGTGCAAGTGCTTCATTCATATTGAAGAAGTCACGCCATCTTTTAAAACCACAGCCTTATAGAAATGTGTGTGCTGACTCTGTGGAAATGTATAGGCTTATGATGGACACTTATTGTATACAGGGGTAAAAAAAGTCATCCCCCAAGAGATTATGCTTTTCCTGGTGACCTTATAAATTAGCAGGTGGCGTTTTTCATGCACTCCGAAGTGAAGGCAGCAGAGAGCAATGCGTGTTTAGTGCTGAAGTGACAGCTCCGAGTGCTGAACAGCGGCTCTCTGTAGGCACACAGCACTGAGCGCTCTCCAAGGTGCTGAACATCAGCTCTCTATAGGCTCACAGTACTGAGCCCTCTGCAAGGTGCTGATCATCAGCAACTCTCTGTAGGCACACAGCACTGAGCGCTCTCCAAGGTGCTGAAGGGAAGCTCGCTGGCTTGCGAAGCAGCTCTGAAATTCAGCGTGCCCAGACTGCCGAGGGGAGCAGAGCCCGATAGGGGTATGTAACCCATTCCTCAGCTATGCATGGCCATCTGTTGCTATTTTTGTACCCATATGCTGTATGTGGATAATGAGTGATTTTATTACATGGCGTTTGCATGGTAAAGCAAATGGGTGGGC
The DNA here is from genome assembly GCF_040937935.1 of Hyperolius riggenbachi. Lineage (NCBI taxonomy): Eukaryota > Metazoa > Chordata > Amphibia > Anura > Hyperoliidae > Hyperolius > Hyperolius riggenbachi. Next base: position 526,907,647 of record NC_090646.1, on the reverse strand, counting down.
GTTTTGAGACAAAGATGCATGAAGCCTGTAGGAAACCCCAGTTGCAGTGTACCAGATATTAACTTGGCGTCCGTGACCAGACTTGTCCAACAAATACCCTGTGATACACGATTGAGGCACAGTTTGACAGGTACCCATGTGGTAAACTTGGTTGCAGCATGCTACCTTCAGTCCTCAAAAATTCTAAAAAGGGATACTTGACTCATCTGATACTGGTAGCAATGTTCTTGGCTGGTTCCAGTGTTTGTCTGGGATGTAATATTAGTTAATATTATTGACTGTTATGTTAATAAATGTAAAAGCAATTACTGAACATATATACCTTTTTTACATCTGTATATATAGAGTGTGCAACTTTTTCCATGCATATTATGCATCTTATTAGTGTAGAATGAGTGACATATGACACATGATGTGTTTTTGCAACTCTGTCATGCATATTATGCATCTTATTACTGTAGAATGAGTGACATGATACGCACAGAAAATCTTAAGCTTAATTCCTAAGTGGGCCATGTAACTATTTAATTATCTGCAAAGTTGTATTGGCTACTCAGAATTAAAGACTCAACATATCATTTATGGTGTATTCTATATGGAGAAATATATACTGTCATTAAAAATAAAATAGAAAAAGGTAATGTCTAGCTAAAAACTCTTTAGAGAGTTCTTACATTGGAATTGGACAATCACTGCAATGCAGTCTCTTGCGGCTCTTATAAAAGTCTTTATCATTAGTCACCATTTTAAAAGTTAATGGTACCTTTATAATTCCTCCTGGATTCTCTAAACCACAGCTGAACGTCTTGAGATGGCTTTTCATGCGCAGCCTCTGATAATTTTTTTTTTCCTTTAAGTTTTTATCAGACCCCCATCCCCATGTTTGTTTGTTTGTTTGTTTCTTGTTGCTTTTAGATGAGTAGTGCAGAATGCAGAATAACTTTGATGCTTCTATCACTCCGAGCTCAGTATATCTATTTAGTGTTCACTAAAGGCATTTTTTACCAAAATGAACCAGTAGTGGGGTGTTTATGCTTCAAAAATATTTATGCAAAATGTTAGTGTAATTCCTACTTAGAGACCTCAGTCAGTCAGTCAGTCAGTCAGTTAAGGCAGCTGGGCTGTCCCAGTCACAGCTTTTCAGACAGTGGTGTACAGAGACAATAAAATGTAGGATGCATCTATCAGTGCCTTAAGTACAAGTTGACATTTTCAAAACTTCTACCTGTGATGATGGACATTAGTGTGCATTATATATCACCCTTTGAGGGACAGTATTATTTTTATGACTAGTAGATGTTGGGGGTAAACACATTATTGGCAAGTGTGATTCCAGGAAACAGAACTCATATGCTTCATTGAGAATAATTTATAAAAAACTGCAGCCAGGTCAAATTAAGTACAAATAAAGCAGTTGGCCATAGCATGACTTGAGATCTCATTCTTTGCAATAGGCAACACATCTAGTTGTTTCTCCAGTTCTTATTTTGTCGTATTTTTCATAGATAATTAGCCTGTTGTTTCCCAATGTGGCAGATGACATAAGTGTGCAGACATTGCTGTTACTGGCACTTGCACAGCTTTGCTTAATATTTTAAACAACATTCATCTTGTAAGAGGCATCATACCTCCTCTGCACTTGGCTATGCTTGTGTATGGGAATTGACTTCTCATTCAGATATATAGGGATGCACATGAAAACTGAGCTTCCCACAGCTCATACACTCTGTAAATCTTGGCATCATTTTACAGGAAGCAGACTTGGGCAGATTCCCAAGGATTCAGGTTCACAAAAGTGCTAGTATAACCCAAATTATGTTATTTCCATTGCTGAATTCTAAGCACTGTACCCTAGGCAGAAATGTGTCACTTTGTTCCGTACACCTATTACCCATACAAACTATAAAATGTTTTGACATAGTTTGTCATTCATTGTTTCTCTTGAATACTTCACATTTAGATGAGCACGCTTCCCTCTCCATTCAGCTAAATGTCAGCAGGAAACGCGTAATGTGCGCAAATATATAAAATGTGGAGTAGTTGGCGCATTGTTTCAGACAATAGTTCCATGGTGCTCAGGTTTAATCTTAGCTGTAGGAGATACTGTAGCAAGTACATTTACAATGAATATAGAACAGCCAGTTTGCTTAGTTACCAATAAAACATGGATTTTGCTACAGAACGTTGTCTTTCTTGTTACCAAGTATAAAATTAGCATCATGAGTCACCAGAGTCCATGTAAACTAGTGGTAAATTGATATGGGATCTCAGAATTACTGAGCTCTGACTTGTTGCATTGTATCACCCCCGTTTTCATAAAAATGTACAAAAAGAAATGGTTGTGTCCGCACTCCAAGTGTTAGGTATGTTCATATAAGGTGTGCTAGCTACAGGACTAGAAGAGAAGTTCCATAAAGAGAGAAGCAAAAGCAATCCTGTACAAAAAGCTGCACCACCAATTATAAATATAACAAAGCTTTATTAGATATTAGAGTGTTCTGTGTGCCTCCCTCCACCCTTACTCCATGGCTGCCTTCATCTACCTCCCTGGGCTATGTATGTATACTCTGTAGCACATTGGTATCCATGATCCCTATATGCACTGTCCATACCTGATATGTTTCACCATTTCTCATGGCTCATTCAGCATATTATTACACTCTAGCACTTGTTTGTTCTCATGGTTGTTTATAGGAGATCTCTCATTGGTGGTCATATCTCAACTCTTTTCACTTCCTCAGCAATTAGTTTAGACCCGGGTCTCATTTACCCAATGGTGGTTTCAATCCCATGAACCCACCTTGAGTATCATTGTTGGCAGCCATTAGGGTTTATTTGAGATATAGGAGGTGAGGCATTTGTGATCTTGTTTCCACATAATACTGTATTGTGGTGATTTGCTGTTTATAGCAATCATTTTAAATGTTTTTATGATGTTTATGCAGAATATCTAATAAAGCTTTGTTATATGTATATTTATAATTGGTGGTGCAGCTTTTTGTACAGGATTGCTTTTGCTTCTCTCTTTATGGGTTTTCATAAAAATGAATGATTGTTGGCAGAAGGGTAACATGTTAAAATACTGTATGAAGAGCAGTGCGTGATTAATCAATCTGAGTTGACAATTGGTCACATTCCAGTAAACTTGTAGACAGCAGCCAAGTCTGCCAATCACAATCGCTTAAAAGACGGAACATTATGGCGGTAGGACACAGAGGTGCTACACTCGTTTTGGTGACACTTCAGTTGCTCCTGTTTTACACTGCCTGAGGAAGTGGGCTACAGACCCGTGAAACGCGTTGCAAAAATGTGAGTAAAAATAGATTATTAATGATAGTGTCATTATTGGGGTGGTAGATCATCCAATACCCCCATTTTATAATTTTTTAGTGCATTTTATTCTGATTGGCACCTCTGTAATCTCCTGCCAATCACAGTTCACTTATAACTAGAGCAATATAGTAGCCCTGTAGTGTCTACACTTTGGTGCCATTGTGACACAAGTAAAATAACTAATATTTGTTACCAATTTATATTTAACATGTGTCCATTATTTTAAAGTCTTAACTGTATCTTGTAGTAAGTGTTCACATTTTCTTGTTGCCATGGATATCCATACATATATATAAGAAGTAGGATCCAATGCAATGAATGGACATAAGCTATTCAGTATATAGTCTAACCATTTAGTGATCTGCCACACTGGATTTTGTCATGGGGTTAATATAGTTTTCCTCACTGTGGGAGGTCTCCTGCTATTCTTCCCTTTCCCTCCTCCATAGACCTGAGCCGGTACAATTGTGCTTGTTCTTATTCTGAGCTTTCATGTAAATGATAGTACATCATTCAGCCTTGCTTTGCACATTCATCTACCTTTGTATATAAATCTGCATATGGCTTGCAGCTAAGCTAGCAGCTGACTCTGTTGTCTGGGGCAACCATTGACAGTGTAGCTCTAAGGAATGCAATATAATTAGCTTGTCAGCTTTGGTAACATTGAGGGTTAGTGGATTAGTCACTCCAAATATCTTGGCAAATATATTGATTATGATGCAGCATGCCTATGATAAAGTAAATATATACTAGTTGACCTAAGCCCATTTAAAAACTGGCTCTAGGTCTGTCACAGCCGCCACATATCGGCCCGCCGCACACACGCACCCGCCTGGCCAGTCCTGCTCCTGTCCCAATGGCTGTCCGTGTGGGACATGCGCAGTAGCGCACGCGCACACACACACACGCACACACAGGGAAAGGACACATGGAAACATGTATAATATGTATAATATATATATATATATATATATATATATATATATATATATATATATATATATATAATAATAATTCATGCATGCCAACTATAAGTAACCTTTACATTTTATTATTCTTCATCTATATAGTGCCACTATCTGCCATGTTTCTGTACAGAGTAAAAAACCGACAACAGTAGGAAAACAAAAATGCATAACTAGTTTATGCGCAGCACAATCTTAACATCTAGCAACACAAGTACACTAATAGTATTTCTCTGCGCCTATCCCTTTCAATCCCACAATCTGTACAGACTGCAGACACCCATATGGGAACAAGTGACTGTCACCACAAAAGCAGGAGTCAAGGCTTGGTTCAAATGCACAGATTGATGCTGTTTATTAAAACCAGAAGTAAAACTCACATTGTGGGTCCATGCACAGTGGACCCTGTTGCATAACACTGTATCAATAATTTTGCACTCAGTCGCCAATAAAGTGCTCAGTGTGTCAATGATATCTGTTCTTCCTAACCATGTTTTGGTCTTTTGCTTTCGTCAGGGGATTCATCCACTAATGTTGGTGAAAGGCAAAAACTTGGTTGTGAAGGAGAATGAATGAGGACGTATGTGTGCAACCTCAGTGAGTTGGGCGACTGGAGAGCCTAATGACAGCTCTCCCCACTACCACAAAACTCCCTAACGGCGTTAAATACTATTTTCCTGTAACGATTGGTGTAGCAAAACAGGAGTCTGGTTATTGTGTGATCTGCAGTATCACCAATAATCCACACACTATACCTGATGATGTGGTGATCTGCAGAATCACCAATAATGCACGTATAGCTAACAAGGTAATAACAATAGTGTATAGTGCTTGGTGCAACTGTAATACTGATCAGTTGGGTAAAACCTCACCAGAGGAGCTGGCGGGTACTATCAGTAATGAACCTCACCAGTGACAAGGGCTCACTGGTGAGTAGAATGGTTAGACAGATCGGTTTGGCAACAGGCGGGCAGATACAGTACAAAATCGGCAGGCAAGAGGATAGAGATATTCAGGCAGAGTAAGCAACAGAATCAGATGGGCTAAAGTACAGAATCGTTAAGCGAGAGCGAAGTCAGAAGAGAGCCAGAGTCCTACATAGGTAATCAAGCAATATAATAACAATAGTAACAATAAATCCTAGTCTTGTGTGAAATCCCTGGTTTCCTCCCAGATCAAGCACACTGGATCTATCTAAGGTCTGAGTGCTAACACGTAGCATTCGCAACAGCAGACAGTTTGCAAGTGACTCCAGAAGGCTTAAGAAGCGGAGGAGACCCCCTCGGCCACGCCCATACCCATCAACCAATCGGAAACGCCAAGAGTCTCCTCTGACGTCAGCCGACCGGCAGGTCAGCTGACGCGCCTTCTCCCCGCATAAAGGTCCTGTCTCTGCGCGCGTGCGTGCGTGACAAAGCCACCCTATGAGCCAATGACAATCCCCTCCTCAGCGTGCTAGACGCCAGAGGGACGGGAGAAACGCCCGACAGAGAAACCGAAGCAGCTGCAGGGGTATCCTGACTGCCTGCAGCTGCATCTCCAGAGAATGTTACATTTCCACTCCTAGTTGTCGCAACTCGGAGGGAGATGTAATTCAGGGTCTGGCAGCCCCCGAATTACCCTTAGGTGCCCTGCGCAGCATTACATTGCTGCTATGGGGGGCCTGGTTTCAGTGCCCGGTGGTGAGTTCAATGCGCCGAAACCACCTGTTTTGGAATGAACATTCTCCAAACCTACTTAATGGTGTTGATATGTCATTGAAGCATTTAGCACTTTGTAATTGAGTGCAATATTATTGATACAGTTTTATGCAAAGAGGTCCATTATGCATGGATCCACAATCGGGGCAGCATGGTGGCATAGTGGTTAGTGGCTGAAATCCCAGCCAGGTCCACATCTGCAAGGAGTTTGTATGTTCTTAGTGTCTGTGTGGGTTTCCTCCATGCACTCTGGTTTCCTCCCACATCCCCAAAAAACATACAGATAAGTTAATTGGCTTACCCCTAAATTGGCCCTAGACTGATACATGCACTACATGATACATACATAGACATAGGACTATGGCAGGGATTAGATTGTGAGCCTCTCTGAGGGACAGTTAGTGATGACAGTATACTCTGTACAGCGCCGCATAATATGTTGGCGCTATATAAATACTTAAATAAATGATGTGTGTTTTTAATTCTGGTTTTCCGTGTGTGTGTGTGTGTTTTTTTTTTTTTGTTTTTTTTTTTAATAAACTGTACCCTTCTGCATTTGAATTCAGCCTTCACTTTAATACATCTTTTTGTGGTGATGGTCACTTGTCCCCATATGAGCACTGGGTATCTGCAGGCTGTACAAATTGTGGGATTGAAAGTGATAAGCGCTGAGAAATACTACTATAGGACTATTCTCCATTGTGGATTGGGATACTCTGGCTGCTGATTACTGTTAACCCTCGTGGCGGTCTATTAAAAACCGCCAGGGGCAGCACAGCAGTTTTTGCAGCGGCATCCTCCCACCCTCTTCGATCGCCTCCGGCGATCAAGCCCGTCTGGAAATCCCGTTCTGAACGGGATTTCCATTAGGGCTTCCCCCGTCGCCATGGCGACGGGTGGGATGACGTCACCGATGTCGTGATGTCAAAGGGAGTCCCGATCCACCCCTTAGCGCTGATTGGCCAGGCAGCGCATAGGGTCTTGGGGGGGGGGGGGGGCGCGGCAGGTAGTGGCGAATTGGCGGGTAGCGGCGGCGATCGGAGTGCACACACAGCTAACAAAGTGCTAGCTGTGTGTAGCAGAAAAAAAATTATGCAAATCGGCCCAGCAGGGCCTGAGAAATTCTCCTGCGTGGCTTACCCCGAACTACATTCGGGGTTACCGCCAGGAGGGGTAACTATTGGCGTACACTAGTGCTTGTATCTCTTCTGCAATGCCATAGTAATATATATTCATAATTCATGTGTGGCATAAAACCATCTAGCAATCGAGATGCATGTTCGTAGGATAGAACAGAAAGACTAGGGGAGGACTTTGAACTTGTGAGCTTGCAATCTAGCATACAATCTGTCTGCAGTTATATGATCAGAATGATTCTAGTAATTGATCAACATGAAAAGAATTTAAAAAAAAAAAAGTACAGTTGGGTAAATGGTAGGACAGAAAATAAGCATGACAGGGTTGTAGCAATCCAGGTAAGGATGTACAGTACTTTTATCTGCCAAACTGTGGCTACCTTATTTAAAGCAACACTTACGTATCTTTAAAAAACAACAACAAAACACTATAGTTGTAATGTAAAGATGTGGAATACGGGTGGGCAATCAATAGGTATTTATAGTTGTTACATCTGTTTTTTCTTTTTAATTGAATACTTGCATTTGTAATATCAAGTTTGGTAGATCTATGAAAATATTGACGTATATGTACTGTAGCTATGGGCAAGAGATTATATGGTAGTCTCCCAATCTAGTGTCTCCGTAGCAAAATAAAGGAATTTATGCAAGCTGAGTGCTCTGTAGTACAGCTAGGGGATGGGATTCCCTGCGGGTGTATGTAGGATGCTACACATCTGACTGCTCTTGCATGTCTGTAGCTGCCTTTGGATAATAGTCTCTATAGTGCCTGAGAGACAGCTATATGCAATGTGATTTTCTTTAGATAACAACTAAGATTACTCTTACAATTGTGAATTCTCATGTGTTTGTATCTTTTGTTTCATGAGTGTTTGTTGCCCAGTTCTGCATGCGACTGAAATTTTGAGGTTTTAGTTAGAAGAGCTTTGTTTCTGGAAACATCAGCCAAGACTTTTCAATGTCCAGGTATTTTATTACCATGTGTAATGCTTCTCGACCTGCAAGGTATCCACATAACCAAAGCAGTGCAAGATTTCAATGCACGGTATTAAAGGTGTCCATAACGTTTTGGTGGAGGAACTTTAAAAAAAAAAAAAAAAGTCTAATGTATACTTTATTAAAATCGCCTGTACTATGAAAGCATTTGTCTGAGTGTAATGTTTGATATTCCTCATGTTGTTTCTAGGGAATATTTGGGCAAACTCCAGGGAGGAATTTGGAGGTTTTGAAGTTCTGAAGACTACGAGGGCTTTTATGTTTCATGCAGGTGTGCCAGCAAATTTTCAGGCACGCACTGCTCATTCTGTTGTCTGTGATGCTCCTAGGCAAGCGCAAACTCCTCCCCTCCCCTTTGTGACTTAAATTGTTAACCAGGTCTCAGAACAGATCTCACTGAGTTCTCCTTTAACCACTTAGACTGCTCTACGCCAATCGCCGTGGACGCGGCGGCAGCTCCAGGACCGCTGAACGGCATGCAGTCCAGGGGGTGTGTTTTGCAGGAGATCGCTTGCGCTGCACGCGCATTTCCACTTGAATGACAGAGCTCCATTCTGTCATCAGCCTCCCAGCGGCGATCACCGTCTATTTACATAGTACAGTACTGCGATCTACGACAGCGTTGTACGGGGGACAGCCATGTGACACGGCTGTCCCCCTGGGATGCACGAGAGCAATCGGCTCTCATTGGCTGAAGCCTATGACAGCTGATCAATGTCATAGGCTGGCTAAGGGAGGGAGGATAGGGAAGAAAAATATGAAAATAAATAGTAATATTTATTAAAAAAATTGAAATATTTGCAAAAAAATAAACATCCTGAGAGCAATAGACACCTACCAACAGAGAGCTCTGTTGGTCTGCAGAAAAGGATGGGGGGGATAACTTGTGTGCTGAGTTGTACGGCCCTGCAGCGAGCCCTTAAAGCAAGCTGCAGTTGCCTAATTAGTGAAAAATGGCCTGGTCACTAGGGGGTTTAAGCCCGGGGTCCTTAAAGAAAACCTGAACTGAAAATTAAGTCAAAATAAGCATACACAAGTCATACTTACCTTCCATGTAGTCTATTCCTCAGTGTCTTTCTCCTGTCCCGCGTCCTGTTTGTTCACTGTGATCAAGGGAATTTTCCGTCCTCCATTTTAAAAATGGCCATTACCCATAACCGCTTTTTGGTCAGCACACAGTTAAACTGTAACTTAAACTCGCCCACTTGAGCCATAGGTAAACATGGACATTACCTGGTACATCAGTTTTTCCTCTAAGCTATAACTGACAGCAACTGATATTTTACTGACAGCAACTGATATATTTCAGATCTGACAAAATATTGTCAGAACTGGAAGGGATTATTGTCAGAAGAAAATGGAGCACTTCTGAGAGGAACTGATGGCAAGGTAACTATGTAATGTTCATTTGAAGTTACCTCGTGTTTATTTTAAATATTTTTACTCAGTACAAGTTCTCTTTAAGTGGTTAGGATTTACAAATTTACACTCCTTGATGCCTCCATGAAGGTATGAAGGTTACTCATGAAACTGTTGCATCACCATTACCATTCCAAAAAAATTGAAACATTTATTATTTCTCAGTTTTCGGCCATTATAGTGTTATGATAAAATGTTCTACTGTGGGTAAAAGCCACACAAATAAAGGTGCTTTATTTATAATCCCACAAATTTAAAAATAACAGTAACCTACCCCCTTGACATAACTATTAAAAAAAAGTTCAGTCCCTAAGGCAACTATTTGTTTTTTTATGTAAATAAAATTTTATTATATATATATATATATATATATATATATATATATATATATATATATATATATATATATATATATATATATATATATATATATATATATATATATATAGTTATTAAATAAAATGTGTTGTGATCTAGTTTTACTATTTGGCTACAAGATGTCCTCAGTCAAAATTTCCGATTTGCGTACGTAAGGACGTGAATCGAGAATAATGCGTGGCAGTGTAACACCCGGAAGATGCAAATGACGCAGGCATCTGATAGATGACAGCCTTTATTGACTCGGGGACTTAGATCAATGAATAGGAACTGTGTTCCCATTCATTCATCTCCCCGCTAACCGGCGGTAACGTGAGCGTGCAAAGGCCGCCAGCTCCCATACACTAGTTTTCGTGACCCTGGGACTTCAAATGAAGTTTCCCAGGGTGTGATTATACTGCACCTGGTGCAATAAGTAGGTAAATACCCTCACTAATTTACTTATTTTGGCTACCTTTTTTTATTTTCCCAAAATGTTTAATTGACTTCTGTAGCTCAAGCTCTAATTCACTCACGTGTTTGCAAGGTTTTCTGATATGATCCAGCTGAGGGTTGCAAACTTTTACTTTCTAATAACACACACTTTTTTTTTTTTTTTTTTTTTTTTTTTTACATTTTTAGGACAAGGATCGATACAATTGTTTCAATCCTTTATTTTCATCTCTGGTGTCCTAATAGCAGAGGACGACCAGGACCTTTAGGCCTTGGGGGAAAACGCAACCTAGAGGTCCTTTCATGGCAATCCCAGCCCAAATCCAGATAATCATGAGCAAATGTGTATAGTATAAAGCAGCATTATATAAAATTACATAATTTTAATCCCCCTAGAGACCCAGGCTTAGGGTGGGGGAAAAAAAGTTGCTATTAGCTGTAATCAGGAGCCTGGGTCAGGGTGACGGTGCACGTGAGTTAAGGCAGAAAGCAAAGCGGAGCTGGATTTTTAACTGTCTTCTGAAGGATACTTCCAGTAGGATAATGTACCAAAGCTTACACCATCTCAAACTGATGCAATGTCAGTACGGCGTGCGAAAAATGGGCATGGACGTGACAAGGACGGACCTAACTAATAGTGTGATTCTGAGGTAGTGGGCAAGAGTTTTCTCCTAAAACAGTTAGGCAAAGTGACCCTAAAGGTAATTAGACAACGTTCCCACATAACACACAAGAACACAGTGTTTTCACCATGATGTGGGGAAATGGGAGATTTGCATCATGGATGTGTAGAAACTGTGTGATGCAATTTATTAGCATACCATTTAGCCTCCAAATGCTGCAAAAATAACCCCAAAGTAGCAAATGCAGACACTATGACCATCCAGTAATAAATACAGCAACCATTACCTCTGGAACATGAAGTGCAACCACTGTTACCCCCAGCACATGCAATTAAGCAAACTTTACCCTCTCCCCCCCCCCCCCCCCCCAAAAAAAAAAAAAAAAACCTGTCAACACAATTAGTCATCTCCCCCCCCCAAAATCTGTGAATCACAGAGTAGTCACAAAGAATTCACTGTATTCATAGGCTCTTCATTTGCCACTCCCCACCCCTCACAAAAAAAAGCAATCAGCCAGGAGAGAGGAGGTCAAAAACCATACCTGTGCCAGAAAGAAGCATCAGAAGCCATGCTTTCTGGCTGCTGGGTGTGTCTGCGTGGCTTGCCAACAGCCTCGAGGCTGGCCTGGCTTGCAGGGCTGCATCTGACTGCAGAATGACACTGGGGGTGGGACTTATGTATGGGCCCTGCCTACTGCTACTATGATGGATGGCGGAGTGGAGGGTGGATACCACTGGACAGTAGGAGGTGGATCACGCAGCCAATCAGAGTCCTGCAGCCAGAATGTTCCATGGGTCAAAGCGGGGCATTACTCAGAATGTACTTCCGCCCAGAACAGGAGACCCTGAATCCGGGACGTGTCATGGGTAAGGCGATATGCCTGGTCAGGGTACCAAAAGTCACTGGGCCCTTGTGCAGCTGCCTGCATAGGCTTAACATGAGTGCCACTTGCCCCCCCCCCCCCCCCCGAGTAAAGATGAATATTCACCATATCGACAATGAAGATGGATCCAGCGATGTTTTCCTGATGACTAGTGCTCCCCAATCCATCTTTCGAACGACTGTTATGTGCGACATCACGTTACGTTGCATGATGGGCACAAAAGACTTCCAAGTGATCACGTACTTTGGGCAGGAGTTGTTGGGGGATCTTAGAGATCCGCCATGACTGATGCTAAGCGACGTTCGTGAGACCATGTTCCTGCACTCATGTTGCGAGATCATGGAATAGACCACAAAAAAAATGCCGGTTATCGGGAAAATCATTGGATAAACTACGAGGTGGGTAAAGCCTTTATGTTATGGTGGTAAGTCTCACGGCTGCAATGATCTGCTCCCCCCCCCCCCCCCACATAGCATGTCAGACTATAACTTGCAGCTCTGGCTGATCCTCTGCAAGATATCTGGAGGCAATCACCACCTCCTCCTCCTACCTGCACAACACTACACAGAGTGTAAGCTCTGCAGGACAGCCCCACCCCCTGGTGCACCAGCCCCAGCGCATCACAAGTGAATGATGAGGGTGGCCAGCAACAGCAGAAAGTCACCATGCTGCTCCCGTTTCATGTATGCTCTGCTCCTGCCCGACTAGCTATGCTTTTCCAAGGCAACTCCATCCTCTCTACCCACAGCCGCTGAAGCTTCACCCCATTCTACCAAGGTGTGTGATTGTGGGCAAGGACTGGGGAGGGGGGGGGGGTAGTGTGTTTATGGGAATTATAACCCATTCTACCAGAACATTTTGTGATGTCAGGCACTAGTTTACTCTACGCCATACTCTCTTTCATCCATGTCTTTATGGACCTGGCTTTGTGCACTGCTGTGCAGGCCCTAGGCCCATATGCAATTAACTTTTTCACCTGACTTTTCTCCTAGGAGATTTTTCAACTGCTTTTTTTTTAAATAACTTTTCAGCATTTTATAATCCAAGTACAAAAATTAGTGAAAAAGTACTATGAAAAATCTTGAGTATTTTCTTGCTTGCTGGTGGCTTAAAGGAGTTATCAGGCTAAATGTAGTAAAATAAGCTTTACTCACCTGGGGCTTTCTCCAGCCCCTTGCAGCCGACTGTCCCACGCCGACCGCGCCGCTCTCCCGGGCTCCATGATTCAGGCTGACCACGGGGTCGGCCTTACTGCGGCTGCGCAAAGCACCGCTGTTAATCATGGCCACGTGGGCCACGGCGAACTGCGCAGGCGCAGAACTACTGCTGAATACCGATCACGGAGCCCGGGAGAGCTGTGGGGAGCGGAGCGGTCGGTGTGGGACAGTCGGCTGCAAGGGGCTGGAGAAAGCCCCAGGTGAGTAAAGCTCATTTTACTAAATTTAGCTTGATAACTCCTTTAAAAGGCATTTTATTGGCAAGGTGTGAACATATCGCCTAGGAGAAAACTATGCATATGGGCCCTAATAGATGTAAAAATACTAGTCAAGGCAAGGTCTGTGCTTTGTTGGAATCTCTGCACCAATAAAGTATTAGTTGGCTTGGAAAGACCATGGCCCATATGCAATTCGCTTTTCCACCTGAGGTTTTTTTTTTTTTTTTTTTTTTTTTTTTTTTTTTCTCCTAGGTGATATTTTCACAACTTGTACAAAAAAATGCCTTTTAAAACCTCAACAGGGCAAACAAATAGTCAAAATAATTTTGACAGTGCTCTTCCACCTACTTTTTGGTACTTTTTCCATTGCAAAGTGCTAAAAAGTTATTTTAAATCAAAGATGAAGAATTATCTCCTCGGAGAAAGTGAATTGCATATGGGCCTATATGTCTTTTCTTATGGCAAAGAATCACTTGTGTTCCATGTCAAAGGCAGCACGATGGGGTAGCACTTAGAACTCTAGCCTTGCAGCGCTTGGTCCCCCGTTCAAATCCCAGCCAGGACACTATCAGTATGGAGTTTGTATGTTCTCCCCGTGTCTGTGTGGGTTTCCTCTGAGCACTCTGGTTTCCTCCCACATCCTTAAAACATACAGATAAGTATATTGGCTTCCCCCTAAATTGGCCCTAGACTACAATATGCACAACACACGATACACATAGACATATGACTATGATAGGGATTAGATTGTGAGCCCTTCTGAGGGACAGTAAAGTGACAAGACAATCTACTCTGTACAGCGCTGCGGAAGATGTCAGCGCTATATAAATACATAATAATAATAATTAATAATAATAATTAATTAGAATCTGTGTGAATATCCTGCATTGGCCCATGAAATCTACTATAAAAAATGAGTTGCTTCTTAAAGTGGACCCAAACCAAACATTTTTTTAATTAAAAATATTTAGTTGCACCACTCTGACACATACAAAGATAAATAAACACTCCTTCAAGCCTATGAGCATTTCAGTGCATGCTTTTCACCCTTCTCTTTTCATAACTAGGGTTATACTGGGGGCAGCCATTAGCAATTCCTCCATTGCTGGACACCATCTACTCCACCAGTTTGCCGGAAAAATGCCGGCAATTTGAAAGGAAGGGAGGGGTTCCTCCAATAAATGTAAAATATTGTATATTTGTCATCATGCAACTGAAAAAAGGCTGCTATTTATTATTATAATTTAGAAAATAGATTTTATTTCTGAAATCTTGTATTTTTAATTTGGGTCCACTTTAATAATCAATTAGCAAATAAATGAAACAGTAAGTTTACAAACTGCTTGGCCATGTTTGCTGTAACACTACTGAAATCTGTCTTTGAGTTATGCATGATAAAAGTTTCATAGTTCTAATGTTTAATTTAAGATTTAATGCTGTAAGCAAGGATTCCACATTCAAGAATCAAGCAGACATTGTTCTTTGTCTCAGTGTACAGTATCATCATTTGAACATATTCACATCCAACAGTGAGCCATTATTTATCAGTATGGGGAGCACAATATCACATAACAAATAGAAAAGTTATTTTGGGACCACGTCTGACATTCTTCTTCCTTTTGAATTTGTCTGTTAATCATGCCACTTTGTAAAACAGTGTAATCAGAACATAAGACACAGATTTTCTTAATACCTTTGATGCTAGGAAAGATCTAGAACATTCATAGATAATTCAAAAATCTCCTCCTTTTCTCAAGTAAACACATGCAATCAAAAATAAATACTTGGGAAACATAAAAGCCTTCGACTAAAAAAACAAAATTACAAGCTGAATAAAAATAAGTTGTTTTGTTCCTTGAAGTTACACAAAAAGCTGCCATTCTCCTTTATAAAGTATAAATAGAAGACACAAAAATGTATCATATACAGACTAAAATATCAAAGATGTGAAATTAACCTTTTGGCTGCTGCTGCACAACCTATATATATATATATATATATATATATATATATATATATATATATATATATATATATATATATATATATATATATATATATATATATATATATATATATATATATATATATATATATATATATATATACACACCCTAAGAGCAAATTTCCATTTCTGTGTTAGTGCACGAATACTAATATTGTAATAAAATATAGATGGGTATATCTATAAGACTCAAAGCGCAAAGAAATGTCTCAGATCAATACAAGGTTGCAGGCTAGACAGAGGAAATAGTATAGTCAGGTGCTCATAAATGCCAGACTAAATGGGCGACTTTTCATTTTGGACTCAAATGCTTCCAGGGATGGAGCTGTCCTGATTATGTGTGGCAGGGAGTTCCAAAGTGTAGAGGCAGCATGACTGAAGGCTCTGCCTCCAAAGGTTTTGAGGTGGACTCTGGGGGGTGACCAATATATAAGGTCCTTTTGATCTAAGATTGTGGAGGGTGTGATGCAGTTGCAACACATCCTTCAGGTATCCAGGGCCCAGATTGTGCAAGGATGTGAATGTCATTAAGCCAATCTTAAACAAAATTCTATATTTTATGGGTAGTCAGCGGAGTGAGCAAAGGGTTGGTGTTATGCAACAATGGCAGGGTTGGCTTGTTAACAGCCTTGCAGGGGCATTCTGTACTAATTGCAGGAGGTGCAGGTCACTGTGTGGAAGGCCTGTATAGAGAACTTTGCATTAGTCCAACCGTTATGTGATGAAGGCATGTACTAGGGTTAGAAGATCCACTGAAGGTATGAGGTGCTTAATTGTTTAATGTTCCTTAGGTGAAAGAAGGAATGTTTCACAACAGCTGAGATTTGATTCCTTGAAGCTTAAAGAGACTCTGTAACAAATTTTTCAGCCTTAGTTCTTCTATCCTATAAGTTCCTATGCCTGTTCTAATCTGCTCTGGCTTACTGCAGTCTTTCCTAACTGCACTGTCTCTGTAATAAATCAATGTATCTTTCCTCTGTCCTGTTTGTCGGGCTAAAGCTTGATTGTGTGGAATGTGCAGGGCTGCTTGTGATTGGTAGAAGCGATACACACCCTCTGCAGGCCCCCTGCATACTCTGACTCACACACTATGCTTAGCTGAGCCTATTAGAAGCTGGTTAGTTTATTTGTAAACACTGCCTAAAACTGTTAATTACAAGCCAGGATTGCAGCAGAGAGTGGCAGAAACAGCACAGAGGGGCACAGGAGAAAATAATGAATAGAATGGTATGCTTTTTATTGTAAGAATATTAGAGTACAGATTCTCTTTAAGTCCCCATCAATTAGTACACCCAGGCTGTGCACAACCTCTGAGGTTTTCAGGTCTGAGATCTCTATCCTTAGTGGTGCTGGCACTGCTGGCTGAGACTGGAGCGGTTTTGCTGTTGAGCACTGACCTCCTATAACAAGAACCTCAGTTTTGTCAGCATTCAGTGGTGCTCAGTCAGTAATTTTGGCTACCGTCAAGATTGAGCCCAAATTATGATAAAACAGCATAATTCAGCAATAGCTGTAAGTGGAAATGCATGATACCCCAGAGTCCACAGCGGCCCAGAGGAGGATTCGAATAGTAATGTTTTGTGGTTACCTGCTTCCTCGGAGGCTACCTACAGATGTCCCTTTGTTGCTGAATCTGCTTGGCATGGTGTCACTACCTGCATTTATACAGTAGATGTTATAAAACAGAGCTTGACATGCACAGTCAATCCTTTTTGTGTTGCTTTAAGATGGCAGAGAAGGTGCAATTGCAATATAGATAATTTTTGCTATTGCAGCATATGCAGTGATAAAGGAGGCAATAAGCTTTGTAATTATGGCAGCTGATATGTGCATGACATAAATGGGTGTATGTAGGTCTTCTGTGCAGTGCATAAAAGTTAGTCAGTGACCTATTGTATTTTTGGACTATAAGACTCACTTTTTCTCCCCCAAAAGTGGGGAAAAGGTCACTGTCTTTTTACAGTCCAAATGCAGAGAGTTCCTGGCTTGTGAATGCCTGCCAATATGAACCTCCAACCCATCCCAATGTTGGGGACTCCCTCTACTGTGCCCATGCAGAGGATGACACAGGGGGACACAAAGGGGCATAGAGTATGACACAAAAGGGCATAGAGGAGGAAACAGAGGATGCCACAGGAGGGACACGGGAGGATACAAGGGCGACAGAGGAGGACACAAGGAGACAAAAGGTTCAAGGGGGGCATATGGTACAAAGGGGGGGGGGATAATCCACAAGATGCCCCTTTACCATGGATGCATAAGTTATAATATGCATTTCTTTTTTCCCCTGGTTTTTGTCTTCTAAACCTAAGTGTGGCTTATAGTCCGAAAAATACGGTAAATAGGATGAAATCAGCAGCAAAAAATGTAAATATGAGGAAATTAGAAATCATGCACCTGCAATGTTTCCACCCCTGTATCATTTTTCTATGCAGCTCTCTATTTCAACTTGGGGAAAAGGCTTGAAGAATAATGTGTGTTATTAGGGTTCAGACATGAATCTGTCAGTCATGACATCACGCTGTGGGAGGGGTTTCACCACAATACCAGCCAGATCTTAAATATTGGTGTATTTATACTTACCTGGGGCTTTCTCCAGCCCCATGAGATGTGTGGGCTCCCTCGCCATCTTCTCGGCTGCTCCATTGTCTTATTGCCACCAGTAATCTATACAGTCGTGCACTTCTGCACATGCTCAGCTCGACTGGCCAGATTATCGGTGGCGATAACGCACCTCATGGAGCTAGAGGAAGCCCCAGGTAAGTATAAATACACCGACATTTAAGATCTCAGGTTTCCTTTAACCACTTGAGGACCGCAGTGTTAAACCTCCCTAACGACCAGGCCATTTTTCAATAAATAGGCCACTGCAGCTTTAAGGTGTAACGATTGGTGTAGCAAAACAGGAGTCTGGTTATTGTGTGATCTGCAGTATCACCAATAATCCAGACACTATAACTGATTATGTGGTGATCTGCAGAGTCACCAATAATGCACGTATAGCTACCAAGGTAATAACAATAGTGTATAGTGGTTGGTGCAACTGTAATACTGATCAGTTGGGTAAAACCACACCAGAGGAGCTGGCGGGTACTATCAGAAATGAACCTCACCAGTGACAAGGGCTCACTGGTGAGTGGAGAGGTCAGACAGATCGGTTTGGCAACAGGCGGGCAGATACAGTACAAAATCGGCAGGCAAGAGGATAGAGATATTCAGGCAGAGTCAGCAACAGAATCAGATGGGCTATAGTACAGAATCGTTAAGCAAGAGCGAAGTCAGAAGAGAGCCAGAGTCATACACAGGTAATCAAGCAATATAATAACAATAGTAACAATACATCCTAGTCTTGTGTGAAATCCCTGGTTTCCTCCCAGATCAAAGCACACCGGATCTATCTAAGGTATGAGTGCTAACACTAAGCATTCGCAACAGCAGACAGTTTGCAAGTTCCTCCAGAAGGCTTAAGAAGCGGAGGAGACCCCCTCGGCCACGCCCATACCCATGAACCAATCGGAAACGCCGAGAGTCTCTCCTGACGTCAGCCGACCGGCAGGTCAGCTGACGCTCCTTCTCCCCGCATAAAGGTCCTGTCTGTGCGCGTGCGTGACAAAGCCACCCTATGAGCCACTGACAATCCCCTCCTCGGCGTGCTAGATGCCGGAGGGATGGGAGAAACGCCCGACAGAGAAACCGAAGCAGCTGCGGGGGTATCCTGACAGCTGCATCTCCAGAGAATGTTGCATAAGGCCTCACTGCAGGGCTGTAAATGTTGGCACATAAGTGATCCCCAGTACAGTGCTGCCTTAGATCACAGTTCTGTACGGAGTAAAAAGACGGCAGTTGTTTTGCAGTCTAACAGTATCCTGGGAGACTGATGGTGGAGCGGAGCTCCGTCATTCAATCGGGGATGCGTGCTTATCGGCGCGTGCGATCCCCTGCAAACTCCGCCCCCAGGAATATACGCTAATTGGCGTTAGGCGGTCCTGGGGCTGGTGCCGCATCCATGCCAATTGGTGTGGAGCGGTCCTATAGTGGTTAAGTTTGAATACTCTTCCTGACGGGCCAATTCATAGCTGCATTTAATTTGTATGCAACCAAAATCCTTAGCATCTCCTTAACTATCTCTACTCACAACTAGGTTTGACATGCCAAGGGGGCACATTATTGGATTATCTCATCTCTGTTTCAGCCATGAAATAGATTAAGATGTAATGGGACCCTAGGCAAGGTAGTAGCTTAAGGGTCCCCTTGTGGTTTTTTTGGTAAGCTGAAGTGGAAAAAGGTCAGAGAAGGTGGCTGGCGGTCTCATTGACGCCTATTAGGCCCCAAGCACCTGCCTAGGTTGCCTGGTGGATGATCCTGCTCTGGTTCAGCCCACTGAATATGAACTGACAGTTTTACTTTTCCCCCATAAAGCTGCTTTGCCTTCTCCTCTTAAAACTTTCTGCAGTGACCTCTGAGCAACAGAACACAAAGAATGCTGTTGTTCTACTCCTGATAAAAGCCTCCGATGTGGCTATGCTGGTGGCACGAGGTCTAGCATCATGCTGATATAACAATATGTTACCTTTCTCCTTTTGTAAGGAAACTCATCTCCAGATAGAACAAATCTCATTCTGATGTGCTGCTCAAACCCATTTCCACCTGAGATTGGAACTCGGGCCAAAATAAGTTACACAAGCGCTGCAATGCCTGGCATGTCGCTGTCCAATTTGTGAACATGCTGCAAATAATGGATATTCTGAGCAGGAATTGGAACAAGAGAAATGGAGGAATGGGAGATACACGAGGCACTGGAAATTCCTGAGCACTTTTATAGGCTGATTATACTTCCCAGCATTTTATTGTTGTTTGATAGCACAAATAAAAGAGAGCTCAGTGATTTCCTCTGCACCACCACGGCATTCATAGAATAAAGATCTGTCACCGGTGATGAAGTAAATATACTGTAGAAAATCTTATACTTTTATGAAGTAATTTTATCTTTTCTGAAAAGACTGTGATTCTGTCGTGTGTTGCTAAACTTGTTTTGTCCGGGCTGCAAAAGGCAGCATAAGTCTGTAATATTGCACTGACACTAGGTTTATCTGTGCAATAAAATATGTGGAAGGAATGTGAAGGTGGAAATGGCCCCAAGACAAGAACAGAATCCTTTATCAGGAAGCCCTGAGGGTATTGAAGGCTTTGCGGGATTTTGCATTGTAAGACTGACAATAGATGAGCAATCCTCCTCTTAGAGAAGGGCAGCACAGTGGCGTAGTCGTTAGCACTCACGCCTTGCAGCACTGGGTCCCTGGTTTGAATTCCAGCCAAGGCACTATCTGAATGTAGTTTTTATGTTCTCCCTGTGTCTGCGTGGGTTACTCTGGTTTCCTCCCGCATTCCAAAAACCTACAGATAAATTCATTGGCTTTCTCCTAAAATTTGGCTCTAGACTGATACATACACTACACTGGACATATGACTATGGTAGGGATTAGATTGTGAGCCCCTCTGAGGAGCTATTAAATGACAAGACAATATACTCTGTAAAGCGCTGCGAAAGATGTCAGCGCTATATAAATACTAAATAATTTTAGAGCACTGATGCTGTTGCATATGTTGGTCCTCAGTACTACTGGGAGCAGCCTTGTGACTCATCTGCTGGGTGGAAGCAGAACCTGCACAATCAACTCTTTTTACTTCTATTCTTTTTATTGAAAAGATGGAATAATAAACAGAAATGAATTGCAATGTTCTGCTGATGGAGAAATACCAGATATAACCCTTATTGCACTTTGCTCGGTAAATATTACTTTCAGATGAATAAAACACAATTAATATCCTACCTAGGAGCGCTCCATCTTACACTCTTACAGCACATTTGTTCATACACGCTACTGTGGTACTCGAGTATATTGTGTGATGTACAGCTCCCAACCCTATTCTCTATTTTATGACAGAGTTAATATAAGTGGTTTTGACCCAGTGATTGCTTGCAGCTTCTGGCAGCTGGTTGTCTCTTCTGCCACTTCAATAGAATCCGGTGAACCAGTACTAGGCTACAAAAGGTTGCATGGGCGTGGCATGATTTGACATTTGATTTGGTGTTTGTGTGAAGGGTCTTTCACGCTAATTATACTCAACACCTTTTATGAAATTTTTGACAAATGCTTGCCAACGTCTGCACTGCGCAAAACACATGCAGACCATCTGTGGACACATACATACAGTAGTCATTAGTTGTCAGCAGATAACGACAGGAAATTAAAGAGCGGTAACCGCCCCACTCCTCAACTGTCTGTGAACCAACTTTAAACAGAAACCATAACCAAGAATTGAACTTTTTATCCCAATCAGTAGCTGATACCCCCTTTCCCATGAGACATCTATTCCTTTTCTCAAACAGATCATCAGGGGGCTCTGGCTGATATTGAGGTGAAACCCCTCCCACAGTGTGATGTCAGGACCATGGTCCTGACAGTTTCCTGTCTGTGAACTTCATTGCATTGTGGGAAGTAACAGCTGTTTATAGCTGGGTCCAACTGCCAAAAAAGCAAGCATCATCTCTTTCCACTGACATCACCTGTCAGCAGTAAAAATGTCACCATGTGATAAATGTCAGAATGTAAATCGGGGAGAGGAAAGATTTTACAATGGGCAAACACTGACTAAATAATTTACACATAATAATTGTAAAAATAAAGCCCATTTTTATTACATTATTTTCACTGGAGTTCCTCTTTAACTGTGAACATTAAACACAACTTTGATCTGTAGTCAGCTGAGATCATCGCATATCTGCATATCCTTTTCAGTTACTGCCTGTGCTCAATTAGTATGCAGGCAGGACAGTCATATGAATAAGGACACACGGGCATAGTTTTAGGTAAATGGGGCCCTGAACAAAAAATGAATGTGGGGCTCCTTACATTTTCACACTGTAAGGACAGTAAACTGTGCTTGGGGCCTTGTGTGTGTATTTGCCCCTATGGAAGCACCATCCCTGAGGACCTTTCCAAGCAATTATCAGATGTCTTCTGCAGACCAACTCTTCTAATGTTTCTCTTTTTGGTCTGATGAACAGATGTGTATGAATAAATATATCTACACACTGAAAAGTGGTTTCATCATGCTACATTTTATGTCCAATCTCTAAATCCTAACCTTGATTTATCTACAAATGCTAATATAAAGGGAGATTCCTGATAACAGGAAAGACAAGTGAGAGTTGAAAGATGAGCATACGTCTTTATGTCATGAATACTTCATGGCAGGTTCGACTGGAAGAGTGATGAGGACATGACTGAAGGTTGGTTGGAATATGCCTTTGCCAGATATGTTTGCTCTAAAAGGTTTTCCCATTTCTAATCTTAGAGTGTTGGGAGGTATATTTTCATGCAGGGATGTGGAGACGTTACCATTGGTAGGCAATGTGCACAGTACACAGACTGACAGATAAAGCCGAAGCTTATGCAACTGACCTGCCACAGGTCAAACTGTGACCTAGTGCATGTTTGTGACAGCTATAACTTGTTTACGCTTGTCTCTAAAATCTGGTAAATTTGTGTCATCACTCATTATTGAAATAATGCAAAAACTGAGATAAGGCTCACATCTCAATCATAGACTTGGACTTTCATAGATTCAGACATCTGGGAGCATCTCCGGTGGGCTGTCATAAATGATCAAGTAAGCCTGGACTGGATTCAAAAACAAAAACTTGCTTTTATTATGGAGGTTGTAGTAGCCATCTGAGGTACAGATCAAAGCCAGGATATCCGTTCATAAACCTGTAAGTCTCTCTGGAAACTAGGACACAGGAAACCTGTTGCTCAGGCAGTGAGAAACAGCAAATGAAGCAGTTTTAAAACATAATCTAGAAAGTGAGCTCACCGGTGCAATCCGGGATGCATCACACATTCCGGGAACATAGATGGCGCGCGAGTGTCTAAAGGTTCTAGAAGGGAAAACGGTTCTGTAGGAAGAGTCCTGAGCTTGTTGGTTGCCATGGGCAACCACTTGCTGGAGCAAGACGGAAAACCAGAACTCTTATAGAGCTTGTACCAAACCAACCAGGTTTTATCAAAGTGAATATGGAATCTTTTCACTACAGGTTTCTGTAAAGCATCCAGTCTTCGGTTCTTGCATGGTAGTTTGAAGAAATATCAGATTAACAGTAATCAAAGAGGATGCCTGCCCATTTTTCATTTATAAGTGAACATGGACTTTTTAAAAAATATTTAGTACGGAAGGGATGTACAATGCCTCCTTGAGGCAAAATTGCAATTTCATCAGCACCACTTGGCCTCAGAATACTAATACTGGCAGCATTTGTAAAAGGGCCAATCCATCTGTCATCGTAAAATTCTGTATCTAATGCAGTCAAATTGAATGTTTTCATTAAGTTTATGACCTCGTCTAGCCCAATCCATCTATCTCCTCCTGCAGCAATCAGGTAAACACGAGTGCCAGAGTAACTGACTCAGGAGTTTATGACATTATTTTGGTTGGGAAATATTGCAGTGCTACTGCTTTTTAAATCATAGACATTTCCTGCCTATCAATCTGCATTAGTTTCTTGAAATTAGCTCTGCACAATGCAAAATATAGCCAAGTCTGATTTCATTTATTTTACCCATGCACGGCAGTACATTTCCAAACATTAACATGGACCTCAATTCTTGCACAGGACAGAAGGGAAACATAGAGAAATGCACCCTGTATGCATTTAGATAATTTAGCCTATTTAATTCCCCCTCATTTGTGTCTAATCACAAGTTGTACATTTGATCTCTCACCTGTGTCACATGACTGCCATGGCAGATAAGCTCATTTCAAAGCACAGGATGCTAACAACATGTCTGCTGCCCTGAGTCAGGAAGGAGAAGCAGATCAGATTTATTTCAGGATTTGTATCAGCTGTAACAAAGGATTGTTTTTGTTTAAACGTTATTATGCATTTGCGTATCTTTTAGAGCAGAGAGGACGTTCTGAGTTCAGGTCCGTTTAAATTAGAGAGAGAAGAAAAAAAAAAAGAAACCTTTGCGCGCACCACCCGTTTTTATGCTTTTAAGAGAATCATATAAAATTCACATTAAAGGGATACTGTAAGGGGGTCGGGGGAAAATGAGTTGAACTTACCGGGGGCTTCTAATGGTCCCCCGCAGACATCCTGTGCCCGCGCAGCCGCTCACCGATGCTCCGGCCCCGCCTCCGGTCCACTCTGGAATTTTAGACTTTAAAGTCAGAAAACCCCTGCGCCTGCGCAACTGCATCCTCGCTCCCGCTGATGTCACCAGGAGTGTATTGCACAAGTCCAGTATGGTCTTTGGTCTGCGCAGTATGCTCCTGGTGCCATCAGCGGGAGCGAGGACACGGCAATGCAGGCGCAGTGGTTTTCTGACTTTAAAGTCAGAAATTCCAGAAGTGAACTGGAGGCGGGGCCGGAGCATCGGTGAGTGGCTGTGCGGGCACAGGATGTCTGCGGGGGACCATTAGAAGCCCCGGGTAAGTTCAGCTCATTTTCCCCCGACCCCCCCCCTACAGTATCCCTTTAATAACATTATTTTTACAACACATTTATTATGATTACCTGTGTTGAGTTCTTGTGACAGTATAAGGCCTATATAGCTCATCAAAGTAGATCTTAACCTATGCATCAGACTTATGGTGCTCATACATGGTACAATAATAATTCAACC
Organism: Hyperolius riggenbachi; assembly: GCF_040937935.1. Taxonomy (NCBI): domain Eukaryota; kingdom Metazoa; phylum Chordata; class Amphibia; order Anura; family Hyperoliidae; genus Hyperolius; species Hyperolius riggenbachi. Next base: position 526,882,656 of record NC_090646.1, on the reverse strand, counting down.
AAAACGTTTAAATCAAAGTGCATGTATATGTATATGTGTGTGTGTATATATATATATATATATATATATATATATATATGTATGTATGTATGTATGTATGTATGTGTGTATATATATATATATATATATATATATATATATATATATATATATATATATATATATATATATATATTATATATATATATATATATATATATATATATTTACCTTAAGGGTGCCAATATGTCCATTAAATCTAATGAAGATGCATTTAAAGTATGACTATTTCAATAAGGATGAGTTGGCACAGTTTTGCAAGAACACCTCACCCGCTTGTGTTTGAGAGCAGGGCCACAGCAGAGAGACAGAACTTGCCCGGAGGTTTGACTTTTGCTGCTGTGATTTATATTCCGCTTGCCTTTATTTTCTATTGATATTTCTATTGATGCTGATTGCGTATAGATCCGACATGTTCGATGGGGGGTGGGTGGCAGCAGCAGTGAATAATCAATGTTAACTGTAGCTGAGTACTGCACGGAGTGGTTGTGACAATTGTGATATTAGAGAGGACTTCTGCTGGAATAATGTCTAATATTGCAAGGTGGGGCAAAGAAGTAGCGCAGGGAAGCAGAAAATATTCGGATTATATAGAATAGATTGTGTAGATAATGTAGAACCGAACAACCAGTGTATAGGCACCTTAAGGTCTTAGTGGTCATAAGTTATTGGTCTCGCAGTAAAATGTGCAACATTCTCCAGATAATGGTTATCTTAGAGCACATGTGTCAACTCCAGGCCTGGAGGGCCAGATTCATGCCAGTGTTTAGGATGGACTGAGAAAGAGAGGAATGTGGTCTACCTGACTGACCACATCGTTCTTGGTTCAGAGCCATCAATTAGTTTGAGCTGTGTAAAAAATGTGCGAGGGCCTCAGCCCTCGTAGGACCGGTTTGACATACCTGTCTTAGAGGCATGGATATCTTGCTCCTGGACAGAATAAGATCGTACTTGCTGCATTCCTCCAGCTATAAAACTATGCAAAGTCCACCATAACAGACCTAGTTGATGGGTTTGAGAGAAAGTGCTTGAACCAATTCACTTTTTCTCCTAGGAGATAATTTTCATCTTCTGTTTTTAAAATAGCTTTTTAACCCTCTGCATTTGAAAAAGTACAACAATGTAGGTGAAAAAGTAATGTCTATTATTTTCTTGCTTGTTGCGGCTTAAAAGGCATTTTATTGATAAGATGTGAACTATCAACGTGAAGACTAGGAGAAAAATGGAATTGGATCGGGACCATGATCTCTTTGCATAAGATGAATGTTTCAGAAAGCCATTTGGAAAAATATCATACTTGCCCAAAAATAAGACTGAATCTTACATTTAAATTTTGCTACAAAAGATGTGTTGGGGCTTATTTTCAGGGGGAAGTTGATTAGCGTTTTTTAAAATCCTTCCCATTTACTTTCATTAAAATCGCGGTAAAAATTGCCGCGATATCGCAATCCCATAGTGCATTTCTTGTGACTCTTTCCTTTTTCCACATACAACAATCTAAATTTCACATTCAAAAATAACTGCGCTCATAGGTCAAAGAATTATATAGAAAAGTCACTTATCCACAATCTAGTACACTCCAGGACAGTCCAAAAGTCCCAGGGGAGGTTGTAGGATGAGACCCACGGTCAGGACCAATCTCCTTATTTAGACCCGTATGTCACATATGCAAGGGAACAGAAATGAGTACATAGCGTAATCAACTCTTAAGCACTTTGCTCATCACTGCTCCACTGTGTAACAACCAACACCGCAATCACCTCCAAGCGTGGGTACCCCTCGTCTGACCCACACTCACCCTCAAAGGCCTCCACAATTCCGGAGGTCGGGTTCAAAGGTATACGCGGGTGAAAGTAACACTGTATAGGCAGGCCACTCGTAGTAACCAATAGGCGGCTTCAGATTCAAAGAGGCACTTGGACTAAAAAACTCCAAATAGTATAGAGCAGTTTAATAATCAAATTTAAAAATTCAAGATTGCACTCACAAGAGCAGTAGATCACAGCGCATTGTACAGGTGGTATAGCGTCCCGGGTACCGCTAACACGCATGCCGCTTCAGATCCCATACATCCAGCGTGTTAGTTCCTGTCGGTCGGTCACGCGATGCGGAGCTACTGCGATCTGCTGCTTTTGTTAGTGCAATCTTGAATTTTTACATTTGGTTGTTAAACGGTGCCATACGATTTGTATTTTTTTTTAGTCCTAGTGCCTCTTTGAATCTGAAGCCGCCTATTGGTTACTACGAGTGGCCTGCCTATACAGTGTTACTTTCACCCCCGTATACCTTTGAACCCGACCTCCGGAATTGTGGAGGCCATTGAGAATGAGTGTGGGTCAGATGAGGGGTACCCACGCTTGGAGGTGACTGCAAAGGTGGTTGTTACACAGTGGAGCGGTGAGGAGCAAAGTGCTTAAGAGTTGATTACGCTATGTACTTTTTTCTGTTCCCTTGCATATGTGACGTGTGGGTCTGAATAAGGAGATTGGTCCTGACCGTGGGTCTCATCCTACAACCTCCCCTGGGATTTTTGGACTGTCCTGGAGTGTACTAGATTGTGGATAAGTGACTTTTCTCTATAATTATTTGACCTATGAAGCCTCTGTTTCTCCCAGATCTCATTTATGGACCGATAATTTGAGTGCCACCACAGGCGGCTGTAGAAATTGCGGCTATGGCAGATTCCGGAAAGTTATATGGGTGCTGGTTAAATTGCAAAAGTAAATCCTTAGCATTATCATACAACTTGAAAAAGAAATCTGTTTGTTTTCAGCCAGTGGGATGAAAACCAAGATTAAGGGCTACTGCACACCAAGAGCGCTTCTGAACTCTTTTCTGATCGCCAATGCTTTGAAAAGAGCTTGGCTACTGAAACCCTATGAGGGTGTTCTCACAGCAGCGTTTGTAATTTTTCTAAAATTGTAAACCTGCTGCAAGTAGTATTTTTGGAGCGATTCTGCTTGAATAAATCACTTCACAAAATTGCTATCGTTGAGCGCTAGTGATTGCAATAGTGATTTTGGTGTGAACTACCCCTTAGAGCACATGTGTCGAACTGCAGGCCTGGAGGGCCAGATCCATGCCAGTGTTTAGGATGGACTGAGAAAGAAAGGAATGTGTTCTACCTGATGGACCACACCTTTCCTGATTCAAACCCATCAATTCATTTGAACTGTATCAAAAATGTGTGAGGATCTCGGCCCTCGTAGGACCGGTTTGACATACCTGCCTTAGAGAGTGTTTTCAATGGGGTTCCAGCAAATCCTGCTCACACACAGTACACATTTGTGGATGTTTATCATTCTAATAATGGATGTGTCTGAGGAACTCACAAAAGGAATTGTGAATGCCCATAAAGCTGGTAAAGGTTACAAAACCATTTCTAGAGAGTCTGTAGTCCACCAATCCACAGCCAGACAGACTAGTGTACTAGTGTCAGAAGTTCACAATCCTTGCTACCCAACCAAGAAGTGGTTGACTTTGAAAAATAGCTCCAACTGTAAGGTAATTTTTTTTTTTTTTTTTTTTTAATAGTTTGAGATTAGAAATGAATCCCTGGTAACTTCTAATCAACTGAAGGCCTCCCTAACAATGAGAAATGTTGATGTGCATAAGTCCACCAACAGGGGAACAATAAACAGCAATAGTGTATACAGCAAAGTAATCGAGAGTCACTGCTCTCCCACCCCAGAACATTGCCGACGGTCTTCAGCTTGCTAATGTGAACACAGACCTGAGAGGTACTGAAGAAGCCAAAATATAGCTTTTTGTCAAATATAAGGAGTGTTATATTTGGAGAACAAAATGCTGTATTCCAGCATATGAATCTTATCCCATCTGTGAAACCTTGTGGTAGTTGTGTTCTGGTTTAGGCCTATTCTGCTACATCCAAACCTAGATGGCTTGCCATCAATGATGAAACAAGTTCTCAACTATACCAGGGAATTCTAAGGGAAAATCTCCCTATATCTGTCTGTGAACTGAATCTCAAGAGACAGTGGGTGATGCAGCAAGACTAAAATCGTAAACATGCAAACCATGCTATAAATATTGGTTAAATTGAATAAAGTGAATGTTTCTGGAAGGGCCAAATCAACGTCATTAAGCCAACTGGAAAAGGGAGGTAACTACAAACCAAGGGGACTCCGGGTAAATAATTTCATGAGCCCTTACCTAAGATCCACCCACCTTCCACCTTGCTATGGTAACAACCTTAAACTCCTGTTATTATCTCCTTGCAAGCGTGGCCAATCACCACAAGTGTGACCATCATAATCTCCTCTTCCTTGACAAATTTGATAATTTCCCATCCCCACAAATACTGAAACTATGGTATTTGTCACCCACAATAATTGTGGGCAACATAATCCACCACCCCAACATAGCAAATGTGGCTGCAGAAGTCTTCACTTCTGCCCCCATAGCATGTGCCATCCCCTCCCTGATAAATAGGTGTTGGGGTCATTTGACACCAAATTTATTTATTGTAAAATGTGTTTTTATATGAAGTATACTATTTGCAAGTGTTTATATAAAGTTTTGTATTTTTATAAACATTTTTTGTACTCAATCAGGATACAACCTTCCTATACACTCTCAAAGGATTTTGTCTTGTATTTATTATAAAAAATATCATTTTGTTCAGATTTAATGTCTTTTACCATTGATAAATGTTCTCTTGTTCCTCTGTTATGTGATATTATCCTGTATTTTAAGTTTATGTTTTTTTCTTGAAAAAAGGAATAAAAATGATTGGAAGCAAAAAAAAAAAAGTAAAAACAAAAATTAAAAGGCCTCTATTTTATTTATATTTAATTGAAATAAAACACCTAGTTTTACGTATTTTATTTAAAACCAGCATCATAATCTGTCTAATTTTTGAAATCGTTTTTTTTTCTTCCGTTTCTCAGCTATATTTTTCCTTTCTGATCACAGAATGTCATCCCATCATACACAGATACCTGGCAAAAGGATATTTGAATTGCTTGGCTTCCCATTGGTCAAGAATCCAAACAAATCTTTAGGGCTGGAACCCACAAGAGCGGTTTTTTGAGCATTATGGCAGCGCTGCGATACGCTAGCGTTTTGCCAAAACGCTCAGCTGATGTTAATGGATGGGGCAACTTCCACAGGAGCGTTTGCGTTTCCCAGAAATGCAAACGCAGGACCTGCAGCATTTTGGGAGCGTTAGCGCTTCAATGTAAAGTATTGAAACTCTAGCAGAAACGCTCAGCAAAACCTAAACTGAGCGGTTTTGCTAGCGTTTTGCGGTTCAGCACACTGTAACAAAATTAAAAATAATTCACAGGACCAACTCAATAAATTAATAATAATAATATCCACTTGAAGTAGTAGCTTCTAGTAAATGATGATCATTTGCTGTAGGAAGACCACATCCTACATGCATACAATGTTGTAATACATTATATAAAATTATAAACTGTATATTTAAATGGTTTGGGGTTTTTCTTAACTCTACCGTATATTTTTCAAATCTATAAGTTGAGCCAAAGATTTGACCCTCTTGAGCTGCAATTTTTTTATAGACTTAAGTATCAGTCTACCCAGAAAAGTTTATTGCTGCACTCGGGGACCAAAAGAGGTTAATGACTATATTGCATAAATTATTACAACCGTTAACTCTCACTGGCTCTTAAGTGCAGCAAATAACTCCTCCAGGCAAAGTGGGGAAAAAAGGGCACAGGAACCCTTTCAGAAAAAAACTGTGCAGCCATAGGCACCTATTATAAAAACCACAAACTGCGTCAAAGAAAGGAAATTTGGGTGCAGGGCAGCTGCTATCGGGTGCCGAAATGTAAGTTTTTCGCCGCAAGTCAAAGCTCTTATAATGGCTGGAATACGCAACAATCAAGGTAAATTTTGGCATCTAGAGGGTTAGGCCCCATTCACACTTGCGTTTCTCTGCCAAACGGACCGGATGACCTGACCGTACGGTTCTGATCTGGATCCGATCCGGATCCGGTCAGGTTGCATCAGGTGTACATCAGGATGCGATCCGGATCCGTTTGGCAAAAGAGTAGAAATAAATAAAAATTTTGGGGTCTGGGAGGTCAGCAGAAGGTGCCCCTGTGGAATCTGGTCCTCCGCTGTATAGGCCTCACCTCCACCTCCGACATACTGCCAACAGCTCCAGCACGTTAAAAATCACTGCTGCTCCACTCCAAAATGCTTGCCCATGTGTCCCCATCCAAAATCGCCGCTAGAATATGCATAGGAGGTGGGGTAGAACGTCAGGTGTTTGTAGCCAGTGTGTTCTGTGCTTCCGATTCCCATTGGTTTTCTGATTTCGGATGGTGCAGTCAGGCTCCGGTCCGGATGCGTGGGCCGGATGAGCCGGACCAAAAAATAGCGCATGTTGGAAAAGTGTCCGGATCCGGTCCGGCTCCGTACTGTACGGAACGGACGCGTGTGAACGTCCGCATAGCCTTTGCATTGCTATGCGGAACGTACGTTCCGTTTGTACAGTATACGGTCCGGATCCGATCAGGCGGATCCGGACAGGGAACGCTAATGTGAACCGGGCCTTAGGCACCACCAGGGGGGGGGGGCAGTAGGTCTTAGGGTTAGGCACCAACTGGAAGGTTCTTGGGGTTAGGCACCGCCATAATGGTCTTAGATTTAGGCACAACCAGGGGATGTCTATGGGCTAGGCACCACCGGGGGGGGTCATAGGGTTAGGCATCGGTAGAGGGAGGGTGAGGTGTGAGAGTAGGGTGAGGTGTAGCCATAGTAAAATATTGGTAAATATTACTGATATTGTACTATTGAAATTCAGTCGTAGAATATCGCTAATTTTAGCGAGAATCTACTAGTGGAAAACTCTGCGCCATTTTTTTCCAGGTGCCTTTTTTTTTTTTATCATGTATGCCCTCCAGGTCCCCAAGTGCAGAAATTATCCACTCGCCCTCCTTAGTAAGCATTGCAGGCCAGTATCTTTCACCATGCCCTTTCCTTGGTAATTATTATGGCCATGACTTTCAGACATGAGCTTTCTTGGCATTTTCTTTATCATGAAAGTGTTACATACAACAGGGTAAATTAGTGCAAATGTGATGGTCACTAATGGTACACAGATTACTTAGTGTTACAGTCATTTGTTGGTAATGGATGCTTCTATAGAAGGGGGGGGGGGGGAATTATAGAGCATGCTGGTTGCCGTGGCTTGCTATAAAGAGTTTGAGAGAGAGGTGCGTTCTCCTCCCCCTCTGCTGTGAGTCAAAAATGTAAGTCAGACTAGAGTACAAGTCAACCCTTATACTTTTATTTAGTGCGTCTAGACTTATAGTCGAGTACATACAGCATTTGTTTCCTTCTTTTTAATGAAATATTGTTGGAAACTATTGGTGACTTTTACTGTAAGAAGGGTACTGCAACTCATTTGCTTACACTGGCTTTTTAGATACAACAGACAGTTGTGTAACAGCCTCAAGACTTGGCTAATGTTCTGATTTCACTGAATATTTTGCTTTCAGCTATTAAAATATGAACCCTCCCATCTGTCCTGACTCAGATTTTCTTCTGAGAAAACAGGGTGTACCAACTTTATTTGTGTATGTTCACATATTTATACAAGTGAGCTTTTGAGATAATACATCATTTTATCATCACTTTTGCCTTGAGAAGGTCTTGATCACATCCCTGGGTTAGGTTTTATTCTGCTCTAGTGTGAGTATACGGAGTATGTGTATTTTTGGATCAACAATCTGAAAGGCAAGCACTGGCCAAAGGGACAATCCCCTGGCAGCCCAGAGGTCAGTGCACTGCTCAATGAGGCAGGGGTCACACTTGGGGGAATTGCACGTTGTTTTCCCGGCATGCATAGTCATCCCAGATGTGGGAACCCTTGGTAAACAATGGGCTGGGCCACATTTCAGTGCGGTTCCCATTTGCAGGAAAAATGTGCTGCCTGCACTACTTTTTCTCACACCACATGCGATTCCCATTGCTGACAGACAACTGCATGTCGCTTAATGCAGGCAGAACATGCACAATAAAAATGAAATCGTCCAGAAAATTTCGCCCATTTTCTGCTGACCTAAGTGTGATCCCTCCCTGACAGCTTTAAGGGGAAAATAAAATTAGACCTGTTAACCCTTACCTTTTTTTTTATTTAACTTAAAGTGGACCCAAATTAAAAATACAAGATTTCAGAAATAAAATCTATTTTCTAAATTATAATAAATAGCAGCCTTTTTTCAGCTGCATGATGACAAATATAAAATATTTTACATTTATTGGAGGAACTCCTCCCTTCCTTTCATATTGCCGGGTCAGAATCCGGCAGACTGGTGGAGGAGATAAAAAAAAAAACAAACAAAACACAGGCTGCTACTGATGTCACAGGGGAGGTGAAATCAGCTTGTGTGAGATTTCACATAGACGACGCCCCTGTGAGGGAGGGTAGCTGATGACAAACACACCCATGATCTAAAACCTCCTACTACGCTCAGAAGTAATGGCTGCCACCTGTATAACCATAGTTATGAAATGAGAAGGGTGAAAAGCATGCACTGAAATGCTCATAGGCTTGAAGGAGTGTTTATCTTTGTACAGTATGTGTCAGAGTGGCACAACTAAATATTTTTAATTAAAAAATGTTTGGTTTGGGTCCGCTTTTAAAGGGAACCTAAACTGAGATTGATATGGATGTTTCCTTTTAAACAATACCTGTAGCTTGTCAGTTCTGCTGATCTCTTTGGCTGCAGTAGTGGCTGAATCACACACATGAAACAAGCATGCAGCTAATCCAGTCTGACTTCAGTCAGAGCACCCGATCTGTATGCTTGTTCAGGGGCTGTGGCTAAATATATTAGAGACACGGGATCAGCAGGAGAGTCAGGCAACTGGTATTACGTTAAAAAGAAAAATCCATATCCTTCTCAGTTTTTAGGTTCCCTTGAAGGGTTTGTCCTTTGGCTATATCTGTTGTAGCTAGAAAAGGATTAAGATGTAATGGGGTCCTAGGCAAGATGGTACTTTTTGTCCAGTGCTTATGATCACCTGTTTTTTTTTTTTTTATAGTTAGATTTGGTGGGGGTAGCATCCCCCCCTAGGGCCCATACACTCACCCCAGGCCCTAGGTATATGCCTAGATTGCCTTGTGGATGATCCGGCTCTGGTTGTAGCAGAGGAGAGGAAATGTTGTCTGTACTTCTGGATGAAGCATAACACACAGCTTGTATGTATGTATGTATGTATGTATGTAGTTATTTATTTTATATAGAGCCAACCAACACATTACGCATCACTGTACATAGTATATTGTCTTGTCACTAAGGGCTGATTCGCACTGCGCTAGTAATTTGGAAAGCTCTTGCTAATGTTATGCTATGGAGTATTTTTACAAAATCACATCGCTCCAGTGTGAACACACACCTAGGATTACATTAGCAAGAGCTTTTAAAATTACAAATGCTTAGAAAAGCTCTTATAGTGTGAACCAGCCCTAACTGTCTCTCAGAGGGGCTCACAATCCAGTCCCCACCACAGTCATACGCCTATGTATGTATTGTGTAGTGTATGTATCCTAGTCTAGGGCCAATTTAGGGGGAAGCCAATTAACTTATCTATTTTTTTTTTTTGGGGGGGTGGGTATGGTAGGAAACTTGAGTGCCCGGAGGAAACCTACACATACACGGGGAGAACATACAAACTCCTTGCAAATGTTGATCTGGCTGGGATCCAAACCGGGGACCCAGCACTGCAAGGAGAGAGCGCTAACCACTATGCCACCATGGATGACCATTTACATCTATGCACCCTATAATACTTCTATGAGAAATTGGGGACTAGGACAGCATGGATTACAATCCAGTGACTGAGTAGTACCTGATATTCATTTCCAAAACAAAGAAAAAACATGAAATACACCCCCATTATATATTTCAGGGAAACACAAAAGGAATATAGCTGCTTGAAAAGTATGTATTTCGCAATTTAAAGTAAGGATACAGAATATAATTAATCAAACAAATAAATGGCATTGGTACAGCTTGTACAGTAGATCTGATGCAAGCATACAAGCCTGTACAGAAAATGAAATGGCTGTAGCCTGAGGCATGTACAAAACGGATGAAGCAGTGTAGACAGAAGAGTGGTATAAAATTAATATATTGCTTATAACTTTGTTATACTGCCTCTGACTGCAGTCATTCTTCCAATTCTCCCTCTGCCAACGTATACAGCAACAGATCCAGCTGAGGGAAGCGGGACCCCTTCACTGATTGACAGCATGGAATGACAGGTGACAGAACACCCCCTTTGGACCAGCAATCATTTTATTACAAAATCTATCACATTGCTGCGTATAGCGGATACAAACAATGGCTGCAGCCCTTTGCTGTGCAGCAAGATCTGTAAAGGAACAAAGCAGGATGTGAAGTTATGAGATTGTCCCAAGTCCCAGATCTGCTGCAGGTTTGTTGGAAGCAATTATTTCTTAGGCTCTCCCTTCTATACCTGTATCCTGTAAGCTCCAGGGAAAGAATGGCATGATTTGTGCTGTAATAAAAAAATAAGACCCTGTAGTTGTGTGTCAGGAGATAATGTCAGAAATGCTCTGTGGTGCTGAAGATAAAGTTCCCTCAGATAACAGGCAGAACCTTGCATTGCTAAAATTCACAGCAGGATCCACTTGTCCATTATGTACACAAATGCTTTCTGCGGGAATCCTTGTGTTGGTGATTGTTGTGGATAAGTGTGGAAAACACCCTCTGAGATGTGCTGTTCTGTCTTGGTCTGTGTCTGCATCACTGAAAAAGGTAGAAAAACTCAATGGAAATTGTTCTCATTGCTGCTGAGTTATATGTGAAAAGTAGGTGTATATTATTATATTATATTGTATTACATTATATTGTGTGAAATACAGAATGGTATATTAAATCACACCTGAACTGAGCGATATGGAGGCTGCCACATTTATTTCCTTTTAAACAATACCAGTTGCCTAGCATTCTGCTGCTTATTTGCCTCAACTAGTTTTAGCCATAGACCCTGAGCAAGCATGCACATGAGGTTTTTTGATTGATTGAAGTTTTACTAGATTAATTGCATGTTGGTGTGATCCAGATACCAGTGCAGCCAGGATGCCAGGCTACTGATATTCTTTAAAGGGAACGTAAACTGAGTAGGATATGGATTTTTCTTTTTAAAATAATGCCAGTTGCCTGACTCTCCTGCTGATCCGGTGTCTCTAATACATTTAGCCACAGCCGATCAACAAGCATGCAGATCAGGTGCTCTAAATGAAGTCAGACTGGATTAGCTGCATGCTTGTTCCAGGTGTGTGATTCAGCCACTACTGCAGATGCAGGACTGCCAGGCAACTGGTATTGTTTAAAAGGAAACATCCATATCCCTCTCAGTTTAGGTTCCCTTTAAAAGGGACTAAATATGGCAGCTTCCATATCGCTCTTAGTTAACGTGTCCTTTAAATCTATTCTGAACTAGGACTGAAAATGTAAGGTTGCGTTCACATTGCATTGCTTTTGCTCTTTTTTTTTTTTTTTTTTTTTTAACAAACCATATCTGAATCTCGCCTTAATACAGAGATATAGGGCCTGATTCACACAGCGGTGCAAACACTTTGCACGCCTGTGAAAAGCCCTTTATCACGCCTAAACTTAGTTTAGGCATGATCTGAAGGAATTCGCGTGAACTCCCGCACGCAAAGTTTTGTCACGCGCAGCACACCGCGCTACGCGCGCAGTGCCCATTAAACCCTATGGGATATTGCACGTGCGCAAAACTGCGCGCGGGAGCTTCGCGCAAATTATAGCACAAAGCGGTGATAACTTCGCTAGTGCAAAGGTTATCACGCCTAAAGTCTTTTAGGCGTGATAACTGAGTTATCACCGCTTTGTGAATCAGGCCCATACTGTATCACTTACATGCTTTTGACTACATTAACAATACATATGCACTTCAGTTCCTCTCCTAAGTTCTTTCCTACGTGATCTTTTCACGCCTTATCAATAAAATGTCCTCTAAGCCACCAGCAAGCAAGATACTCAGTAATTTGACAGTAATCCTTAACCTACTTTTTTTGTTTCTATTTTTCCAAATGCAGAGTGTTAAGTTTTTTTGTGGTTTTTTTGTTTTCATTGTAAACAGAGATGAGTGAATTGAATAAGGGCCATAGTCTATATACCCCCCCCCCCCCCCCCACTGACTTGTTTAATATTAAAAAAAAAACACAAACCTCAACTGAAAATAAATGTGTCAGCTCATAAATAGTATGGAGGCTCCAGGAGAAGAAAGGTTAATAGACGGTAGAGGGGGGCAAACCTGCCATTCCAATTATCCTTTCAGGCAACCCTCAGTGATCTTTAAATCGTCAGAAAGATACCAGGACGAGATCATAAAAGTTTTCATTAGTTCTTTTAAGTGGTTTTCATCGAACGCATTCAGGATGAACCGCTTCCATCTTTCAAAAAATGTGTAATGTGTATGTTACACACCTTATCCAGAAAGTTTCTGTAGAAAGTTTGTTGTTTGGATGAAGTGGCCTATTAAAATGCATCAATGCATAGAGAGACTGCTGGGATTTGGGAGGAGAAGAGGAGATCCAAAGGAATGGGCGCCTATAAATATTCTTACACAATGGTTTTCTGCACTCCCTCTGCCTCTGCAAGTAAGAATGGAGGAAGAGCGGGCCCCCATAGCCCATGGCCTTCATGGGGTGGTGGATGCGTGATGCAGCTGGTGGGCATATGATCTGTTTGCGGGGGGCCCAGAGGAGTGTTGTTACAGCACTCAACAGATGTGAACATGCCCCTGCAATTGCATGGGCAGTGTGTTTTCATGCAGCAATGCAGCGCTCAACAATGGGCATTGTGTGGATGGCACCATAAGTCTACTTATACTTATCCCTAAAATATCTCTAAAATAACTCAATGGGAACAAAGCCTCAGGATTCCTAGGAATCTAGGATTCTCAACCTTCGTGAACCAATGCCCCCCCCCCCCCGCCTTACTCAGCGCAGCCTAAAGTAGGTTACTTCGGCGTTCAGTGCCGAAGCTGGATGTCCTCATAGCACTAATGCTATGATGCGTGCCCCACGTGAGTAATTCAGGGATTCAGAATTTTGCTGCAACTTGGAGGAGGAAAAGTATTTAACGCCGCCGGGTGCTTAGCTGCAGTAGTGAGAGCCGCCCAACTCACCAGCAGGTGACCAATATGTACGCTTGCAGCCCCCTCCACATTGTGGCCACGCTCCTCTCCTGTTATGAGCGTGGCTGTGTGAGCATGGTCATGCATACACAGTCACATTGAGAGGCTCTGGCTTACTGCGTGTGCGTGGCTGCACTGATGGAAGAGTAGGTGGGTGGCCCTGGTATGATTGCCAACAATACCTTGTTGCCAATCTTCATGGGGCCGCGCTTAGCGAGGAGGGACATTAGAGGACTGAGGGAAAAGCCTCAACATGATCCTTCAACATGAGACTTCCCTCTGTAGGGAAAGATTTTATTTTGTACCTGAGCTTCGGTTCAAGCACACTTTTTTTTTTTTTTTTTTTTAAGAAAAGCTCTGATCAATAATGATATGCTTGTATTACTGATTTTGCTTTTGCTACTTCCAATATTACTTGTTGAAAATGATTCATCATAACCAAGCTAACTTCTAAATCATTTTTCAACCTTTGCCTGGGGCATATTAGATTAAGAGAACTGATAAAAAGTTAGTTAGAAATAATTTGCATCTATTACAAAACTAGTTCAGGTTCATAATGTAATTGCAAATGATAAAATTAAATAGCAAAATTGCACTTGAAAACCTTAGTTTAAAAAAATATATCTAAGGAAGCTGCTGGTATGCATTTTCCAAGGTGTCAGGTGTTTTTTGTTTTGTTTGTTTGTTTACCATTTGTAGGAAATAAGTAAGGGATACTGTTACTTATATAACCCATGCACATTTCCTGGAGAGGAGCACCTCCTATTGTTAAATAGGACTATCAAATGGAACCATACATCCCCCTGTGCACTGGAGGTAGGTATAAGACAAAGTTGATAAGACAAAGAAGGGGATCAGAAAAAAGTGCAAGGGGAGGATTTCTCCCCATGCAGAGTATCCCTCTTCCCAATGTTAAGAACAGTGTAAGCCTTTATCTGGACTCGAGCTCAAGGGGAAGGAGAGCAGATTCCATTCCATTAAATTAAAGATATTGAAAATTTAAAAAAATGATCTGTGTGCTTAAATATAACTGCAAAACAAACACAAATAAACCACTACAACATCTAAAAGCAGCAACATAATGTGTGTGATGATTAGTTTAGCATACAAGGATGTTTCTTTTTCAATATGGCATCACAAGGATGTTTATTTTTCAATTCGGCATCGCAAGTGTTTAATTGAGAAATTGAATCAGGTAGAAAACTGTGTGTGGTGTGGGTAGATAGTTTAAATGTAGTGGCTGGATAGTGTAATGGTTAAGGGCTCTGCGTCTGACACAGGAGACCTGGGTTCGAATCTCGGCTCTGCCTGTTCAGTAAGCCAGAACCTATTCAGTAGGAGATCTTGGGCAAGTCTCCCTAACACTGCTACTGCCTATAGAGTGCCCCTTAGTGGCTGCAGCTCTGGCGCTTTGAGTCCGCCAGGAGAAAAGCGCGATATAAATGTTCTGTGTTTGTTTGTTAAATTGGTGAGTATTTTTTATTTTTTTTATTTCATCTAATTTTTATCAGGCCCTATAACTTCCTCACCTGTGAATAACCATACCAGCCAGTGCAACTTTAGACTTAAGTAATCCAAACTCTTGACGCTAGTTGTACTTTTTTATTTTATATTACAGTAATGCAGACCAGCATTCCACCATAAAGCAATATGTTTTCTAGAATGCAAGAAAATCTTATTATAAGCCATTGTTTTCGTGTTACAGTGTGACCGTCAGATGACCTTTGTATGATGACTGCATGTGAAGCTTTATGGCATGATGATATTCGACTATGTCTGATGTGCCAGATTTTGTACAATTTCTGAACCATAATGATCAATTTTGGAGGGTGAAGAATACCAAAAAGTAGGCTGGTGATGGACAAACGTACCACTTAAAAAATAATAATATATGAGATCAAACCTTAGTTTACAGTGTTTGTAAAATGATGATAAAAAAGCATGTGTAGCTAAAATAATAATTCAAAGAAAGCAGCAATATATAAACAAAAAACAGATACACAGATATAAAAATTGTATTTTATCAGAAAATCCTATTACGTAGCTGTAGCGATGTCTCAGATACACATAGGAAACACTTTATTCAACTTTATACTTTGGCACTATAAATGACACCCAGAAAGCATTGGTTCGAGAGTGAGGTGAAAAAAAATGTACAGCATGCTCTTATGGAGTAGAAAATGTATTAAAGGCACAAAGAAAAAGGTTAATAAGATTTTTAACATAAAATACATTCAACTAAATGTTAATTTCTGCTACAAAGAAATTGGAATTGTGTGTAGCTGACGTTTCATCGCTTTATTATACTATATTTTTATCACTGTTATTTCTTCTTAGGTCTAGTAATAGTTCTACTTGCTGCTCAAACTTTAAAATGTCCTGTCTGCTCTGCATTCAAAACTGAGCAGTTGTCAGGAAGAAGCTAATGTGACAGTACATTTAAAAAAAGCTCAGCTAATCTGTAGTTAAGGACTTATTATTTAGTATTTATATAGTGCTGACCTCTTTCACAATGCTTTTAAGAGTGTATATAGTAATGTGACTAACCGACCCTCGGAGGCGCTTACAATCTAATCCCTACTATAGTCATTGGTTCATTACAGTTTAGGTGAAAGCCAATTAACTTGAGTTTTTTTAAGACGTGGGAGGAAACCACAGTGCTCCCCAACTAATCTGTATAGCTGAGTAAGGTTCATCGAGTCAGATCTTTCCTGAAAGACCTCAGGGTCCATATGCAATTAACCTTTTCTCCTGAGTTTTCTCCTAGGACATATTTTTCATCTTTACTTTAAAGAGAACCTGTAACAAAAAAAGTCACAATGGCGGGTACTCACCCTCGGTAGGGAGATGCCTCAGGGTTCCAATGAGACTTCCCCCTCCGCTGTAGCTTCAGGCAATCCAGCGCTGGCTCCCCCGAAGTGTCCCGCAATCTGGGCTTGACAAGCTCGACAAGGCTAGTATATTTACCTTCCCTGGCTCCAGCGGGGGCGCTGTTGTGGCTCTCAGCATGGAGATAGGCGGAAATAGCCGATCTCTGTCGGGTCCGCTCTACTGCGCAGGCGCAGGAGACTTGTACCTGCGCAGTAGCGCGGCCTGACAGCAATCGCCTATTTTTGCCTATCTCTGAGCGGAGAGGCGATACTGCGCTGGAGCGGTAAAGGTAAATATTTACATCCCCACTGTTCCAGGAGCATTTTCACCACCGCCGTGGGGCACAGGAGGACAGGGAAAGCCTCGATATAATCCGGAGGTTTCCCTCACCCAAGGGGAGTACCCCCCAGGGGAACTTTTTCTCATTACAGATTTTCTTTAAAATATTTTTTTAGCATTTTGCAATTGAAAAACACCAAAAACTAAGCGAGGAAGTACTATGGAAATTATTTTGAGTATTTTCTTGATTGCTGGTTGGGTCAAATGTGTTTTAATTGAGAAGGTATTAACATAACATATGACCAAGGAGAAAACTCAGGTGAAAAAGTGAATTGCATATAGCACCAGGTGAATTATCTCCTAGGAGATAATTTTTCATCTTCTGTTTAAAATAACTTTTTAGCACTCTGCAACTTAAACCATACCAGAAGTAGGTGAAAAGGTGCTATCAAAATTATTTTCTTGCTTGCTGGTGGCCTTCAAATCATTTTATTGCTAAGGTGGTGTAAAAATATCACCTAGGGGAAAAAGTGAATTGCATAGGGGCCCGTCTCCCTTATCTACCTTAAAGTGGGGACACAAGATGCAGTAAAAGTGATCAATATTCCTGTTTTTTTTGTGTGTTTTTTGTTCTTTTTTTTTTAAATAAAAATTTTCAGTTGTATAGAAAAAACTGTTTTAATAGAAAAAGAAAATTCAGTCGGGATTTCCTTGGTTTTGTTCGAAACATTCTGGTTTCTGTTTTTTTTTTTTCAATATTTTTTTTAACTAGTTGAGAATGATGTAGGATAGATTGGAGAAAAAAAATGTTGGGTTCTAAAAAGCAAGACATTTACAGAAGTTTTTGATATTTTTTTTTCATATCAGGTGTGTGTGTGTGTGTTACATTGCTCAGATTTTTGAAAAGGTACAAGCAAAATTAATTGTAATTCTCGCTAAGAACAAATTGTATTGAGTGGCCACTTTTAAAGGACCAGTATTGCGAAAATAGTAACATTTTAAATATCTGTAAACCCATACAAATAAGAATGTTTCTTCCAAAGTACAATGGGCCATAAATTACTTTTTCTCATATGTTGCTGTCACTTACAGTCGGTAGTACAAATCTGACAGAACCAACAGGTTTTGGACTAGCCCCTCTCCTCATGGGGAGTATCACGGTTTGGTTTGGCTTTAAAAGCACTTAGTGAATGGCAGTTGCTCTGTCCAACTGCCAAACAAGTGTATGGTGAGCAGGTAGGCTGCACAGCATCTTTGTATAAATCTTTTTCAGGGGGCATCTTTATAAAGAATAAAAGCCTTGCTGAGAATCCCCCTTGAAGGGATGGACTAGTTCAAAACCTGCTGGTTCTGTCAGATTTCTACTACCTACTGTAAGTGACAGGAACATAGGAGAAAAGTAATTTATGGCTTATTTTACTCTGGAAGAAACATACGACTTATTATTTGTATATGTTTACATGTATTTTAAATGTTACAATTTTTTGCGATGAATGTCCTTTGAGGAACACCATACAATTATTTTATTTTTCAATCAGTTTTTTGTATTGTTTAAAAGAATAAAACATATCCTCAATTTATTATTCAATTTCTTCTAAAGATTAACCAGAATTTTCCATAGGGAAAATGTTTGTTTGAATCGTGTTGTCACCTTATTGGTCCCACCACAAACAGTCTTCCAGCAAGTTGAAAATTCCTTCTGTGCAATTATGAAGGCTTTCTATGCCTCTTACTACTGTGCTTCTTTATTGTTCACTGCTTCACCAAAGCATTGCATAAGGCAGTCCATTTTAGGCAGGATTGGACCAGATCTAGTTACATCAAGATCTGTGTTCTTTACGTATTCTATGTATAAGTGTTTCCTGTAGTTTTTTTTTGTCTTTACTGTATATCTTATATTTGACGTCAGATTTTAATAAAGAAATTATTTTTATTTATACAGAAATCAAAACCCCAGATGGAGCCTGGACATGCCACTTCAAGAAAGCATGAGCATTAAGAAGAATTAAGAGGATGTCAAGCTGTCTGTAAATGGACTGTTATAACCCAGCAGCCTGACTTCTGTTAACTGAAATTTGTTTGGATTTACTGTTACCTGGGAAACCTCACAATTATAGGCTGCTTGCACAGTGCGATTCCTGAAAATAGGATGAAAGCATGAAGTAGGTGCAGTCAAGCTAACTTTATCTGAGATTTAGAGCCCGTTTGAAAGGTGTGTAGCAAGCTTCATTAAACACCCAAGGAATCTGCTTTTTGGTAACCTCCCAAATACTCAGATTACTCCTCCTATATTTAGCTTCTGAGATTTTTTTTTTTCTAGCTCTCCTCTGTGTAGAGCATTGTCATGGAGGAACATGAATTCAGTGTTCAGCAGCTGCAGCCGAATGTCATATCGGTACGGCTCTACAAGAGGAAAGTTGGTGGCCTGGGGTTCCTGGTTAAGCAAAGAAGGAGCAAGCCACCTGTTATCATTTCTGATATAATTCGAGGTGGTGCAGCTGAGCAAAGTGGGCTGGTGCAGGTAGGTGACATAATACTAGCAGTAAATGAGAGGCCTCTTGTAGATTCTGCCTATGAAACCGCTCTTGAAATACTGCGTAGTATACCCTCCGAGACATTTGTGGTGCTAATCCTCAGAGGTCCTGAGGGCTTCACAACCCACCTGGAAACCACTTTTACTGGAGATGGAACCCCGAAGACCATTAGAGTCACCAAACCTCTATGCCCCAAATCCAAATCAAGCGACCTCTCAAGTCAGAGCCTGTGCAGCAAAGAACAGCAGAATATGGTGGATAGTGCCACAAGTTCAGCTGGCTCTTCTTGGCAGGAGGTCCATCAGCTTCTTCACTTAAATGGGCTTGATGGAGTCAAAGGAGATGACATAAGCATAAGTCCTTGCCTTAACGGAGGAGCCGAAAGCAATGACATCCTGAAAGAAATTGAACCTGTGGTGAGCTTGCTGCAGAAGGCAAGAAAGGACTTAAATGATGGCTACACTCGGGTGGAGAGGAAGGATGCAGAAGTACAGGTAGAAGGGTAAGTCAGCTGTTGAACGTAATTATTGTCAGACAGTTATTTATTTGTACAGAAGGCCGATGATGAGCAATTAAGTCTGGTTTGTATGCAAATGTCATGCGAATTGTATGCATCTTCAAAATCTGTCTAATGCTGGGAATACACCATTATATTTTGTGTTAAATAGATGGTTTGATAATTTCCGACATGTTTCATCTTATTTTCGATCGTTTTCCTGATTGTTTTCTCATAGAAGTGAATGTAAATTGATAAGAAAAGATAAGAAAATCGATCGGAAATGAGATCGGACAGTAAATTGACTGAGAAATCTCATTGTGTATTCCCAGCATAAGGCCTCTTTTTTCCACAGACTGTTGAACTGTGTGTTCTGCAAGCAGTTACCAGGCAGCAGTGAGCAGATACCAGGGAGCAACAATCAGTTACTAGGCAGCCGTGAGCAGTTGTGAGAGGTTTGAGAAGCGTTTCGCTGCCTCTCAACAGTCCGTGGAAAAGAGGCCTAATTTGACAGGAAGTGCATCAGATTTGCCCAATTCCAACCTGCATGCAATTTACATGATATATGAATGCAAGCCCAAATCATTTGTATCTTATCGGTTTATGAATTTTCTTTATGATTAGAATGCATTTTATGTGTTTAGGACAAGGAATTGCACAGTCTGCAATAAAACCTGTGAAAAGTAATCCTTTATCAGCTGACAGCAATTCCTCAAGAGCTCGATAGGTCAGCAAGGATTTAAATGAATGCGTCATTCTGGTTTGTTTCTTATACCCCTTAGCATGGATCTCCCCATCCAATACAAGATACAGCAGGGACATGCCAGCTGTATTTGGCAATGGAATGTGCTGTTTGTGAGGTCTTACTGATGGTAGCAATGAAGTCTCCTGGTTCACACTTTACAGATGAGGATGCTTATATGGAATTAAACGTGACTACTGCACCTCCAGCTGTGTATTATAATGCAAACTAAACTCCAAGCACAGGTGTAAAAATACCATCTTGTTAACTTTAACTATCAGAATATATATATTCTGTAAAGTGAGCCTTCTGGCCCCGCCAGTGTTGTACCTACCATAAGGCTGCAGGTGCTCACAGCACCGGGTGCAGCCATGGCTAGGGGTGCCACTGTGGTGCTCAGTCATGGTGTTCTTCCACCTGGGACCTTTTTTCCTAGTTTGGGGAAAATAGTAACAGACAGTGCAGAGGACTGTACTACTTCCTACATGAGATGTAGCACCCCTCCCCCCTTCCTGTCCCATGGGCAATGTGTCTCCCTTGCTCCTCTACACACAACCTGCAGTGAGTGAATGTGCAGAGCAGTAGGGTGAGTAGAGAGATTGACTGCTGTGCTGCAGTTGGGACATTAGCAGGGAGAGGTGGCAAGATGTTTTAGTTCTTCAGAAGTTGCTGTCATTAGTAGCCATGTTCACTGGCTGCTGTAATACCAGAGTGCCCTAGACTATAGATTATTTATCCTGATCAGAGTAATTAATCAATAATGCAGGGCAGTCTTCTGTTGCAGATGCCAGTGATACAGGTGCTGACAGCCGACTTCTGTCGTGAGCAGAGAAGCAAACTCCTTGCAATTTAGATTAGCTTGGTTGCAGGTAATATCTATTTGCCCAGCTCCCCCTCCACCCTGTTGTCTTCCCCATGAACCTTTCCTCTTTTCAGATTTTAGTGGCTTCTTTTTAACAGCATGTCCCTGCCAATCAGCATTGGTGATGTATGCAGTCCTGGTGAGAGGTCATCTTGCCATTTCTCCTCTCCCACCAGGCTCTCTGTCTTGTGCCTCTACCTCTTTATCCCCCCTCCTGCTATGCACCCCTCTCTTTCGTATGTCCCCCTTTACTGACTGTGCCTCTGAGGAGCTAACAATCTAATCGTGTCAGTCTAATGTCCTACCATATTATTACTCTGTATTTATGTAGCACTGACACCTTCTGCAGCACTGTATAGAGTACAGAGTTTTATAACGGTCATCTCCTTTTTCTTAAAAATCCCCCAGAATTTGCAGTGACATGCTTAATGCCCCAACCTTCCATCCCTCCCATTAAAGTTTTTTTTTTTTTTTTTTGGGGGGGGGGGGGGGGGTTGTCTGTAAATAATCAACACCGGGTGTTTAATTCCCTCAGTACGCCACTGGGCTCCGTATCCTCATTGCATTTAGACTGCAAGAGAGTGAGGAATGGATAGAGCTTACTGAGAAGACTGCATTATGCAGCTCTGGATATCTGGACTGCAGGAAAAGGCTAATGAAAGTTATTTATTTGAGCACATACACAAGTTTAAATAAATACAAAATATAAGTCAACCCCTATACAGCAATAATTAAGCTGTGTGCGAGGCTAGATGAAACGTGGCCGATATCCTAGAGTGTGTACAGCTACCCCCAATGTCCCTGACCTCTCAGCCAGCAAACCACAGCCTGGGCAGAATGACTCAGCTGAGTGCAGACCAAGAGCATTGTTCTCTGCAACCACCCAGCCGGTGGTGTGATGTAACTCGAACACCACTCCATCGGCTCTGACCACTCTATCATGTCGCTAGCTTGCAGCCTTGCTATACAGCCTCAGCCCTGCAATGTCGCCGAAGGGTGGAATACTGATATCTGCCAGGCAAAATGCCTTGTATCTGTGCATGAGGCTTTGGCCAAATGCGTGCCTGGAGACTTGCTTTCCTTATTAACATCTTTCCCCCCCATTTTCCCCATTAAAATGTTGTTCTTATTAACACTGACTGTGCAATAAGAAAAAAGGATCAAATATACCATTGCACAATTAAATATTAACACTAGGTATGGGTCAATGAGCTGCAAATAATTTTGAGTTGATGCAGGAATATTCAAATTCTGTATGCAGATTTATGTAGCTTGAAAATGGACCAATCACATTTATCTTGGCAGGATTTGACTGGTTCATTTTCAAGCTCATAAATTTACATGCAGAATTTGCATATTCCTGCATCAACTCAAAAATCCTTTGCATATCCTTTACCATCCCTAATTACTAGTGTACATTTTGCCAGCAACCTAATTTAAATACTATGATAAAGCTCAAATGAATAACTATATAATCTGTGTTTTTGTTTTTTTGTTTTTTTTTACTGCAGTGGCACTGGCACTGTTTATTTATAATATTATCACAGGTGAAACTGATAAAATATGTTCTTTTTCAATGTTTCCTTTCTTCACTTTCAAATACATTCAAAATAATTGTTAGAAATGCTGCCCCCTCTCTACCCCATGTGAACTCAACCCCCCCCCCCCCCCCCCCCCCAAAAAAAAAAAAAAACAAAAAAAAAACACATGGCTTTAAATAGCATTTTGCTTTATCTAGTTTGATAGAGCATCCAGACTGATCATTTGTTTAGCCCACTTTTTTTTTTTTTGTTCAGAATGGCCCTTCCCATTACAGTACAGTCTAAAAAGTAGAAATTGTGTTGATATAAATGAGAGAGCAGCACTAGGAGTTGTTGCCATGCGCTGGAACAATAGCAGAGCTGATGTTGTCAGTACAGTGAACTCCTCAGGAATAGGGAACAATACCTGAACATTGCTTTATGAATTACCAAAGATGCTACTTCGCCATGCTGTACACCATGATGAGTGACAGCTCTGGCATTGCACCAAGGTGTGCTGAAATTAGTGTGACATAATGATACTTAGTAGCTCAGGGATGACAATGAAGTGAATTAAATTGCAGCTAAAATGATAAGATCTGCACTTTATTGTCATTCCAATAAGCCTGTAATTTGTGACAGGCTAATGACACTGAACAGCAGAAAGCTGGAGAATGGCAGAAGGATGGAAGTTAATCATACCAAATAACAAACTTGCTTTACAACCCAACATAAGATGCCTTTCAAACGGCATTCATTGCGTTTCATCACAATGCAACCAGTGGCATAGCAATAGGGGGTGCAGAGGTCGCGATCACACCGGGGCCCTTAGGCCAGAGGGGCCCCGAGGGGTCTTCCCTCAACTGTAGCATTAGCTCTCTATTGGTCCTGTCCTGGTGATAATCACTTCTATAGATGCTTTAAATAGCAGTGATCATTAACAAGCTTTTCCCCATCCTCTTCTTGCACTTCTGACACTGTGGCTGTCCTTTGGCAGGTTTCGGTGCGCTGTATCAATTATGTATAGAGTCCTTGGAGGAACCCCAATGCAAAACTTTAGCTATGCCACTGAATGCAACACTTTGGTATTATATTTTTATGGTCTGTTCACATCAATGTATCAGTGGTGCGTTGTGGCAGATATTGTGCAGCATGCTGTGCATTTACAAGATTATGTGCGTGTTTACAGTGGCACTAGAGCATACTTCAATGAATTGTATGCTTCACTGTATGGGTCGCATAACACTCCTAATGCATGATGTGGCTTTTCATGACTGTTGTGCAATGTGCTTAGTATGCAAGCTGCCTAAAACCTGCAGCAATAGCGGGTGTTCATGTTCAGCTTTAGTATATGCACCTATAGGAGCAGCAGGCAATAATCGGAGTGCCAGTGTTAGACAGCAGAGCTTTAATAAAGGTACATCAGCACCACGGAATATGTTGGCGCTTTATAAACCAATAATAATAATATAGGAGCAGTGGGCAACAATCGGAGCAGGGGTGTAGGGTCTGAGGTCGCAATTGTGACTGGGCCTGTGGGTGGGAGGGGCCCAGGCAGTGCATGCGCCAGGCTGCTGGCAGGTACTTGCTCACACTGGGTAGCGGGACGGCACATCCAGATTCCGCATCGGGGCCCAGAGGCCTGTAGCTATGCCACTGACTTGTAGTGTCAGTGGTAGACAGGGAAGCTTCGGTAAACGCAGTGAGCAACAATCATAGCGTCAGGCCAGTTTCCCACAGCAAACCGGCAGTAGCGGTGCAATGATAAATATAGCCTTCGGGGATTTCTGTGTTAATACGCGGTAATCCCCCTTTTGGCTGAAAGCCAAACAGGAAGTGAGGCTCTAGCACTCACTTCATATGGCGAAAATAAGAATTGCTCGGAAGTGTATTGAAAACATAAACTTCTGCGCATGCGTGCCGCAACTCCAAAGTAAAAGCCATGTGAAAGGCACCATAGACTTTCATTGCCCTAGTGTCACTCTGCAGTAAAAAATGGTAATGCACTGAAATAAAAACGTCCCAGTTAAAAAGGGGTCTCGATGGTAAACTGCAGACCTCACTAGATGGAGACAGAATGTGTCTACACTGAAATATCACTGAGTCAATGTAAAAGCCCGTTCTTCGCTTTCAGTAACTTATGAGCTGTTATGTCAGCATTGTATGAGGGCATGCCAAGTTATACTATACAAACCTATTCATTTTATATCCGACACATAACAAGGTGGTGAACATGGTGACATCAGCTATGGTGAAGTAACCTTTATACCACTGTATACCTAAAAGTGAACAGATTTAAATGCCAGTATTTTGTTATAATAATGTAATCACGATTAAGGAAACGTGATATATTCTATACACCTTTTCCAACCTCTGCTACAGACTGAATGCTTGCTTAAAGTGTAACTGTCAGGCATAAAATAAAAAATCAATTCTTTATTATCTGGTAAACAAGTACTAAGGATGCTAACCAGGCAATCCAAAAGTTCAAATCACTATTACTTTACTTGTTGAAAAATGATTGTTCCCCAGTTTACCTAACTCTTATTTTATACACACAATTTGGTACACAAAAAGGAAGTTGCAGGGCATGCTGGGTTGTCCTTTTTTGTTGCTCTACTTACCTTCAGAGTTAACTAATGCAGCCTGATTGGCTGAAGCCTCTTTCCCACCTTTTTTCCCTCTCCCACCTTTCTCATGCTGAGACAATGTACTTTCTATAGTGAAGGGTGGGGCAAATCAGGCAGAGCAGAGTAAGGGAGGGAATTACATCAGGATTAGCTTCAAAATAGCCACCGTTAATATGGAAACTGTCTAGAATAGGATCGTCTGCTTCTCCTTTATAAAATTCACAGGAATAATAATGTGGACAGTGCAATAAATCTGTTATGTAAGTAGAGCAAGTATTTACTTATCTACCGTATATGCTGGCGTATAAGGCGACTGGGCGTATAAGACGACCCCCAACTTTGCCAGTTAAAATGTAGAGGTTTGGGTATGCTCGCCGTATAAGACTACCCCATAGTAGGAGCGTCAGAGTGCCGGGTATCAGGCAGAGCTGTAATTACCTTATGCTGCACTCATGTGGTAATAAGATAGATCGCGTTCTCAGTTTAAAAAATAACTTGTAACAGCTTCTTGCGAGCAGCCGCTCGCACGGGTAGCAGTGCAGCTTCCTGCGTCCCTTGACTGGTGACGTGTGCGCTCCACTGATGAGGCTCACGCCGGAAGAGATTGCCGGGCTGTATTGTGGAGCGCACACGTCACAAGTCAGGTGACGCCGGAAGCTGCACTGCTACCCGTGCGAGCGGCTGCTCACAAGAAGCTGTTACAACAAGTTGTTTTTTAAACTGAGAATGCGATCTATCTTTCTTATTACCGGATGACTGCAGCACAAGGTAATTACAGTTCTGCCTGACACACGGCACCCTGACCAGACCTGACATTCTGACACTCGGCGTATAAGACGACCCCCGACTTTTCAGAAGTTTTTTCAGGGTTAAAAAGTAGTCTTATACGCCGGTATATACGGTATTTATATACTTGTATATTCATTTTATTTGCTTTCATGTGCTGGTTTTAAATGCCACAATTCTCTTTAGCTTAGAATTAAAGGTGCGTGTAACCTGCCCAGTTACAATTTGAACTCGGAATTTACGATGTCTCCCCATCACCAGAGTCTACTTTGTTATGTTGAGGGATTAGCTGCTGATGCGTGATTTGGTCTTGATTTTGGATATGTTACAATATAGGATTCATTTAAGGACACGTGCGGACCCCCTTCCTTTTGCTACTGATTTCTGGATTTGGCCTTCCTGGTTCCAGCACTGTCCTAGTCTGAGCGAGCGGTGTTTGATGCTTTCTTTGTCTTATGTTGAGGGAACTGTTTATCTTATCAATTTAGCCAGGATGCCTGGGAAAGCCTCCTGAACAACAGTTAAGGCATCTAATTACATTTGTTTGCTAAAGAATGTTTCTCCTCTGTATGTCAGTCTATATAAGCTGTGTTTTTCAGTTTTTGTCAGGAACCAGTCCGATTAAGGCTTTTTATAAGCCGAAAGCTCACTGTTTGTTCATCTCTAAGTTAGCCAATAAATGGTATCATCCTGATTCAAAACTCCTTGCTTCTACTTATATATGTGGTTTTTTTCTGAGATAGTATTGCTGACAGCTCCTCTTAAACATTGTTTTAATAGTGCATAACATTATTCCACCTTGGCTGCTAGAGATGCAGCATCTGCTGTCTAACAGGGCTACAGTCTTGCTGTTCATCAATAAGACAGCAGTTGCAGAGACTGTAGGGTTATCTGTACCTCTGCAATAGGTTACTTATAAAAGAGATTTGCACATGGTAACACAGTGAGACAATGCTTTTGAACCAAAAACTCTTAGAGAGAAATTAACAAGGGCCCGTTCAGACTGCACGCGTTTCCAGCCGCGTTTTGGAAACGCGTGCAGGAGGCAGACACGCACGACATCAGACAGTGCATAGAGTGCACTGTCTGATGTTCACACTGCATGCGTTCCAGACCAGTGAGGTCCGGGAACGCATGTTGCATGCAGATTTGACTTTTCAGTGATGGGATCAGCCACGCATACAAACGCGGATGGCGTGCGTTCGCATGCGTTGCCGTCCGCGTTTTGTAATGTGAACCGGCCCTAAGACTTGACTACTGCAATACCCTGCTGTCTGGTCTCCCTATGACCCGAACAGCCCCACTGCAGTCCATCATGAATGCGACAACCAGAATTATCCTTTGCTCCCATCGCTTCACCACGGCGGATCCCCTCCTTGAATCCCTCCACTGGCTTCCTATCCAGTCCAGAATCAGATTCAAGATACTGTGTCTGACCTACAAATCTGTCCACAAAACCTGTCCAACCTACATTTCCGATCTCACTCAGAGGTACACACCTAGCCGCTCACTCCACTCTTCCAATGAACTTCGCCTAACCGCCCCCCGCATCACCCAGTCCCATGCACGCCTCCAGGACTTCTCAAGAGCTGCTCCAACACTATGGAACTCCATACCTCCACCCATTAGGGCAGCCCCCTCCTTCAACATCTTCAAGAAAGCCCTCAAAACTCACCTTTTCACTCTGGCCTACTACCCCTCACAAGTGTTCTAAACCCACAGCTGAACTCTGGTCCCCTACTTTCCGTGTCCTTACCTCTCCCTCTAGATTGTAAGCCTTTGGGCAGGGTCATCCTCCTTTTGTGTCCTACCTGATCATGCACCTCCATTACTGTGAACCCATGCTATGCATCTGAGTGAACCTAACTTGCCTAATCTCCATGCTCCCCTCCAGTGACTAAGCATTACCTTGTACTCATACTGTGCTGTGTGATCTGGTCTTTCTTGTATTCAGGTATTGTCATTTTGCTGTATGTCACCCCTAAATATTGTATGTATCCCTATTTATTGTCCAGCACTGTGTAATATGTTGGCGCTTTATAAATACAATAAATAAATAAATAAGAGAAAGGAATTTCAGCTGAAAACAAGTACAGTTCTGCTGTGAAAATAAAGGCATGTGTGGAATCATTTTTGTAGGCTGAATTCAGCCACACCTTTGTTTACAAGTGAGGTTTTGAGTTTGGATACACTTAAAAGCATATTTTCACACAGGGCCAGCACTACCACAGAGCAAAGGGGACAATTGCCCCAGGGCCCCTGAGCATTGCAAGGCCCCCTAGGTTTCCCCCTGACTTGTGCCCCCTGTGGTTTCTGCACTGATTTGGCTGCCTCTTCTCCATGACCAGTAATTGCGCAATAACAAGCAATGAGTCATGTGGAAGAGGCAGCCAGCGGGGATGAAGAGAACATGGATGGAGCAGCGCGCCAGGATAGGTAGGCTGCTAATCTGACAAAAACAGTGCAGTGCCTGGGGAACTCAGTAAATTTGAAGGGGGAGATCGGGGGGGGGGGGGGGGGGTCATGGCAGCTGGCTCAGGCCCCTGGGGATGAATATGCATAGGGAGGATTTTCTAAAAATTGCATATTCTGATATAAGCTACAGAAGAAAATTAATATCCAGATGCTGAATTTTCCTGTAAATTTCAGTTCAACTTTGACTTCATCACACTGCAGAATGGAAGCTGATGGTTTTTGACTAGCAGCTTTCTCTGGTGACAGATATGGTTTAATGTACACATTCTGGGAGATGTAGTTTCCAGTTTTACTGAACAGCACCTTCTGCTACTCTCTGGGCTCCTCTGACCACCTACTAACCTGCTACCCCCTGGGGAATGTGAACTTTTGTTTCAGGAACGGCACTTCAGTGCTTCTAAGTGCATTTATTGGGACTGGGCAACATTGTTTACTATATTAGGTTAAGTAGATTAGTGTAAAAGATATATGTTTTGGTGATGTATTGAAACCAAGTTCATGCTGCGATTCCCCTCAATCTGTATTATTGTTTTTCAGCTTTGGAAGTCAGTAGAGGATAGGATTAAACAGCCCATTTATGAGGGTATTGTATTGTTTGAAAGCAAATAACTGATTTATCAAAATGCAGGTACCAATTTTGCCTCTTAAAAGCCCTTCTTTTGTGTAGCTAATACCCTATATTCCGGCATATAAGACGACTGGGCGTATAAGATGAACCCCCAAATTTTACAGTTACAATATAGACATTGGGATATACTCGCCGTATAAGACTGCCCCTCTCTTCCAACGCACATCAAATAAAAATGAAGAAAAAATCATATACTGGTGCTGTACTGCATGTGGTACCCAGTATATAACTGTATATAGGCGATTGACTGGTTGGATTGGTCAACTCTACCTCTCCCTAAGTGGATTGGTCAACTCCAGTGGTGCTCTCCGAGCTTAATCACGAGTGATTACTCGTGATTCAAATGAGGTGTAATTACAGCAGGTGTGCAGCGGGGAATGAAAGGGTTATTTACCCATGATTCCGCTGTCCACCCTGCGTCCTGAGAATCTGTGCTGTTAGATGGCTCATGTTCCAAGCCTCGCTGCCATCCCTTCCTCCTTCAAGCCGGAAGGAGGAGGTGACAGCAGCGAGGCTTGGAACACAAGCTGTCTAACAGCACGGACTCTCAGGATGCAGGGCGGATGGCGGAATTATGGGTAAATAACCCTTTCATTCCCCCGCCGCAAACCTGCTGTAATTGCACCTCATTTGAATCATGAGTAATAACTCGTGATTAGGCTCGGAGATCACCCCTGGTCAGCTCTCCTTGTCTACCGGTTTATCAGAGCGGTATGGAAGAATAGATCACGCTGTGCCCATAAAACGCGATTTTTTGTTTGAGAAATAGTTTCACTTTTGTTTTATTTCCATTTAAGTACATTGGTAGTGACATATTTTTCTCATTAATTGCATTGTGTGTGGCCACCTTTAGACTTGCATTTTTCCTCATAGACACATTAAACCTAACTCACTCAAGGTTAAGTATCTTCCTTGCAGGGGTGTAACTGGAGGGGAGCAGTCCCTGCAATCACAGCGGGGCTAAAGCTGTGGGGGGGGGGGGGCCTCAACTACAAACTTTCCTTCCCCCGATACAGGGGACTATACTTCAGATCAGGTGGGTTTTTTGTAGTCACACATTTTTGGCCCTTGTGAAGTGGTCCCTAAGACTGTGAAGGACACCAAGAGGAGGAAAGGGTGTTAATGCTGGGGAGCCCATCAAAGTTTTTCTTGGGGGCCCCATGATTTGAAGTTAAAGAGGAACTCTAGTGAAAATAATGTAATAAAGAAAGTGCTTCATTTTTACAATAATTATGTATAAATGATTTAGTCAGTGTTTGCGCATTGTAAAATCTTTCCTCTCCCTGATTTACATTCTGACATAATCAAATGGTGACATTTTTACTGCTGGCAGGTGATGTCGCTGGGAGTAGCTGCTGTTAGCTGTTTAAAGCCGTTTCCAACTGCCAAAAAAGCAATTTCCCACAATGCAACAAGGTTCACAGACATGAAACTGCCAGGACTATGGTCCTCACAGTTTCCTGTGGGAGGGGTTTCACCACAATCTCAGCCATACAGAGCCCCCTAATGATCTGTTTGTGAAAAGTAATAGATTTCTCATGTAAAAGAGGGTATCACCTACTGATTGGGATGAAGTTCAATTCCTGATTACGGTTTCTCTTTCAGCCACTTCCATGATTTCTGTTGTTCTGGCAAACTGTTATGCAAAACTGTGTATTGTAGTTTTACATAGTTTTCTTCCAGATTCCTTCTAGCACAGACCTCTACCTCTCTAAAGACCATTTGATTTGATTTGACTTTTTTCAGTGGTAAAGGAGAAATCAGAGCCCTCTACAAGTCAACCGTACACACTGGAAGATTATATGAGAATACTGATTCATGCTATTGCATTGAGCTCATGATAGGGAGTGTAATCTGTTAGGGTCATTTTGCTGTAATAACATGATTTATTACAGGTTCATTAAAAGAGAAGAATAACATCTCTGGTATCACTGCAGATGTAGATGTGGATAAAAGCTCAGTGCAGTAACCCTAATGCTGGTCAACGTAGCATTCTAAAAAGATATGAAAAGCTATAACCCATATGTAGTTTGATGGAAATACTCCATAATTACACTCCCAGTATAGTACCCTCATGTATGTTATAATTCTTCCGTAATATTACCGTATTATATATTTCATATTATAGTGCCATAGTGCCCCTTATAATGCTGCCTGTTATATTACTTTCAATTATGATGCACATTTATTGTAACCCCAGTTATAGTTCTCAAATTATACTGTGCATTATAATACCCATTTATAGTGTGCTCTGTAAAACCCCCTTATTATAGAGTCTATCTATTGTAATATACTGTATGCTCCTATCAATTTTAGTAACTTTAGAGATGCATTATTTCTCTAAAATAATCGGCAATACAGTGTACATTTTTCTATTTAAGGAATCAATATATTTCCCCTTTTTTATTTTTAATATATTGTAATCCTTATTTGAATGAAAAGTGTGTTTTTGTTTGTTTGTTTTTTTATATCATCCATCACCATCCATAATTTCTGATAGGTGGATTTTATTCAATGTCAGTTTTGCTCTATTTATATTAATTTGATCTACTGGTCCTGGTGAAGAAGGGGCTTAATCACTACGAAACTCTCATGCTGAACTGTGAATAAATGTTTTTGATACATTACAACTGGGAGTTGTTTGCTGAGATGGCAAAATCTTCGAGCACCCATAGCTGTGTGGTTTGGTACTTCACCTTTCCTCTTAACAGTTAGGGAGGGTTTTTATGTGCATGGAGTCCAAGATGGAGACCTCTACAGTTCTTGTTATTCATAGTTACATAGTTACATAGTTACATAGTTACTTTGGTTGAAAAAAGACATACGTCCATCGAGTTCAACCAGTACAAAGTACAACACCAGCCTGCTCCCTCACATATCCCTGTTGATCCAGAGGAAGGCGAAAAAACCCTTACAAGGTAAAAATTCCTTCCCGACTCCAGATGGCAATCAGATAAAATCCCTGGATCAACATCATTGGCATTACCTAGTAATTGTAGCCATGGATGTCATTCAACGCAAGGAAAGCATCTAAGCCCCCTTTAAATGCAGGTATAGAGTTTGCCATAACGACTTCCTGTGGCAATGCATTCAATTGCAGATGGGTGTGAAAAGGAGCACACTTAAGCTTTGCACCAAAGTGCAACCTAACCACATACAAACATGAGGGTCTCGTCACCCCTAACGTTAGTAAGATGCACATAGTATTTACCGTAGGTTACATAACATGTAGTATTTAGGGCGTAAGGGACAAAAGATGACATTCAATTGACATCCTTGTTATGAGAACATATTTTAAATAAAACACCCCACACAACATTTAGAGGCTTAAGAGTTGCCGAACAGTCAACTATTCCATAAGATGCAATTTTCTAAGTTCAGTGGGGCTCTTTCTGGAATGGGAAGTCCCTTGAAGGCATGGACTTAATTAATGCAAAATAAAATTAGATACTGTAGTTGTGGATGATTTGCAATTGTTATCAAAGTCCATATATGTTGATTACTGGACCCACAAGATAATAGATCAATAGATTGGGGACAGTCCAATTTAGAAAGAGACAAGGTGCAAGTTGGAACACACAGGTATGTGAAACCGGTGTAACAAGAGTTACAGCTAAACTATCTGCTGATCAATCCTCTTCAGATACAAACCATACATTCAAGAAAAATCATTTTAATTTTTAAAATGTTAATGGAAATAAATTAAAATGAATGCTCAGATGAAACATTTTTTGCATCCAACAGATGTATTACCTTGCATGTACAAATATTCCCACAACCTTCTACAGAATTTTCTTTGTAACCGTTAACACCCCAAACATACACAACTGCCCAAGCTGCTTCCAAATGTGATCCTGTTCCTTTGTTTCATTGTAAACAATCTGTATCCAACCAATCCCAGCAATTCTCTATGCACCTTTGCAAATTATACATTTTACACTACAATTGACAATTAACCAATGTAAAATGGTATTTCAAGTCTTATGGGCTCTCCATGTCCTATAAAGGCTTATTCAATAATTCCTAACTGCACTCAATATTGTAAACTATATAACAAACCTACTGTATACTATAAAAGTGATTCAAGAGGAGCTGTCAGCCATACTATGCCAGGAAAAAAAAACTACATTTTATAAAATAAAAAAAAGAAAATAAAGGGAATTCTGTTCCCTGGCAGGGGCCATCTTTAGTCCCTTCGGCTGAAGCCAATGCTGACGTTATTTCCTCACTTAATTCCCCCCCCCTCATCCCCACAGCAATAGAGAGCGAACCCCTGCATCCTTGGGAACCCCCCAGCCCTGCTACCATATCCATAGGGATTTCCCCTGCATTTTCCCTCAACACTGCAGCATCCTCGCTTATCCTGCAGCATTACAGAGCTTAGCGCGGAAGAATAAACGCAGCTCCATCGCCTGGAATCATGTTGAGGTGAGTCTGTGTGTGCTGCATATATTCTTCCCTGTTAAGCTCTATAATGCTGCGGGGCAAACGCTGAGGGGAGATGCTACAGGGTTGAGGGTAAATGCAGAGGGAATCCCTATGGAAATGGTAGCAAGGTCGGGGGGGGGGGGGGGCGTTCCCTTGGATGCCGAGGTTCCCACTGAAGCAGTGGGGATGCCTATCGATGTGGCTGGAGTGTGGGGAAGGGGTGGGTGGGGGCAGACACAGAGGCGGCCAATGAGAGAGGAATAGGTTTGAGAGTGACAGAGGCTGCAGCCAATCTGGCTGAACTAGCTGTGTCTGCGGAGAAGGGGAGGAAGGTAAAGGAGAACCACCCCCCCCCCTCAGCCCAGCATGCACTGCAACTTCTCTTTTGCGGCTGATGTACGAGTAAGAGCTGGGGACATGAGGATTAATATTCACCTTCAATAAAAAGTAAGATTTATTTTTAAGTGTGGCATTGCCTTTTTAGCATCCTTTTTATCTGTTCAACAGATAAAAATAGAGAATTGAATTTGGTTTTCATGCCTAACAGTTACTCTTTAAAGGGGTTCTGTGGGTTTTTATTAAAACAAAATCTGACACTTACCTGGGGCTTCTACCTACCCCCTGCAGCTGTCATGTGCCCGCACCGTCCTCTACGATCCTCTGCTCCTGCCACCAGTCACTATCTAATTTATTTGTCTAACTAGACTAATACAACTGTGAATGCACACGTCCTAGCTCCTGCTTGTGTCTCTGAGAGCTTACTGTGCAGGCGCAGTTGTATTCGGCTAGTTAGACAAATAATTAGACAGTGACTGGTGGCGGGAACAGTGGATTGTAGAGGACGGCACGGGCACATGACCGCTGCAGGGGGCCCCAGGTAAATGTCAGTTTTTTGTTTAAAAAAAAAAACACAGAACCCCTTAGAAAGTTTTTGCTGTTTTTTATTTTCTATAATCTGCCTATAGTACATAAAGGAAAGTCCATGTATCAGATGGGTTAAAAGTAAAAAGAAATTTCCACAAAATGCTTCAAAACACATTTTAAGACATATACAGAATATTTGGCAATCCAGTTTTCCATGGTGATCATTAGACATAGTATCCCTTTAAAGTGACCTTTCACATGACATTGGGTTGAGTACAAAAAACTTTACCTTGATTTAGATCCATTTAAGAACCTCATGCAAAAACAGTCCATTTTGAATGAAAATTACTTCATTTTAACCAGGTACTATTTTTATGACCGCATTTTTTACAGATTAGTGACCCAGCTATGGGGACAGGGTTTGGGCTGAGCTTTGCAGATCATTGGTAGAGGAAAATTCGCTGTATATCTTAGTCTGACTACATTTCCATTGTATACCCTTATCCATAATAAACATTTTATTAATATTCTATGTCTCTGAGAGAGCACTCCAGATCAAGCTGCCCATTGCGTTATATATTTAAACTTCATTGATTGGGCCTGACTTTTGCAATGAACCAACTTCTTACACTTTTTTTTAATGTTGCCCTTTTTATTGAATCTAAGAATTATAAAGCAATATATATCAGTTGGCCATAATAGATACTTGTTTAATAACTACCCATTATCACATTTGATGGTAAAATTTCCAATTTAATCAGTTGAAACTGATCAGTAAAATTTAAAAACAAATTATCTTTTGATTCTTTTCAAATGTGAAAGGAGGTTGTAACATCCAAAATATAACAAAATTGGCATAAAATAGTAAGTGCCCAAAAATATATGTAGATTCTTTTTTTCTAAAATAGTTAGCTGTATGTCCCCCATTTTTTGTCTTTTTACCTGGTTTAGGTGCTTTTGCCTAACTGAAGGAACAGTGCATTGCCAGCAGGATTGTGGGAACATATTATTATTATTATTATTATTATTATTATTATTATTATTATTATTATTATTTTTTAGCTACAATAACCAGTTTATCTCAGCAAGCAAATAACAGAAAGCTTCCAATTTCAGATAAGTACACTATGACCAGAAAGTAATTGAATCTGCCACTCCCTTTAAAGAGTGCAGACAGTGATGTAAACCTGTTGTATAGGTGATGTTTGCTGTGTGAGAGACAGTAAGCTGTGGCAATAGGGAGGAAAAATAAACACTGAGCTGGGTTGGAAAAAACCGAAAAAGTCAGAACAGAAGTGATGTCATAGAAACAGTAAAGGTGTAAACCAGCAGAAATTGTAATTTTCTGTTTTTTAAACCCCAGTTCTCCTAAATCTGGCAATGAATACTAAAAACAGGATAGGTAAGCTAAATTAGTAATTTCATATTGGATTATTATTATTATTTAGATAACATGGAGTTTCATTAGTTTCACAAAAAATATTTAAAGTGGATTTTCTACCCCTTGAATGGAAAGTGCAGTTTTTGGTTTTGTCTTGCATATATGGAATACTTTATTTGAAATGGGCGTAGGGTAAAAAAACATAAGGAGATCTTGATAAAATACTGGCCAGGTTTTCTAAAATACTAAAAGATGTTACCAATATATCATTTTGAAAAAAGTTTTTCCAAGAAAATTTAAAATTGACATGTAAAAATGTTTTGAGAACCCACCCCCATTCCATGCAGCTTCCCACTTAGAACATAGCCTATGCAGCCTTTACATCCGGCCCTGCTTCATGGGTAATTCAGCTGCACAAAGCAGGACACCTTGTGTAAAGTTTTGAAAATCTACGACTGATAGTTATTACAGCACAAACTGCTCTTTGCTTATCCACAACAACAACAAAAAATAGAATATGAAATGATTTATAAAATCTTTACAATGTGTGGTGTTGACCTAAAGGATTTTCACTTTGCCAATAAAAGTGAAATGTAACTTTAAACATCATTCCCTTTTTTCTATAAATAACATAACTGGGGGTAGTTGCTGTGCATTTAGGCAGACTACTCAACCCCTGTCATAAGCCATGCGATATCTGCTTGACTATGGGAGCCTTAGGTCATATTGCTTAGACAGAGCCATATGGGGATTTAAAGGTCAAGAAAGGGTTGGCTGCATCAATTAGCAACCACCATTTAGACAGCCTTGTGCTATTAATACAAGCAGAAATGATCAGTCCAGAGAAGAGTAACAAGTCTCATTATTCTCATTAGTGCAGTGGGAAAAGTCACCTCTAGGTCCTATGCCACTATGTGACAATGACGTGTGGCTGCCCTCTCCGTTAAGTATTAGTTCCAATTAAGTAATTTTTTTTTTATCCCCTGGGGGAGTTACTGTGATGTCTCTCAGGATTCAACCAATGCAGAAGAAGAAAAAACTTCTATTACAGATCATTGCTAAACCACACAACAGAGTGACAATTCTGCAGTCAGACATGTGCGAACGCTGACACACAGCCTGTAGTGATGGCTCAGTTAATTGTTTAACACATCTACAAACTGTGCCTCATGACTAGAGTTGGGCCGAACCTCCGATTTTAGGTTCGCGAACCGGGTTCGCGAACTTTCGCGGAAGGTTCGGTTCGCGTTAAAGTTCGCGAACCGCAATAGACTTCAATGGGGATGCGAACTTTGAAAAAAAAAAAAATTATGCTGGCCACAAAAGTGATGGAAAAGATGTTTCAAGGGGTCTAACACCTGGAGGGGGGCATGGCGGAGTGGGATACACGCCAAAAGTCACCGGGAAAAATCTGGATTTGACGCAAAGCAGCGTTTTAAGGGCAGAAATCACATTGAATGCTAAATGACAGGCCTAAAGTGCTTTAAAACATCTTGCATGTGTATACATCAATCAGGGAGTGTAATTAAGGTACTGCTTCACACTGACACACCAAACTCCACTGAACAGAACAGGTATGCAGTGGCGGGTTCACTGAACAGAACAGGTATGCAGTGGCGGGTCCACTGAACAGGTATACAGTGGCGGGTCCACTGAACAGAACAGGTATGCAGTGGCGGGTTCACTAAACAGGTATACAGTGGCGGGTCCACTGAACAGAACAGGTATGCAGTGGCGGGTTCACTGAACAGAACAGGTATGCAGTGGCGGGTCCACTGAACAGGTATACAGTGGCGGGTCCACTGAACAGAACAGGTATGCAGTGGCGGGTTCACTAAACAGGTATACAGTGGCGGGTCCACTGAACAGAACAGGTATGCAGTGGTGGGTTCACAGAACAGGTATGCAGTGGCAGGATCAATGAACAGGTATGCAGTGGTGGGTTCACAGAACAGGTATGCAGTGGCAGGATCAATGAACAGGTATGCAGTGGCAGGATCACTGAACAGGTATGCAGTGGCAGGATCAATGAACAGGTATGCAGTGGCAGGATCAATGAACAGGTATGCAGTGGCAGGATCAATGAACAGGTATGCAGTGGCAGGATCAATGAACAGGTATGCAGTGGCAGGATCAATGAACAGGTATGCAGTGGCAGGATCACTGAACAGGTATGCAGTGGCAGGATCAATGAACAGGTATGCAGTGGCAGGATCAATGAACAGGTATGCAGTGGCAGGATCAATGAACAGGTATGCAGTGGCAGGATCAATGAACAGGTATGCAGTGGCAGGATCACTGAACAGGTATGCAGTGGCAGGATCAATGAACAGGTATGCAGTGGCAGGATCAATGAACAGGTATGCAGTGGCAGGATCAATGAACAGGTATGCAGCCAGGGACAAGCTAAGGCTAACTAATCTTTCCCTATGAGAGACTGCAGTAGCTCGCCCTACTCTAACTAATGCAGGCACACGAGTGGCCACGGCCGCCGCTGCCTGCCTATATAAGGGGGGGTGGGGCTCCAGGGGCTAGTGTAGCCTAATTGGCTACACTGGGCCTGCTGACTGTGATGTAGAGGGTCAAAGTTGACCCTCAGTGCATTATGGGGCGAACCGCAATGGGGCGAACTTTTCCGCAATAAAGTTCGCGTGCGGTACCCGCACGCGAACCACCTAGGTTCGCGCGAACCAGGTTCGCCGGCGAACCGTTCGGCCCAACTCTACTCATGACAGAAGCTCTTAAATATTTGATTGCTTGCATTATTGTATTAAGCAAGCACACAGAAGGATTTGTAGTAGGAACAAAGCCACAGAGCGTGTTACTGAGATAAATTATATCGCATAAGAAGCCTTCATGAGCAGTAATTATACTATAGAGGGAAAGTAAAAGCTCATATAAACTAAAAAGTGCTATCAGAAATTCACCGCCAATATCAGTCATTTGTATATGGCTGGATAGTTTACCAGTGAGGATACCTTGGGCAAGATTCTCTGCTACTGCCTATAGAATGTGCCCTAGAGGCTGCAGCTCTGGTGCTTTAAGTCAATCAGGAGTAACGCATGATATAAATGTTCTGTGTCTTGTCTATGTGGACAGGCTGAGAAGTGCCACAAACAAACCAGTTATTCTAATATAGATATTAGATCACAATGACTGGCTCTTTGTGTGTGAGTATCAGGGCATCACAGGGGGGACTGCTATATGGGGCCCAAGTGAATCTAGGGCCCAGCAAGCAGTGCCACACTCTGGCCCCAGCTGCACTCTGTGTCTGTCCTTCTGGCTGCCATCAATGTGGTGAGGGGTGCTGGGAGGCTCATCCAGGAGTTACCTTAGTCAGTTAGTGAACCTGAGGTGAATGGCAGAAAAGGAATTTGAGACAAATAGAAGTAAATGATTTTTACTCACCTTGGGCTCCTTCCACCCCCCCCCCCCTGTAGTTCATCCGCTCCCTCGATACCCTTTTGGTCCGATCCATTGTGCTCCTGTGAAGTCTGCACACTCTAGTTGGGCTGCAGGGCACTGCACTTGCACTGTTCCAGGCCATGTGCCTCTTCCATTGTGCTTCCATACATGGGAGTGTTCTGCGCAGTTAATCTTCATGAACGGAACATGTGCAGAATGCTCCAAGTCATGCGAGTGTGTGAAAAGCGGACACATGGATGTTGGTGTGTTCAGGTCTTCAAGATTGTGATCTTCTATGTGGAGACAGAGGGGAGTGAGGGGGGGCCCAGTAGGTTTGAGGCCCAAACATTTCTGATTGCACTAGTGGCTATTTTAAAACAAGTCTGTAGCATTTTTTGCAAATGCTTACCTATGGAGAGTGAAGGCTTCTGCATCTCATGAAGCCTTCCATTTCCCCTCGGTGGCCCAGTGCACACCAAAACCGCTAGCAGATCCACAAAACGCAAGCGGTTTTTGGAGCTGATTTCAGAGTGATTCTAGGTATGTTTAGAGAGGTTTTCTAAACATGCCTACCGTTTTTTGGAGCGTTTTTGTGTAGCAGATTACAAATATTGTTACAGTAAAAGCTGTTACTGAACAGCTTTTGTAACAAAAACGCCTGGAAATCCGCTCTGATCTAGCGTTTTCAAGAGCGGTTTGAGCTTTTGCTATACTTTACATTGAGGCAGAAACACTTCTGCAAACCGCAAAAGTGCTGCAGAACCCACGTTTACGGTTTGCGAAAACCTCAAACTGCCGGTGTGCACCATCCCATTAAAATACATTAGCCAAGCGTTTTCCAAGCCGGAAGCGGTTTGCAGATCGCTTCAAAAACCGCTCGGTGTGCACCAGGCCTGTCTCTGCATTCCAGCACTTTCCCTGGTTCACATTTGCTGCCTCTGGGAGCCCTTGGAAGGCTTAGAAAGCAGTCATGTCCCTGAGTGCTTCTGAAGACAGTTTGCTCTGTACTGCGCATTTTCAAGTTCACACTCGTCCTCTGTGTCCATGTTCCACCACTGTTCCTGACACAAATTCACCACTGCCGGGAGCCCTCAGCTGGCTTAGGAAGCGCTCATGTCTCCTAGGGCTTCTGAAGACGTGAGGGCTGGAACCCACAGGAGCGCTTTTGGTAGCGTTTTGGCAGCACTGCGATACGCTAGCAGTTTGCCAAAACGCTGGGCTAATATTAATGGATGGGGCAACTTCCACAGGAGCATTTGCGTTTCTCAGAAACGCAAACGCAGGACCTGCAGCATTTTGGGAGCGTTAGCGCTTCAATGTATGGTATTGAACCGCTAGCGGAAACGCTCAGCAAAACCTAAACTAAGCGGTTTTGCTAGCGTTTTGCGGTTCAGCACACTGTAACAAAATGAAAAAAAATTCACAGGACCAATCAGGATAAAAAAGCAAAACGCAAAACGCTACGCACCCGCTGGGCAAAAAAATACAATGTTGCAAAACATGACCAAAAACGCACATGAATCCGCTTGCAAACCGCTCAGACAAAACGCTAGCGGTTGCGTTTTGCGTTTGCTGATTTCAGTGGGTTCCAGGCCTGAGTGCACGCCCAGACAAGCACAGAACAGAGCCACCTGTCTTCAGAAGCATTTCTGACACGAGTGCTTCAAAGCCGTCCTAGGATCCCCGAAGTTGTACTTCACCAGTTGGTCAAATACCTGCAATGGGGGTGACAGTGCTGGAATGAGGAGGCCGAGTGAGGACTGGGAATCAAGGATGTTTATTTACCTTTCTGGCTAAATAACCCCTTCTATCCCCGCCGCACACCTGCACCAATTAAACATCATTTGAATCATGAGTAATCACTCGTGATAACTCGTAAATGCATCCGGTGAGCATCCCTGCTGGGAATGCTCTATAGGATCTAGAGCAGAGGTCCCCAAACTTTTTGGATCAAGGGCCGGGTCAACATACTTCAGACTGCTGGGGGGCCAGAGAATACATAAAATGATATAAAAAAACCTTTACATTGAACCTAGGTATTGTAGACAGTGACTAATAACATGGGCAGCCCTCATGTCTCCCATTTACCAGAGCAGATGTTATGCCACCAACACAGCATGTGTAGATAGTATGCCCCCCAACCTGGTTTTCTGGCTTCCATGTGGAAGGGTGGTGCCAGCACTACTATGCTATATATGGGCCACCAATATTTAAAGATGCAGCAGGTGGCATCGATAAGTAATACATTTTGTGTTTGGGGGCCGGTGAAAAAGCCTCAGGGGGCTGCATTTGGCCCGCGGGCCTTAGTTTGAGGACCACTGATCTAGATCCTTCCCTCTCCATAGGCGAATATCAATTTTTTTTGTAATCTTTGCTTCAGTATCACTTTAAGATCTCCTTTCTCTGAGATCTTTGCTCAGCTGTATTGCCTGCTTGTGCGTGACTGCCGTTAGCCACAATAACTGCAGAAATGTACTGTAGTAGGCTGTGTCAGTGCTCTGAGGCTGAGCAAGCTCCTCCGCAATGAACCACACACTTGTTCCCTGATACAGACACATACGAAATTGTACTTTAGATTAAAAGAAGGGAAACATGAGTATGGCATGATGATCCATTTCACCTCTGCCACTCCACTACTGCAGGCTGTCAGCTGTGCATGTAAGCTTGGAGAACCCGTTAACCTCTCTCACTTCTTGCCTTTGGCTCAATATCAACCTCTAAGTACTAAGGACATAATCTGAAAGATGAATCAGCTTAATAAGACCTGTTGATCTGTTACTTTCCTATTCTTTCAGTTACCTTTGCTCACTGATCCTTGATACGGACAGTAATTCTAAATCTCAAATGTATATTTATATTAGGTAGTAATATTTTACATAATGAAATTTCACAGGCTTATTAGAAAGTAATATATTAGTAGTTTACAGAAATGGGGCATATATATTGTAGTATATGTAAATGTTTATTGTTCCACACATATTGGAATTTAGGAAATGTTGCAGACTATGACATTGTTAAACTGAAAGGCTAGGAATCGCTGCAGCATTTTAAAATTGCCCCAGCGATTCCTAGGGCATTGGCGATTGTGATTACCAGACGCTTGGAAGCGCTGTACAACACTTCCGATTTACGATTTTCTAGTTTGTTAGTTTTTCTTTAAATAAACTTCATTATACTTGCTGGATGTCCGGCTTGTGTCCATAGCCTGCCCCCTAAAGGAAGAGGTCATAGGGGCTTTTCTAAGACCAATCAGAGAAGCGCCTGAGATCTCTTCCTTTAGGGGGCGGGGATACAGACGGAAGAAGGAAATACACAGACCTGGAAAGTATAATCAAGGTTTTTAAAAGCATAATCGCTGTCATGGTAAGCTTATTTGTAGCTAAATTAGTGCAAATACATATATCGCCCTGTATGCTTCAGTTTACCGGTTTGTGTTTGTATGAAAATGGTTGAAAAAAAACTATTTAAAGAAAATGCTTTGACTCTGGTGTGCCTCCACTGGCTGCATGCTTGTTGCAGGTGTTTGACTCAGAGACCACTTAAGACAAAAGCTCAGCATGACAGCCAGGCAACTGGCACTGTTCATAAAGGAATGAAGATGATAGACTCTGTATTCCTATCACTTCAGGTTCCCTTTACCATGAGTTTTTACCATATT
This sequence comes from Hyperolius riggenbachi, assembly GCF_040937935.1. Lineage (NCBI taxonomy): Eukaryota > Metazoa > Chordata > Amphibia > Anura > Hyperoliidae > Hyperolius > Hyperolius riggenbachi. Next base: position 526,839,867 of record NC_090646.1, on the reverse strand, counting down.
TTGTTACCTTTTAACTGAACCCTACCTGACAAGATGCTTGATGCCATTCAGATCATCCTTTATTAGTGTAACATAAGCCACGGAATATTACAATGTAAAAGAAAGGATTCACAGGCTTCAGTTTCCTCCCACATCCCAAAAACAAACAGATTAATTCATTGGTTTCCCCCTAAATTGGCCCTAGTCTATGTTCAACATATGTCTATAGTAGGGAGTAGCTTCTTAGTCCCTCTGAGGGGCAGTTAGTGATACAACTATATACTTTGTAAAAGCACTGCAGCACTATATACAGACCCAATAATAAAAGGCTGCCATACTGATTACCTTATAAACAATGCTGATTGCCTGGCTGTTCTGCCTCTGAGGTGTTAAGCCACACTGACCAAGAACTGGTATTCAGATAGTGTGATCTGACTAATGTTTGGTCACACCATCTAAGTGGTTGTTTAGGTTGTGCGATCTAGCAGCAGTAAAGATGGGTAATTTGCATTGCTTATAGGGAAATAAACGTGGAAACCTCCATATTCCACTCACCACAGGGTCACTTTATTAGAATGTCCCCAGTTGTAATTCCATTCTCATTCTCTTTATAATATTACCATTGTTCTAGTTAACTTTACTATAGTTCTGCTAAATACAGTGCGGCCCACCAGAATGGTCCCATGGTCATAGTGGCCTGCCACTGCTGCCTTTGCTAAAACACCCCTCCAGGGCAGAAGCATGGATGTGGAGGAGCATGCTGGATGGAAATATATGGAAATATTCACCTGACCTGCACAAGAGTGCAGTCCCTTCCCAGCTGCATGTTAAAGAGGAGCTATCAGCCCTACTATCTCAGGAAAAAAAAGAAACTTGTATAAGTAGATAAATACTTGCTCTGCATACATAACATCTGTATTGCACTATCCACATTTTGATTTTAGTGATTTTTCTACAGTAAAAAAAAAAGAGAATTTTCTTAGGGTTTTCCATTTTGACTATGTCTATCTTGAAGCCATTCCTGACATCATTTCTTCCCTTACTCTGTCTGTGTTTGCAATGCCCGCCCTCCTCCCAGTCTTCAGACTCTCCCACCCACTTCTGCAATATGATGTGCATTGTCTCAGCATGAGAAATATTGGCCAATCAGAGAGGAACAGAGGTGTGGGAGGGGAAAATGGGAGGGAAAGAGGCTTCAGCCAATCAGGCTGCATGAGTTATGTCTGAGGGGAAAGCTAAGAAGAAAAAAGAAAACCAGGCATGCCCTGCAACTTCCTTTGTGCGGCAGATGTACCAAATAAGAGCCAGGGAAGCTGGGCAATTATGTTTTATGAAGAAGAAAATTAAGTGATGTTTAACTTTTGGATTTCTTGGTTAGCATTCTTATTACTTGTTTACCCAGGGCCAGTGCTTCCATAGAAGCAAAGGGGGCAATTGCCCCAGGGCCCCCGCATCCATAGGGGCCCCAAGTGTCCCCCTTTGCCTCAAAGCATATGACTCATATGCTGGGGTACCCCTCCTCAATCCCCACGGCTGCCGCCACGTCAGCCAGTTCCCCCCCCCCCCCCCCCGCTCACTTTTCCAACCTTCCAACCCCCCCCACCCCCGCTGGATGCTTCTCCAATGTAGTGTAATAAAGTAAGTGGGAGAGAGACACACTGACCTCTAGAACGATCCAGGCGGTGCAGCTCCTGTCTGTCTGCCCTCTAGTGATTGTCCTTCACTTCCTGCTAATCCGTTTGTACTCTAGTGCCTGAACGGAGAAGCAGGAAGTGAAGGAAAATCACTACAGGGCATACAGACAGGAGCTGCACCGCCTGGATCGTTCGGGAGGTGTGTCTCTCTCTCTCTCTCCCACTTCATTTATTACACTGCAGTGGGGCAACGCGCAGAGGGAGAAGCGAGGGGGGGATCAGGCTGGCAGCAGCCGCGGGGGGTGTTTTGGGGTATTGATGTCGTGGGGCCCCGGATTTCTTTTTCCCCGTGGCCCCATCTTAGTTAAAACCGGTCCTGTGTTTGCCAAATACAAATAAAGAATTGATTTTTTATTTTATGCCTGGCAGTTGCACTTTAAAGAGTGAAAACTGATCTGTCCACATAAGATACCTGGCAACTACACTGCTTGAACTCTACACACACACACACACACACACACACACACACACACACACACACACACACACACACACACACACACACACACACACACACACACACTGATATATTTGCCCCTTGAGGGATCTAATAAGGGTCTCTTAAAGAACCAGTTCTTAAAGCGGTATCGTCACCATAAAATTCAAATTTCAACAGCAACTGGTCTAAGTGTATTAAGTGATAGAGATGCTAATCCTGCATTCAAAACTTTCAAAACTTTTTCTGCTGTTATGATTTGGAGTTATCACATACTTAAGGAGCACTGGCCCTTTAGTAGTCGTGCCAAAGAATTGCATGCTGGGGGTTCTTTTTATCTATAATGTATTCCTCCTCTTTCCTGTATTTCCCTGCAAGCTGCTTATCTGAAACCTAATCCCCTACTCATTTGTGTTTACAAGCAAGGCTGAGGTGACTCAGCGATTGGAGGAGACAAGAAAAAAAGTAAAGTGCAGAAATGACATCACGAGTTAGCCTAACTGTGGGCAAAAGACATGGCCCCCACCAGGAACAGAATTCTCGTCATTTACTATATAACATTCACTGAAATCAAAACGTGGACAGTATAATACATATGTTATGTAAGTAGATGAAGTATTTATCTACTTATATATATGTTTTTTTCCCTGGCATAGTATGGCTGATACTACTGCTTTAAATAATCCATGAAAATATTTCAGGCAGTCTCTGTAAAAGGAGGAAATGTTACCTAAAACCTTTCTGATAGCTTTCTGAACCTGCCTCTTTTACAGCACGCATGAAGTGAGAGGGAGATTGAGGCTGATAAATGTATTTCCTTTTAAACAATGCAGTTTGCCTGGCGGTTCCACTGAGCCTTGGTCTCTAATACTTTTACTGTAGACATAGACCCTGAACAAGTATGCAGATAAAGTTTTTCTGACTAAAGTCGGACTGGGTTAGCTGCATATTGGTTGCAGTGGTGTATGAATCACACACTTGAAACAAAATTGATCAGCAGGACTGCCAGGCAATGGGTATTGTTTAAAAGAAAATAAAGATGTCAGGTGTACTTTAAAGAGAACCCGAGGCGGGGTTCTTACAACACAATCCCCATACAGAGGCTGGGTCTGCCTATAGAGCCCAGCCTCTGTTGCTATTTAGCTTCCCCCAAAGCCCCCCCTGCGCGCTGTAAGACCCCATAAAACACAGCCGCACTATGCGGCTGTGTTTACCTCACTAATGTCAGTCTCCACTCTCCCCCACCTCCTGAATCGCTCCAGTCCCCGCCCACGTCCCTTCCGTCCAATCAGCGGCGAGGGAAGGGACGTGGGCGGGGACCAGAGCAATTCAGGAGGTGGGGAGAGCGGAGACTGACATTAGAGAGATAAACACAGCCCGCTGCGACACACTGCGTGTCGACAGCGCAGCTGTGTTTTATGGGGTCTCACAGCATGCAGGGAGGGCTTTGGAGGAAGCTAAATAGCAACAGAGGCTGGGCTCTATAGGCAGACCCAGCCTCTGTGTGCAGATTGAGTTGTAAGAACCCCGCCTCGGGTTCTCTTTAAGCTGATCAGCTGAGAGACTGAAATAGTTTTGATGTTGATATTCGATACACAGAAAACAATGTTCTGTTTTTAATAAATTAGATCCATCTGCGGCTGTCTGGGGCTGCATATATGTGTCTGGGGCTGCATATATGTGTCTGGGGCTGCATATATGTGTCTGGGGCTGCATATATGTGTTTGGGGGTGCATATATGTGTCTGTATTTGCAGAACTGCTAAATTGCTAGTCTTTTGGGATCTCTTGCAATGATCTGAGTGAGGGTTGCAAGCATTTGAAATCTAACAGTAAACAATTATTGGCAATGCCTGGCCAAATTTGCCAGAGCACCTGCAAGTGAAGCAAATAATTTGGGGGCCCACGGCTGCCTGGTAATTTTGAGCACCACCAATAACCACAATGGTAATTGCAGCTATAGCAATACCCACTGTATTATTTGGGCACCAGAGCAACTGAGTTTAGCCAAACTTGTATGAGCATCAGACGCAAGGAAAATACCAGCACAGATAGCGGCAGAGGAGCAGATAATGGCGGTGGGGGTAATTGATCGGCTGCATAATAGCCAAACCCTGGGCAACCTCACACCAAATCCGCACTAACAGTGTTAGCTATGAGTGTGGGCAGAGGGGAGCTAGTGTTAGGCGCAAGTAGGGGTAGGTAAGAGCTAGGAGTAGGTGGGGGGAGGGCTTTTGCAAGAGGTAGGTTGGGTGAAATGATAGAATTTACTATTGGCAATTTAAGAACCTAATAGAATATTGGGCCAATAGCGCCTTACCCGACTCCAAAATTTGCGGACGTCCTTTTTCAATGTACGCCTTGCAAGATCATTTGATATTCTTCAAACATCATCTGCTCAGAACAGCTCTAGTAAATCAGGTCTTTAGACACTTTGTTTTGTTATTGTTTTTTCTTTAGGTTATCCTGATTCCTGACACATTTGTTAATGGGTTGTACATAGACATTTTATTATACTGTGTTCACTGGCTTGGCTAATTGTTGTGATAATCTCCTCTCACCTCCAAAATGTTTTTGCTTGTGGGAATTGTCAGAAATCCCCCCTTATCTCTGATCATTTTTGCTAACAAGCATTGTTTATTAAATAATGATATCATTTACACTCTGATTATTCCCCAAACATTAATCCGTGCTGATGAATCTCTAGCCTCCTGTGCTGAGCTTTACAATTAAATGTGATAAACTACAGTCTTTATTTTAATAATGTTCTTAAACATTGTCTAAAACTAGCTGCTAGGCATTTGTTTGAAACTATTATTTGTCTTTTTCTATTTGTAAAATATAGCAGAGGTACAGACTAACCAGCAAGCTCATGGTGACCCAGAACTCATTGGAGTGTGTGAGGGGCTACAATGGTCCTAAAAGCCTCCTTACTAAAATGCTATGGAAAACAAAAGTTTGCTTTCTTAAAACAGAATTTGCGATAATCCAGGTTGGAGTGAGCTCTGAGATGTCTCCCAGTGCATCACTGCTGAATATATGCAAATTAACCATTGTTGCCCTTAGAAGCTAAACACACCTCCAGAACCGCTGGAATGCAATGATGTGTCAAATTAACAAGCTGACACATCATTGCATTCCAGCGGTTCTGGGAGTGTGTTTAGCTTCTAAGGGCAACAATGGTTAATTTGCATATATTCAGCAGTGATCCACTGGGAGAAAGCAAACTTTTGTTTTCAATAAAATATAGCAAAGATACTATGCAAACATGCATACGACTCTAGTTTGGCACTAAAATTCTATCTGATAATTGGGGGCCATTTCAGGTACACTGAACATGCTGTGACGGATCATCTGCACCTGCCCACCACTATCCGTTGCCCTGGAAGGATTGCTGTGCAGTTTGGGATCCCATGATTGTATGTGGAATACATGCTGGAATATGCTATGGGTGAATACTAGCCTCGGTGTGGTCAACTGGTTTTTATAGGTGTTATTTATAGGTGTTATTGCACTGAATTTGTGATACATTTTATACAGAATAAAGCTATGATAGTGATGAATATGACTTGAGCATTGACATTCATCATTTTTTGTTTAGTGGTCTGATTTTCATTATTCACGAACATTCACCCATATGAGAAAAGATTTTACACGTTTTGTGTGTTAGTGCATAAGACCGCATACTATTTTTATTTCAAAACCTAACTTCTCAAAAAACTTCATGGAGATCATCAGAGAACATTTTTTTTTTTATGCAAATGTATGCAAAATAAAACAAACCAATCAGTTAAAGGACAACTGAAGTGAGAAGAATATGGAGGCTGACATATTTGTTTCCTTTTTAGACGATACCAGTTGCCTGGCAGCCCTGCTGATCTATTTGGCTGCTGTAGTGTCTGAATACCACCAGAAACAAGCATGCAGCTAATCTTATCAAATTCGACAATAATGTCAGAAACACCTGATCTGCTGCAGGCTTGTTCTGGGTCTAGGGCCTAAAAGTATTAGAGGCAGAGGATCAGCAGGGCTGCCAGGCAACTGGTATTGCTTAAAGGGGAACTGAAGAGAGAGGTATATGGAGTCTGTCATGTTTATTTCCTTTTAGACAATACCAGTTGCCTGGCAGCCCTGCTGATCCTCTGCCTCTAATACTATTAGCCATAGCCCCTGAACAAGCATGCAGCAGATCAGGTGTTTCAGTGGTTCAGACTTATAAGTCTGATCTGACAAGACTAGCTGCATGCTTGTTTCTGGTTTTAATCAGATACTACTGCAGAGAAATAGACCAGCAGGGCTGCCAGGCAACTGGTATTGATAAAAAGGAAATAAACATGACAGACTCTCTCTTCAGTTCCCCTTTAAGGGCTCTTTCACATTAGGGCAGATTTTCTGCGTTTCAACGCAACGGGTAAAGTTTGCGTTACCCAAGGTGAAATGAAAGTCCATAGACTTTCATTTTAGCTTTCACATATAACGCAGCCTTTTTGTGCGTTGCGTTACACTGCACCCAGGCGCAGTTTTTCGGCCGACGCTAGCTTTATGCGTTACATTGTTAGTCAATGTAAAACGCACACTATGCGCGTTTTTAATCCGTTAACGCAGGCAATCAGTCCCAGAATGCAACAGAGGAACAATGTAGAAAGTTGAAAACTAAAAGAAAATTACCTGCATTTTCCTATGTGCTGTAACGCATTGAAAACGCATTAAAAACGCACACTCACTGCAGTGCAACGCATATCAAAACGCATTAAAACGCATACAATAAAACGTATGCTTTGAGCGTTCTCCAACGCAAGCTCTGATGTGAAAGAGACCTTAAAGGAAATAAATATGGCAGCCTCCATATTTATCTCACTTCAGTTGTCCTTTAAAACCTGGGTTTAAATTGATTGGTCCATTTTCAAACTGCATACATTTGCATAAAATGTGCATAATTTTGGAACCATTTGCATGTCATTGATCATCCCTACTTCTGAAGTCTTGTGCATGAATCCAGGATAGCACAGACTAACTACAATGAAAAAAAATTCTCCTAACTGCATGTGTGTCAGTACCGCAAGTGGTGCCGGGCTACGTTGTCATAGGTCAAATTTGAAAATGGATACCATAAACCAAAGATTTCTGATTTACCATGTCCTATACATTCTACACAGAACTCAATTTCTTAAAATATATGTAAAATTAAGATAAAAACGGATAAAATGAATTACAAATTGTGTCTAAAGGACACCTGTAGCGACTGGGATATGGAGTCTGCTATGTATATTTCCTTTTAAACAATAAATATTGCCTGGCTGGCCTACTGATTCCTCTAATATGTTTATACATATACCCTGAATAAGCATGCAGTAGATCAGGTGTTTCTGAAATTGTCTGTCTGAATCTCACCAGAAACAAGCATGCAGCTAATCTGGGCAGATCTGACACTTCTGCAGCCAAATAGATCAGCAGGGCTACCAGGCAACTGATATTGTTTAAAAGGAAATAAATATGGCAGCCTCCAGTCCATACCCTTCTCAAGTCAGTTGTCCTTTAAAGGATACCACAACTGACATGTGGCATAATGAGATAGACATGGGTATGTACAGTGCCTAGCACACAAATAACTATGCTGTGTTCCTTTTTTTCTTTCTCTGCCTGAAAGAGGTAAATATCAGGTATGTAAGTGGCTGACTCATTCCTGACTCAGACAGGAAGTGACTACAGTGTGACCTTCACTGATAAGAAATTCCAACTATAAAACACTTTCCTAGAAGAAAATGGCTTCTGAGAGCAAGAAAGAGATAAAAAAGGGGGAAATTCTTATCAGTGAGGGTCACACTGTAGTCACTTCCTGTCTGAGTCAGGACTGAGTCAGCCACTTACATACCTGATATTTACCTCTTTCAGGCAGAGAAAGAAAAAAAGGAACACAGCATAGTTATTTGTGTGCTAGGCACTGTACATACCCATGTCTATCTCATTATGCCACATGCCAGTTGTGGTATCCTTTAAGTGAAAATAGTACAAAGATCATGTGATGGCATAATGTTGATACTGGGAAATATATTTTTCTATGCTTATTTAAAATTTGATGCTAGTAGAAGTTAAAAAAGAAATAAGAACTGGGGTATGTTTACCACCGTATCACATCCTCTGTAAGGCCTAGTGCACACCAGAGCGGTTCTGCTGCGGTTTGTGATCCGCTTGCGGGTGCGGATCCGCTAGGGTAATGTATTTCAATGGGCCGGTGCACACCAGAGCGGGAGGTGTTTTGCAGAAACGCATACTCCCGGGCTGCTGCAGATTTTGGATTGCGGATGCGTTTCTGCCTCAATGTTAAGTATAGGAAAACCGCAAACCGCTCTAAAAAACGGCACTTCAGAGCGGTTTGCCAGGCGTTTTTTGTTACAGTAGCTGTTCAGTAACAGCTTTACTGTAACAATACATGAAATCTACTATACCAAAACCGCTACACAAAACCGCAAAACGCTAGCTGAAACGCTGCAGAAAAATAAGAAAAAGCGTTTCAAAATCTGCTAGCATTTTGCGGATCTGCTAGCGGTTTTGGTGTGCACCAGCCCTAAATGTTTGTCAACTGAGAACATTTGCTGCAGTTTTGAAAGTGAAATGTTGTTCTAGTCTCAGCTGACATGACTTCAGCTGCTTAAAGGGGCACCATGGCAAATTTTAACCACTTCAGCCTACAGCTTCGAAAATCTTATGCATCCGAGCAATGTTCACCTCCCATTCATTCGCTAATAACTTTATCGCTACTTATCAAAATTAATTGATCTATATCTCGTTTTTTCCGGCACTAATTAGGCTTTCTTTAGGTAGTACATTTTGCTAAGAGCCACTTTACTGTAAATACATTTTAACAGGAAGATTAAGATAGAAATGGAAAAAAATCATTATTTCTCAGTTTTTGGCCATTATAGTTTAAAATTAATACATGCTACAGTAATTAAAACCCATGCATTTTATGTGCCCATTTGTCCCGCTTATTACACCATTTAAATTACATCCCTATCACAATTTATGGCGCCGATATTTTATTTAGAAATAAAGGTGCATTTTTTCAATTTGCGTCCATCACTATTTACAAGCTTATAATTTTAAAAAATTTAATAAGATACTCTCTTGACATGTATATTTAAAAAGTTCAGACCCTAAGGTAACTATTTATGTAGTTTTTTTTTTTTTTTTATTGTCATTTTTTTTATTTTTTTTTTAATACAAAACTGTATTTGGGTAATTTTAGTTTGGGAGGTAAATAGCCAATTTTAGATGTAATGTAATGTATTTTTTTATTCAGTACAGGTATGTGGGTGCAGTTTACTATTTGGCCACAAGATGGCCACATTCAAAAAATTCCTAGATGCGAACGATGTCGCATCTAGGATCTAAAAAGAAGAGAAGAAGTTTCCTGGGGGCAGAAATACCACGCTCTCTGATGAGAAAGCGTCGGTATTTCTGCCGGGGATTTAGATCGGTGAATGGGAATTATATTCCCATTCACTGATCGGGGGGGCAGCGGGAGGCAGCGGGAGCGCGCGCGGGCGCGCGCCCGATCGCGCGCACCACACGGCTGCAGCACCACTGCCTATCTGGACGGATATATGCGTCCAGATATGGCGAAGTGGTTAAAATTGTAAAATATGTGCAAACATGGACAAATACGAAGTACGTTTTTTCCAGAGTAAAATGAGCTATAAATTATTTTTCTCCTATGTTGCTGTCACTTACAGTAGGTAGTAGAAATCTGACCGAAGCGGCAGGTTTTGGACTAGTCCATCTCTTCTTAGGGGGTTCTCAGGGATTTTTTTTATTTTCAAAAGCACTTAGTGAATGGCAGTTGCTCTGTCCAACTGCCAGAAAACTATGTAGTGAGCAGGGAAGCCTGCCAGCATAATTGTTTAAATCCTTTTTAGGGAATAACTTTATAAAGAATAAAAGTCTTGCTGAGAATCCCCTATGAAGAGATGGACTAGTCCAAAACCTGTTGCTTTTATCAGATTTCTAGTACCTATTGTAAGTGACAGCAACATAGGAGAAAATAAATTTATGGCTCATTTTACTCTTGAAAAAAACATACTACTGATTTGTCTGTTTGCACGTATTTTACATTTTAAAATGTTTCGCCATAGTGCCCCTTTAACAGTTCTGTGTTTTCTTTGCTGTGTTCTTTAAAAATTGTTGTTTTTAGGATTTATATAACACGGACATCTTCCGCAGCACTGTACAGTTTTTTGTTTTTTTTAAATGTCATTATATACCAAATGTTTGCAATAGGACAGGTCTGGCTTGTAGGCAGCCCAGTTTAATGCCTGGACTCCTTTTTTAGTTTGAAGTAATGATTGGCCCTTGACAAAGATGTTATCTGGTTGGCAGCCTGTGTTTTCACAAACCCATTCTACATTAATGGCCCCTTCTCAGATATTTACACTATACATACAGTAATGCATCCCGAAACTATCAGGGAAGCTGGCTTTTGAACTGTGCACTGATAAAAACTGGCTACCAAAATAGCTTGTAAAACACTATCACAAATCGCTAGTGATTTGCGATAGCGTTTTGCGCTCTCTAGTGGGTTCCTGGCCAGATTTAGGGAATGCAATGACCTTGATTTTCCAACGTTTTAATGTTGAGAATTGCAGAAAGTAAATTATATGCTAATAATTTCAGCTTACACAAATTGTGTCCTGGCAGAGGTTGGTGTGAAGTTCAGGTGTTGGGATCTGTAGATAAACATCACTGGTCTACGTGGTGGTCATGGCAATTCCAATTGTAACTCACATCACCCAGCGATATTATTTGTGTACAGATGACCCTACCAAGCCTCTTGAACAATGTGGCACTAATTATGGTGGAAGTGTTCTTATGCATGTATGGCTATATATGTGATTTAAGGTATACCATTATGCTTCTTCTGTCTTGGAAAACAACTTGATACAGCATTATGTGCATAATTCATATTTAGTTTCTACTTTTTTCAAAGTAGTAAATGCACTGCAAACAGAATATGTTGTATGTTTTGTAACACAAGTATACAAGGATTGCAAGAGTCAAACCAGGTTGTGAGGATAAATAGACGTAAGTGCCAGAGGAATAAGGCTACCCATGCAGAGAGAGGTCTATAGCAGCATGACCTGGCAAGAGGTCAGTCGCACCCCAATAGCAGTAGCCAGTGATCAATCTACCATCTTACAACTAAATCTTGATCATATTGCAGCACAAAAAGGCACTCTATGCCTGTTGTTCTACCCTGCAATGGTTTGCATGCACGAAGTTTACCACAACACCTCATTATGCCTAAAACTATTAAATTGTTTTAATCTTATAATGACGTTTTATCTATCAATTTATGTTGTCAATCAACAAACTACAGGCACAGCAGATTGTGTAGCAACTGTATGTTCTAGTTTTAGATAGACAACTCCAACTAGAAATATTGGTTTTGAAATTATCAAGGTGAGAATTGGGATGCCATATGATGATATTGCTGTAGAGCCTAACAACACATAATTAATTTTGCCTTTGCCAGCACTTAATTTTTGAACACCGGTAAGGGCTTGTTTCCACTGTTGCGACGCGATTTCGGCCGCATTCCGACGCTTGTAAAAACGCATGCGGATGTGTTTCCACATGCGTTTTTACCCGCGATTTCGCCTGCGCCCTGCCATGCGAAATTAACCATGACACTGCCAGGGCTAAATAAAATTGAAAAAGGTGCGAAATCGCACGCGAAATCGCGGGTAAAAACGCATGTAACAAACGCATGCGTTTTTACTATTAAATACATTAGCGGCGATTCGCACGGATTCCCGACGCAGGCGAAATCGTTGGCTCTTTTGTGCGTTTTTTTCACGCTGAAAAAAACGCACCTCAACAACGCTACAGTGGAAACAGGCCCATCCACTTGTATTACATGTGCGGATCTGCATGCGTTGGACGCATGCAGATTCGCGATAGTGGAAACGAGCCCTGAAAGTGATAACAGGTAAAAGAAGAACTTTTATCCCCTAAGCCTGGGAACACACTAGGCAGAAACACAGCAAAAATGCACAAAATGCAAGTGATTGGGCCACATAAAAAAATGCATTGGCTTGCGTTCTGCAATGTGCGTTTTCAAAAATGCTGGTTTTGTTGCATATTTTTCAAAAAGGCACATAATGAAAGTCAATGGTGACGCAGAGGTATTGCGTTTTGGTGCGGTTTGCATGCGTTTTTATGTGTTTAAAAAAAAGTTTGTATTTCCGCTTCCTGTTGACTGTCTAGGGATTTGCATAAAAAAGCATACACAACACATATGCGATTTATACAGTAGGATGCGAAAGTTTGGGCAACTTTGTTAATCGTCATGATTTTCCTGTATAAATCATTGGTTGTTAAGATAAAAAATGACAGTTAAATATATCATATAGTAGACACACACAGTGATATTTGAGAAGTGAAATGAAATTTATTGGATTTACAAAAAGTGTGCAATAATTGTTGAAATAAAATTAGGCAGGTGCATAAATTTGTCATTTTATTGATTCCAAAACCTTTAGAACTAATTATTGAAACTCAAAGTGGCTTAATAAGCTCAGTGACCCCTGACCTATATACACAGGTGAATCCAATTATGAGAGAGTATTTAAGGTAGTCAATTGTAAGTTCTCCTCCCCTTTTAATTTTCTCTGAAGAGTAGCAACATGGGGGTCTCAAAACAACTCTCAAATGACCTTAAGACAAAGATTGTTCACCGTCATGGTTTAGCGGAAGGATACAGGAAGCTGTCTTTTTCCACAGTTAGGAACATATTGAGGAAATCGAAGACCACAGGTTCAGTTCGAGTTAAGGCTCAAAGTGGCAGACCAAGAAAAATCTCAGATAAACAGAAGCGACGAATGGTGAGAACAGTCAGTCAACCCACAGACCAGCACCAAAGACTTAAAACATCATCTTGGTGCAGATGGAGTCACTGTGCATTGTTCTACCATTCGGCACACTTTACACAAGGAGATGCTGTATGTGAGAGTGATGCAGAGGAAGCCTTTTCTCTGCCCACAGCACAAACGGAGCCGCTTGAAGTATGCTAAAGCACATTTGGACAAGCCAGCTTCATTTTGGAATAAGGTGTTGTGGACTGATGAAAACGAACATTTAGTTACTTGGGCATAACAAGAGGGGTTATGCATGGAGGAAAAACACAGCATTCCAAGAAAAACACCTGCTACCTACAGTAAAATATGGTGGTGGTTCCGTCATGCTGTGGTGCTGTGTGGCCAGTGCAGGAACTGTGAATCTTGTCAAAGTTGAGGGACGCTTGGATTCCACTCAGTATCAGCAGATTCTGGAGACCAATGTCCAGGAATCAGTAACAAAGCTGAAGATGCGCCGGGGCTGGACATTTCAACAAGACAGCGACCCTAAACACTGCTCAAAATCCACTAAGGCATTCATGCAGTGGAACAAGCACAATGTTCTGGAATGGCCATCTCAGTCCCCAGACCTTAATATAATTGTAAATCTGTGGTGTGAGTTAGAGAGCTGTCCATGCTCGGAAGCCATCAAACTTGAATGAACTAGAGATGTTTGGTAAAAAGGAATGGTCCAAAATACCTTCAACCAGAATCCAGACTTTCATTGGAACATACAGGAAGCGTTTAGAGGCTGTAATTTCTGCAAAAGGAGGATCTACTAAATATTGATTGCATTTCTTTTTTGTGGTGCCCAAATTTATGCACCTGCCTAATTTTGTTTAAACAATTACTGCACACTTTCTGTAAATCCAAAAAGCCTAATTTCACTTCTCAAATATTACTGTATCGCCTATATGATATATTTAACTGAAAATTTTCCCGCACTGCCCAGTGTGTCCCCAGCCTAAGAGCTGTTAGTTAAAACTGACAATTAGGATCAATGCAATACACTATACTTGCTTGGTATTCCTTTTATAAAGATGGAATTTGACTACTATATAAAAATTCTGAAGGCTCCATTTCACGCCTCATTAAATAAAAACTTTTAGTTTAGGAACATGGAATTTTCAAATACTGTGACCCTAAAAAAATGTACACCTACAGGGCCAGTTCTCTCATGAAGCAAGGTGAAACATTTGCATCAGGCGCAGAGGTTTCAGGGGCAGCATTTTTGTACTGTGTGTTGTGTTCCTTCCTGAAAAGGAATGGAGTGGCTGAGGGTGAGCAGTTTGTTTGTCACAGACTCACAGCCAGCCAGTGTGCTATTGTATTGAGCTGCAGCATGTCATGTGAGAACATTAAATAAAGCAGAGTAGATTGTCGGGTGCTATGCGATCATTTCAAATCTGGGGTAGTGGCCCATCCTCACAAGTTTGCCTCAGGCAGCAAAAAGTCTAAAACCGGCCCTGATCATCTATGAGAAAACTTAGGAGTAAAATTGAATTGGATTGGGGCAAAATATTATCTTCTGTTTAAATAAGTTTTCAGCACTCTGCAATTAGTATCAAAAAGTATGTGAAAAAGTATTACTGGTGGCTTAAAGGGCTTTTTATTGATATGTTGTAAAAAATTCATCTAGGAGAAAATTTAGGAGAAAAGATGAATTGGACTGAGCCCTAAAAGTCAATTGGTATAGAGGAGATCCATACGCCATACTTCTCTGCGTAGGCAACATTTGTAATACTTGTACAAATGTGTAAGTATTGCAATACATCTCTGCATCTGTGAGTACATACTGGAAGAGGTTAGCCTTACTCAAGTATGCCAGAAGTGTTATAATTTAGCTTTAATGCCCCTGTTTTCCAGTTATGTCTTTGGGCTCCAGCGTGTAGATTTAGCATTTGTATTTTGTCAAAATTGTATGTTGACCCTACTTAATGCTAAGGATGAGTGAGCACAGTTTTGCACATGTGCAAGCAGAGTCTGAGGCGGAGAGAGACAACTTGCCTGTCTTGCCACTGCTGGCCATCGTGCTGCATGCTGCTCTCCATCTACCCGACACTTCTGCTTTCACAGCTGATGTTCCAACTCTGAACCAAAATAAGTATGCAGATGTTTTGACTCCAGTGATGATATGCTTATTCCAAGTGTGTGAAAATACTAAAGTCAAAAAATCAGCTTGACAGGAAACTGACTTTTTGAAAGTGATTATTGATGTCCTGTCCTTTTTTTTTTTTATTTCATTTTTTTTTTATCAGTTAAGGTTTAGTTTTATGTGTGTATGTGTTAAATACTGATAAGTATACATTTCACCATTTTTATACATTTGTATCCAATTTGAGCTGACCATGGTACAATATGTTTCTTTTCTAGCAAACACCAGAAAGCATCAGGGAATGACCCAGCCTTAAATGATGTATGGAGAAATAACAACAATATGCCTGTGGTATTAAATAATCCCTACCTGGAGTGTGATCAGGTTTGTCAATGCTTTGCTGATTAAACAAACTCGTTATCTCACCGTTATCAGCCTCAGCAGGTGCTCTGATTGTCGTATTAGATTGCATTGCTTGATGACCTGCCTCGCAATCTCTGGATCTGCCATGTATTCATTATTCAGGGCAGATATTCTGAGAGTGAAAAGTCATAGACTATTGATTAAAAGCTAAGACTGTCATTAGAAATTTCCCACATTTATAATGCATTATTGACGTATAAATCATGTAGAGCAGTCAAGGGTCGTCAAATATTCCTGTTATTCGTATTAAATGTTCAAATTACTGTTCGTGTATGGAATACATTATTTCTCAGAAAGTTTGGCTATTTTAATTTTAGAGGGGAGCTATTAGAAAATTAGAATGTTATTTGGAGATGGCGAGAGGTTTTATTTAAAATCAGTTTATTGCATTTTACTTTTTACTGTTGTATTCAAAGGTAGCCATAAATAATTCCCAAGATCTCTGTAACCTGTATGAAAAATAACTGACCCATTAGTTTTATGACTGGATTTCTCTGTTTTTGTATCATAACAAATTGACAAACCTAATTATGCTATGTCACTTAGCATCGCTTATGTTATATACAGAGGGCCATATGCAATTCACTTTTTCACCTGTGTTTTCTCCTAGGTGATATTTTTAAACTTGTCAATAAAATGCCTTTTAAGCCCCAGAAGGCAAGAAAATGATTAAAATAATTTTGATAGTACTTTTTCACCAACTTTTTGGTACTTTTTTAGTTGAAAAGTACTGGAAAGTTATTTAAAATCAAAGATGAAAAATTATCTCCTAGGTGAAAACTCAGGTGAAAAAGAGAATTGCATATGGCCCAGAACCTCTAAAGAAGCAGATAGTTCTTGCCATCAGTTCAATTTAATTAGTATAGTGGAAATTTGTCATTATATACAAAAATAAATAATGTACCCTAGTTATATAATATTTAGATTATTGTACATAGCTATACATTGCTATAAACAACCAAATATACATACACACATATACATTAACCCATGTTTAGTTAACATTATAACTAATTGGCCCATATGCAATTAACTTTTTCTCCTGAGTTTTCTCCTCGGTGATATTTTTCAACTTGTCAATAAAATGCCTTTTAAGCCACCAGCAAGCAAGAAAATACTCAAAATAAGTTTGATAGTACTTTTTCATCCACTTTTCAGTACTGTTTCAGTTGAAAGGTGTTGGAAAATTACTTTAAATAGAAGATGAAAACTTATCTCCTAGGAGAACACTCAGGTGAAAAAGGGAATTGCATATGGGCCATTGCCTCTTATGTTGCTTATGAAGAAGAGCGCCTTTTCACAAGGTATAGGGGAAGTATGTAGGGCATGTATTACAGGTATATCTGACTCTCTATTTCTATGACTATATGAAAACATACACAGATCTAAAAAAAAAATACAAACCGCAAAACAGCTAAATCAAACCATAACTGAGAACATCATATAGGTGCTTTCATACTGAGAAATATATATTTAACTTTAGGAGAATGTTTCCCACGTGCCGTAGTACAGTTAAAGCCCTGGACATGCCCCTCTGCAAAAAAGAATCATTGGGATACTTTGTAGAAGAAAAAAAAAGTTATTTATAAGCCGATCCATGGTTAGAAATTTGCTGATGAAGTGGACTTTTGTGATCATCTATTTAAAGGAGCAAATACATATACATAGACATGTGTATGTTCTCCTATACTCACAGACCTACATACCTAGATGCCTCTGAAGAAGTGACCTTTCATGGTAACGAAACGCGCATCAGGCTGCATTCAATGACATTACTGTGATGTATTGCTGTGTTTTACTTACCTGTCCATATTATTCTTTTATGTGTTCTATTCAAAGCTGTGTTTTACTGGATATATCTGTACGCATTTTAAACCCTTATCTCTTGTTGCTCTTTTCTTAGTGATGTTGTGTATATATAGTGGGAGCTTGATACTGGTGTAACGTACTAGCTGGTTGTATGAGCTATAGACTATGATTGGAATGTGTGTACTTCTTAATGCCTGTCCCAATGATAGTCTATGGGAGTTTGGATTGCTGGCAGTCGCATTACTGCAGTGAAAAGTAGGCCTCACTGGGACATGCTATAGAGGTTGAAGCCGCAGTTCTAAACAGGTTACCACTAGGCCAATGTTTGTTTTATATCAGGTTTACATGGACTTTAAAAATTAGTAAACATTAGTTGGGTAAAGGTGCCCATCAATGATACAAACTAGATTGTTCAATCTTACCAAATCTATGTAGTAGAAAGCTAAACTGAGTCAATGTACTGTACTTTGGATTCTTTAGATAGTCCCTCATATTACATAGAACTGATAAGATTTGTTCAATCAAGATTATATAATTAAAGGGCAGCCTAAACCTCAACCCAACAGAATTTTGAAAACAATGGCCTCAATTCACTAAGGTTATCTCCTTTCTTTAATAACATTTCTAGAGTTATCACCATGGTGATGAGGCATGTCATATCCAGGGAACATTTTACCTTAGGCAAACCTAACGTTAACTCTTCTGTCTTTAAGTTAAGGAGAGATCTCTAAAGTTAACTCTTCAATCCTTAAAATAACTCCAGAATTCTAAAGTGAAAGACAGGCTGTTAATTAACTGCATGTGAAAAGAACTACTGAGGAGGTAACTTAAGGACTGGAGTGATAAGATAACTCACTGTGAAAACTTATCTCTACACCTTAATAGGGCAAGATCGATGTGTGGAAGTACGTTTTCTCTTACCCTATTATCTCCAGCATGATACCTGTGAATTGAGGCCATTGTTGGGTAAATGTTCACCTAAGAGACTGTGAAAAATGCCTACAACAGGAACTAGACCTGTGTCAGAAGGGAAGTTCAATGATTGCCTTGTTTTCCCAATTCTTGCATTGCTTGAGTCTTGTTCTCTATGTATGAGGCCTGTGACATTGTAGTTTATCTTGTGTAAGTAGCAAATGGCAGGTGTTCTTGAAGGGTGCCTGACCATTATTAAAGGGAACCTAATGTGAGGATTCCATATTAATTTCCTTTTAAGCAATACTAGTTGCCTGGCAGTCCTGATGATCTCTTTCACTGCAACAGTGTCTGAATCACACACCTGTAACAAGCATACAGCTAATCCAGTCATACTTAAAGGAATACTGTAGGGGTTGGGGGAAAATGAGTTGAATTCACCCGGGGCTTCTAATGGTCCCCCGTAGACATCCTTTGCCCGCGCAGCCACTCATTGATGCTCCGGCCCCGTCTCCGGTTCACTTCTGGAATTTCAGACTTTAAAGTCTGAAAACCACTGCGCCTGCGTTGCCGTGTCCTTGCTACCGCTGATGTCACCAGGAGCGTACTGCGCAAGCCCAGTATGGTCTGTGCCTGCGCAGTACGCTCCTGGTGACATCAGCGGGAGCAAGGACACGGCAACGCAGGCGCAGTGGTTTTCCGACTTTACAAACAAAACAAACGCACGCTCGCAAAACATTTATATCGCGCTTTTCTCCTGGCGGACTCAAAGCGCCAGAGCTGCAGCCACTAGGACGCGCTCTATAGGCAGTAGCAGTGTTAGGGAGTCTTGCCCAAGGTCTCCTACTGAATAGGTGCTGGCTTACTGAACAGGCAGAGCCAAGATTTGAACCCAGGTCTCCTGTGTCAGAGGCAGAGCCCTTAACCATTACACTATCCAGGCACCGCTGAATAAAGTCTGAAATTCCAGAAGTGAACCGGAGGCGGGGCTGGAGCATCAGTGAGTGGCTGCGCGGGCACAACATGTCTGCGGGGGACCATTAGAAACCCTGGGTAAGTTCAACTCATCCCCCCCCCTCCCCCCCACAGTATTCCTTTAAGTCTGAGCACTAGGGATGGTCTGAAATGCCAATTTCCGATTTCATGGTAAATCCGCATTCCGCCATTGCCAATTACCGCTACTGCTACCGATTCCGCTTTCCGCTGGAAATCGTGGAAATTTCCCCCGACTTTAGCATCGATTTTCTCAAAAACTAGAAGGTATTTTTGAAAACTTTTGTTTGCATCTTGTTCACAAGATTCTGTTTAATAAACCCTGAAAATTTGGTGTTTCTAGGACTTATGGGGCTTTGCTATTAACCACTTAAGTCGGCAGATTTTTACTGTAATTATCCGATATGCAGTAATTTTAAGCCAATCAGAAGACTCAGAATGAATAAACCAATCAGAGAATGGGAATTTAGGTGAAAATTTCCACATTTTCTGATTGGCTTATTCATTCTGCATCTTCTGATTGGCTTAAAATTACCGCATATCGGATAATGCAGATTTTCTGCATTTGACATTACAGTAAAAGTCAGCCGACTTTAGTGGTTAATAGCAAAGCCCCCGTAAGTCCTAGAAACACCACATTTTCAGGGTTTATTAAACTGAATCTTGTGAACAAGATGCAAACACAAGTTTTCAAAAAGACCTTACAGTTTTTGAGAAAATTGATGTTAAAGTCGGCGGAAATTTCCACGATTTCCGGCGGAAATCCGCCTACTGCACTTGTATTACCGATTTCCGATGCGGAAATGCAATTTCCAATCGGAATTTCGGAAATTGCATATCGCCGAATCTGAATGAGCATCCCTACTGAGCACCCGATCTGCGTGCTTGTTCAGGGTCTATGGCTAAAAGTGTGAAAGGCAGAGGATCAGTAGGCCAGCCAGGCAATATGCATTGTTCAAAAGGAAATGAATATGGTAACCTCCTATATGCCTCTCGCTATAGTTTCCCTTTAAAGCTTAGGATAAGTTAAATAAAAATTGATTTGTGAAAAAAAGCTTAGGATAAGTTAAATTTTGATAGTATTCCAATAAGAGCCCAAACTGCAAACCTCTTTTTTGTACGTGCAGCAAAAGCAGTGGCAGCAGCTAGCATAGAAGTGAGAGGTTTCCCTGAACTGCCTGGGATTTCCTATAAGTATTCCAGGACATGCAGATTATGGGATTCCCCTGTTACATTTAGCTGGTATTTCTCTCCCACTAAGCTTCGGGGTCAGTCTAATCCATTTAGTAAATCTGCACTGTGCCCTGCCACCCTCACTCCCCAATGCACATTAATCTGCTTTTAGCTTATATTCCTGACATAAATGCAGGATTTCCCTTCCAGCTTGCTGCTGCTGATCCACGCTGACATGCCCATCCTCCTGCAAGCAGACACACTGAATGCTTAATCCTGCAATGACAGCTCTGTGCTGTCATCCTCACTACAATGTTGTACATTCACAGAGGCTTGTAAAGGTAGATCAGACGTGGAGTAAAAGCGCACGCCTGCCAGAATTAAGCGGCTGCTGCATCTGAGTGTCATATTTTTCCTGAACTGCTTTATGGAAAATAGGCCCTAACAATATTAACCACTTGAGACCAGTTTTGCATATCCCCAGTGGCAGCAGTGAAAAAATTAAAACTATCGTAACCTTTCCTTCTTCTAATCATTTGAATTTTAAAAATGTTTTTCATAGAAAAAAAAGGTCTTCTGTTAAGGCACAAAAATGGGTGCACAATAATATGAACAATAAGAACAGAACTGAGGCAACAGGGAATAAATCTATAAGCCAGAAGCTGCCAGGAATAAAATAGTGCGCAGTCCAATGTCTTAGTAAAAAAAAAAGTTTTTTAAAAATTGGCGCTTTACAAATCTTAAAGGGATACTGTAGGGGGTCGGGGGAAAATTAGTTGAACTTACCCGGGGCTTCTAATGGTCCCCTGCAGACACCCTGTGCCCGCGCAGCCACTCGCCGATGCTCTGGCTCCGCCTCCGGTTCACTTCTGGAATTTCAGACTTTAAAGTCAGAAAACCACTGCGCCTCCGTTGCCATGTCCTTGATCCCACTGATGTCACCAGGAGCGTACTGCGCAGACACAGACCATACTGGGCCTGTGCTATACACTCCTGGGGACGTCAGTGGGATCGAGGACATGGCAACGCAGGCACAGTGGTTTTCAGACTTTAAAGTCTGAAATTCCAGAAGTGAACCGGAGGCGGTGCCGGAGGATCGGTGAGTGGCTGCGCGGGCACAGGATGTCTGTGGGGGACCATTAGAAGCCCCGGGTAACTTCAACTAATTTTCCCCCGACCCCCCCCCTACAGTATCCCTTTAACATATTCAGCGATATTCATAGGCCACCCACACCCACACAAGTGCAACGGTTATGAAAGGCTCCTGTATAAGCCTCTCCCTTCTGATCACAAATGTGCTGCTGGCATACAGGATCTCTTCTTTAAAGCAGACCTCAATTCAGAACTTGCTCTCTGAGCAACAGCATAATAAACTTTAAAGAAAAAAGTCTTTGTTACAGCTGATACACATTCTGCAATAAATCTGCAGTGTGTCTACTTTGTGCTTTCATGGAAGCAGACATATTAACATCCTGTGTTTACCATTTTGCAGCTCTGCTGTGGCAGAGACGTTTCCTGAGCTGACACAGCTGAAGAGCTCAAGTTACACTGTGATTAGTCACAAATGAGGGGTAATTACACAGGCTAAATACATACAGGGTTCATTTCTATGTTTTCCTTTTGTCCTGTGTAAGAGTTCAGATCCACTTCCCTTCAGTGTATTTTCACCTTATGCATTTGAGCAATTTTTACATTTCAGCGCTCCTCTCATTCATTCGTCAATAACTTTTATCACTAATTATCACAAAATGATCTATATTTTGTTTTTTTCCGCCACCAATTAGACTTTCTTTGGGGTGGTACATTATGATAAGAATTGTTTTTTTCTAAATGCATCTTAATGGAAATATTAAGGGAAAAAATTGATAAAATTCATTATTTCAGTTTTTGGCCATTATGGTTTTAAAATAATACATGCTACCATAGTAAAAGCCCATGTATTTTATTTGCCCATTTGTCCCGGTTATTACACCATTTAAATAATGTCCTTATCACAATGTATGGTGCCAATATTTTATTTGTAAATAAAGGTGCATTTTTTCAGTTGTGCGTCTATCACTATTTACAATCCCATAATTTAAAAAACAGTAGTAATATATCCTCTTGACATACATATTAAAAAAACGTTCAGTCCCTAAGGTAACTAATTATGGTTTGTTTGGTTTTGTTTTTTTTTTATGCAAAAGTTTCATGTGGATATTTATGGGAGCGTGTAGGAGGTAAGGGGTTAATTATAAATTATGTGTAGGTCACTTTATTAAAATAAATTGATGTAGGTGTAACTTTACTATTTGGCCACAAATTGTCCTCACTCACTAGCTTCCTGCACGTGCTTTTAGTACACAAAACAGGAAGTAATGAGTGTAAGGATAATTAGAGTGTTTACAAATGACTGCAGGCATCACATTGATGCTGCAATCATTGACACCAGGACCTAAAACAATGAATGTTCCCATTCATTGATCTCCGGGCTAACTGGTGGCGGCGAGAACAAGCGCAGGATCGCATGCACGGGCTAGCAGGAGAGTGCACGGGCTAGCAGGAGAGCGCACAGTGGTGATTTCAATGGATTATGTATATTTACTCCCCTGAGGCTTAGATGGAGTTTTTAGGGGAGTAGATATACTGTACTAAAACCATTAAGTGGTTTAAAACACTTCCAGTTTGCACCACATAAAAAAATGGGACTGGGATAGAGTAATAGCGTATTACCTTCAAACACTTTAACCATAAAAATTGTATAAAACTGGTACTCAACTTTTCACATGGTATGTTCCGTAAAAGCATGTAAACACTAAAGGGGCTAGTCGAATCCTATGAATAACACCTCCACCCTGTCACTCCTCAAACTCGTAACCCCGGGTACTCCACTGCCACTGGTAAGCCGATTGCCTGACCACTTTTGTCCTCCGTGGACGTTATTAAAGGTTCGTTCTGTCATTGTTTCTGGTGAATCTGCTCCTGTGCGGAGTGTAGTGGTGGCCTAATGAATATCACGGACTACATGAAGATTTTATAAATCCGAGTCACCGATTTTGTTGTTGGTTTTTACGAAGATCCTCTGCTAGTAGTAAGATTACATAAATATCTCTTTACTTTCATAGACACTTCTAAGACACAACATCTGTTTGAGTACGGCTGCTTAAGGAGCTTGTTTGGCAGTTTGGACTGCTACTTTTTTCTTCATTTATTTCTTCTGTTTACTAACAGAGTCAAACATTTGTAGAGTAAATTACATGTATATTTATTTAACAGTGTCAAAAGTTGAAAATAGGCAAGACTTGATAAACAAGACATTGTTATATCGACATTAGTTTTCCCTTAAACATTCAAAGGGCTAAGCTGAAGAATAATTGCAATGTTGGACACATGCCAGCTGTCAGTATGGTTACTGGCTGACTATAAATACAAGCCACATCTGTCACCTAATGTACTGTAATTACGTACACTTTCCATTCATATGCAGATGTTTTCAATTGGAATAAAGCTACACACATAGTGTAAATTCCTCTTAGAAAAACAAAAGAATTGTTCTTAATCTTTTTTAGCTGAGATTTTACAGACACACTGTTCTACTCTCAGCATGCTAGTGGCACCCTTGCTGTGGGCAGCAGTGTGGCCGGTTTGAATGCAGGATGAGTGGTGTGTGTGTGTGTCTGCATTAGTCCCCCCCCCCCATCGTTTGCCTAATCCTCTAACATGGACCCCTTCCTGATGCCTAACCCTTTCCCTACCCATGTAATCCCTGACACCAAACCCGATCATGCCCCCAAAATGTCATCCCTTTCATAATGTCTAACCCTAGCCTTCTGACCCAAACAACTGAATCTAGCCTCTAATGACACAAACCATTCTAATTCACACCTAACACCCATCACTAAGTGATACTTGCATTCTATCATCTTCAGTGCGCACTGACCTTGGCTATACATTGCTGAGTGTTGGCACCCAACAACAAGAACCCCTGCCAAAAGAATTCTCCAGCAAACAGGTACAGGGTTTCCAATGTACAGTATATATCTAATACCCTGCACCAAAACCAGACACCCACCGCTGAAAAATTTGCTATGCAGCTGAGCCCAAGGTTTTGGCTACATATGGCCAAGGTCCTGCTCCAAAACCAAGCACACTAGAATGACCTGCTTTGAATGGGAGGCTGCCAACAGTAGGGTAAACGTTTTATACATTAGATTTTTCATGTAAGTTTATACCTTAGACTGCCAGCTGACGTCTATAGGTGTTCTGTGTTTTCACATCCATGTGCCACAGATGTCTAAAATCTTTTAATACAAAACTACTTCTACCTACAGCTGATGTCTATATGCATTTTTGTGTCCCCATATTCCTTTGTACTAAACACCTTTTAGGAGTCTGTGGCAAAGTTGTGGGTCCTTGCCAACTTTCTACTTTACTTGAAATATGCAAATAATTATAAGTTGATGCTGTAATATGTAAATGTTAAAGCAAATCTAAGCAGCTTCAATATGGACCAGTGAACTTTCACTGCAGGATTTCATTAATTCATGTTACAACAGATTTCCATATGCACTATAGTAGAATTCTGTATCATAATTAGCATCATTCCCAGTCATCTCAAATGTATTGTACCTTAATAACAATCCTATTGCCTAATATGGACTTTGGTTCATGTAGATTTTATAAACAAAATACAAACCTAGCTGGCGCTAGGGTGTAGTGTTTTTTTTTTTTTTTAATAAATAAATAAAATAGCTGGCAAAGGTTAATAAAGGCACTTGCTAATGTTGGTGCTGGGCGATGCCAATAGCCAAAATATCAGTATTTCCTTTTCCAATATTCTACCATCAGTTTTTTTCAAAGAAAGTTTTTTTGTCAGGTTTTGAATGTCACCAATATTACTTAGCTTGTTAAGGGGAATAGTGGGAATAAGTCAAATTAATATTTAAAAAAAAAAAAAGTAGTTTTTGAGAATAGATTTTAAAAATGCCAAGAAAACAATATTTTTAAAGTCAGAAAAATGTTTAAAAACCTATTTTCTTTTGCATTTTTAAAATCGACTTGTTTTTACTTATTCCCCTTATTGCCTTTAAAATATATATCAATTTTGGTGATAATAGCATGTATGGGGATTTTGCTATTAATCGTTAATGTTGACATGAAATTATGGTTACATACAGAATTACGATTTTTCCAGAAATTTTGCATCAGGATTTCACAACGTAATTGTAAATTATGATATGACATTACGATTATGCAAAATTTGTGCTCATTGCTAATCGATATCCTATTCCTAAATGAAGCCCTTCTACTACACAATGCCTAACCCTGAAACCCCAGTATAACCCCATATGCCAATGTGAGTTTCTTACTGATGCCCAACCCTAACACCGCCCTTCCCCACCACCCCCATCCCCACCACCCCCACATCTTCCAAAGCAAACCCCTTGCTAAACGGCTAACCCAAATTCCCTCTCCCTGAATATAAATTCTATCCTCCCCTCTACCCTATTCTCTAACATTACCTGTCCTAAAACTACTCCTAACATGATAATGGAACCTGAGGTGAGAGTGATTTGATGACTGCAATATCCATTTCATTTTAAACAATACCAGCTGACTGGCATCCTGCTGATCTTCCTGGCTGCATCCGTGTCTGACTCACACACCTGAAACAAGCGTGTGGCTAATCTAGTCACACTCTAGTCAGAGCACCTGATCTGCATGCTTATTCAGGGTCTATGGCTAGAGGTATTAGAGATGCAAGTTTAGGGAGACAGCAAGGCAACTTGCTTTGTTTAAAAAAGGAACTTAATATGGCAACATCTGTATCCCTCTCATCTGAGGTTCCTTTTAACCTCTATCACCGTGTAAACATGAAATCCAGCATTTGGCTATATAACTGCTGAGCTCCAGGATTCAGCAGAATATCTGTGAGGCTCCCTGCACACTGCATGCAATTCCGATTTTTAACAAATTTTTACTTTCAATTTTAATCGTTAAACGTTTACCGTAATTGTTTTTACTCCATTTTTCTGTTGATTGTATTCAGGGAAAATCGGAATTGCAAATCGGAATCGCAAAACCGATGTGTAGTGTGCAGGGAGCCTAAAACTGATTTTATGATATAGGATAGGAGCACTGAAGAAGTTTTGAATGTGTGCTTGAGGAGAGGTTAGTAGTTAGAAATACACTATACATACAAATTTGCTTAAAGCAAAATATGTCATAGTCAATAGGAAAGAGACGTGATATCTCCCCCATAACACAACCAAGTCAGGATATTTAGGACCATTTTAGCAATGAATTTAAATTATTTACAGGCAGCCCCTTACTTACAAAAGACTCAAGTTTTTTCATACATAGAAACAAAACTGCCTCCATCTACTAAATATACGCAGCTGTTTTTTATTACTTATTTTTGCTGTTACATATTACAGTTTAAAACAGTACATATAGGAGGAATCTACTGAAAAGTGATCAAACTGCAGTGTTTCACTGTTTGATGCAGTGCAATACTATGGGCCATAGATGTATCAATGCTCTAGCCCTTCCCCTGAACGGCTGACATTTTCCTGACATTTTCCATCCTGTCCGATTGATATACAATTTTGGTAAAAGTCTATCAAAAAGTAATCGATCTGGCATTTTGGGGAATTGATTTTCAAGCAGATGAATCAAACGAGAAAATTGATAAGTGTAAGGGAACCATAATAGGCTTCATGAATATTGATATGTCATGCGGTCTATATGTGGGGCTCATAGGGTCAGTCTGTGTACAGCAAGCCCCTCTTTATTATCAAGTTATACTGATTGGCTACGTGCTTTTCTAAAGTTCAATCAGAGGCTGAAGCCTTGCATACACAAAAAAAGAACATCATTCAAATAAATTAAAAGACAGATAATAAAATAACTGGAGCAGAAACTGCCAAATGATACTGAGGGCTCTCGTGCATATAGACCGCTGCCTGATCTTTTGTAACAATGATACTACTAATGTCGTCCTTGATCTTTCCCCCGAGAGGGCATGTGTTCTTACATCACTTCCTGCTGTGTGTGCAGGAACCACCAACATGATTCATGGTTTGATCAGTCTTATCTTTGTAGTATGTATGTGGATCATTTTAACCCCACATAATCTGTACAGGTGACTTGTCCGTTGTCTATCGTTGTTTCCCAATGATGTCCATCTAGCAGGTGTATGCATGTATTATACCTGCCTAATTGCCAGGTAAACTAAAGCACTGATTGGCCAGTCAGATGTCAGAAACATTGGCCACTTAGGCCTAGTGCACACCAGAACGGTTCGGCTGCGGTTTGCGATCCGCTTCCGAGTGCGGATACGCTAGGGTAATGTATTTTAATGGGCTGGTGCACACCAGAGCAGGAGGCGTTTTGCAGAAACGCATACTCCCGGGCTGCTGCAGATTTTGGATTGCGGATGCGTTTCTGCCTCAATGTTAAGTATAGGAAAAATGCAAACCGCTCTGAAAAACGACACTTCAGAGCGGTTTGCCAGGCGTTTTTTTGTTACAGTAGCTGTTCAGTAACCGCTTTACTGTAACAATACATGAAATCTACTACACCAAAAACGCTTCACAAAACCGCAAAATGCTAGCTGAAACGCTACAGAAAAAGAAGAAAAAGCGTTTCAAAATCTGCTAGCATTTTGCGGATGTGCTAGCGTTTTTTGGTGTGCACCAGGCCATAGTGCTTTTCATTACATGTCAACCAGAGGCCTCTAATTGTTTGGGCAGAACTATCAGATTCTGCTTCCTAGTGTATACACTGTGTAAACAAGGCAGAAAAGCTTCTGTTGTGTCCAGGGGGCAGCAGAGAACTTTATGTGCTTTGTTTCATTACGAATTACTTCTGTAGGAGTACATCTGATAATCTGTCCTGCAGTCAGCTATATCCATCAGCTTCAGTGAGGTGCAAATATTCATTTAAAAGACCTCAACGCAGTCTCATAGTATTTTATATTACTTTTTGTTTACTGTGTTTAATGTTTTAGAGGAAACTTTTTTTTTTTTGACAATGCCACTTTAACATACAATCAAACATGAACCAATCAAGAGGCCTCAAAAACCCATCAGATGAGGCCGTCAATCGGATTCAGAAATATAGATTCAATTTGGGGTTAATTCTGTGAAAGAACCAAATGTCCAAGTCAATAGAATGGAAAGAAAAATCATACATGCATACTCCGCTTTAATAGTAAATTTTAAAAATGAATTCAGAAACTCTTTTGCTACTATAAATGAATTTAGAAATTAAGTGATCATAAAAATGTTATTAAAATACTGGTGCATTATACATATTCACAAATCTATGCAAAAGCTCATGCCAATTATATGCATTTTTTTTCCTTTTTATGATTATTACTATTAAAGTGTAGCGTAGCCAGGGATTAGAGTTGTGCTGTGTAATAATGTACCAAAAAAGGTCTGTATTGCCGCATTTGTGTGCCAAGTGAGTTGGTTAATTATGAAACGCTGTTGGTCTTTCTTTTTTTTTCCTGCGGAATATTATCCGTTTGTAACTTGGCTCGGTGCCTGCAAGCTGCCATCTAACTATATACAACTTAAAATCTCTCTGCCTGGCTCATTCTGCTCATTTGTCTCCTACCCCTTGGGCACTGGCTCGCTAAATCTCTCTGGTTTCCAGGTTTCAGCCTCGGGAAGACAGTCCCCTGCAAAGAGCCAGGTGAATGGAAGTCCTTCCAAGTGTCCTCGTTATTTCAAGCTGAAGAACTGGGACACAAATGTCGTACTGAATGACACATTGCACTCAAAGGCTTCTATGGTAAGTTACTATCTGATGGTGCTGGATAATCAGACCTTTCATATCATATGGATCATGCCCATTTCAGTTTCTGAACTACTAGTCATATATACAGTCCTATATAAAACTGTGTGTGGCATTAAATTAATGTGCATTGCAAAGGTTCCATAATACAAAGGAAGGGCATTCAATTTCAAAAACTTAATTATGTATAATGATAGTTGCTAAATTTTCCGTGAAATTTTCCGTAAGTGAAATTTGGCACACTGTAATCACTAGGACAGAGAAGGGCACAAATGGGGAGGGGGGGCATAAAGGGGCATAAAGGGGGACGGGGATAGGGGTGGTACAGAGGGACATGGTGGAGGGAATGGGGGACAGAGGTGACACAGTGGGGGGGGCAGAGGTGGCACAAAGGAGGACACTAAGGGCTCTTTCACATCAGAGCTTGCGTTAGAGAACGCTCAAAGCATACGTTTTGTTGTGTGCGTTTTAATGCGTTTTGATATGCGTTGCACTGCAGTGAGTGTGCGTTTTTAATCCGTTTTCAATGCGTTACAGCACATAGAAAAACGCAGGTAATTTTTTTTTCTTTAAAGTTTTCAACTTTCTACATTGATCCTCTGTTGCATTCTGGGATTGATTGCCTGCGTTAACGGATTAAAAACGCGCATAGTGTGCGTTTTACATTGACTAACATTGTAACGCTTAAAGCTAGCATCGGCCGAAAAACTGCGCCTGGGTGCAGTGTAACGCAACGCACAAAAAGGCTGCGTTACATGTGAAAGCTAAAATGAAAGTCCATGGACTTTCATTTCATCTTGGGTAACGCAAACTTTACCCTTTTGCGTTGAAACGCAGAAAATCTGCCCTAATGTGAAAGAGCCCTAAAGGCACAGGAGCAGAGGTGACACAGATGGAGACACTAGAGGTACAGGGGACAGAGATGGCTCAGTGTTCCAACTTAAGAACTGATTTTATGTTAATAATGAACTTATAGTCCATATCTCATTTGTTAACTGGGGACTACCTATATACAGGTAATATTCTGATAATTTCTACTCAAAATCCAAGAAAAAAAATATGATGGTTAATTCTTCTCAATGGCAATCTTTTAAAACTCAAATGTTTGTCACTGCATTGAATGGTCATTATAATTAGGGTTTCAATATGAAAAAAAATCCTGCCGATGGTCTGTAATCAGAAAATGCAACAAACCTAATTAAAATGCATGTTCTGCATTTTAATGTGAATCTAAATTAATAGGATCCTTAGTACCTGACAGATTGAATTAATTTGTCATTCAGATACTGCCAGTGATGGAATCTGAAATAAAACCATGTTGTCAATACCTACCAATCACTGTTGACATTATTTCTTATGCAGGAAAACCCGGTTATCGCTTTTATTCATTGTGGCTTTTGAATATGATATATTGTGCTGCCATGATCTGCAAATAAAAAAAAATCAGGCTACATTTTAAAATTTCAGTGTAAACTGTAACAGTAGGGTGCTTTTAGAAATGACTCTGACTTTTTAGCTAATGAAAATGTTTGGCATTCATGATTGTTACAGCCAGCTAGAGAAGGCAGAATTCCCCAGCCAGGAAGTCAAAACATAGATAAGCTGAGACTGAGAAAGGAAGTTTAAGAATCACATGTTAATGCCATTTTATATTGCAGAGATAAAATAATCAATACATTCACTATAAGGAGAGAAATTAAGTTAATAATAAAAATTAGTGTCGAAAATGGGGTGTTGTTGTTGTAGTTATTATTGTTATTATTATATATTATTACATATTATTATACAAGTTTTAAAGGACCTCTGCCACGAAAATCTTAAAATGTAAAATATATGTACACATATACAAATAAGAAGTATGTTTCTTCCAGAGTAAAATGAGCCATAAACGACTTTTCTCCTATGTTGCTATCACTTACAGTAGGTAGTAAAAATCTGACATAGGTTTTGGACTAGCCCAGCTCCTCATGGGGGGTTCACAGGGATTTCTTTAGTTTCAAAAGGCACTTAGTGAATGGCAGTTGCTCCGTCCAACTGCCAAAAAAGTGTACAGTGAGCAGGAAGGCTGGCCAGCATCTTTGTATAAGTCTTTTTCAGGGAGTGTCTTTATAAAGAACTAGCTGATTGCCCGGCGTTGCCCGGGTATGTATTTGGCTGGTGTCCACCCACCTCCACCCACTTTTTCTAACCCTAACACAATTGACTCCACCTACTTCTATGAATATTAATCCCAGTCACCCAGTAACCAACTGTACAAAGTTTGAGAACTCTGCCATTAACAGTGTAAAAATGGTTGCAGTTTACAATTTCCCAGAAAAATCTGTTTTTGACTCCACACACTTTTTTTATAACCTTGACACACAGGGCTTGATTCACAAAGCCGTGCTAACTGGTTAGCACGGGTGTGCTAAACAGTTAGCACGTGAAGTGCCATTCGCGGACTTTTGCGCGCGCAAAGTGCTGCGATTCACGCGATTGCGGACTTTTGCGCGTGCAAATTGCCGCGATTCGCGCACAAAAGCCTGCGATCGTGTACTTTGCGTGCGTAAAAGTCCGCAAACGGCACTTCACGTGCTAACTGTTTAGCACGCCCGTGCTAAACAGTTAGCACGGCTTTGTGAATCAAGCCCACAGTCACTCAATGACCACTTTTGTGAGCTTTTGGGTTCCTGGCATCAAAATTGTGTGAATGTAAGCAGTTTATCCAGAAAAGCAAATCTGATTGGCTGTTTGTGGCTCCGCCCCTTTAGGGAATTTGAACCCCAGTCACTTAATGACTGACTGTAGCACTTTTGAGGCCTCTGCCCTTAACATTGTAAGAATGACAGCAGTTTCAATATTCCCCTTGAAAATCAATAGGTGAATTTTGATTGGCTCTTGTAGGCTCCACCTACTTTTCCGAATATTAATTCAAGTCACCCAGTGACCAACTGTCATGTTTGAGAACCGTGCCATTAACAGTGTAAGAATAGCTGCAATTTATATTTTCCCATGTAAAAAGTTAGTAGTTTTTGGCTCTGCCCACTATTTCTAACCTTGACATACAGTCACTTAATGACCAAGTTTATGAGCTGTGGGGTAGTGTTGGGCGAACACCTGGATGTTCGGGTTCGGGCCGAACAGGCCGAACATGGGCCAGATGTTCGGCATGTTCGGCCCGAACGCCGAACTCAATGGAAGTCAATGGGACCCCCGAACATGGGGGCCCTATGGGGTCGCAGGCATAAGGGGGGAGCATGCCCCGGTCGCGGGGGGGGTCAGAAATTCCCCCCACCCCCTCCGCTAGCGCTCCCCCCTCTGCCCGCTTCCCCATAAAAAAAGTTATAGTACCTGGTGCCTGGTGGCTGGCAGTGGAGTGAGGAGGAGGAGTCCGAGTAGCAGAGTGGCGTTGAGGCCGGGCAGCGGGCGGTTCAGCGCTAGTACCCTTGTAGTACTTCCGCCCTTTCTCTGACCTCACGTCCTCTGCATACGAGGGTACGCATCACGCGTACCCTCGTATGCGTCATCACGCAGAGGACGTGAGGTCAGAGAAAGGGTGGAAGTACCACAAGGTACTAGCGCTGAACCGCCCGAACCGCCCGCTGCCCGGCCTCAACGCCACTCTGCTACTCGGACTCCTCCTCCTCCTCCTCACTCCACTGCCAGCCACCAGGCACCAGGTACTATAACTTTTTTTATGGGGAAGCGGGCAGAGGGGGGAGCGCTAGCGGAGGGGGTGGGGGGAATTTCCGACCCCCCCCCGCGACCGGGGCATGCTCCCCCCTTATGCCTGCGACCCCATAGGGGCCCTGTTCGGCCATGTTCGGGCATGCATTCAACAGTTCGGGCGAACCCCGAACAGTTTGGCCGAACACCACCAGGTGTTCGGCCGAACTCGAACATCACCCGAACAGGGTGATGTTCTGCAGAACCCGAACAGTGGCGAACACTGTTCGCCCAACACTACTGTGGGGTCCTTGGCATCAATAAGCTGCATTTTACCATTGAAATTAAACAAATCTGATTGGCTGTTTTTGTCTCCCTTTTCAGAATTTAAACCCCAGTCTCCCAGTGACTGACTGTACCAGATTTGAGGCCTCTGCCATTAAGAGTGTATGAAGGGCAGCAATGTAAATATTCCCCTTGAAAATCAATAGGTGAATTTTGATTGGCTGCTGTAGGCTCCACCCACTTTCCTGAATAATAGTTCCAGTCACCCAGTGGCAAATTGTGTCAAGTTTGGGAACCTTGCCATGTGAAAAATTCAGTTGTTGGCGCCGCACACTTTTTCTAACCTTGCTTGACATACAGTCACTCAATTATCAAGTTTATCAGCTTTGGGGTCCTTGGTATCAATACTTTGTATATTCCCATTGAAATATAAACAAATCTGATTGGCTGTTTGTGGCTCCGCTCCCTTTCTGAATTTGAACCCTAATCACCCAGTGACCAACTGTACCAGGTTTGAGGCATCTGCTATTAACAGTATAAGAATGGTAGCAGCTTAAATATTCCCTTTGAAATGCGAAAGGTGAATTTTTATTAGCTGTTGTAGGCTCCACCTACCTTCCAAAATCTTTATCCCAGTCACCCAGTGACCAACTGTGCAAAGTTTGAGAACCCTGCCATTAACAGTGTAAGAACGGCTGCAGTTTTTATATTTTCCCAGTAAAATTTGTTTTTGGCTCCGCCCACTTTTTGTAACCTTGACACACAGTCACTCAATGACCAAGTTTGTGAGCGTTCAGGTTCCTGGCATCAACAATGTGTGAATGGAAGCAGTTTATATACCAAGAAAGTCTGATTGGCTGTTTGTGGCCCCGCCCCTTTAGTGAATTTGGACCCCAGTCACCCAATGACTGACTGTAGCAAGTTTGAAGCCTCTGGCATTAACAGTGTAAGAATGGCAGCAGTTTTAATATTCTCCTTGAAAATCAATAGGTGACTTTTGATTGGCTGTTGTAGGCTCCACCCACTTTACTGAATATTAATCTCAATAACCCAGTGACCAAGTTTGCCAAGTTTGAAAATCCTGCGAGTAACAGTGTAGGAATGGCTGCAGTTTACATTTTTCCATTTAAAATGAATGTCTGAAATTTTAATTGGCTGTTTTATGCTCCGCCCACTTTTCCTGAATGTGTAACCTCGGTCACCAAGTGACCAACTGCGCCAAGTGTGGGGACTCTGGCTCAATTACTGTGAGCTTTACCTTTACCATTTTTTCCATTCACTTGAATGGGTGGAATCTGATTGGCTGTTTGTAGCTCCACCTAGTAAGGGATCACACACACACACACACACACACACACACGCACACACACACGCACACACACACACACACACACACACACACACACACACACACACACACACACACACACACACACACACACGTCATTTTACTCAGGAGGAAATGTACTTCTTATTTGTATGTGTTTTAAATTTTAGGATTTTCGCGACAGTTCCTCTTTAATGGTAAAGTCGGTAAGCAAAAGTTTGACACCCATTTAGTGATGAAATTATGAACTCTGCCAGCAAGAAAATATTTTATCGCATTAAATTGTAAAATGGCTACTTGTCCATAAAAGAAAATATAAAATTTGTAACAGAAAATGTATTTTATATCATTGAATTATTAAGATACAGGGGCGTAGGAATAGGCCCTGCAGCCCCTACGCCCGCGGGGGGGCCCGGCCCCCCCCCTGGGGCCCGCTCGGGGCCGTTTTGTGGGTGCTGGAGGGGTGGCAGCATGAGGGGAAAGCCTTGCCCACAGTCGGCGGGGAGAGGGGTAGTTCCCCCCTCTCCCTCACCTCGGGGCTCTCCCCTCTGCGCTCCCCTCCAGCTCGTAAGTGTCTGTGGGGCTGTGGTGGGCAGCGAGCGGCGGGCAGATACATACCTGCTTCCGTGCGTTCCATCGGAGACTTCTCCCTCTAGCGGCTGACGTCACTTCCGGAAGTGACGTCAGCCGCTAGAAGGAGAAGTCTCCGATGGAACGCACGGAAGCAGGTATGTATCTGCCCGCCGCTCGCTGCCCACCACAGCCCCACAGACACTTACGAGCTGGAGGGGAGCGCAGAGGGGAGAGCCCCGAGGTGAGGGAGAGGGGGGAACTACCCCTCTCCCCGCCGACTGTGGGCAAGGCTTTCCCCTCATGCTGCCACCCCTCCAGCACCCACAAAACGGCCGCGAGCGGGCCCCGGGGGGGGGGGGGGGGGGCCCGCTCAGAAAATCTGCAGGGGGGCCCGGTGGGGCCTAGTTACGCCCCTGTTAAGATACACCTATTTTATTCAGTTATAGCTACATATTTACTTCTGTAGTAATGTAGTACTTATGTACTTTTGTATTTTTGTACAGAAGATGCTTTAAGGAAAGATGACCTTTTAAAAGAGGCACATTCCAAACAAATTAGAGAGACATTATCATAAGCACATCATGAATCCTAGATATGGTGGGGAATTCCATATTGTGAGTCTAAATAGTGTATGACGTTATTCTAATCAAACGGGTCAAGACACAAAGTGCTAATTAATGGACGTCAAATCATTACAAAAGACATCAGTGTGCAGAGTGTAAAATATCAAATGCCAGGATTTTTTAAATTAATTTCATGTTGCTAAATCTTATTGTGCATATTAAATGGTAGAGATGGCCCGAACAGTTCCCGGTGAACTTCCGTGGTTCGCGTTCGCGGAGAACCGCAAACTTTTCCGGAAGTTCAATTTGCCCCCATAGTGCATCATTAGGGTCAACTTTGACCCTCTACATCACAGTCAGCAGGCACATTTTAGCCAATCAGGCTTCTCCTAGAGCCCCCCCCCCGCCCTTATAAAAGGCAGGCAGCGTCAGGCATTGGACTCACTCGTGTGCCTGCAGTAATTAGAGAAGGGAGAGCTGCTGCAGACTCTCATAGGGAAAGCTTAGTTAAGCTCTTGTAGGCTTGTTAGCTTGCTCCTTGCTGATTCTTATTGCTAAAAAAAAGCACCCCTCAACAGCTCTTTTGAGAGCTAATCTTGTTCTTGTGATCTATTTTTTTTTTTTTTTTTTTTTTTTTTTCTTCGTGTGGCCCACTTGCATTATATACAGCCCAGTCAGTCAGTCGTAGCTGGCCTTTGGCCCCTTGGTGGTAACTGTGCCAGGTGCAGATTTGTAATACCCATCACTGCATAGAACTACCTGTTGTTCACAATGCACCCACCTACCTACGTGAGCAGCGGCCGCTATAATAACTTTTCTGGTGCGTGTACATGCCTGCCTAATTTTTCTGGCTGCACTGCAGCTGCAACAACACAAAAGGCATGTACATGTGTCAATGCCCCTTCGTGATCGTTATTTTGCCGCGGTGAAGGGGCTTGCGTATCACAATGAAGCAATGACTGCCGGCTATATGAGTGTTTTGGGCCGGGGCACACCCAAGATAAGGTCGTTGCTTCATTGTGGACAGACCAAATTTGATCAGCTGGACAGTCACTGTTGTTCTATCATTGAGCTACCACAGCCCGGCGACCATATGGGCTTGAAAACCGCCATGGCCTGCACTCTCGCCATGGTGCGCACCAGTCCAGCACGGCCATCACTACACAAACAGCTGTTTGCGGTGCGTTACACAGTGAGTTTGGTC
Organism: Hyperolius riggenbachi; assembly: GCF_040937935.1. Taxonomy (NCBI): domain Eukaryota; kingdom Metazoa; phylum Chordata; class Amphibia; order Anura; family Hyperoliidae; genus Hyperolius; species Hyperolius riggenbachi. The sequence goes on along the minus strand of NC_090646.1, from coordinate 526,803,081 downwards.
TGTCAGTGTGAAGCAGTACTCTAATTACACTCCCTGATTGATGTATGCACATGCAAGATGTTTTAAAGCACTTTAGGCCTGCAATTTAGCGCTCAGTGTGATTTTTGCTCTTAAAACGCTGCGTTGCATCAAATCCAGATTTTTCCCCAGGACTTTTGGCATGTATCCCACTCATCCATGCAAAAACTCAGATGTTAGATATCTAAAAAAATATCTTTTCCGTCACTTTTCTGGCCAGCATAAGTATTTCTAGTTTTCAAAGTTTGCCTCCCTATTGAAGTCTATTGCGGTTCGCGAAAGTTCGCGCGAACCAAACTTTCGTGGAAGTTCGCGTTTGCAAACCGAAAATCAGAGGTTCGGGCCATCTCTATTAAATGGTTGTTACGGAGGCAAAGCATAATCTGACAGCAAATGAACATGTAGTTCAGCTCGGACAACAGTGCTTGTTTGGTTAGATGGAGAGCCCAGGGAGAGCAAAGCAGGGGACCTCACACTGTGGACAATAGTAATTGTCCTGTAAATTCCATATCAGATTGATACCTGTTCATTGGTTATAGTTACTCTTACATCATATGGTCTTTTTAATAGATTGTAGGTTGGATTTGATAATTTGATAAAACATTAAATGTAGTTAATATCTACAAAATATCAAGGCCTGCTTGATTAATGTTCAACAGCTTCCTATTTCAAACAGCAGACTGATTTTTATCCAATCAAGTAGGCAACAGCATGGGAGGGAGTGAAAGCAATCGGTGTCGGACTGGGAGGTGGAAAAACTGAGGAAATCCACTTGCTGGCCAAGCAGTAGAAACCATGTGTTATCACTCCCAATAGAAAACTGTAGAAGTCTTCACTGTGAGCAGCAACACATAACTGCTGCTTGGCCAGCAAGTGGATTTCCTCAGCCTTTCCACCTCCCAGTCCAACACTGGAAGCAATGCACAATCTATGGCTGCATTAGCTTTGTACTCAGGGCCGGGCCGAGGCAGAGGCTGGAGAGGCTCCAGCCTCAGGGTGCAGTGTAGGAGGGGGTGCACAATTCATTCAGCTGTCATTCCCAGTTGTGTTTGAAGCAGAAAGAAATAAGAAAAGGGGATACATGACAGTGACTGCAAGACAGATAACTGAAGATTAAGGTGTTGGGGAGGTTGTGGGCCCTGGGGCACCTATTAGTCTAATAGCAATCAGTGTGTGACGGCTGGGGTGGGAGGGATGGAGGGGCGCACTTTGGCATCTCAGCCTTGGGTGCTGAAGGACCTTGTCCCGGCTCTTGTACTAGATTCACCAGTGCAAAGCTAATAACGGCAGTCATGCAATTTAAAATTAGATCAAATTCCTTTTTATAATCCGATCAAATTGCTTCCATAATCAACTCTACAGTGGTCCAAGATGGTAAGAATGTAAATCAAGTAGATATTGGCCATATTGATTGTTTACCTCACCTAATGTATGGCATCATAAGTTGGATCTGGACACAGACGTTTCTAATGACATTAATGGGAAGCCTGTTGAAGCTGTAAGTCTCGCAGTTTGAGTGATATTGGCACAGCCCTTCTTGCACTGGGCTCTTACCTGTGCATAAGCCAGAGGATATCATAGGTGTGAATGCCTGCACATCCACTACCTAAAGAGCAGGTTTTATTTACAGCTTGCAGATAAAAAAACACAATATTATAAGACTAAAACTTTTAGGTAGAAAATTCAGTATAGCATGAACATTTACGATTATCACATCAACCACGGATTTAAATAATGGCTGTAACGATCGGTGTCAGCAAGAACAGATTTTCTGATTATTGGTGATCTGCAGTATCACCAGTAATACAGATGTTATACCTGATTATGTGGTGATCTGCAGAATCACCAATAATGCAAGTATAACAAGACACAGGACACCCAGGTGTAAGATAAGTGTTTGGTGCAACAGTAAATATAGATAGAGATACCCACTATTCCAGAGGAGCTGGTGAAGGAGTTATCTCTAAAGAACACTGTAAACAGTACTCCAGCAGGCTGGAGACACAGAGGAGTTAGTGACAGGTTCACCCGAGGAGCGGGTGAAGCACAGTAAGACAATGTATACTGATCTCTCGTGGAGCAAGTGATCCAGACTGTACTGCAGCCGGTGATCACCTGAGGGGCAGGAGATCCTAGGCAGTACCGTCGAAGCTAGTCACCTGAGGAGCAGGTAATTCAGACTATACTGCAGCTATCTACCTGAGGAGCAGGTGATTATTAAACTGAGAATCCCTCACCAGAACTATGCTCACTGGTGAGTGCAAAAGAGTCAAACAAGCAGGTTTGGCAACACACGGACAGATACAGTACAAAGGCAGAAGACTGAATCAGAGTGAGGTATAAGCTAAGTCGCCAACTAGATCAGATAGGCAAAGGCACAGAATCAAAAGACAGAAGAGTAGTCAAGGCTAGCAGAGGGTCATAACAAATAATACAATTCAGTTAGCACTTTAAGCTATCAATAGAATCTGGCTAAGTGTGGATCTCCAGCTCCTGCTGGTTCTAGCACACTTTCGGATCTGACTAAGGGTCTGAGTGCTAACACGTAGCATATGCAACAGCAGACAAGGAACGACTGACAGGCATGCTGTATATATACTGGGAGAGCTCCTTAGCGCCGCCCCAGTCACTCAATCTGGATCAGTGTTGGAGTCAGCTGACCGGCTGATCAGCTAACTCCCCTTCTGCTTGCATAAAGCTCCTGTCTGTGCGCGCGCGTAGATCTCAGTCTGTGCGACTGAGGGACCAGGCAAAGTTCCATCATGTAACAGCGCGGCGGAGGCCGTTGGCTGAGACGCGGGGACAGCTGCCATGTCGCTCAGCGCTGGGACAGCCTCCCCCGCGTTCACCATAGTCCCAGGCACAACTCCATCATGTACCCGCGCGGCGGAAACCGCCGGCTGCGACGCGGAGATAGCCGCCATGCTGCTCCCTGTTGCGGCGGCATCTCTGCTATGCTTTACAATGGCTCATTGAAATTGTACACCGATCAGCTAAAACATTAAAACCAACAGTCTAATATTGTGTTGCTTTCTTTGTGAAACTAAAACCCGATTCATCAAGGCATGGACTCCACAAGCTTTCTAAAAGCATTCTGTGGTATTTGGCATTAAGAGTTCAGTGGGATATCTTGAGTCATGTAAGCTGTGAAACGAGGCTTCTATGAATTGGACTTTTAACTTACTGCAGTCTGCAAAAATCTTTAGGTAGGTAGTATGTGTTAATGCAACATCGCGATCTGAAAGAGAACAAGATACATTAGACCAGGCTACTTTCCTCCATTGCCCCATGGTCTTGTGCTAATGCTTACATACCCACTGTACACCCCCTTGGTAGTGGACAAGGGCCAGCATGGGTGCTATGATGTGCTATCTACTGACACCTTTCTCTCAGGCTAACATATTTTTCAGCACTTTGTCCTAATTTGGCTTTTCTTTGGGGTTGGACTGAATGGGTAGACCTTTGCTTCCCACACTAATCAATGAACCTAGGATAACCTTGAGCATGACCAGTTGTCCTTCCTTGGACCACTTTTAGTAAATCTTATTTATTGCATACTGGGAATGCCCCACAAGACCTGCCATATTGGAGTTGCACTGACTCGCTCATCTAGCCATCATGATTTGGTCCTTGTCAACGTTGGAGAGATCCTTACACCTATTTGTATGTTTCCACACACCACCTTCAAGAACTGACTGTTCACTTGCCTGATGTCTTACCCCTTGAAACGAGTCATTCCAATCATGTAATCAGTGCTGTTTATTTAATCTGTTAATGTTGGGGCTAATCTGTGTCTTGAATAGGCAAAAGCAACCAGGTCGCAGGAAGCGTGTAACGGACATAAGAAGCCTTACATGTTATTGGGTAGAATCCCTTTCATGGAAGATTGCCAGAAACAAGTAATATACTGTATGTACTATTGGTAAATATAGACAATCGGTCCACTGGTCCAGTTCTCTCCTTTGTTTGGAAAGCCAGGGATGGGTAATGCTCGGCCATTATACAATTAGAGTATTTCATAGTAATTGTTTAATAGCCAAGTTAGTTCTGTATATAAGTTTGTCTATTTGGAGATTTCCTACCACACAAAATACACAACATACAGTAAGTTTTCATTATTCCTTTTATGTATTATTCTGTGACCCTTTGTAGACCAAGAACTAGCTAATTACAGGCTCATGGCACTAGTTGACCTTATATATTAACCATTCATATTTGTGTTTTAGCCTACACCGTGTACACCTCAAATGTGTATGGGGGCTATCATGACGCCATCGCAGTATGTCCGAAAGCCCGATGATGATCTTCGCACTAAAGAGCAGCTTCTTCCCCTTGCCAAGGAATTTATTGACCAGTACTACACGTCTATCAAAAGGTAAGGCATTTTAACAAAATCTACTTTTTATATTAAAACAGAAAGAAGCAGGCGGTTGGCACTACAGCGATTGCGACAAAGACTACTCAGTTAAAAGGACATGCAGTGTGCACTGGAGGATTTTATACACCTCTTCTCTAGAACCTCTTCAGCGTGCTCAAGCTAGGAACATCAAACAGCAAGCAAGTAAGAAGAGCAGGAAAGATGGCACTGCTGCAAGTGTTCAATTTATTGTAGCATACATAAAGTGCAGGCGTGCAACATCTTGCAAAATGGCATAAAAAGTCATCGACCTACCCTTATGAGAGGAGGCGTGGGTGGTGGTGGGTGCTGGGCAATGATGCCTGACGGCCGTTTCGCGCTGGGATAGCGCTTCTACGGAGGCAGCCTGCATACAAGCGCTATCCCAGCGCGAAACGGCCGTCAGGCATCATTGCCCAGCACCCACTACCACCCACGCCTCCTCTCACAAGGGTATGTCGATGACTTTTTTTTGCCATTTTTCAAGATGTTGCACGCCTGCACTTTATGTATGCTACAATAAATTGAACACTTGCAGCAGTGCCAGCTTTCCTGCTCTTCTTACTTGCTTGCTATTTTTTATATTGTCAGAATTTTTTTATCCTGAATATATTTATATTCACAGTACTCCGTTGCATTACGCACATGTTATAATAAGTGTGAACTGCAATGGAGACTGGACATAGACATACAATGCCTGCATGCAGCGAGTTAGAATAGCGTGGTAAGTTACTGTGAACAGACCCATAGAACTGTATGGGCAGTGAGTCGACATGCAGAATTATTTTGCAATGCAACTGAACACTGGGAACTAGCCCTTAGGCCTAGTTCACAGTGCTCAGTTGCCTTGCAGTAAATATCTGCATATGAACTCGCTGTCCATACCATTCAATGTACCTGTACACAGTACTGCGTTGTAACTGATCATGTTATTCTAACTCTCTGCATGCATGCTTTGTATTAAAGTCTATGTCCAGTCTCCATTGCAGTTCACATTTTAACCCATGCATTATGCAACTGACAACTGTGAACCTGGTCTCAATAACCTATATTCTTTAAAGTTCCTCTTGTGAATGAAACAAACTAAACCTCTCTTGCAGAGAAATGTCTCAGTGTGTGTGTGTAAATGCCATCATAGCAGTCATCCAGACACTATGGGGCCAGTGATGTTTAGCCACTTGAGCCTATCTTGACGAATATGTTCGTCCAGATAGGCTGTGCTGCTGCCAGTGTGCGGTGCGCTCTCGCCGCCCGCCATTAGCCCCCCCTGATCAATGAATGGGAATATAATTCCCAATCATCGATCTAAGTCCCCCGCAGAAAAACCGACTGTCTCTTATCAGAGACTGCAGTCTTTCTGCCAAAAAAAAAGTTCCCCGTCCTCATTCTATTTCCTGGAAGCGTCATTGTACGCTTCCAGGACTTTTTTTGACTGTGGCCATCTTGTGGCCAAATAGTAAACTACACCCACATGCATTTTTTTTTATAAATAAATGCATTAAATTACATTTAAAAATTAGCTGTTTACTTGACCACACCAAAAATTACCCAAATAAAATTTTTAATTACAAAAAAAAAAAAATTACAATAAAAAATAAAAATAAATATTTACCTAAGGGTGAACTTTTTAAATATGCATGTCAAGAGAGTATGTTAATATAATTTTTTTTTAATTTATAGGCTTGTAAATAGAGATGGACGCAAATTGAAAAAAATGCACCTTTATTTCCAAATAAAATATTGGCGCCATAAATTGTGATAGGGTAATTCATAATTTAAACGGTGTAATAACCTGGGACAAATGGGCAAATAATATACATGGGTTTTAATGATGATAGCATGTATTAATTTAAAACTATAATGGCCAAAAACTTTTTTTCCATTTCTTTCTTAATCTTCCTTAAAATGGATTTAGAATAAAATAATTCTTAGCAAAATGTACCCTCCAAAGAAAGCCTAATTAGTGGTGGAAAAAAACAAGATATAGATCAGTGTGATAAGTAGTGATAAAGTTATTGGCGAATGAATGGGAGGTGAAAGTTGCTCGGATGCATAAAGTTAACAACCCTTTGAGCTGAAGTCATTAGCATATATGTATAACCCTATATCCCATCAGTCACTTACCCTCAACCTTATTTCATCAATGTTCTTCTTTTAGGATGGTCAGCCTGGGCTGGTTGTGGAAACAAGTACAAAGGCAAAATGTTGGGCAAAATGGATGCATTTAAAGAAATTAGACACACAGAAGCATAGCTTAAAAGGGAAATAAAAACTCGAGATGCTAGCATAATATTGCCCCTGTTTAACTCTCTAGCAAGGCCACATCTGGAATATGGAATTCAGTTCTGGGCACCACATTACAAAAAAGATATTGAAACTGCACCTGCTCTAAAACTGTAAAGATAGCAGTTTTAGAGCAGGTGCAGAGACGAGCTACAAAATTGATACGTGGGATGGAAGGTCTCGCTTACCAAGAAAGGTTAGATAAACTGGGTTTATTTAGTCTAGAGAAAAGACGCCTTAGAGGAGATCTAATTAACATGTATAAATACATCAGAGGACAATATAATAGCTTGGCGGATGAGCTTTTTGTCCCTAGGCCTTCTCAAAGGACTAGAGGACATGATCTGCTCATGGAGGAAAAACGTTTTTAGCCATTTATTTAGGAAAGGGTTCTTTACAGTAAGAGTGATTAAGATGTGGAATGCATTGCCACAGGAAGTCGTTATGGCAAACTCTATACCTGCATTTAAAGGGGGCTTAGATGCTTTCCTTGCGTTGAAAGACATCCATGGCTACAATTACTAGGTTATGCCTAATGATGTTGATCCAGGAATTTTATCTGATTGCCATCTGGAGTCGGGAAGGAATTTTTCCCTTTTGGGGCTAATTAGACCATGCCTGGTGGGGGTTTTTTCGCCTTCCTCTGGATCAACAGGGATATGTGGGGGATAGGCTGGAGTTGTACTTTGTTCTCTGGTTGAACTCGATGGACGTATGTCTTTTTTCAACCAAAATAACTATGTAACTATGTATAGCTATCAATCTACAGATCTGTATGTGGTATGCACCAATGGGGGACAAAACAAAAATATCAGCGTAGTGACGTGCCAAGACTCAAATCACCTGTGCACTTTCAGGTGACTAGTAAAGTCCAGTTTCCAAAGGAGTCGGCACCGTCTTAGTAAAATAGCTCTTTATTCCATATTAAAGGTTAAAATAGAACAGCATGATGTATAGCAGGACAGCGACAGCTCCGCTGTTTCGGGTCATCCACCCTTTTTCAAGCTGTATGAGCACAACATCCACACTGAACATCAAGGAATCACTGTTTAAATAGTAAATGAAAAGAATCAGGTGACCAGCTGCGAACCAATCAGAGCCCTGCAGCCTCCAGCGGACCTGATGGAAAACTCCATCTGGTAACATGCAAATGCAGACTACGGAAGTCCCCACCCAGTGGGAGGTAACACTAACTTGCCCATTAGCATATGTAAACAGCGGCACACTCACCGCTGTAATAGCTGTAACATGGCAGGCCATGCGGACATCCCAGCCATCTCCCTCCGTATATACCGCGTCACATATATGCCGCGTCGTATATACGGAGGGAGATGGCTGGGATGTCCGCATGGCCTGCCATGTTACAGCTATTACAGCGGTGAGTGTGGCGCTGTTTACATATGCTAATGGGCAAGTTAGTGTTACCTCCCACTGGGTGGGGACTTCCGTAGTCTGCATTTGCATGTTACCAGATGGAGTTTTCCATCAGGTCCGCTGGAGGCTGCAGGGCTCTGATTGGTTCGCAGCTGGTCACCTGATTCTTTTCATTTACTATTTAAACAGTGATTCCTTGATGTTCAGTGTGGATGTTGTGCTCATACAGCTTGAAAAAGGGTGGATGACCCGAAACAGTGGAGCTGTCGCTGTCCTGCTATACATCATGATGTTCTATTTTAACCTTTAATATGGAATAAAGAGCTATTTTACTAAGACGATGCCGACTCCTTTGGAAACTAGCTATCAATCTATACTTGGCTTTCATGAAAGTCAAATGATTATATTTAAATAGATCTGTTTTTTTTCTTTTAGATTCAGCTCGAAGGCCCACTTAGACAGACTAGAAGAAGTAAGACAGGAAATTGAAACCACTGACACCTATCAGCTTCGAGATACTGAGCTTTCATATGGAGCCAAGCACGCTTGGCGCAATGCAGCTCGCTGCGTGGGAAGAATCCAGTGGTCCAAACTACAGGTGAGAGACGGGAAAAAAGTCACCCACTTCATGGGTCACCCACTTCCGCTCCTGTTTTGAATATTTGTATATAACAGTTGAAGACATGGAAACCATTTTTTTAACTAGCTTTAGATAGAATAATGAAGGATTGGGGATTAGAACTTCTATCAGCTTCTTATGGTTGTCTGTGTCAACACTAAAAAAAATTCCATCCAGTTTCTAGGAGGAAAAGTGAGAGGTATTCCCAACTGTTATAACAATCACCAGAAGAAAATAAAACATAATAAAACCCGTAGCAGGTGAATATGTGTAACATAACTTATTTGTTGAGGGCAACAACTCTTGTGGCTTATTGACTATGCCTCTGAGGTTACAAAAAGGCCAGCAGTTAACAAGGGGCAGGAGTGCTTGCAATCCTGTCAGCTTGGTGACTGGGCATGTAACTATACAGATGGAGAAGTGCTCCCACAAGAAGATACTAAGGAATTACAGTAGCAGGCCAGGTCCAGGAACAGATGCAGGTTTGGCAGTGGGACAGATACTCAGGCAGGCAACGTTTGGCAATAGATCGGGTTCTCTGACAGGCTTGAGGGTAGGCAACAAATCGGGCTTGCACACAGGCAGGGTTCACCATCAAAGTGGTTACTTGCACTTAGCAGAAGTTGGCAACAAATCGGTATGTCAGGTGGGCCAGGATAATCATCAGAAATAACAAGAGGCGTGCAATGCATCACATGCTCACACACAGGCAACCACAAAGCCTGGTCCATGTTTCTAAAACCCTACATTGATTAAGAGGCGAGCGCAGGTTGGGAAGGAGTCTTCAGAATAAACAATGCAGTCCACCTTCCTCACAGGTGGCACCCTGCCAAGCTCTGATAGGTCAGTCAGCTCTGGCCAACTAGCACCTTTGTTTACACCATAGCTTTGGTTATTTCTGGATATAGAAGGATACTGACAGGTCAGTCAGAATTGCTTAGGGATGGTTTTAATGGATGGACTACTGCGTATTGACCCTAACCTTCTGCAGTTAGTCAGTCAGTGGTCCACAGATTTGAAAATCTTGATGACTTCATGGGATGAGCAGAATGTATCTGCAGTGATTGCTTTCATTTGGTCTTACCATACTTTTCCAATATAGATTTTACAGCACACTGGCTCACATTTTGCAAATACAGTTGGAAAACAGTTCTGTAAAACCAATATCTGAATGTTTATTGAGAGTAATGCATTGTATGAAAATAATTCAATGCAATTCAAGGGTACACAGTCATGTTTCTTTCTTGAATTATTATCAGGTCTTTGATGCTCGAGACTGCACCACAGCCCATGGAATGTACAATTATATCTGCAACCACATCAAATATGCCACCAACAAAGGCAACCTCAGGCAAGAACCTTCACAGAAGACAACAGATTACATCCATTGTTAATGTTTAAGCATAGCATGTGCATGTGTGTATTTACATCAGACTATTCTAGAATCTGTGTTATTTCTTCACAGATCAGCAATCACGATCTTCCCCCAACGGACTGATGCCAAACATGATTTCAGGGTGTGGAATACTCAGCTCATTCGTTATGCAGGATACAAACAACCTGATGGCTCTGTGCTAGGTGACCCCGCTAATGTCGAATTGACTGAGGTATCGCTTCCCAATCACACTGTTAGGAACTATAAACATAGCTTTTTCCATTCATTGACATCTTACAGGACAATTATGAAAAATTGTAACATTCAACATACATACATATACAATTTACATTACTCCCAGAGTGAAATTAACTATACATTTATTTTTTCCTATATTGCTGTTACTCACATTAGGTAGAAAAAAACGGACACTACTGACAGATTTTGAGCTACACAATAGAAAACAAAAAAAAAAAAAAACTTAAGGTGGCCATACATCAGCCGACCAACCAATGGACCATCCAATTCGATTATTATAATCGAATTGGATAAAAATTGGTGCTGCCAAGCACAAGCCCGACCGCCAAAGCGACCAATTTTGGGAAGGAAATTGGCCGCATGGTTGATAACGCATGATGTCGGGCTGAAGTTGGTTGGTCCGGTGCGCAGCGGTAGATTTGCAAACGAGCAACGAGACGATGAAATCCCCGCCGGTGCCACTGCAATGTATAAATGTATGTAGTGTGTGCATTTATATATTACCTGTACAGTGTCAGCCTCTACACGGTTTCCGTCCATCTCGCCGGCGGTGCATTGCATCTGACGACAGACGCTATGCGCCGCTAGCGTGTATGCGGCTGATACCCGGTGAGATGGACGGACACTGTGTGGAAGCTGCTACAGGACAGGTAATGTATAAATGCACACACTACATACATTTATACATTTTGGGGACACCGGCAGGGCGGACGCGGCGGGCTCAGTCGATTCCCTGATGATTTCATGCTGAAATCGGACGAAAATCGGCCTGTAGTGTATGGGCAGATTCGACCAAGAGACAAATTATTGTCAGCCTCTCACTTTAGGTTCCTTTTAAGGAGAGACAAATGGGTAATGAAACAGCTTAGAGACAACACTGGCTACCTTGTTAGTTTGTTAAAAAAGAGACAGGTCAATTCTCAGTGCTTTATCAAAGTCTGTGCACTTTTTTCATGAGAGCCCAAAAATATTGAAAATAAAATCATTATACGTAGTGATACAGCAATATTCTGGTTATTACATCTGTTCACAGATTTGTATTCAGCAAGGCTGGAAGGCTCCACGAGGCCGTTTTGATGTCCTCCCTCTTGTTCTCCAAGCAGATGGCAATGATCCTGAGCTTTTTGAGATCCCTCCAGAATTAATCATTGAGGTGCCAATACGACATCCAAAGTAAGATACCTGACCTTGAATACAGATTAATACAGTGACTTACTAACGTGATAATGTGGATAATTAGCGATATACCCATAAAAAAAAAAATCTGATTACTGGATGCTACGTCTACAAGTTGGATATGTACAGTACCAATACATACTATTGTGGTAGAAAATGCGTAGCTAAAACAAGATGCAATAGATGGAGGGCCCGACCTTACTTTCTTTGAAATAAAAGGTATAGATCCACTAGGTAATACAATGAGTAAACTGTAGTTAAGGTGGCAGTGAGGTCTTTGACATCAAGTGCTAAATAAATAAAAAATGAATCAATGCATTTAGAATAACTAGTTCAGATAACCATATTTTTCGGACAATAAGACACACTTTTTCCCCCAAAAAGTGTAGGGGGAAAAGTCTGTGTGTCTTATGGTCCGAAGGTACTGATGTCAACAGGGGCTTTTCTGTCCCCAGTGTCTGTCCCAAATGTCTCAATTGTCCCTCGGTGCCTCTCTTGTCCCCATGTCCGCCACTGCCCTTTTGTCCCTGTGTCCGGACCCCAATAGGTGACATTCTTACCAAGGCAGGCTTTGAGTCCCATGAATTCTGCTGCAGGATTTCCATCCTTGTACCCGAAGCAGCTCCAACTTACCAGGACTTGCTTCTATGCAGGGGTGCTGCGGGGAAAACGTCCAATCACCACCGCCTGCTGTTGTGACAGGACCCGACGGTTCCGTTGGTGGGACCAGAGCTCCATCATTGGTCAATCACTGATCTCAAGCAAGGCTGGAAGGATGGAACCCTTGCATTGGCTCCACTGGGCAGTTTGTTGCGAGACTCAAAGCCTTCCTTGGTAAGTATGTCACCTACTGGGGGCTGGACACAGGGGTAAGAGGCACCGTGGGGACACAGGAGGACAAAAGACACCAGGGGACACAGGGACAAAAGAGACACTGGGGGACAGGGAGGACATAAGACAAAAGAGGCAAGGAGAGACATAAGAAGAAGAGGCACTGGGGACACGGAGGATACTGGGGGACACCAAGGATGCAGAGGGACAGAAGAGGCTCAGGGGGACAGGCACAGGGGGACAAAAGAGGAATGGAAGGACACAAGGGGACAGAGTAGAACACGGAAACAGAGGAAGACACAGGAGGGACAGATAAGGACACAAGGAAATAACCCCCTTATTGATTGAGAGGAGACGATCCACAAGACGCCCCTGCATCACGGATGCACCAGGTTTTGTTTATTTTTTAACCTGGTTTTTGTCCTCTGAACCTAGGTGCGTCTTATGGTCCGGAGCGTCTTATGGTCTGAAAAATATGGTATGTGTTTGTCTGAAAAGGGTTTTTTGGGGTAGATTTAACGTTTTTTAAGTAATGTAGCATTATTTAGAAAAGAATTCCAGTGAAGGAGAGTATTTTGAGAAGGATCTGAAAGAAACTGAGATAGATAGTAGAATCCTGATTGTAGAACTTCTCACTGCATGACTGTCTCAGCAGAACTACCACTGGACTCTGTTCCAATACTACCAGTATTGAGAGTACAGCATAAAGCGTCTTTAACCCTCCTGGCGGTAACCCCGAACGTAGTTCGGGGTAAGCCGCGCAGGAGGATTTCTCAGGCCCTGCTGGGCCGATTTTCATAATTTTTTTATTTTTGCAACACGCAGCTAGCACTTTGCTAGCTGCGTGTGCACTCCGATCGCTGCCGCTCCGCGCTGATTCGCTGCTACCCGCCACGCCAGGCTCGCTACATGATTAAAAAAAAACAAAACAAAACTGCTGCGCTGCCCCCTGGCGTTTTTTAATAGACAGCCAGGAGGGTTACCCGAGGTGAAAATAAACTGATGAGATAAACAATTGTATCTATCCTACTACTCCTAAAAATAACTTTTTTAGATATCCCATTATATTATTTTATCTTTAAACATTTGCAAAGTAGATTGAATGTTTTATTGTCTCTGCTCAGTGGCCACCTATTAAGTATTGCAGAGTTACAATACATTAACTACTTTTTAGATCTCTCCTCAGCCTCAAAAGTTGAATTCTGTCAGGAAAACTTTCATGGCTGTAATTTGCTTATTAGTGAGGCTTACTATATTCCCGACAAGGTACAAACAAGACAGAAGTTTTTACTTGTCTGAAAATTAACTTTCAAGCAGCAAAATCAAAAAAGCCTGATTATTAATGTTTTGCACTGTACGTACACATGTTTATCTCATCATGTATGTTACATGTCCTTTCCGGTACACTTTACATTCTCCCCCCCCCCCCCCCCTCCCTACCAATAATTTTTTAGCAGAAATTGGTGAGTTCATAGACCAACAGGAATTCAAAGATGCTTTAGCCTGTAGTTCCCTGTGAGAACAGACAGGAAGGAGCCACAGTATAAACCTCTTTGAATCTGCCTCCTCATGAAGGTTTATCAGGTCAGTGGACCAAAAGGAACCATAACGTCCTGGTAGTATTGTGGCTGAGTGTGGCAGTAGTGCAGTGGGGACAGTTGTGCAGAGGGTGAGAAGACAGACGGTAGAAGCACAGAAGAAAAGAATAAGAGAAGATGAGAAAAAAAATACCGACGTTTACAGATGAAAAAGCCAGATAACGACAGAAGTATATAAAAGCAGATGACTTCACAACATACAAGTACACAGAAGTACACAATCTTTTATATAGATAAAGGGGCTTTGCAGTTGGGGAAAATATTTCTGCCCTCCTTCTGCTTGTCCTTCTGAACCCTAAAAATCTGGCAAATAACTCTCGATTGATTCAAACATTATGCAAATGTATGCAGTCTGGAAATTGACTGGAAACTAAATGACCATCCCTGAGATTGACTAGTAGTAAAATATAATTTAAAAAATGCACAACTTACCGTATTTTTTTTATATAATTTATATTTCATTTTAATTTTTGTTCATACATCAGAGATGTTAGAAATCAAAATGTGTCCATGTAAGAAAATGGTTTGACGTAAGTTTTCTAAACTTTTGGTAATGCAAGTAGCATAGTGAGGTTACATTTTTGCAAGCAGTCATTGTTTGTAATCATATCAGCAGAAACATAATTAACTGCTTTCGGACTGCGTTGTTATCCTGAAGGTGGCTGCACAGCTCTGACTGGATGTAGATTTCAACTTCCCGCCGCTATCGCCAATTGCCTCGCCCTCTCCCTGCCGCAGTTTACTCGCCCTGCTGTCTATATGATGGCAGAGCTTTGTGAGCTGGTCAGGAGCCGATTTCAGGAACCAATGAAATAGTTTTCTGACCGACGCACAGAGCTCTGCCGTCATAAGGACATAGAGAGGGGCCTGAGGTGATGGAAGAGTGGTGGTATATGCGGCTATTCATTGGTAAGCATCATTTTGTGGTACTACCGGCTGTGTGTGGTCCTTAAAGGGCGACAGACTACTGGTTCACAAGGAGTTAAACCTAGTTCACGCAGTGTTGATTTACTAAAAGAAACCATCTAGACCTTTTGTCTCATTTGGCTTCACAATAATGTTCTGTTTTACTTTCAGATATGAATGGTTTAAGGAACTGGATCTTAAATGGTATGGACTGCCAGCTGTAGCCAGTCTACTCCTAGAGATTGGAGGGCTGGAGTTTACTGCATGTCCTTTCAGTGGATGGTACATGGGCACTGAAATTGGAGTCCGAGATTACTGTGACAGTTCCCGCTATAACATACTGGAGGTACTGTGGCCTGGTAAAGAGCTCCACCTTTTGGCAGTAATAGTTAACTGAACAGCACATGCTGAATATTAGTTGGGATTGGTACAAGTCACTGTGCCTATGACCATAAGAAAGAAAATTACAACATCACAAAAAATACTTAAAATTCAGATTCTTTCTAATATGTTTAAAATATCTTTTGGTACATTAATGCACCCCTTAAATAGTCCCCATGTATTCAACATATTCAAACTGCAAATGCATGTATATGTCTGTATTTCCTACATTTGACATTGACCATTGTATGACCATTCATAAGTCTATAATCTCACTGAATTTTTCTTAGTTACAGTTATTGCTATTGCATAGGTTATGTCTCAGTTCCTTTTATGTTATTATTGTAAAGCGTACCTATTTGTAACATTCACAGTTGTTTCAGCTTGCTATCTAATGCTTTAAGCGGTGCATGTTAATTGATGTACAACGTTTCACTGATTGTCGCCTGCAAAGGTCTTTTGTGATTTCCATTATTATTCTAGGAATGGTGCAGCTTATAGTAGAAACACTGATAGCAGAATATCTGTATAAATACCAATATTCTTCTACTTAATTCATATTGTAAAATAACAATAATATTTACCAATATTTTACCATGACTCAACCTAACCCTACTGTCACTCAGAGGCCTCCCTTTACTGATGCCTAACCCCAAGACCCCCCCCCCCCGGTGGTGCCTAACCCTAAGACACTGCCCCCCCTGGAGGTACCTAACCCTAAGACACCCCTGAAGGTGCCTAACCCTAAGGACCTCCCCCAACACTAAAGACCCCACTGCCAACACCTACTGGCACTGGTGCCTTTTATCGGGCGTCCTTTGCAATAGGACGCATCTTGCGCCCTTTTCAACTGTTCTGTCTTCACTGATGTTGGGGACATCTTTATTCATATTACATTTAGATAAAATATTGTTTTAGCTGACCAATATCTACTTTCTGCACATCTGTTGACTTTGTACAGAGGTTACTGAGTAGACGGAAGAGTGGAAGCTGGACCAAGCTATAATCTAAACAAAATCAGAAGAGTAACCTAAGCGATCATAGTCATGCAGTCATACAGCACTCCTAAACACCACACCACCACATGGTATACATATATGAAAAGCTAAACTTCAGGTGCAGCTACAGTGATTATAGTACTCTCCTTTCCTCCATTATGAACAGTACAGTAACATTAAAAAAAAAAACCTGCATGTTTGTTTACTGCACTCTTGGTGTTGTATATCATTTGGGCTGGTTGAGGGTGTGAGATATATAATATAATATTGTGGATGGTGATGCAAATTTTAAATGTATATTCTACATTCTTCCACCTTGGTTGATTTTTTTCATGACTCCCCTATACACTGCACAGTACCAGAAACAGCATCTTTGTATAGTCTATAAGAATTAATCAATTTCCAGGGATCAAATAGAACCTAATGTTGCAGCTCAACCTGTTTAAATATGTTAAAATAATCCAGGCACATTGTGTTGATGATGGTATAGTTTATCATTTAGACAGATCACATTTAGTCCAATGTTTCCTGCAGGAAGTCGCCAAGAGAATGAACTTAGACACTAGAAAAATGTCCTCGCTATGGAAAGACCAGGCGCTGGTGGAAATTAATATTGCAGTTCTCTACAGCTATCAGGTAATTTAGAGAGGTGTTTACACATACTAACAATGTATTACAGTGAATTCTGAGTGTCCACTGCTCCCCACAGACTACTGCATCTGGGAAAATAAATCCTCTTTTTGATGGCACATTTTCTGTTAGGTAAGGTTAACAGTGGTGTGTTGCATGCATTATAATGTGTGATCTGCAATAGAGACTGGCCATAGACTTTAATACAAAGCCTGCATGCAGCAAGATAGAATAACGGGATCCGTTACAATGCAGTACTGTGAACAGCCTCATAGAATTGTATAGACAGTAAGTTAACATACAGGATTATTCTGCAACGCAACTGAGCACTGTGACCTTGCCCTTAACCTTCTTGCTGGTTATCCCGAGCTCAGCTCAGGGTAACCTGCGCAGGAGGATTTTTCCGGCCCCGCTGGGCCGATTTTCAAAAATTTTTTTATTGCACGCAGCTAGCACTTTGCTAGCTGCGTGCATATCCCGATCGCCGCCGCTCCCCGCCGATTTGCGGCTACCCGCCGTGCCGCGCCCCCCCCTCCTGACCCCTTGCGCAGCCTGGCCAATCAGTGCCAGGCAGCGCTGAGGGGTGGATCGGGATTCCCTCTGATGTCCATGACGTCGGTGACGTCATCCCGCCCCGTCGCCATGGCGACGGGAAGCCCTGCAGGAAATCCCCGTTCTGAACGGGATTTCCTGCTTGCTAAGATCGCCGGCGGCGATCAAAGTATATAGAAGGATGCCGCTTGTCAGCGGCTATCATGTAGCTAGCGCTAGGCTAGCAACATGAATTAAAAAAAAATTAAAATAAAAAAAAAGTGCTGCGCCGCCCCCTTGCCAACAGAATTGGAACGGCAAGGGGGTTAAAGAGAAACTCCGACCAAGAATTCAACTTTATCCCAATCAGTAGCTGATGCCCCCTTTTGCATGAGAAATCTATTCCTTTCACAAACAGACCATCAGGGAGCGATGTATGGCTGATATTGTGGTGAAAACCCTCCCACAAACAAATTCTGAGTACGTACCATTGACAGTTTCCGGTCTGTGAACCCTGTTGCATTGTGGGAAATGGCTGTTTACAGCTGTTTCCAACTGCCAAAACAGCAAGCAGCAGCTACATCACTTGCCAGCAGTAAAAATGTCACCATGTGATAAATGTCAGAATATAAATCCGGGATTTAAAATATTTTACAATGGGCAAACACTGACTAAATCATTTATACATAATTATTGTAAAAATGAAGCACTTTTTTATTACATTTTCACTGGAGTCCCTCTTTAAAGAATAGCTCCAGTTTAAGCAAACTTTATCTCTCTATTTTATACCTTTATAACATTTCTGTTGTTACAGTTGCTTTTATGTCTAAGGGCTCGTTCAATGGGCTTGATTCACTAAACCGTGATAACTCAAATATCACACCTTATCAAAGATATCACACCTTATGAAAAGATATCACACCTTATCAAAGTTTACACGCCTTATCAGAGTAGCATAGCAAGCGCTACAAACCCGCAAGGGCTCAGGGCAGGACGAGTAGAGCCAATTAGCAGGTATAAGTTTGTAGCGCTTGCTATGCTACTCTGATAAGGTGTTTTAACCTTGATAAGGTGTGATATATTTTCATAAGGTGTGATATCTTTTTATAAGGTGTGATGTTTGATAAGGTGTGATATTTGAGTTATCATGGTTTAGTAAATCGAGCCCAATGTGTGGTGCAGTCAGTTTCAATGTAGAGCACATGGGGCCTGATTCAATTAACTTTTTGTCTTACTTTTTTTTTTTTTTTTCTTTTTTTCCTTTTTTTCTTCTAGGTGATATTTTCACATTTTAGCAATAAAATTCAAAATGGCTTTTTGAGCCAAGAGCAAGCAAGAATATATTCAGAATAATTTTGACAGCACTTTCACCTACTTGTTGGCTCTTTTTCAGTTGCAGGGTGCTGAAAAGTTATATTAAACAGAAGGTGAAAAATTCTATCCTAGGAGAAAACTTAGGGGGGGAAAGTGAATTCAAAAAGGGTCTTGGTATGCTGTTTGCTATCTGCAGACTTTCATAATATTTGCAGTGCTGTTATGTGCTGCTGTGAGTTGCATTGTAACTCGCTTAGGAGCACCTATGGGTAGGATGCGTGTATTTTTCTTCTTGCAGAGTGATTGCCAATCTGCGTATTCTAATGCATACCATCCACGGTGCCCATCGGAAGACAGTCATGCAGCTTATATGTGTGAACAAAGCCTAAAGCCTGGTGCGCTTTAGGAATGGACCTGCTCCTGGGGCAACAGTTCAGGTCCAAGGCTGTACAGAGAAAAATGCAGTCGGCCAGTATTCAGCCACGTCTACACATTAAGGAGAGTTAAGGGGTCACTGTATAGACACTAGCTTGTCAGTGGTGCCTCCCTTTGGCCAAGAACTATCTAGCCTTTGTGTGTACGACACTATAAATTTATAAAAGAAATAAGAATTTAGTTATAATACGATACTAGGAAAAAAAACATATTTTTACAAAAACTTGACTCAAATGTGCTAGAGAATATATACACATAGTTTATATTCAATCTTGCAGTAGAAATTAAGGATGGTTGGCACCAGGTGCTGGCTGACAACAGACTCAAAGTGTTCGCTCCTTTTCCTTAGTGTTGTGCTCACAGGTAACTTGATCAAACAGGCCTTTGAGAAAGCAGCAGGAGCTGCGAAACGGCTGTTAGGCCGATATCCACACCTATACCTTATCTGGTATGCCTGTATTGCCAAGGTGTCCACAATAAACCTTAGTAAGCAGAGTTTGTGCTCCTTTTTTCCTCTTTACTACATAGTTTATATTCAGGCTAACACAGAGCTGCGGCTGCTGTATTTTTATCAAGTGGAAAAAACAAAGGACAAAGCCACCAGTTTAGTATGGAGAAAGTGAGCGTTTGCAATCCTTGTAGGAAAGACTCTTTGTAGAGACAATGGTAAAGAGGAAGAAGGTTGACGCAGAAGGCTAATGGTTCACGTGACCTGAAATATCCAATCAGGTTTAAAAGAATCGAAAAAACAAATTCTCCTGAACCTGATTGGGGACATCTGAAGTAAAAACGGACAAATGGCAAATTAAACATAGTATTTTTTATAGCAACAGACCCCTCATTTCTTATCAAAGGATATAGGAAGGACATTAAAATTTTAGAAGAGGTGCACAAATAAGCAACTTAAAGGACACTTGACCCGAGGCAACGCTACCGAAGGTAAGCACAAAGGTATGTAAATACTGGATTCACATGTCTCTGTGAATTCTCCATTGTTCTCCTTGCTCCCCCAGATTCCTGTAATTGAAAAGTTTTAGCAAAAAGTCAAGTCAAATTTTCAGACAGGAAGAAGCAGGCTTGCTGCAGTCTTACCTCCTAACACACCAATTCCCTCCTCTCCCCCTTCCCATTATTTCACCTTAAAGAACAAGCGACACCCATGCTAACCTAGAAATAAAAAACACATAACAGATGTATTGTGCTATCCACGTAATGATTCCTGTGAATTTAATACAAGAAAAGCAGAACATCATATCCTCCCTGACTCTTGTTTCCCCCCCTCCCTTCTCTTGCTCCTCCTCCTCCCAGAGTCTTCAGACCCTCCCACTGAGGTGTATACTAACAACTGCACTGTCTAATTTTTATTTACACATCCAATCACTGAGTCACCTCAGCCTTGTAAACACAAGTAATCAGAGGGTGTTACTGATAAGCAGCTAGGCAGGGAAATAAATGGAAGAGGAGGCATATATTATAGATAAAAAGAACTCCCAGCATTCAACTCTTTGGCACTGTTTGGCACTAGGTACAGTGCTCCTAAAGTATGTGATAACTACAAACCATAACAGCAGAAAACGTTTTGCAAGTTTTGAATGCAGGATTAGCATCTTTATTACTTAATACACACAGACCAGTTGCTGTTGAAATTTGATTTTTATGGTGACAATGCCGCTTTAAAGAGGCGGGAATAGGAGAGTGATAGGTAAGAACCTTACAGAAAGCCTGCCTCTTCCTGTCTGAAGATTTGACTTGTGCCACAAGTCAACATTTTCAAGGAGTCATTACGGGGCCCAGAGGAGCATGGAGAGAATTCAGCAAGGCACAGAGGTATGTGGATCCAGAATGAACATAGCTTTGTGCTTACCTTAGGTACTGTTGCTTGGGTTAAGTATCCTTTAAGTCATTAAAGGGAAGGAAGAACTCGCTTACCAAGAAAGATTAGACACACTGGGCTATTTTAGCTTGTAATAAAAAAAGGTGACCAAATTAACATGTATAAATACATCTGCTATCAATATAAAGCCTTGACAAATTAGTTTTTTATCATTAGTGCTGTCCAAAGGACAATAAGACATTAGCTGTGCTTTGAAGAAATCTGATTAGTCAGGAGTTCTTCACTAGAATAGTGGCTAAGGGACACCAGAACTGGGAGGGATATGAAGGCTGTCTGCCAAATGTATTTTCTTATAAGCCCTACCAGTTGCCCAGTAGTTCTGTTAATGTCTTTGGCTACAGCAGTATCTAGACCACACACCTGAAACCAGCTTGCAACTGAATTCAGATCAGCAGGACAGCCAGGCAATGGGTATTATTTCAAAGGAAATAAACATAACAGCCTCCATATCCCTCTCAGTTCCGGTGTCCTTTAAGATGTGAAAAATCTTATTGCAGGAAGTAGTTATGGCAAATTCTTCTATTCAAAGCTAGCAAAGCATCCAAGTCCTTTTCGAAGGACATGCACAGCTATGTTTGCTACATGTGGGAAGATCCAGTCATACAAATATGTTCTGCCCTTGAGGCGTTTTTTTTTCCACTGGTTAGAGATGCAGTAAAGCTCAAGAATGTGATGGATGCATGTCTTTTTTTCAACTTGGATAACTATGTAACTATAAGTCAGCTGCACTTCTCTTTTATTCTGTCCAGAGTGATAAAGTAACAATTGTAGACCATCACTCAGCTACTGAGTCCTTTATAAAACACATGGAGAATGAATACCGGTGTCGAGGTGGATGTCCAGCTGACTGGGTTTGGATTGTTCCACCAATGTCTGGAAGTATCACCCCCGTATTTCATCAGGAAATGCTCAACTATCGTCTCTCGCCTTCCTTTGAATATCAGGTAAATTATATTTTCTATTAAAATATATTTTTCTCTTCAATTCTACAGTAATATTAGGAGAGGGCTTCATTACCTTTCTGTGTGAAATGAATCTTCTGTAGATAAAGATTGCTTTCATCACATGACCAGAACCAGTTGTGTTCAGGACATTAGTTTCAGGTAGACTGCAGGAGGTCTCTGAGAACACTGCAGCCTCTAGTAGTGACAGAGCGTGTCGTGCAGACGTGGTCAGTGTCTAAGCTTCTGGCAATGGGGTAGAGAAAAAGGACACAAGGCACGCCTGCCACTTTGGGTGCTGCTATTGGTGGCTATGTAATTAATGGCAACAGTATATAGCCATTATAGGAGCTCGGCTTAAATATAGCCAAGTGCTGGAGTAATTTGGGTGCCAAGCGGGAGAGAGGTAATAGTGCCAGATATTTGTGACACCAAAGCAGTTCTGGTGCGTGTGTCCCCAGAGCGCTGAGAGGCTGATGTGCAAGAGAGGGCAGAGTCTGTGGCAGGGTGGGGGTCTAATTTGTAGGTTACAAACAGTAAGGTAAGGCCTCTTGCACGCTACATGCGATTCTGTTGTTTGTTTTTGTTTTTTTTGGGGGGGGGGGACGGTTATTTGATTTTTGATTCCGATTAAAGAAAAAAAAATACTGCATGCTGCTATTGTATAAAAAAATTGGATGTAGTGTGCAAGAGGACTAAGGGCTCGTTCACACTTGAGCGTGAAACGCGCGATTCCCGCTCACCGCAAACCACTAGCGGTATTTTAAAACAGCTAGCTCATGTAACACTATGCCAATGGTTTTGCGGTTGGCGTTAACCACAAACGTGTTACCTGCAGCTGTTTGCCGGCGATTCAGGAGCGATTGAGATTAGCATGTATAGAACCGCTAATCGCGATTGCTCCTCCCAAAACGCTACTTCATCCAGTGAATTGTTTGGCATTTAACACGGAAATATCACTCCCACAAAGCGCTACCGGTAATCGCTAGCATTTTGCGATTCTAGGTGTGAACAAGACCCTAAGGGGTTTTTCAAGACATAAACATTTTTAGTGTCCTGTTTTTCAAGTTGGGACCACCACACACTGCAGCTAGTTTTTGATCAATACAGATGCAGAATCACCTCTACTATATTTACACCGCATGGCGTGACAATATTTTAATAATGGGGTAGAATCACAAATCTATGAATTGGACAAAAATACTGGTTCACTTGCACTTTAAGCAAAGGTCATATTGAGCCTCCTACATAAATGCCAAATCTTCTGACCCAGACTCTTTCAGACGTAGGCAAATAAATGAGGTGTCATATGACACTTCATTCATGTCAACATCACTGCACATCTCCTAACAGAAGCCCCTGGCACTCATTTCATTAATACTGGGTGACATTTCATTAATGTGCCAGGGATGTGAAGTCTTGCCTGCTTCCATCCACTCCACAGGCTCCTGAATGAAAAGGAATTAGACTTTCTTAAAGAGAATCTGTCATTTATCAAATGGAGAAAGGAAACATCTGCAAGGACACCCTGTGCTCAATCAGGCCACCTTTATTTGATAAACAGCCAGGACATCTGATTATGCATTTCACACCCATGTGGGGATGCATGTTTGGATTTGGACCTATTGGTTTGAGTGCCAGCACTACATTTCAGATGTATAGTTTGGGGATCTGGAGTAGTGTTGGGCGAACAGTGTTCGCCACTGTTCGGGTTCTGCAGAACATCACCCTGTTCGGGTGATGTTCGAGTTCGGCCGAACACCTGACGGTGCTCGGCCAAACCGTTCGGCCACATGGCCGAACTAAGAGCGCATGGCCAAACGTTCCCCGAACGTTCGGCTAGCGCTGTGATTGGCCGAACGGGTCACGTGGTTCGGGCCCGAACGCGCTCTGATTGGCCGAACGGTCACGTGGTTCGGGTAAATAAATACCCGAACCACGTCATATCTCCACCATTTGTCTGTGGGTTTAGCTTTGGGTAGGCAGGCAGGGTAGTTCGCTCTCCAGCCACGCTAGCCAGGGTCCCCCCCAGTCATTGTGTGTCGCTGCTGGGAACAGTAGTACACCGCTCGCTCAGCCACACTATATATAGCATTGTTTACTGCCACTGTGTACCTCGCTCAGCCACGCTATATATATAGCATTGTGTTTTCTGACACTCTGTGTACACGGCTTAGCCTGACTAATATAGCATTGTGTGTACTGCCACTGTGCACCTCGCTCAGCCACGCTATATATAGCATTGTGTGTACTGCCACTGTGCACCTCGCTCAGCCACGCTATATATAGCATTGTGTGTACTGCCACTGTGCACCTCGCTCAGCCACGCTATATATATATAGCATTGTGTTTTCTGACACTCTGTGTACACGGCTTAGCCTGACTAATATAGCATTGTGTGTACTGCCACTGTGCACCTCGCTCAGCCACGCTATATATAGCATTGTGTGTACTGCCACTGTGCACCTCGCTCAGCCACGCTATATATAGCATTGTGTGTACTGCCACTGTGCACCTCGCTCAGCCACGCTATATATAGCATTGTGTGTACTGCCACTGTGCACCTCGCTCAGCCACGCTATATATATAGCATTGTGTTTTCTGACACTCTGTGTACACGGCTTAGCCTGACTAATATAGCATTGTGTGTACTGCCACTGTGCACCTCGCTCAGCCACGCTATATATAGCATTGTGTGTACTGCCACTGTGCACCTCGCTCAGCCACGCTATATATAGCATTGTGTGTACTGCCACTGTGCACCTCGCTCAGCCACGCTATATATAGCATTGTGTGTACTGCCACTGTGCACCTCGCTCAGCCACGCTATATATAGCATTGTGTGTACTGCCACTGTGCACCTCGCTCAGCCACGCTATATATAGCATTGTGTGTACTGCCACTGTGCACCTCGCTCAGCCACGCTATATATATAGCATTGTGTTTTCTGACACTCTGTGTACACGGCTTAGCCTGACTAATATAGCATTGTGTGTACTGCCACTGTGCACCTCGCTCAGCCACGCTATATATAGCATTGTGTTTTCTGACACTCTGTGTACACGGCTTAGCCTGGCTCTATAGCATTGTGTGTACTGCCACTGTGCACCTCGCTCAGCCACGCTATATATAGCATTGTGTTTACTGCCACTCTGTGTACACCGCTCAGCCAGACTATATACCGTTGTTTACTGACACTCTGTGTACACCGCTCAGCCAGACTATATACCATTGTTTACTGACACTCTGTGTACACGGCTTAGCCTGACTAATATAGCATTGTGTGTACTGCCACTGTGCACCTCGCTCAGCCACGCTATATATAGCATTGTGTTTTCTGACACTCTGTGTACACGGCTTAGCCAGACTATATAGCATTGTGTGTACTGCCACTCTGTGTACACCGCTCAGCCAGACTATATAGCATTGTGTTTACTTCCACTCTGTGTCTGCTGGGCCTGGGAACAGTAGTACACCGCTCACCCGCCACTGTATAGCATTGTGCTCTGTGTCGCTGCTGGGAATAGTGGTACTGTATAGCATTTCTGTACTGCCACTGTACTGCTGCCAGTCAGCGTGTACTGTAAGGATAAGTGAAATGAGGAAGAAATCCGGTGAAAGAGGAAGGGGCAAGGGAAGAGGTGTTTCCCCTGACGGTTCACGTACAGGCCACAGGGGAGCACCCAAGAAAACCCACTCAATACCGCCCATGTTGTCCAGGACAACAACCCTCACAAATCCAAAAGAACAGGACCAGATAATTACTTGGATGACCTCTCAAGCGTCCAGCAGTGGGTTAAGCAGCACCAGCACATCACACACGAGGTCCGAGTCCTCAGCCAGTTACAAGGAGCCAGTGGGCACAAAGCTGACACAACCGGCAGCGACACCACGCACACAACTGCCAGATAACCAGTCCTATGAATTACCTCAGGACACAATGGGGTATTCGCAGGAGCTATTCCCAGCCCAACAAACTTCCACCTATGAAAGGTCAATGGAGGAACAGCCAGAAATGTTGTGCCCGGATTCACAACCATTAACTGTGGGAAATGCACCGCGCACTGAAATACAAGGCGAGTCCGAGGAGGACTCGGAAACCCAAATCCCAGAGCAAGTTGGGCAGGAGGGGTTGCAATTGCAGGAGGTCGGCCGACAAGGTCTGGAAGACGACGTTGGAGTGAGCTGCGCAGAGGTTGTTCTGGGGAGCTCTACTCCACGGCGGCGGCCCCCCACAATGACATATGACGAGTTTGAGGAGATGGAAGAGGAGGGTATGGACAATGTGGACAGAGACCCAGATTTTATTTGTGAACGAGAACATCGCCGTCGTAGCAGCAGCACAGATGAGTCTGTTGAAGAACCCACTGCTGCACGAGTTCGCCTTGTGCCACAAGGTAGGCGGCGCGCAATTTCAGGCACCACAAGCGTGGAAGTTAGAGTGAGAGGCAAAAGAGGAGGAAACAGAAATCGCCAGCAAGGAGGCAGGTGCTCCAAAGTCTGGGCTTTCTTTGAAGACTGCACTGAGGATGTTACCATGGCGATTTGCAAGGTGTGCAAGACTCGCCTGAGCAGGGGGAAAAGTATTAACAACCTCTCCACCACCAGCATGAGCCGCCACATGCTATCCAAACATCCCACTCTGTGGGCAAACGCGGCAGGACAGGGTACCAGCAACACTGCCTCCCTTGGGTTCACCAGACTCACCCCCAGACCCGCCTCAGCAGCAGCAGTAGCCCAGCCATTGCGTGGTTCACAACATTCACAAACATCAGACGACGCTGACACTGTCACTTTCCGGAGTAGTGCTCTTGAGGTCTCCCAGTGTTCATCAAACACAACAACCAACAGCCCTTCCGTGTGCAGCGCTACGGTTCAGTTGTCTGTGTCGGAGATGTTTGAGCGCAAGAGGAAATTGCCAGCAAATGACCCCCGGGCCGTGGCAGTAACAGCCAGCATAGCCAAGCTTCTGGCCTGCGAAATGCTGCCATATCGAGTGGTGGAGACAAACAGCTTCAAGGGCATGATGTCAGTGGCCATCCCACGTTACGTGGTTCCCAGCCGCTACCACTTTGCGCGCTCTGCAGTGCCTGAGTTGCATGAGCACGTGGTCAGCAAAATAACCCGAAGCTTGAAGAATGCCGTTGCCTGCAAGGTTCACCTCACCACTGACACTTGGACGAGTGCGTTCGGCCAGGGTCGATACATCTCCCTTACCGCACACTGGGTGAACCTTGTGGAGCTTGGCAGCGATTCCTCACCTGCTACGGCGCGGGTGTTGCCCACGCCGCAAACAGCTGCACCGCCGTCCCTCCCACTGGATAACAACAGCAGCACCTACCTCTCTGACTCCTTCTCCTCCAACGCATCTCAAAGCTGTACCTCATCCGGAAACGCTAACCCAGCAGCAGTAGGATCGTGGAAGCAGTGCAGCACAGCTGTTGGCATGCGTCAGCAAGCGTTGCTGAAGCTGATCTGCCTTGGGGATAAGCAGCACACAGGGGAGGAAATTTGGAAGGGAATAAAGGAACAGACGGATTTGTGGCTGGCACCGCTGGACTTGAAACCGGGCATGGTTGTGTGTGATAATGGGAGTAATCTCATTCGCGCTTTAAGGTTGGCTAAGCTGACACACATCCCTTGCCTGGCGCACGTGATGAACCTAGTAGTTCAGCGGTTCCTGAGGACATACCCAGGCGTGGCCGATCTTCTGTTGAAGGTGCGTCGAGTGGCCAAACATTGTAGAAATTCCAGTACTGCTTCGGGGGCACTCGCCAAGATGCAGGAGCGCTTCAATCTCCCCCACCATCGCTTGCTGTGTGATGTCCCTACGCGCTGGAATTCTACGCTGCACATGCTAGCACGCTTTTGTGAGCAGAAGAGTGCAGTGGTCCAGTACATGACGGCGCAGTACCGAGGTGCATCCGGACAGCTGCCAAGCTTCTGTGGATCCGATTGGGCCAACATGTTGGACCTCTGCCAAGTCCTCCAAAATTTTGAGCAATCCACGTTGCTTGTGAGCAGTGACAACTCTTTAGTCAGCATTACCATACCACTGCTGTGTTTACTGAAGAGGTCAATGTTGAAAATCAAGGAAACAGCTGTCATGATGCAACTGGGGGAATCTGAAGGAGAAAACGATCAGCGTGATGGTACCAACATCAGGCCATCCGCCTCAGGGAACGCTGGCCCCAGCAGCTATGACGAAGAAGAGGAGGAGGAACAGCTGGAGTTGGAGCAGGAATTTCATGCCACCACTGACGAGGGCCAGAGCGGTGCACGTTGGACTTCCACAATTCAACGCGAATGGTCAGCAGAAGCAGACCAGGAGGAAGGTGACGACTATGATGCATCACAACAACTATCACAACGCTCACAAGAGGATGATGAGGATTCTGGTAGGACTCTGGCACACATGGCTCAATTCATGCTAGACTGCATTGAACGTGACCCACGCATTGTGCGCATTCTGGACAACACCAATTACTGGGTTTATACCCTTCTGGATCCACGGTACAAACACAATGTTCCAAAACTGCTTGAAGAAAGAGTCAGACAGGTCAAAATGGAAGAATACCAGCAGGCCCTTGTGGAGACTTTAGAGAGGAGATTGACATCCTCCCCCTCCTCTAGCCAGTTGTACGCAGACAGACTGACTTCCGCAAACCCAGGACGACCAGGAGGGCAGCAAACAACGCAAGCCGCAGCTAGTGCCCAAAAGGGAACGGTATCGGCAGTGTCCTTGGAGTGGGAAAATTTTCTGACACCCATGCAGCAGCAGCCCACTGAACAGCAAGCGTGCAGATCCACCTCCAACACCGATCGCCTGGAGAAGATGGTCAAGGACTACATGTCAGATGACGTAGCTGTGTCGAACAATCCATCTGCACCCTTCAACTATTGGGTATCGAAGCTAGACACCTGGCACGAACTGGCAATGTACGCAATAGAGGTGCTGGCTTGCCCGGCAGCCAGCGTTATGTCGGAACGTTGTTTCAGTGCTGCCGGAGGCATCGTCACAGATCGGCGTATCCGCCTCTCCACAGAAAATGCAGACAGTCTGACTCAAATTAAAATGAATCAATCCTGGATTGGAAATGACTACGCAACACTCCAGGACCCCAACCAAGTAACATGACCAATGAACATCTGGATGGTGTAGCATTTCCGGTCCCTGTTTATTGAACCTCTCATCTGTATTACATTTATGACTGCATGGCGGCAAAAAGCATTGCTGCTATATCCGCACGCTTTTTGTCCTCATGCAAGGCCTAGGTTGTTGTGTCTCAAAAACCGTGGCCTTCTCCTCCTGCGCCTGCTCCTGTTCCATCACGTCTGCTGCTGCTGGGTTAGCGTTGCCGCGTGGTCCCTGTTTATTGAACCACTTATCTTTATTACATTTATGACTGCATGGCGGTACAAAGCATGCTATCCGCACGCTTCTTGCCCTCATGCAAGGCCTGGGTTGTTGTGTCTCACAAAGCGTGGCCTTCTCCTCCTGCGCCTGCTCCTGTTCCATCACGTCTGCAGCTGCTGGGTTAGCGTTGCCGCGTGGTCCCTGTTTATTGAACCACTTATCTTTATTACATTTATGACTGCATGGCGGTACAAAGCATGCTATCCGCACGCTTCTTGCCCTCATGCAAGGCCTGGGTTGTTGTCTCACAAAGCGTGGCCTTCTCCTCCTGCGCCTCCTCCTGTTCCATCACGTGTGCTGCTGCTGGGTTAGCGTTACCGGTCCCTTTTCCTGGAACCTCTTATATGTATTACATTTATGACTGCATGCCGACAAAAAACATGTTACCTGTGCAAAGAAAACAGACATTTCCCGCATTTAAAAGACAGTTTTCCCTTTGAAACTTTAAAATCGATTTTCTCAAAAACTATAAGCTCTTTTTGCTAATTTTTTTTTCCTCTTGTACCCACTCCCAAGGTGCACATACCCTGTAAATTTGGGGTATGTAGCATGTAAGGAGGCTTTATAAACCACAAAAGTTCGGGTCCCCATTGACTTCCATTATGTTCGGAGTTCGGGTCGAACACCCGAACATCGCGGCCATGTTCGGCCTGTTCGGCCCGAACCCGAACATCTAGATGTTCGCCCAACACTAATCTGGAGCTGCAAGGCAACACTTGCCACCATGCTACCCACAATTGTATTAATATTATTTAGTATTTATATAGTGCCAACTTCTTCTGCAGCACTGTACTTGGTATATAGTCTCTCTCTGTCCCTCAGAGGGGCTCACAAGCTCATCTCTCCTATCATCCTATGTCCATCGTAGTAGGGGGCCAATTTAGGGGGAAGCCAATGACATTGTCTATTTTTGGGATGTGAAAGGAAACCCATGAAGACATGAGGAGAACATACAAACTCTTTGCAGATAGTGCACTGGCTGGGATTCAAACCCAAGTGTACATTGCACTTCTGAATGTTACTTAAAGCTAATGAGTACATGTGACCATGAAGGCTGTGAGGGGAGAACACAAAAAATTCAGCATAGTGGAAGGATTATATTTTGTCCTGACTTGCCTGGCCTGTGTACTTTTAATAAACAGTGTGATAATACCTTTGGAACTATCCAAAAGCAACATCACTAATGCCAGTATAATATTTATCTTTGCACTCAGCCTGATCCTTGGAACACTCATATATGGAAAGGGGCAAACGGGACTCCGACCAAGAAAAGAGCCATCGGGTTCAAGAAATTGGCCAAGTAAGTACTGTCATTCACCTATTGTATTTAAGGAGTACTATTGCTGCTGCTTCTTAACTGTTCCTCTGCATTCTGCCTGCAGGGCAGTTAAATTTTCAGCAAAATTAATGGGACAAGCAATGGCTAAACGAGTGAAAGCGACAATCCTTTATGCGACAGAGACAGGAAAGTCTGAAGTCTATGCAAAAACATTATGTGAAATCTTCAAGCATGCCTTTGATGCAAAGGTAAGACATTGTTTAAAAGCCTTCAGTCTCCAGGGATGTTCTAAACATCTGCGAACAAATCCAAACAATGTGAAAGGAGATCAAAGATGTAAAGCGTTATGCTAAAATACCTTCATATATACAGGACTAATCCTGTACATGGAGTACGTGAATTAAATACAAGTCTGGATTATGATAATGTTCT
The DNA here is from genome assembly GCF_040937935.1 of Hyperolius riggenbachi. Lineage (NCBI taxonomy): Eukaryota > Metazoa > Chordata > Amphibia > Anura > Hyperoliidae > Hyperolius > Hyperolius riggenbachi. The sequence goes on along the minus strand of NC_090646.1, from coordinate 526,771,995 downwards.
GCACTTCATTTATTTTGTTGTTGTATAGAATCATAAACTTGCTGTGCACAATAATATATTCTACTAATGCTCAAACCCTTGCCTCCTAAATCCTGCTCCTGAGTTAGCCTACTTTGCCTTTTCACACTAGTTAGCTGTAAGTTTGCTACGGGTTATGACCTAGTTATTATCCTGCATTTCTAAATGAGGACAAACTTGGGTCAAACTGGAGGCAAACCTATAATCTGACATCACACTGAAATCAATGGCCCATAAACAGTGGCACTTATACTGCTTATAATTGCACCTACTGAATATTCGATTTCAGCATTAACTTAATTTTCCATGGGATTACTTGAAATTGCAAGCATTACTTTGACTCTTTCCACTTAGAAGGCTGAACCAAAAAGTGGCTGATTAAACCAATCATAAAACCTAATCATAACGCAAGCAATTAAAGCCGTGGATGACATACATAAACGTTGTCTCCTCTTTCCACTGACCTACAGTTCCATCCAAACAAGGATGGGAATTCTACAAGGGTAAAATGTATGAAATGTATGTCTAGTATTCTTTAGTTAGTTAGAGAAAAATACGTTTTTTTGCATATGCACAATAAATGTGGTGGTTTTAATTGAAAATGTATTTATGACATATTAACATTTTATCTTAGGGCTGGTTCACACGGACGCGTGGCGGCGTCAACTGCCAAGCATTCGGGACTCGTCGGCTAAAAGCTCCCGTTTAGCATCGCACAGTTACCGGCGATTACCGTTGTTTGCGCAAACGCGGCGCTTCGATCCCGATTTAACGCGTCGTTTCAGCCGGCCCTAGAAGCCGCATGCAGCTTCTAGGGTCACTTAGCAGTCACTTCATGTCCCCTTGCGTGGATGAGAAATGCAGATCGTGACAGGAAGCCGGTGATCGCCGTACCCCCGCCCCTGAACGAGACGTCACTGGATGACCCAGCTTCCAGCCGCCCAGACGCGGCCTGCCGTCCGTGTGAACCAGCCCTTAAAGAGGCACTGTAATGCCATATAGTAGAATGCAATGAATTACTCAAGATACCCTACCCAGTTTTACAATAATTTTCCTGGTTTCAGTACCAGAAATACATCCTATATATATTACTGTATATATAGCCTTAAACTCCCAGTGATTCTTAGCCTAGGCTGATTAGCTATGTGGACCTCCACTCACCTACGAATACGTATGTCCCTTCCAGTGCTCCACTTGCTATTCTGCAATTTGGGGGGCCCCGCCGTGGGTCTCCATGATGCCCACCACAGACCCCCTGATAGCTGACTGACACCACTGGACCCCCCTTGACTAGGGGCCCCATAGCCATCTTGCTGCTATGGTGATCCCTACGCCACTGTTTACCTCTGTTCCCTATTAGACAAGCCTAGAAAACCTGCTGCTCCATCAGCAGCATATCTTAGTGTGCTAGTACCAAAGCTGCCACACGAAATTCTCTAAAGATTAGCCTGAGTTCCTTTATATAATGCAAACAATAGTTTGTAGTCCAGCAGTGAGTTGATGTTTATCTGAAGTGTTTGCAGCTCCAGTGCATGGACTTCTCATCATGTGTCAGGCTGGGAGGGCATCAGTAGGCGTATATTTAACAATACTGCTTGTTAATTTTGGTGCCAGCTGTAATATTACTTATATTGTAGTATCAGCTTCTGTCATCTATACCTTTATACTTATCAGTCTCCCCCCTATGCCTACCACTACCTCCCCCCCTCACCTGCGCCTAACAGTAAATCCCCCTACCTATGCCTAAGACGACATACCACAAACTAACCTTCCTCATTTCTATTGCTAAATATGCTCATTAATGATACAATTTTTACTAAATGCGATCTTACGTTAAGATTGGAATGAGCGTAAGTAATCTGAAGGTAATTATCGAATATTCTCATTTACTGAACGTTTCGTTCTTCAAATTTAATCACATTTTCCAACTTTTGGATTGATTTGATCCTATAAAGCAATCGACCAAAGAATTATTCTCTATCGATTGCCTTCATAAACCGTGAATTGTCTATACAATTTGATCATAAAATCACTTTGAAAAATCTCATAGAGGCGCCAAAAGGATAAAAGGGACTAAATGAGCTTAAAAACCAATTTGGTAATAGAGAAGGCAGTGGTGGACTTGCCTCCTCCAAGCAGAACACACGACTGTAGATTTTCAGTCAAAAATCGTTTATTGGTTACTCCAAAATAAAGTGCAACGCGTTTTGCAGGTTGAACCTGCTTCCTCAGGCAACACAGATAGGAGTAAAAAAGCATCTGCTAGTAACCTCAAAGCTGAGCGCCTCTGTGATTAATGGTGGAGTTTCACCACCGGCTTCCTGATAATAGGTTGCAACCTAAATGGGCACATTAGTGTCATCTTATACCCGGGTTTTGTTAATACAATGTCATTATTATATATGATGTCTGGTGTGTATGATCTGAGCATGAATGAGGGAGCGTAGAGCTTGCTCTAGGGGCTGTTGGGGTAGTGGGCAGCGGGGGTGATAGTCAGGTCTTGAGGCCAAGCTTTTAATATTCACTTTTTGATACACTAAAGAATTATACGATTTTTTTTTCATAAATATTTGTATGTTTTTTTTTTATTGGTGTGTACCATTCACTGTTCTTTTATCACTTCCTAATTGTTTTTTTTTTTCTTATTTCTTTCTTACACTATATACCTAATATGCTCATATTTAATTTAGAATGGAATATCTGGATTTCTAATCCCCCATAAGGGGAGAAGTGAAATCCCAAATTGATACTTTAAAACAAACACACATAGGTAATCACATTTATAGAGTGAAAAGAGGCTTCCAGTTGCTTTGCCAACTCCCTGGAGATTCAGTCTGACGCTGTGCGCCACAACTGGTAAGACGCCACACTTACTGCCCCAGTTATACATATCACCAGGGCTGGAAGTAAATATGTAGAAATCCTCTGAACAATTTACACCAATGATGATGCCAAAACCTTTTTTGGAGCATGAGAGAAAATTAGACATGAGATCCATTTTTGTCAGTCTGCTCCCTCATTTCTTGTCTGTATGCCTAAGCATTACTCATGTAACTGGCACTGAAACTGCACGTATCTGAGGATGAATCTGACTATTTCAGATGTCTTTTACCTGTGTTTGGATAAATCGTACAGTAGATTTCTTGTAATTGTTTGTGTTGCTAATGGATCAGCGACAGTAGTTGGCTGTTTGGTTACCCTAACTGATTTTTTTTTTGATTTTTTTTTTTCAGTAATGGTCAATGCGATGCTAATACTGTAATTCTAAGATGATGCACATTTTTTGCTAGCATCTCATTGACCATCCCCAATATGTTATTTAACCTCTTCAGGACCATAGGCTTACACCCCCCCTTGTGACCAGGGTATTTTCTTCAATTTAAAGGGATACTGTAGGGGGGTCGGGGGAAAATGAGTTGAAGTTACCCGGGGCTTCTAATGGTCCCCCGCAGGCATCCTGTGCCCACGCAGCCACTCACTGATGCTCCGGCCCCGCCTCCAGCTCACTTCTGGAATTTCACACTTTAAAGTCTGAAAACCACTGCGCCTGCATTGCCGTGTCCTCGCTTCCCCTGATGGGACTGTGCAGTATGCTCCTGGTGCCATCAGCGGAAGTGCGGGCACAGCAACGCAGGCGCAGTGGTTTTCAGACTTTAAAGTCTGAAATTCTAGAAGTGAGCCGGAGGTGGGGCCAGAGCATTGGGGAGTGGCTGCGCGGGCACAGGATGTCTGTGGGGGACCATTAGAAGCCTCGGGTAACTTCAACTCATTTTCCTCTGACCCCCCTACAGTGTCCCTTTAAGCCACTGCAGCTTTAAGGGCTCGCTGCAGGGCAGTACAACTGGGCACACAAGTGCTTTCTCCCCCTCCCTCCTTTTCTGCTCACCACTCACTACTGCTGAACCGCCCGCTGCCCGGCCTCCCTCAACGCGTCACTCTCCGGACTCCTCCTCCTCAGTCACTCACTTCACAGTGCCGCCCACTGCCAGCCACCCACTACCATCGGACCGGTACTTCCTGAAACTTTTGTATGGGGAAGCGGGCAGAGGGGGGAGCACTAGCGGAGGGGGTGGGGGAATTTCCGACCCCCCCCCCCCCCCCCCCCGCGATCGGGGCATGTTCCCCCCCTTATGCCTGCGACCCCATATGGGGGCAGTATTCGGCCGAACAGGGCCCTGTTCGGCCCTGTTCGGCGGCCAATTAGTAGTTCGGGGCGAACCCTAACTCGAACATCACCCAAACAGGGTGATGTTCTGCAGAACCCGAACAGTGGCGAACACTGTTCGCCCAACACTACTCACCAACAGAGCTTTCTGTTGGTGAGCTCTGATCGCTCTCAGGATGTTTATTTATATTTTTATTTTTTTTTGTTTTGTTATAAATTTACCTTTTTTTATTTTTTTTTATTATAAGCTCTCCCGCCCCCCCCACCAGCCAATTGCGGCGATCGGCTGTCATAGGCATCAGCTCCTGATCGCTCCTGTTGCTCTGTAGGGGACAGCCGAATGACATGGCTGTCCCCAGTACAGCGCTGCCTTAGATCGGCGCGATGTACATTGTAAATAGACTGCAGTTTCGCCGTCTAACAGTCTCCCAGCGCCGATCACCGCTGGGAGACTGATGACGGAGCCGAGCTCCGTCATTCAAGCGGAGACGTGCGCGCATCGGCGTGCGCGATCTCCTGCAAAACACACCTCCAGGACTGGGGGAGCCACCGCATTCACACCCATCAGTTTGACACGGTCGTTAGGCAGTTAAAGCTAAAGTTAAGCCAGGAAAAAAAATAAAACGGATACTTGCCTAGGGAGAGGGAAGGCTCTGGGTCGTGTGAAGTCTTTCCGCTCCTCTCATGGTCCCCGCGTTCCAGCGATGTCACCCTGGTTTGAATCTTCTGTGGAGGGAAGCTTTTGGGAGCCAGAGTTCTCCCGAAGACGGGCCACTCTCTACTGCACAGGAGTAAGCACACCAGAGCACACGATTGCACATGCGCAGTATGGAGCCGCCCATCTTCGGGAGTACTCAGGCTCTGGAAGACTTTCAAAGCCTATGGCAGTGGCAGAGGAGCAGTACCGATCGGTTGGATACTGCTTACCGGGTGACAGCGCTGGAACGCGGGGACCAGAAGAGGAGCTGGAACACTTAATAGGACCCAGAGCCACCCTTCTCCACGGTTGAGCATCTGTTCCTTTTTACTTATTTTTTTTCTTCCTGGCTTAACATTCACTTTAACCACCCTGGCGTTCTGATTAAATCGCCAGGGTGGCTGCGGGAGGGTTTTTTTTAAATAAAAAAAAAACTATTTCATGCAGCCAACTGAAAGTTGGCTGCATGAAAGCCCACTAGAGGGCGCTCCGGAGGCGATCTTCCGATCGCCTCCGGCGCCCAGAATAAACAAGGAAGGCCGCAATGAGCGGCCTTCCTTGTTTTGCTTATATCGTCGCCATAGCGACGAGCGGAGTGACGTCATCGACGTCAGCCGACGTCGTGACGTCAGCCGCCTCCGATCCAGCCCTTAGCGCTGGCCGGAACTTTTTGTTCCGGCTACGCTGGGCTCAGGCGGCTGGGGGGACCCTCTTTCGCCGCTGCTCGCGGCGAATCGCCGCAGAGCGGCGGCGATCAGGCAGCACACGCGGCTGGCAAAGTGCCGGCTGCGTGTGCTGCTTTTTATTTCATTAAAATCGGCCCAGCAGGGCCTGAGCGGCAGCCGCTGGCGGTGTTGGACGAGCTGAGCTCGTCCAGACCGCTCAGCTGGTTAAAGGAATTATATTGTTACGCTTGGAGGTGTATTCTCCACGGTCAGCTCGTGATGCATAAGCTGACGTGAAGGAGGTACACACACCAGCACAAGGAATCAGGATATCCCCAGTTTAGTGGAGGGGAGGACTGACTCCAACAGGAGATTGTGGCGCACAGAGCCGGTGCAGATCTGACAGCCACAAACAATGCTTTCGCTATAACGTCTCAGCGCAAAGTAGCGCTGAGCGCACAAACCAGAACTGAGGAGATCAGGACAGGTAAACAGAATGAACGCTTGCTAAACTAGCCACTACTTAGTGACAGCAAGCGTCCACAATAACACAGACTGGAATGAGGTAGCCAATGCGTTTGCAGCAATGGCGTGCCTCACAAAGACAGGACAGGATAGTCAGAAAATAGCAGGATCAAGATAGATGAACGTAACACAGATAAATATACAATAAGTATGATTTCCTAGCGTATTACAATTACAGCTATCAATGAAACTATTTGTAACGTCTGACTAACATATGTATATATCGGCAATGAACCGATATATGACATAAGCAGGAACTCTGACTAAGACTAGAGTAATACAGGGAACAGGACTCAGAAGGATTCGCTATCTCTTCGCAGAGATGAACGCAATCCACAAACAGGACCAGGAACAGGATAACTAGCTCAGCGTGCAGGAACGCTGACTAACGGAATACAGGATATAAACAGTTCGTGTACGTATATATCAGCGACACTGATGTATCAACGTAACACGAATACAAGGAAAATAATAAACGTGCAAGTATGCGTATATATTGGCGATGAACCAATATATGACACAAGACAAGCAAAGTAACAACTTCTAGAAACAAGAGCAGAACTAGGAGGACTCGCTGACCCCTTCGCAGGAGTCAGCGCAGTCCACACGGACTAGGAACGAGGTGGGGCACGGGCAGAGTAACAGACAGGATCTGAGACTATGGTAGCCCATGAGACATTGCAGGAAGCAGTTCTTTATACTGAGGTCATCCAATGGGAGCAGACCTGCAGATTCCCACACAAGTGAATGGTAATTAATCACAGGCTGATAGCAGGAAAAGGCAGACAATGATATGCAGCCTGCAGGAAAGGGACTGCCCCTCCACTGCAGCAGACAATGTTTGTTTACACAAGAGCATGTTAAACTGTCATTAATTTCAGAGTGACTGCAGATGGAATCAGCAACTAGTTTAAGTGCAAACCAAACTATGCAAGAAAATGCATGTAATGACATCAGAACTGCTTGGGTTACAATACCACTGCAGCCAGCAGTAAACGCTGCAGACATGATCATAACATATATATTGAGTCAATGCATGTGAATCCACAGTTGTGTCCTGACACAGCAGAGGTTAAAGGACCACTTTAAAGAAAAACTGCAAAATACATACATATACAATATTTATTTGCAAGGTCACTGTTGCTTACAGTAGGTAGTTACAATCTGACAGGTTTTAAACTAATTTTAAACTAATCCATCTCCTCATATGGTATTCTCAAGATTTTCTTTTATTTTCAAAAGCACTTGGTGGCAGTTTCTAAATCCACCTGCTGGGTGGTATCTTTGTATAGATCCATTACAGGGAGTGCTTTTGTAAAGAATAATAAAAATGCTGAACCCCTCCCTCCCTTGAGGAAATGGACTAGTCCAAAACCTGTCAGATCTGTCAGATTTTTACTGCTTACTGTAAGTGACAGCAACATTGGGGGAAAAAGTAATTTACTCAGGGAGAAAACTACCGTATGTATGTCTTAACATGTTTTTATGTGTTACAATTCTTTGCTATAGTGGTCCTTAAAGGGACACTTAAGTAAAAAAAAAATTAGTTTTACTCACCTGGGGCTTCCAATAGCCCCCTGCAGCTGTCCGGTGCCCTCGCCGTCTCCCTCCGATCCTCCTGGCCCCGCCGCCAGCCACTTCCTGTTTCGGTGACAGGAGCTGACAGGCTGGGGACGCGAGTGATTCTTCGCGTTCCTGGCCACAATAGCGCCATCTATGCTGCTATAGCATATATCATATACCATATACCAGCATAGAGGGTGCTAATGTGGCCAGGAACGCGAAGAATCACTCGCGTCCCCAGCCTGTCAGCTCCTGTCACCGAAACAGGAAGTGGCTGCCGGCGGGGCCAGGAGGATCGGAGGGAGACGGCGAGGGCACCGGACAGCTGCAGGGGGCTATTGAAAGCCCTAGGTGAGTAAAACTCATTTTTTTTGTTTGACTTAAGTGTCCCTTTAAATGAAAGCACAGTTGTGTTTATTAGTTAATTTCTCCTTACCCCTGTACAGCCACTTCAAACGTTCCATAAAATTTGAGTATAGCAATAATATGCTGCAGCCTAGTCTTGGCCAACTGCATCTGTCTCCCATGTGATCACTCTCTCCTATTCTGATGACTCATGCGGTCAGCTCCTTAGATAACACAGCATAAGTCACCAAACGTGGGTGAGGTGGGGGTGATCATGTGGAAAAAGCAGAGATGTTTCATAGCAATGTTCATTAGCAAAAAACATCTGGACCTTCTGTTTTAGAACTGGATTAATATGCATGGATCTGCTAATGGGTCACCACGCTCATGGTATCTGTCTAAGGAAATTACATTTCATTGCAGGTGACATCAATGGATGAGTATGATGTTGTACATCTAGAGCATGAAACTCTTGTGTTAGTGGTCAGCAGCACCTTTGGAAATGGAGACCCACCAGAAAATGGAGAAGTATGAATAAGATACACAATGAACCATGATATGTCTATTACCGATCTAGCTATCTGTCTGTCTGTCTCTTTACCCATTGCTAGCTGCACATGTGGCAACCTTAAAAGGCAATTTTTGAGCAGTCTGCCAACCAGTACGTAGTAAGAAGGGACTCCTAAAGGATTTATTTAAAATAAATTTCATCTGTTTTCAGTCTGTTAGAGGGTCATGCTCGATAGAAATTGCATGCGATTTGTGATTCTCAGAAAATTTGAATGCCCCACATGTAATCTATTTTAAATTTGGCATTGAATTCTTAGTGCATTAGTATGCGACTTACAATTCTTCTGAATTTTAAAATTGGATGGCACCTCTACTTTTTGTGTGTGTGATGTGCAATTCATGTTTCAATGCAAGTCAATGGAAACACAAAAAAAATTCTCCACGTAAAGTTAGTTAGATACAGTTTAATTTATATCCAAGAAAAAAAATAGTAAAATGAAACCAGTTAATGAAAAACGCACGCAAAAGTTCCACCGAAGAAGGCAGAAAAAAGTCACATGCAGATTTGTGCATGTGGGAAATTGCATAAGGGAAAACTTAGGACAAGTGTGACAAGCCCCTTATTGGACAGGTTAATAATCTGTGAAGTATGAAGCTGAAAGAGATTGAAAAAAATCCTCACCTTAACTACAGGTAGTCCCTGAGATACTAACACTTGACTTAAAAACGACCCGCCAATACAAAACATTTCCGCAATGAGGGAAGTTTTAAGGAGCAGCTTCAAACTTCCCTTTGTCCCAGTGCATGTCCTCCAGCCTAATAAATATTGTAGAGCAAGGCACAGCAGAAGCAGTGTTGCTCTCACCTCCCAGTAAGTGCAACACTTTACGTCCTCCACTCACTGCTTCCTGCTTGCTCTAGTAGCATCTTTCTGTATGCAGAAGATTACGACACTGGAGGGAGCCGCGAGTGGAGTGGATAGACACACAGTGCTGAGAAAGAGGAACAGGGACTCTAAAGGTGGCACGGGGATACAAGGTGGCACAGGGGGATGGAAGTTGCACAGAGGGTCACAGTAGAGACACGGAGGATGAGGTGGCACAGACGGACACTGAAGGCACAGGGAGGCAGAGTGGAAGCACAGAGGGACACTGGAGGCAAAGGGAGGCATAGGGGATTGATGTGGAAGAGTGTGCCAACTTACAGATTAAGACTAGACACCTATACTCCCTATCTTGTTTATTAACTGTAAATTACCTATATATTCATTCTAGGTTATCTTCATAGTACACTGTTCATACTATGTAATATGAGACTGACACAAAGTAAGCGTAATTAAATATTGCTTAAAAATGCCCGTATAGGTAATTCCCAATTTAGAAACGTCCGACTTACGAATGAACCACCAATGCAAACCGCCTGATCCCATCGCAATGACATCATTTCCACAAGGGGAAAGTTTGAAGGAGCAGCTTCAAACTTCCCCGAGTCCTGGCACATATCACCCGCAGCAGCAGGGCTGGACTCGCCTCCAAACAGTGTTCAGCACTATCCATACTCCTGTCACTTTACATATAGGAAGTGGTGCCGTACACTAGAGGCTACAGAATGCGAAGAGGATAGGACGGAGCTGGACCTGGGCTGGAAGGTAAGTCCAGCACTGCTGCTGCTGTGAGGGCGGAGAGCCACAAGGGTAAAGGGGGGGGGGGGGTGGCAGAGGCACAGAGGAGCAGTAGCACAAATGGGGATTAAGAGGAACTGAAGGGGGGGACAAACTGGCATAGAGGGGGACAGAAAGACACAGAGGGGAACACTGGAGGCAAATGGGGGGCACATAGGAGGCTCAGGGGATGGAGGTCGAACAGTGTTCCAACTTAAGAATGGATTCAGGTTAAGATGGAACATACAGTCTCTATTTGGATTACCTGTATAGCAGATATGGCTGAAATTGTGCCACCTGTATTACCACATGTATCATTGCAGTTTAAATGGTAGAATTCACAAAGTATTATTTTCCTACAATATACCATATGAATGTGCATATAGCAGAATTAGTGCATGCATTCAAACTCTGCTTTTTTATTGCAGAAATTTGGCTGTGCTTTGATGGAAATGAGGCATCCTAATTCTAATTTGGAGGAGAGAACGTGAGTTTTCCTCTGATAATGATGATTTTTGCTAGAGAACTGGGTTGGAAACAGTCCTTTGGCGCTCAGTGCTACTATGGCAGCTTGAGTTTGTACAACAGGGGTGTCATATTCAATCACCTAGGGGTCAAAATATAAAACCTAGTCTAAGTCGTGGGCCAAATTGTTTATTAAGATTTAACATTTACTGAACAGTCTAAACTAAGTGGGATAACTGTAGCGAGTGTGGGAGGGCATTGCTCTGCTTTGGTACTGTTTGTGGGCAGAAGGTATCAGGGTGAAAAGTGTGTAGATGTGTGTGTTTTACCAGCCACACAAGGAGGGGGTTGTATCCAAGGAGGGGTCCCGGAGGTTCTTGCTGCACTTTGGCTTAAACTGACAATGTTTCAACCAGAAACACTGTCCTCCTCTGAATGAGCAGGCAGCCTTCTGTTGAAACAGAACCAATAGGTGCTGGAAAATTTGGGCACACCATGTCGTAGGATGTAATGTGAATTATGGCTATAGCAGCGCTCTGGTTATTTGGGCGCCGGCAAATTACTGACCCCAAATTACTTTTAAAACTGTGTAATTAGTTACAGCTTTCCCCGGTGTCCATGTCGGCCTAGAGGCGGAATAGTATTTAATGCCGCCGGTACTTTTGCAGAAGCAGGGTGAGCAGTTTTCGTGTTCACCCTGCACCCAAATTCCATGGTGCTGTTTTTACATGTATGCATGTACTGTTCTTTTACTGCTTATAATAATGCAAATTTGAGGCTCTCAAGAGCCACCTAAAATGGCAAGGAGGGCATGCCTTGTGTTTGACACCTGTGCTGTACAATCTCACCCTTCTCTTGGAGAAAACAACTATCTCCACAGGAAGTCCATTCAGGATGGATGTGCAAGATGGTGTCGTAATTTAGAATGTGAATCCCAAATAGCACTGCCCTGTGATAGAACCATATAAGATTGGACATTTGTGGATGTTGGTAGAACTTTTTAAGATAAGCAAATATCCAAAAGTTTTATATAAGAAAAAAAAATGTACCCAAGAAGGAAAGTTTAACACAAACATTTTAATGTATTAATAGCATTTATAGCTTGATTTATACTTACAAGAAGAATTCATATATCTGCTTTTATGAAATGATGTAGCCACAAGATGTTCCATTTAATGTGCAATGACGTTCAGGAGAGTCGCCCTTTGGCTGCCATAGCATAACCTGTCAAAATGTGATGGCACTGTAGTAAGACAGTTTCTTGATGTATGTCTGAGAAATCTCAGTAATTATAGTTCATAAATACATACACTTAATTTATTCCGATATGACTGGGCAAGATGCAAGAAAAGTAATGCTTCTAATTAGGAAAGCAATATTTGTTACAGTTGAATAAATAAGATGGTCTACAAGGCTATCGCTGAAACACTGATATATTGTGTTTGCCCTCAGGAGCTACAAGGTCCGGTTTAACAGTGTTTCCTCTTCTGCTGATGCCCGGAAGTCATCAGGTGATGAGACTGGACCTGCCAAAGACAATTTTGGTAGTGCAGGTCCTTTAGCTAATGTTAGGTAAGGATGTAACATTTTACCAAAGGAAGCAGTTTTCTTCATATGTTTTGAACCTAATGCTATGACACAGTTTGTTTGTTTTTTTGTTTTATGAAATTACCAGTAAATTTTGTAGCCAATTTGTGTAAAGCCGTCTTTGACCAGTTCCAGATGTCTGGTATGTGTATATGGGTCCCTGATAACTTCCAATATATATATTATATCTCACAGTGCTCAGCATAAATGAGTATACTCCACTACATTTGTCAGAAAACCTTTAGTTTCCTTTCAGTATCAACATTTTCTATTAGATACTGTACTACAAAATACTCCGACAAATGTGGGCCATTAATTGCAAACCAGATTTAATAATTTGCACACACAAAAAAGTGATTTTTCCTAACAAATTCATTCAAGCCCATATTGCAAAAATTAGTACACCCCAATTATAGTCTTAGGAGAAATGCCACACTTAAAACCAGAGGCGACGTTAAGGGGAGGGGGGGGGTGGAAATGGGGCCCTGCAGTCATGCCCGCTGCACTCGCACTAAGAGCCCCATTCTTCCTGGTCAGCTTACGCTCAGGTGCTGACCCGCTGAGTTCTGTCATGTGCATAGCACTCCTGCCCATGGGTGCGCAAAATACCAACACTTAACCTCTCACAGGACTCAGGAGAATCTTATTTTGGAATTTGCTGGCTGATTCTGTTGATGGTATTGTAGAGTCTTTACCCATTTAGCAAAGTCAGGCCAACAAACACAACACATATCACCCTATTCCCTGGTGGTGGTGCAGAAAAGCATGAGGAGATTCAGCCTACCACCCATCCCCAGCCAGTCTGGTCCACACCCCAAGCTCCCCAGCCAGCCTGTATCTATATCAAGCTTCCCAGCCAGCCTCAACCCATCCTTAGCTCCCCAGCCAGCCTGGTACCCATCTGTAGCCCTCCAGCTAGCCTAGTACCCATCCCTAGCTCTCCAGTCAGCTTAGTACCCCTCTCCAGTTTATTGGTTGGCTTAGTGGTCTTTGACAAACGTAATTGTTTTTAATCAATAATAAGGTGTACTGTATTAGAAGTGGACAAGCGCGTGAGCATGGTGGTATGGTAGATGGCCTACACTGGCTCTAGGCCCCGCATATGACACTTACCCCAGGCCTCAGGTACTCTAAGGCTGCCTTTGCTTAAGTCTACAAAATTCTAATTAACAGGCATTCAACCACAGGTGAGTCTAATGATTCACTTAAGAGGTGTTCAGCAGACAGGTGACTATAAAAGGGAATTACTTAACAAAGGAAAGCCCTTCCCATTTAATGCTGCCAGCATTGGCAATGGCAATGTAAGAGAAATGTCAAAACATCGGAAAAAGGAAATCGTCACTTTACACAAAAAAGGTGAGGGCTACAAGAAGAGCAGCAAAGCTTTACATATCAGTCAAAATACTGTAGCAAAAGTGATACAAAAATTTAAGAAAGGTGGAAGTGTAACTATCTTGCAGAGATGTCCAGGCTGTCCACGGAAGTTAACAACTCGACAGGAGCATCTTCTGATGAGAAGGGTTGAAGAAATTTACCATGCAAGTTCACTGCAGTTAGCTAAAGCAGTAGAAAGCCAAACTGTAGTGACAGTTTCCCAAGAACCCATACGGCACACACTGCAGAGGAATCGCATGCATAGTTATCGTCCACGAAAAAAGCCTCTCCTAAAGCCCATGAACAAAAAAAAAAGGCCTAGAGTTTGCTAGGGCACATGCTGAAAAAGATAGAAGAATCAAATAGGTCCGCACACTCAATTGATCCAAGATCCAGGTTTATTCAACTAATGTGACACAAGTCCACTCCATAAACCAACAACTCGTTTCGGGGCCCCGTGGGGTCACCTTTGTCAAGGTAAAACACAGAATGGTAACAATGTGTAAACTGACAATGCGACCTAATAAGCAAACAGATCTGTACATGGCACCACCCTCTGGATTGAAACATGTCATAATTAGCATATGTAAACACATTGCATCTTGGTAAAAAACAAACATCTTACTGCAACAAGTGGTGTACGCTACCCATCATTGTCAAGCTGTTTGTTCAGTGCCTAATACCTGTAATGCATGAAGACGATCATTGTCCCCAAGCTGCTGATAATCCTAATTGTCACCATGATATGCTCAGGGCGGATGTCCCGCCTCTCCCGTGGTGCAATGTGCGGAAGAGTGTGATATGCGTCTGTAAGATTCATTCATCGGACGCTACGTCACCCCTCTCCGCACTCGGCAGCTACTGCTGCGCTCGGATTGGCGCATCCGCGCACGTGATGTCAAATCTGGTAGGCTAGGCGGAATCCCCGTCACACCAACCATAATCACATGACCGTTGCCTGGCAACCGGCCCGCCGCCATCCCCGCACGCTGGGAGGAAGTACCTCCCCTCGGCCGTCACAACCAGCCACTCCTACGCATGGAAGTGTGCTGGTCCGCATGTAAATGCGCATAGGTCCCCGGGTCGCATAGCAACCCAGTACAACATATGCGCCTTGTGCACTTATTGCATACCACGGTACAACTAGGTAAAAAAGCAGGAAATTGCCAAAGTTAACCAAAAGGACTGTGGGGTCAACATGGTGTTAATGCTACTAAATCTCTGAACATGCAGAGCGTTTCCTCATCTTTGCTACTACTAAATCTCTAATGCTGAGAAATACTATACTATTATGGTCCAGCACCTCTACGGTGGTGTGCGATTTTTCCCTCCGATTTTGCTGAAAAAGTTAGACTACTGGGACTGATGAGATAAAGATCACCGTCTTTGGAACTAATGGTTTTAAAACTGTATGGCGTCATAAAGGTGAGGATTTCAAAGAAAAATGCATGGTGCCTACAGTGAAACATGATGGTGGCAGTGCCCTTATGTGGAGCTGCATGAATGCTGCTGGTGTTGGGGAGCATTTTACTGATGGTATTATGAACTTAACAATGTACTGCTGTATACTGAAGGAGAAGATGCTTCCATCACTCCATGCACTTGGTCGTTGAGCACTTTTCTAACACGACAATGATCCAAAACACACATCTGAAGCTACTGTTGCATTTCTGAAAAAGAACAGGGTGAAGGTGATTGAATGGCCAAGTAGTAGTCTTCAGACTTGCTGTTAATGTTAGAAACTAGTTTCCTGCAACAGTGATGTAAAGTACCAACTTGCCAGTCAACCCAGCTGATGGAGTTAGAAAAATAAAACATTACGTCTTCATGTCTCCTATTCTCAGAATTAAGAAATACATTAGTTTCTAAGCATAACAGATCAATAAAATGTGGAAAATACATTAGGATAGCAAATAAATAAAACAGGTATCTTCAAAGCACATTAAATCCCCTTTAAATGTTTCCAAACACAAATGTCTAAGTTTCTAATGTAAAATAAACTGATTAGATAAACAATTGTATCTATCCTCCTACTTCTAAAAAGGACTTTTGGATATTCTACAGTTACATTTAAAAACTTAAACCGTTCTAAATATATGGACTATTGACCTTTTTATCTATCACCTTCTCTCAGAAGCTATTCTCTGCCATGAAAGCTGTAATTCCTTATCAGTGAAGGAGGTTATAGTCCTAGTGGATCCCAACTGGAGAAAAACAGTGTGTTCCATAGCTGAATATTAACTCTTTCAGGCGGAGAAAGAAGAAAAGCACACAGCATATTTATTTGTGTGCTTGGCACTGTACATATACAGTATGTCTATCTCATCCTGTCATGTCACTTAAGGTTTCCTTTAAAGATCACCTATTAAGTTCTGTTAAAGGGAAGCCATCTTCATTCTTACCTAAATCTCTTTTTATAATGCAGGTTCTCGGTCTTTGGACTTGGGTCTCGAGCCTATCCTCATTTCTGCGCTTTTGCTCGAGCTGTGGACACTCTCCTGGAAGAGATGGGAGGGGAGCGTATCATGAAAATGGGAGAGGGGGATGAACTGTGTGGACAAGAGGAATCTTTCCGAACTTGGGCTAAAAAAGTGTTTAAGGTAAATTTTGTCTTTAATCGAGCAATTCATATTTTATTATTACTAATTAGCTCTAGTTCCTTTACTCCATCAGGACCGCCAGTAGTAAAATCTATGCCATACTGCAAAAAAAAGTTTCGTGATTGTACGCTTCCAGGATTTTTTTTACTGTGGCCAAGTAGTAAACTACACCCACATACATTTTTTATTAAAGTATTATATTATTTTACATGTAAAATTATCTGTTTCCCTCCCACACCAAAAATTACCCAAATACTGTAATGCTGGGGGGGGGGGGGGTCCTACTTTTCTGATCACCCAGCACAACAAGGCTAAGAGCTGGATAATGGAAGAGGCTACATAGGTTGTCCAGAGCAACTGCAGCTCTGGGCTTCTGATAAGATGCAATGGCAGCGCAGTGCGATGTTGCACTGCCCTTGCGATAGCAAACATTCAGACAGATATAAGACAGACTGGAGTGAGGTAGCCAATAGCAACCGCAGCAATGGCTACCTCTCAAGGACAGGACTATGCTAGCTAAGCACGGGTGATCACGCTAAGCGCAACCTACCGAAACGTGCTAAAAACTGACTAGCTAAACGTAGGACAAACAGTTCGAGTACGTATATATCAGCGGCACTGATATATCACCGTAGCACGAATACAAGGAAAATAACAAACGCTGACTAGAATATGTATATATTGGTCGATGAACCAATATATAACATAAGCAAGAGACCAGATCTGACTGGAGCAATACAGCAAACTATTTAGGCAATACAAACAATACAAATTCTCTGCACTAGGAGTACGTATATATGTCCCCGTTAACTGAACTAGAAGGTAACAAGACTAGGAATATATTTTACAATATCAAAGGACCCAGTAACAGCTTAGACTGAGCTGAAACTATGACGGGCGCAGCCTAACAGGGGAGGCAGACTTTTATGCTGGCATCAGCCAATGAATGCAAGCATGCAAATCTCCACACAGCTGAATGGTAATCATTCAATCCTGAGCTGGCTTGGTTACCATTTGTTAGCTGAAAGACTATCTGTACCAATGCATGCTGTCCTATGCAACAACATGCATGCAGGAAATCCAGGGCTATCTGGCTTCAGCTCTGCTGTATTACGCCATTGGTGGAATGATGACAGCATTCTGAGCTGCCCAGAACTGCAGAGCAATTGCAAATGACAATGTGACTCATTGCGAATGCAGGCTGACAAGCCCGAACTGTCCGTTTGCGGTTCCACCGCAATGGACAGAACACGCCACAGGAGGAATCCTTACAAATACATTTTTTAATTTAAAAAAAAAAAAATTACAATTAAAAAAAAAAAAAAAAACATAAATAGTTACCTAAGGGTCTGAACTTTTTAAATATACATGTCAAAAGAGTATCCTATTATATTTTTTAAAACTATAAGCTTGTAAATAGTGATGAACGCAAATTGAAAAAATGCACCTTTATTTCTAAATAAAATATCGGCGCCATAAATTGTGATAGGGACATAAACGGTGTAATAACCGGGACAAATGGGCAAATAAAATACATGAGTTTTAATTATGGTAGCATGTATTAATTTTAAACTATAATACCAAAAACTGAGCGATAATGAATTTTTTCCATTTCTTTCTTAATCTTCCTGTTAAAATGGATTTAGAAAAATTAATTCTTAGCAAAATGTACTACCCAAAGAAAGCCTAATTAGTGGCGAAAAAAACAAGATATAGATCAATGAATTGTGATAAGTAGCGATAAAGTTTTTGGCGATTGAATGGGAGGTGAACGTTGCTCGGATGCATACGATTTTCGACACTGTAGGCTGAAGTGGTTAAAGTAACTGTATGGGCAGACTGGGTATGTCCACAACAGGAGTAAATAATACTCTACAGTGGTATGTATGAGTTCTGAACAGGATACTGTATGTCCATGCCATGCACATTGTCACATGTGAACGCACTACCCAAATAACTGTATGGGCATGTTCATGTAATTGAGAGTGCTTTGTGTTATGGAACACACATAGGGCCTCATACAGTCAACTGCTGTAAAGTTGCCATGCGGAGGGCGTTCCAGGCAAATAAGCTAAGGCGTATTACCATAGCAATGCGCACATTACCACAGTAACAAGCATGGCGCTTTATGGGCGCTGCTCTTCCCCCTGCATTAGTAATAGGAAAAATTGCTGTGCACAGCAACTTTACCACAAATCCCTGCATCAGGCCCTTTGGCCCTTATTCTTCACTTTTTCTCCTACATTTTCTCCTACAAGATATTGTTTCATCTTCTGTTTAAAAAACAAAACAAAAAAACAAAACAAAGGTAAAAAAGTACTGTAAAAATTATTCAGGGCATTTTCTTGCTTGCTAGTGGCTAAAGGGCATTTTTTTAATAAAGAGAAACTTTAGCAAAAAGGGAAAAAATAAATCAATACATTTTGCAAAGTGAGAAGTTAAAAAATAAAAGAGAGATCAAGAAATGATTGATATTCGCCCATGTAATTTTTTCATGTGGTGTGATCCAGTAGTAATCCTCTTTACTACTGGTAGACAAGAAAATAAGTAGACAGCACGAACTTCCATTATTTATAACCACACGCACTTAGAATTCAATAAGCTAAAAGGTTGTTTGTTAATAGATCATCTACTGCTATTTAAGAAAAGGTAAAGATTTTTTAACTGGAAAGGGGGGTATCAGCTGCTGATGTGATGAAGTTCAATCCTTGGTTACAACTCCTCTTAAGGTGTGATGTCAAAAATCTTAGGAGAAAAAGGGCCTGATGCTATTCCAGGTGATAAGTAGCTTGCAGATGCGAGCTACTTATCACCTTGCCATCACGCGAGCATTACCGGCAAATCCTATTGCCAGTTTCGCTCGTGCAATGGCCGATCGTTAGGGAGCATTACTCAGGCAAGAGCCTGAGCGATGCTCCCTATTACCGGGCGATGGAGAGCGAGGTTTACCCTGTGGTGCTGTCCATCAGCACCACGGCCTCGCTCCCCACACATGCGCACAACCCGCCGAACATCCGCCGCCATCTTCCGCCGCTGCATCTGGGGGTCTTCTTTAATAAGGAGACCCCCAGAGCTCCACGCCGGCCGCCGCTCGTCTCCGCAACCCCCCACAAAGCTACAAAGTTAATTGTAAGCAATTTTCTTACCGCCGATTTACACAAGTCAGCCGCCGCATCTCGCCGCAAGTCCCCGCCGTGTAATTACAGTGTATGAGTTACTGTAATTACACTCGCTAATAACAGAGTCCCGGCAAAGCATCTTTGAATCAGCCGCCAGCGCTCCCCATTGGTTCACAGGCTGAGCCATTTTCATTGGTCCAGCCTGTGAACCAATGGGGAGCCCCGGCGGCTGATTCAAAGATGCTTTGCCGGAACTCTGTTATTAGCGAGTATAATTACAGTATCTCAAACACTGTAATTACACGGCGGGGACTTGCGGCGGCCGGTGGGTGTAAAGCGGCGGGAGGGAAATTGCTGACAATTAACTTTGTAGCTTTGTGGGGGGTTGCGGAGAGGAGTGGCAGCCGGCGGGGAGCTCTGAGTGTCTCCTTATTAAAGGAGACCCCCAGATGCAGCAGCGATGACATGCGTTAGCATGTTTAGACATGCTTTTTGCAGGTCTAAGCTAACGCTCATGTCATGGGGGGCATGCAAAGTGCAATAGGATAGAGTGTAAGGAACTTGCTGGGCGATAATATCGCCCAAGCGAGTTCTTTTAGCACCCTGCCTAGGGCTAAATGCAATTGGATCAGGCGACTTTATAGCCGCCTGATTATCGGACTCACCAGCGTTTAACGCTGGTGAGTCTGACAATTGCATCAGGCCCAAAGTGAGTTGATTAAAGAGGAACTGAACTCAGAATATGAAAACCGAGCATTGCAATCCATGTTAAAAATTGCAGGCAAAAACAGTACACTATATGTACAAAAATATGTGAATGAACTATAATATACAATTATATTGATAAGCCACACCCTCTGTGACTTATGCTGGGAATACACGATGCGTTTTTGCGTTCGTTTTTGCCGTCGTTTTCGCTTTCGATCGATTCTACTCTCCATTCACTGCTCGATTCCCCTCTCGATTCCTTATCTTTTCTTATCAATTACATTCACTTGAATGAGGAGAATCGAAACGAAAGTAGAATCGACCAGATCCAACAGGTTGGAATTTATCTATCGAACCCATCTATCTAAAGTAAAAACTTAACGTGTATTCCCAGCATTACTCTGCCATGGCAAGGCTCCCAGAGATCAATGGGAGATTTTCTCCTGCTTATGCAAATCCCCTGCAGCTTTGTTTGTTGACACAGGGGGCCATATGCAATTCACTTTTTCACCTGAGTTTTCACCTAGGAGAAACATTTTCATCTTCAATTTAAAAACACTTTTTTAGCACTTTGCAATACAAAAAGTACTAAAAAGTAGGTGGAAAGGTATTGTCAAAATTATTGTGAGTATTTCTTTGCTTGCTAGGGGTTTAAAAGGCATTTTATTTTCAAGTTATGAAAATATGACCTTGGAGAAAACTCAGGTGAAAAAGTGAATTGCATATGGCCCAGTGAGTCATAAGGAGGAGCTGTGAAAAGAGAATCCTGACAGCCAGCTTAGGGACTGTAGAAACTTAACTTTGTTGTAAGGCAATGGCTAGCTGATAAAAGTGCAATTAGAGGGCAGCATGATGCAGAGTTGTGCATGGAGGGTCCATGGGTAAAAATCTGTCTGGTCTCTCCTCATTGTTATGACTGCATGCTTGGATAAGGTGTTAAACAAATTGAAAAGTTTTTGACAGTCCCTAGACTCCAGGAGGGCAGCTTTCTGACTTGTATGAGAGACTGGCAGTGACAGGAATCCTACTACAGGCAAGTAGCCTCTGTGTGATGTGGGTCTGCAATACAGATAAGATCTCTGCTCCATCTCAGGCTATTCTCAATTTCTCTCTATACCTCTTCTTTCTGGACTAGAGCACGCCAAAATCACAATAGCAATCGCTAGCAATTTGTGAGTGCAATTTTGTGAAGCGATTTTTAGAGCGATTTTGAATGAATCACTCCAAAAAATGCTACATGCAGTGTGTTTGCGTTTTTGAAAAAATCCCTACGCTGCTGGGAGAACAGTCATAGGGTAACATTAGCCAAGCGCTTTTCAAATCACTGTCGATTTGAAAAACGCTCAGAAGTACTCTTGGTTTAAAAATGGGCTCTAGGTCTGTTTTTCGCTGCGCGTGTCTGCCGCCCGCTTACCTGGCCACGCGCGTCTGTCGCCCGCTCACACGGCTGCTCGCTCACCCGCCGCACATCCGGCCGTCCGCTCGGCTCCCTGGCCCCGTCCTCCTGTCTCTGTGAGGCTGGGTCCATGCTGTGCACATGCGCAGTGGCAAAAAGCACGGACCCAGCTACACAGAGACAACTGTCCCTGCTGTACGCAGGGACAGTTGCCTATTATTATATAGGATTTATATAGCGCCATCTTTCGCAGTGCTGTACAGAGCATATTGTCTTGTCACTTAACTATCTTTTTCCCTCTCTTTCAGCTTTTCTCTCCTCACCATTTCTCCCCTTCTCTGCATAAGGGCTCAGACACACTATAAGTGCTTTTCTGAGCGATTTTACCGCTATCGCGATTTTAATGGAAGTCAATGGGAGCCCTAAAAAGTGCTCATAAAAGCGCTTATAGTGCTTCATAGTGTAAAAAGGACTGAACAAGTTTTTCCCTGAAAAAACATGAATACATATATATGCTTCACTGTTAATGCTTCACTCTATATAAAACTAAACAAATGTCCACTAAAAACATATAACAGTCCTTCTTACACTGTGATGCACCAAACCTCTCTTAGTGTGTATGTGAACTGATAACGAGAGGGGGGAGGGGGGCATTGGGCTTAATTTACAAAGCCGTGCTAACTGTTTAGCACGGACGTGCTAAACAGTTAGCACGTGAAGTGCTGCGATCGCGGACATTTGCGCGCGATAACGCGGACTTTTGCACACGCAAAAGTCCATGTTGTTGCGCGCAAATGTCTACGGTCACGCGATCGCGGCACTTTGCACGCGCAAAAGTCCGCGAGCGGCACTTCACATGCTAACTGTTTAGCACGGCTTTGTGAATCAAGCCCATTGTGTATCTAAAAGGGTTGCTTTTTGGCAAAAAAAAGTTTTTTTCTGAAATTAGCAACAGTGAAGTAATATCAGTGAAGCGCTTCACAGTGTAAAAAGGAGTGAACACGTTTTTCCCAGAAAAAACATGAATGAATATATATGCTTCACTGTTAATGCTTCACTCTGTATAAAACTAAACAAATATCCAATAAAAAAATATAACAGTCCTTTTTACACTGTGAAGCGCCAAACCTTTATTAGTGTGTATGTGAACTGATAGCGAGAGTGGGAGATTGTGGGTTGCTTTTTGGGGAAAAAAAAGTTTTTCATGAAATTAACAAGAGTGAAGTAATAAAGGGGAGCGCTGCATGACTACAGGACATGATATGGGATCTGGCACAAAATGAATGGGGAGAGCTACAGGATGACAAGCAGACGATCTCACACTGCAGGAGGCATAGTTAGAGAAAAAATAATACTTTATCAAGGCATGTGCCAGTACAGTGCAGGGCAGCAGCAGAAGCCACAGCTGTCACTTTCCTGTAACAGGGCGACTGATGATGACCTCATGACACTGGGCTCCAAATCTCATTCTGTGGGCGTGAATGGGCATGTCTAACTCCAACTGTAACACCGCCCACAGAATCAGACTCTAAACCTCCCATGGAGTGAAAGATGCAAAATGGAGGGAGAGAGTTGCAAGATGGAGCCTGCCATTCTTTTATTCATAGTTGTATTGCACAAATATGTCTACTTTTATATTGCCCTTCTCAAGTGTTTTGTGTCTAATCGTTCATTTCAAAGGGATGAGGAGGCTCAATTTGGTGACTTTTTTTTGGTTCAGTTCCACTTTAAGTGCCATAGCATAAACTTAGCCGAAGGCATGAGCACAACTGCTGTTTTGAATATTACAAATCCGCTGTCCAAGGATACAGACAGTTTTAAAAATTCACAGAAGTGCAGAGCATTTCTTATTTTATTCAAAAATGAATTAAAACAGTTTTGAATGAATTTGACTTTAAGAACATTAAAACAAAATCCACATTATTAGGTATCACTATATCAAGTGGAAAAATAACATATTGTCATTCTGTTATCAGAACACAAAGCACACCCCTGCATTTCAGCATTTTAGATGATTTGTTGCATACTTATGTTAATTTGCAGGCGACGTCTACACATTAAATTACAAGCAGCAGATTAGAGGTCCAGGGAACATCATTTCCCCTTTCAACCACAGAAAACTGAACATGACACTGAGCAGACATTCCCAGCTTCCTGGAGATCCGGAGGGAGCTCAGAGCCTTCTGTGACTGCCATATAAATCAGTGTCAGGACTTGCCTGTGTTTATAGATCTCATTATGAATGTGTAAAAGTAGAATAGTGAGGTTTATTTACGTTTTTTACTACATTATTTCCTTGTTCCTACACTTTGCACAAGCTGAAATATCACCAACCTCAAACCTATGTATGACCTCCTATTTCCTAGCAAGTTATACTGGTTGTGATTTTCTCCAGTAGAAAGTACAATACATTTTCATTTCTTGTACATTCCTTGTTTCTACGAATTGGAATAATTATTAGTTCAAGGAATGGAAAGGCACCATTTACCGACAGAGGGCGCTCCATATCCTGCTACCAGCTTTGCTGGGCACTTCAGATGTACATGAACCACAAATTATCAGAATTAGCAGACACCATTTGTAAGTTGTTAGTACACAGTATACATACTAATACATACTAAAGCAAACCTGAATCAAAAGAAAAATATAATGAATTGTATGTGTAGTACGGATAATAAATAGAACATATAATAGTAGCAAAGAAAAGAGTCTCATGTTTTATTTTCAGTTATATAGCTTAATTTATAACATTGCATCATTCTGTCACAGTTATAAATAAATAATGACCCTTTGAACTCTCTTGCAGTGAAACCTTATCTCAAGCTGTCTCTCACTGTTTCTTGGATGTTTAAAGGAAATGTCAGGCAAAAAACCCTCCCCCCCCCCCCCCCCCCGCTCTATTTACCCATGACTTCCTACAGCCCCTTGCAGCAGACATGTTCCACGCCGCAGCTCCGCTCTCAGCCATTGGCCCAGGGTCTCCAGCGGTGCAGCTCAGAGAAGCTCTTTTGCATAGATAACTGAAGTTTTTTTTTAACTGTTTATTAGATTGTGAGCTCCTCTGAAGGACAGTTAAGTGACAAGACAATATACTCTACAGTGCTGCGGAGGATGTCTGTGCTATATAAATACTAAACTCTTCCTGTACTGGAAAACCATATGAGACTTTTTTTCTCTTTGCCACTAATGTTCTATTTCTTAGCTGTACTAAACATACAATTCATTACCTCATAAGTTTATTTTAGCTTTAGGTTTGCTTTAATGCATTGAGTAGAACACTGGAGAACATAAATGTTCTATGTAAACCTAGGCTGGATTTTTTTTTCAAAGGTGTCAGTTCATTGGCTGCTGAAGTTTGCTACAAAGTTTTAAAGCGGACCCAAACCAAACATTTTTTCTAATTAAAAATATTTAGTTGCACCACTCTGACACATACAAAGATAAATAAACACTCCTTCAAACCTATGAGCATTTCAGTGCATGTTTTTCACCCTTCTCTTTTCATTACTAGGGTTATACAGGTGGCATCCATTAGCAATTCCTCCATTGCCGGACACCATCTACTCCACCGGATTTTTTCCCGGGAATTTTGAAAGGAAGGGAGGGGTTACTCCAATAAATGTAAAATATTTTATATTTGTCATCATGCAGCTGAAAAAAGGCTGCTATTTATTATTATAATTTAGAAAATAGATTTTATTTCTGAAATCTTGTATTTTTTATTTGGGTCCACTTTAATGCAATAGTATTATCTATCAGAATGGTGAAATTTAAACCTCGCTCAGCAGCTAACTGCTTTAGAGGTTGCAACCCAAAAGGTAAATGCCTACATATATCATGGACCTGGCTCCTAGTCCAGAGTCTTCTTTTACCCAGTGGCAACTATCAGTTAATTTATATTGTGCTAGACTTCCCAACAAAGAAAAATGCAGCAGAGGCGCTACTATGTAAATGACAAGTGGCCTGTTCAAATGCCCAGTTCTGACATTACTTTTATATTAAAGGATACCCGAGGTGACATGTGACAGACATGGGTATGTACAGTGCCTAGTATACAAATAACTATGCTGTGTTCCTTTTTTTCTTTCTCTGCCTGAAAGAGTTAAAGATCAGGTATGTAAGTGGCTGACTCAGTCCTGACTCAGACAGGAAGTGACTACAGTGTGATCCTCACTGATAAGAAATTCCAATTATAAAACACTTTCCTAGAAGTAAAGCAGGAAAGAGATAAAAAGGGTCAATAGTTCATAGATTTTAGCTCTGGCATATGTCAATTAATGTGTCATTGAGCAAAAACAATAAAACAGTTAAAACGTAAAAAGTAGATTTAAACATAAAATAAAACTGTGGAATATCTTAAGTCATTTTTAGGAGAAGGAAGATGGATACAATCGTTAATTTCATTTGTTTATTTTTGCCTCCGGTGTCCTTTAAGTGCCACAAAACAAGCTATAGCATAGTAATGGCTTACCTCAACACTGAACTATGACCGGGTGAAGATGTTTGGTGCATGTGTACAATATGCTCATACTTAATATGCTATTTTGTTGATTACATTATGTTAAGGTGGATCCGAACTCTTGTACAGCACACAATGAAAAGTCTTTATTCCACATATAGTTGCTGAAGAAATGAATTGATCTGTTTGTTTAGCTAGATCAAAGTGTCTAACCAGCTCTTACCAGCAGCTGCAAATAGACTGCAGAAGCTCTGCCACTGTGGTCTCCCTATACAGTAAACACTGAGGCTTAAAGGTCCGTACACACGCCGGACTGGAGGCAACGACGGGTCCGTCGTCACCTCCCGCTGGGTGGGCGTTCCAACGACAGTCCGGCGTGTGTACGCACTGTCGGCGGACTGATACGGCTGTTTCTAAGTGATCCGCCCGGCGTATCAGTCCGCTGACAGTGCGTACACACGCCAGACTGTCGTTGGAACACCCACCCAGCGGGAGGTGACGACGGACCCGTCGTTGCCTCCAGTCCGGCGTGTGTACGGACCTTAGCTCTTTCAGCACTAGATTAAGTAGTTTGTTTTGTTTTTTAATCTGCAGGCTGCTTGTGATGTATTCTGTGTAGGAGATGACGTTAACATCGAGAAAGCAAACAATTCCCTTATTACTAATGATCGGAGCTGGAAGAGGAGCAAGTACCGGATCAGCTTTGTGGCTGAGGCCCCTGAACTCACACAAGGTATAACACATTCTCCATTATATAAATACACTTCACTGGTATACACCAATACAGATATAGTCGCTAGTCACCTTGTACCTGTATACTCTTTAACTTGTAACTTAACTTTCACAGCTTTATACAGCATTCACAGAAAGAAGGTGTATGGTGCAAAGCTACTTGGTCAAAAAAACCTTCAGAGTCAAAAATCCAGGTACAATATGTTTTGAATTCATAACCCTTTCATTTTTTGTCTGAAAATAGTTTTTATTCTGTACTGTTTTATTATTACTGTTTTTCAATGATGTGTAAATGTAATTTTGAGAAGCGGAAGCATGGTTTAGATCTGTTTTGCATTTTTTTTGTGTCCCCAAAAGATGATCTTCCTGACAAAACCTTGGCTGTGGTACTTCAAATGCAAGACTAGCTTTAAAGAGAATCTGTACTGTCGGATTTGTACAATAAAAAACATACCAATTGAGTCACTGTGATCTCCTGGATCCCTCTTTGCCCTTTCTGTCGCTCCTTGCTGCAATCCTGGCTGTTAATCGCCAGTTTTAGGCAGTGTTTACAAACAAAAAACATGGACTCGAACCAGGAAGTGGTGTGTGTGTGTGTGTGTGTGTGTGTGTGTATATGTGTATATATATATATGTGTGTGTGTGTGTGTGTGTGTGTGTGGATAGATAGATAGATATAGATATGTACAGATATATATATATATATATATATATATATATATATATATATATATATATATATATATATATTGTATATACATATATATATGTTACTGTATTCTACAAGTTTTTATTACAAAGTGAATTATGTGCACTCCTGTCAGGGATTCAGAGACCTGTCTGTGAGAGATAAACAAAGCACACACTCAGAGCCTGCAGGTGGCGTGCAGAGGGCATGCATAACTTCTCCCTATCACAGCAGACCACATTAGAACAGGTATAGGAACTTATAGGATAGAAGACATAAGGCTGAAAATTTGGTCACAGAGTCTCTAAGATAAGTCCTGTTATTTTAAATGCAAAATCCTCTGAAAATTAAGTATGTAAAATAAACTGCTAGCATATGGAAATAATATGGCTTCAATAGGTTGGCTAATGGTCACATTTTTTTTTTCCCAAAGAAAAAATTGATTTTACACAGTAGACACATCACAGTACAAAAATATTTAGGTATCCTCTTTCACAATTATTGGTAAAAAAAAAAAAAAAAAGCCATTACCGATAGCCCCGCATATACAGTACTATACAGTAGTGAATGGAAGTGCAAAACTCAACATCAGTACAGATATAACAATGCTACTCACCACATAAAGAAGTTTATGACAAACATATGCATGGGATCGGCCATAATAAACAATGGTCTGTCAAAGCTGGACTGGAATTTATTAAGAAGATCTGACCTAGAGAAACCTGGAGACACTCGTTCAACAGGCCTCTCACGAGTGAACATAGAGAGAGAAGAAAGGCTAGTGAAAGAGCGAAAGAGGTAGACGTTTCAGAAAGGAAAAAAGAGGGGGGGAAAAAAGGGGAAAGATTTATTCCATTCCATATACTTTATCCAGATGTAAGGAAATTTTGATTGTCGGCTATGCTCTGGAAGTCTGACCAGGAGGTCAAGTTTAGTAAATGTGATTTCCCCCATTTCCTGGATGAAGTTTAAATGAAATGTGAGTGACTCAATCTCCAATCTAACTAGGGGACTGAGCTTTCCAGTATCTCGGCACTAGGGCTCTCACATCATTTTGCTGGTACAATTTGTATCAGGGTTCCCATTGCGAGACTTGAAGGAAATGCAAACTATGGACATCAATGTTGGAGTCATTCGCCTAAATCCAAGATGTGAGTCTATCAGTCAGGTGCTTTAGAGCAGTGTTTCTCAACATTTTATTGATATGTATCCCTTTTAAAACCCTGTACTCACCAGGTACCCGCCGTAGCATAGTAAACATTATCACAAGTACCCCTTGACAAATATATATTTAATCGTAGTACATGATAACTGGTTCTAAACAATTTCCAAGCATTTACTATTGCTTTTAATTAGCTAAAATACTAATTTGGTGTTGTTAAAATAAGATTTATATTTTCTAAAACTCTACATTTGTTATTCTTGGTTAAGTATATCAAGCCCGAGTACCCCCTGGAACCATCAGAAGTACCCCCTGGGGTACGCGTACCACATGTTGAGAACCTATGCTTTAGAGGGTTTGTACAAAGACCATAACCTGTTATGCAACTTAGGGTTTATTGTTCCTGATTGGCTGCAGACATGTTTTGTAAAAGTAACCACAGAAGCAATGTTAAATTGCTGGTGGTTGTCTGCAGAAAAAGAAATACACACTATTTCAGGATATTGGAGAATTTAAAAATAGTCTGATTAAGTAAACAAATGAGGACTTTTCTTGGATTATTAACTTTATCTGAATTTCTATTTAAAATCAGGTATATAAATAGATAGACAGAGAGTGTGTGTTCAATAATAAAATGATTTATTGTCTTAGTATTTGAAAAAGGTGTCTCTTCATACATTTTACTACTAACCAACAGGGGCGAAACAATAGAGCCTACAAGGGATGCCTCCGCAGGGGGGCTCAGAAGCCACAGGGGGCCCCGTGGGGGAAAACGTTTGAGAGACTGACAACGAAGGGCATGGAGAGAAAACGTATTCTGTTCTCGCACCATTGTTATATTGACTGCATGTGTCCACCACACAGATAAGGAATCATACACTTTTTGGAATTTGTACACTGTCCCTGCTCCCTAGGGTACATAAAAAAATCTGTCTCACACTGCAGCAAAGTTCTGATGACTTCATGTACAACATTACAAACAAAGGAGTCACGGGATGAAAAAAGTAATAGACTGGCCCTTATTCAGCAATCCCTCAGAAGAGATTCCTAGATTCTTATCGCACACAGGCTAGTGACCTTATGGTGTCTGATTATTGACACTGGAGTGAGTAAGATTAATGTCTGACTGTCGCTGCATCATTGAGAGCTTGTTGTCTCAAATTGAGTCCAAGATCCTGTAATAACAGTATCAATCAGTGACATTCTGAATGTGTTGCCAAAGTTACAGTGAATACTTTATCTTTGTTCCTCCATATAGCATGTGCTCTTATGTAATAAAATAATAGGACTGTGTGTGTATGTATGTACTGGGAGTAGAGCTGCAACGAGGGACTTGTTGGCTGCAAGAGGCTGGAGGAAGCCCCGGGTAAGTAGATCTGGGGGTAGCATAGATTGCCTGATGTTTCCTTTTAAGAAACACTGAAGCCAGTTTAAAAACGGCTTTTTACCTTTTATTTATGTGAGGCATGTTTGCCCCTGCTAAAACGCTGCTATCCCGCGGCAGAACGAGGGGTCTTTACCCCCCATGTCCCCTGTGCAAAATCCACAACATTCTTGGTCGTGGATCTTGCTGCTCATGGAGGCAGAGCTTTCGGCTGCAGATCTGCCTCCATGCGCGTCAATCAGCCACAGACCTGTGGCTCTCCCCTGCCCCTCTCAGTGAAGATAGACTGAGAGGGGCGGGGAGAGGAGGCAATCAGCGCTGATAGACGCATGTAGAGGCAGAGCTACAACCCTAAGCTCTGCCTCTCACGGAAGCTCTCCTTGCAGTGTGCCCCAGGGGATTTGGGGGGTAAAGAACCCTCGTTCTGCCACAGGATTGGTCCTCAGTTTTCCTGTGCAGAAAGCGAGGGGGGTGGGGGGGCCCCATCCAGAGTTTCGCAGGGGGGCTCAGTGATGTCTAGTTACGACCCTGCTAACCTCATTAGCATACTAGTAAGTTATGGCTGCAATGATATCACTGACCGGCATGTTCTCTTTATAGCCGATCCACTATATTCCTCCGGCTTCACACAAATGGACACCAAGAGCTCAAGTACAAACCAGGTGATCACTTGGGAGTGTTTCCCGGCAACCATGATGATCTTGTCAGTGCATTGATTGAGAGGCTGGAAGACGCACCACCAGTCAATCAGCTGGTGAGGGTGGAAATTTTGGAGGAAAGGAATACTGCATTAGGTAAGAGAAGTTTACCTTTATACTCTTGCATAAATTACGCAGCTCTGTAAATAAACATGAGAAGGTTACTTACTGCACCCTAGTGTGTAATAAATCATTCATCAGAACTTACTAGGTTCACTTACAGCTCATAGAACTGACTAAAGGCACGGATACAGCACAGCCAATATGTGTGGAGTATGATGCACTGTTTTAAAGATGTATTGGTGCATGGTGTCATTTTTGGTAACCATAAAGATAAAAATGAATACGTTTTTAGAGTAGCTCACCGTGTAAACTGTCAGCCAAAAGTCATTTCAAAAGAGGAAGTGTACATAAGAAAATATGGAGAGGGATCACCATATACACACTTTACCTGCCATTACTTCTCCTCCATCTCTGCCCCATCTAGATCACTATGACAGAAAACAAGACAATGATTGGTTGTGATTTCAATCTTATGATCTGTGCAGTACACTGTGTATCCGTGGCTAAAGCAAATGGCATTGTGAAAGAGTAGCAGTCAGGGACATAGTTCACAAGGCTACATCTCTAAAGCTCTTAATGGACCACTATTGCAAAAAAAAAAAAAAATGTAACATTTTAAATGTATGCATATAAGATGTACTTTTCTCCCAGAGTAAAATGCACTTATATTTACTTTTATCCTATGCTGCTGTCACTTACAGTAGGCAGTAAAATGCTGACAAATCTTGGATTAGGCCATCTCCTCATGGGAAGTCTCAGTATTACCTTTATACATTAAAAAGGCATTCCCTCAAAAAGGATCTAAAAGGTGTCTGCAAACAGCCAGCTCCCTTGCTTGTTGGCAAACGAATTTGACAGTTTGACAGTTGGACTGAGCAACTGCTATTCAGTAAGTGCTTTTGTAACTAAAGAAATACCTGAGAATGCCCCTTAAGGAGATGGACTAGTCCAAAACCTGTCAGATTTTTAATACACATACTGTAAGCGACAGCAACATATGAAAACAAGTAATTTATGGTTTTACTCAGGAAAACATCTCCAATTTGTATGAATGTATTTTACAGTTTTTCATTATAGTTTTCATTTAAGTGCACATTACCTGATACATTAAACTACTGTAAAAAAATGATGAATTAATTAAACTTTAAAGATGGAGTTATGTGTAGCCATTATACTATACATGCCTCTTAAATGTAGCCAATACATGTATAGAACTCCATCAATTGCATCCATCTTGTCACCCATATACCAAATGCAATAATCTTGTTACCTGTATAACTAGTGCAGCTTATGTCTCTGTGTGATTAATGCTGCCATAATACCCCCTGAAGAAATCCTCATATACCGTTTAATAAGTGCTGCCTAAAGCTTTCCATACCAAGTGCAGGCATCATATGACCCCTGCAACAATGACAAGTGTAGACTTCATTATGCCCCCCCCCCCTCGTAACAATAGCAGATGTCAAGTTGCGCTGGTAATCCTATGAGCTGGCCTAATTTCCCCACTACCCCCTTTCTCCAGCAAGATCTGATGTAAATATTGCATCTGGCAGCACTTGTTACATGTGGGCAGGACTAGCAAAAGCCAACCACCTCTCCACACCAGCTGCCCCAAGCATGTGCCTGTTATGTCTAAAGAAAAATCTGGCCTAAGCAACTGTACATAATTCTTGTGCCTAAACAGAAACTTTTGCTAATATATACATAAAACCAACAATTGTCTTATGTAATGGTTCAGGAGTAATCAGTAACTGGACTGAAGAGGAGAGGATCCCCCCATGTACGATCTTCCAAGCGTTCAAATACTTTCTGGATATCACAACTCCACCTACCCCAATCCTTATGCAGCAAATCGCATGCTTAGCCACCAAGGAAAAGGAGAAAAAATGTCTGGAAATTTTAAGCAAGGTAATAAAAATTATTTGACTTGATTAATATTATAGATAATTAAATAAAACCATAGAGGTCAATGTAAAAAGATTTGATACTTACCCGGGGCTTCCTCCAGCCCCATAAGCATGGATGCGTCCCTCGCTGTCCTCCCGAGTGCCTCCGTTCGTCCGCAATCAGCCCCGATATCTGGCTAAGTCATCTCCAGTCTGGCTCAGTGACATCAGCTTCTGCGCATGCACAGAAGACCCCGGCTGGCGTCACTGAGCGAGATAACGGGGCTGATTGCCGTTAAACAGAGGACTGTGGGAGGACAGTGAGGGACGCATCCGTGCTTATGGAGCTGGAGGTATCCCCGGGTAAGTGTAAAATCTGTTTACATTGACCACTCTGGTACACTTTATGAATACTAAATCTACACAAGTTATAAATTGTAGTTCAGAAAGTGTGGGCATACTTAGGTGAACAAATGTTTAAAATGGTCAAAAACATATATAAAGTACAGAAATATTATAAAATTGCTGATGGATCTGTATGAGGATAACACAAGGCAGCAGAATGCACTGTTTACATACATCTTACTACTGCTGCCCTGTGTCTGCTCCACTCTCCCATCTTTTATATCAAGTCCTGGAAAAAATTGAAACTTGAAACTTAGCATGGATGATAGCATTTGCAGAGAGCTTATTTGGTTTTACTGATTTTGCCCATAAATTCCTTGCTAAGTAATAATATTGTGCTTTCATTGGGGTAAATAAGCTTTTCTTTTCATGGTTAGCGAGGCACAGGTAAAAAAAATTAACTGATTATACCTTAAGATAGCAGCAGAAGCAGGAATAATGTAGAAGTTAGTTACTACAGCTTCATAATAGCACGCTTCTGCTGTCATGTGGTGTTTTTTCTAAATTTCATAAGCAACGGTTCCCTTATTTTTCATTATTGTTCAGATACCTTTTTAGAAACTAACTAATGCTTGCTTTCTGTTTTATGTTCATATTCTGTTCATCAGTTTGGGGCTATAAACAATTCTGATTTTCTTGTCCAGGGCTTACAAGAATATGAACAGTGGAAGTGGTACAAGAACCCCACTATTGTTGAGGTGTTAGAGGAGTTCCCATCAGTTCAAATGCCATCATCTCTTCTGCTAACACAACTACCCCTACTACAGCCTCGTTACTACTCTATCAGCTCCTCCCCTGACGTGTATCCTGATGAGGTTCACCTTACTGTTGCAGTTGTGTCCTATCGCACAAGAGGTAAATATTTATCAACAAGTGATTTTAGCCTGTAACCTACTTGGCACTGAATAGTGGTGCACCTGCAACCTCATGCCCCGGTGTCCGCCCACGACTCAGCGTGTTCACATGCGGCTGCAAAATGTAGTTAATTTTGTTGCTGCTTTAGCTGTTATACCCTTTTTGTCTTATATCAACTGTTGTATTGTATACTTTGTATTGTTATACCCTGTACGCTATTGTACAGTGCCACGGAAGATGCTGGCGCTATATAAACTAATAATAATAATAACCCCAGCATGACCCACTGCACAGAAACACCGATGACTCCACACATTAACACTCAGCTGACACACAAAGGCAGCCGATGGACCCAGATACCTGGGGGAATTATTAGGTAAGATTGCAAAGGAGCCATACATTCTTTGATTTCTGGGAGATAAGTTCATTTATATTTTGATGTGTCTCTTTTCAGTAATATCATTAACACATACGGTCCCTAATTTAATTCACTACTTTTGCTAAGCTTTCCCGTAGGAGATAATTTTCCAATCTTCTATCTAAAATAACTTCTCAGCACTGAATAATTTTGACAGTACTTTTTCACCAACTTTTTGGTACTTTTTCAATTGCAGAGTATTTGAGTATTTCAACCTGAACTTATCGGTCAGGTATGAGCACAGCCCTGTGCCCTGCTGTGTGAATGCTTCACTTTTCCCTTCATTACCAATGTCGGCTGTCCTCATTATCTGTATCCAAACTGCTCCTGATCGATCTCGTTGTCCATCGGGAGCAGTCTGGACATTTAGGAAATAATCACCAGATCCTGTCAGTTGGACGGGAGATTGCATTATGTGTACCCAGCATGATATCAATACGTCCATATTGTTATACTGTCTTGTGTGTGGCTGAGGGAAACCTTTCAGGAATCGCTCCCCCCCCCCCCCTTGAAAATCCTGGGTTTGCCCCTTACTTAGGATAGAACCGGCTTCGCCACAGAGTCACACAGTGTGTCTATATAATGATCATTCCTACATTGTTACCCTAAATGATCATCAATCCCTTTAGGTCACAGTAATGAAAGATGAACGGTGTTGAAAATAACCTAATGAATAACATTGGTGGTGACATCTTTAGTCCACATCTTAGCGGACTGTTTACTGAAAGTTTCCAAGCCAGTCCAAAATCTACTTGGTCTCCCCGAGTTCGCTGGGAGGAGAATTCCATGTGGCTAAATGGATTAGGCTAAGCATCAATGGGAGGTCGGGTCTACATTACCAATATACAGTATTATAAAGATACAAGAAGCGTTTCTGATGCTAAAACCAGGAAAATGACCATAAAAGTGGATATCCTGAATAATTTACTGCATTCTACTAAATGTCACTACAGTGCCTCTTTAAGAGTGTGTACATACTTTATATCTGCAGAATTTTTTTTCTCATTCAGTTTGCTGACCCCCTTAACAAACTGTCATCTTGTAATAAAATTAACGTATTTTTAACCTTGTCCTCAAACTTGTATTTAAATCTATCATCCAATCTGTTTTATCGATGTATTAATTTACCAGATGGCGATGGTCCTGTACATCACGGTGTCTGCTCTTCGTGGCTAAGCAGAATACAGCCAGATGAAGTGGTTCCATGCTTTGTAAGAGGGTAAGATCGATTGTCATGGGGCTCACTGGCAGAATACGTTGCTAATTACAAAGCCTCTGTGTAGAGATTGTTGGTGTTCAGTATGCAGGATTCACATACATGGCTAGAAAACTACAGTTCATGAATAATTATAAAATTATAGTTCACAAATAACATTTTGAGTCTATGTGCAAGGATGGCATGCTGGACTTTTTAAAATTAAACGGTCTTATTAATTTTGTCTGATCAGGGCCCAGAGTTTCCACATGCCACAAGATCCACATGTGCCATGCATCCTGGTTGGTCCAGGCACAGGCATCGCTCCTTTCAGGAGCTTCTGGCAGCAGCGTCTCTTTGATATGCAGCATAAAGGTGAGTATATTAAACATGGTCAATCATTATTTTCTTAGTACTAAACCCTGTATTTAAATCAATGGAAAACAAATTATTACTGTATATATACTCACATTTAAGCCTAATTTTTCAGCATAAAAAATGTGCTGAAAAGTTACCCCCACAACTTATATGCGAGTCAGTGGAGAAAAACAGATGGTGGAGCAGGTTTTGTTAATGGCAGAGGAGCGTAAGGATTGTGCACTGGTGATCCTGCTCTTACATGCTTGTGCCTTGCTGTGTCTGTGCCCCCATCCCCTGCAACATGGTGTGCGCTGCTTAAGACCACCTGTGTCCCCTGGCTTGTGGAGAGTGCAAGCAACGTGTCAGCGGTGTAATGATTGGGGATTCTTCCTGTGTGGCAATCGCTGTGTCTCATATCTATGACGCAATCTAGTGACTTCTTAAGACGCAGCTGTATGATCCTGGCGCACATCAGGCTATGGTGAGGGAAGCTGACTTGTACTTGGGGGATCATCTGGCTATTGTGGAGGCTTTTACTCAAGTCAATCACTTTTTTTCCTGGTTTCTGAGGGAAAGTGGGTACCTCGGCTTATACACTGGTCTGCTTATATTTGAGTATATATGGTCTTATTATATAGCTAATACACTTTTTCTTTATTTTTTCTTGTGAAAATGTCTTTTTTTATCAATACATTTTTATTGAAAGATATATTAAGTCAGTGAAATAGGAAACTGTAACACATTGTACAAGGGAGTTTCACATAAGATGAGTAGATCTAGATTCACATATACATTCAACATTTACAAGAACATAGTGTAGAGATATAGGTACAATAATATGACTTCAACTGTTCATGGTGTCCTGGCTTAAACCTTGCCAGAATAATGATCTCTTACCTAGTCACTATCTAACCATTACTAGCTGATTGGCTGGCAGGAGGGACATTTCCTGACTTCATTGTTCGATTGAAGCAGTGGTACTTAGACCTATCAATCGAAAGACGATCACAAGTTGCTGGTCTTCATGTAGTTAAGCTAGGGTCTTGTATTCTAAAAGTGCTCGTACCATACACTATTATGATATGGAGTCCTGATAAGGAGTTGTGTCACTGTTCTATGTGTTAAATCAAACATCTAATCTAATAATGATAATAGAGATAATAGAACTATAGGTCCAGCTAGAATGTAGTAAACGTGTTCCTTACATGTAGCTATACATTATACTTAGCTGGTAGTAGTAAGGGAAAGGGAAGGGGATATAAACACAACACATAACTATTTACAGTATATACTATTAGTCGATAAACTTATTACAACAAAGTCTGTGGTCCCACCTACAATCAGTGTCAGAGAGTATAATAAGCAAAGAAACTCGTACCACTATATATGCTGCTGAGAATTCTGTGCATATATGTGTAATCAAATATTTATGGAACATCCTGGCCTGAGATATTTTTCCATTATGATGTTTCGTTTATACATTGCCATGAGTGTGGTAATAATTACACATTTAATTGTATAAGTGTTCAGAGTTTGAACATACTTCTATTGCTTTTTTATTGTATTTTGTTTTCTTTAGGACTGAAACCTTGTCCAATGATACTTGTCTTTGGGTGCAGGGAATCCAAAATTGACCACATCTACAAAGAGGAGACCATGCTTGCCAAAAACAGAGGGGTTTTTAAAGAGTTATACACTGCGTATTCCCGAGAGCCAAACAAACCAAAGGTAGTGTGATATTGCTTCTCCAATCCATTCCATGATGCTGATTAAAAAATAGAATATTGTGCAAAAGTATATTTATTTCAGTAGTTCAATTTAAAAGGTGAAACTAATATATGAAATAGACTCATTGCATGCAGAATGAGATATTTCATGCCTTTGTTATAATTTTGATGATTATGGCTTACAGCTTATTACAACCCCAAAATCAAAAACTCTACGCTTAGAATATTGATCAATTTCATAATATTCTAATGGTCTAAGTGTCAGACTGTAATCAGCTAATTCATCCAAAACACCTGCAAAGGGTTCCTATTTCATGTATTAGTTTATTCCAATTTTTTGAGTTTCACCTGTGTGTGTGTGTGTGTGTGTGTGTGTGTGTGTGTGTGTGTGTGTGTATATAATATATTGTCTGTATCTATGTAGTACTGTATATGTTCAAAGGTTGTTATGATGTTTATAAATATATGGCACTCTTACTTTCCAAATTAATCATTTTAGGTATCAGTTGTGAGATTGTGTGTTGCTAGGCTTAAAAATGTGAAGGCAAATGTTCAGTATTTCACAAAGTCTACTATTAGAGGAATGGTAGAGATGCTTATGTGTAGAAGAACTTGAAGACAAGCGTCTATTCCATTTGATCTGTAAGGCTATAATTTGCTGGTCACAGTCATGTGTTTTAGGAAGTAGATCAAGTCACCTTGATGAAATTGGAGTTTACAAAAGAAGAGGAGCACAATATAGTGTAGTATGTCAGGGTAGATGGGACAAAAGTAGTAAAAAGAAATTGGGTACTCACAAACCAGGGTTGCCAAGTGCAACCACCTGCAGCGAGTGTGGGGAACGCCCGTCCTGCACTTGGGTTGAGGAACAGTTTCTCCAAGATGTGGTTGCTCTCTCTATAAAAATAGACAACTGTATCTGCCCTCCTCAAGAGGATGACATGTAATACAGGGGATTGAGAAGCACTCACATTGTAAGTAAATTACTAAAAGCAATGGTAGAAGGTAAGAGCAGCTTACTTAATAGAAGAGTCTAGGCTTATATGCTTGATCGTAGAATATATTACATACATTTATTTATTAGGTAAGCTGCTCTTACCTTCTACCATTGTTTTGAATAATTTATATACAATTTGAGCACCTCTCAATCCCCTGTATTACGATCATGTGTTGCCCCTGTCTCCTATGTGGGCTAAAGCAGAGTAAGGGCCGGGTTGTCGCGTTGCTTAGATGATTTCAGGAGAAGGAGGAAAGACAAGAACATACATAAACTACAGTAATATATTTATATCTGGAGAGCACTTGTTCAAAGGAGAAGAAAACAAAGCCAAGTAATCCCATTGCATTACAGATTTCTGGACTGACGAATTTTCTTGTACTGCATTTGATGAACATCTTGTATTGCATTTCAGAAATATGTGCAGGACATCCTGCGTGAACAGCTTTCAGATGTAACCTTTAAAGCACTGAAGGAGCAGGGAGGACACATATACGTGTGCGGTGATGTCACTATGGCTGGTGATGTTCTCAAGAGCCTTCAGCATATTGTGAAACAGCGTGGCAATATGTCCAGTGAAGAGGCTGGAGCATTCATCAGCAAACTGAGGGTGAGTGTGCAGGTATTCACAAACAGCTCTGCACGACATGTAGCACTATAGTGGATTGCATTTGAAATCAAAATTATATTATGAACAGTGCATGGGCCCTTACATCTAACACTAGCAGCAGAAGTTAGGAGAGGATTCACCAAGCACAGGAATCCTTTGCCTTGCTTGACTGACAGAGAGGTGCAGAGTAACACACATTTGCCTCAATTCACTAAGCTTTATCAAACACTTTACTAAACTTTTGATCATTTACCTGATGGTTAAAATCAATTTTGAATTCACTAAGGTGTTATATATTTTTTCGAACGTTATTTATTGAACGTTTAATTAATAAAACGTTCGAAACATAAATAACACCTTAGTGAATTCAAAATTGATTTTAACCATCAGGTAAATGATCAAAAGTTCGATAAAGTGTTTGATAAAGCTTAGTGAATTAAGGCCATTGTCACAGTTACCAACTTAGCAAAACTCTGATGGGGCCCCTACCTCACTTCATAAGCTTTAGGCCTCATTCACACCTAAAAACGCAAACGCAAGCGTTTGGCGTCTTTGAGCACTCCCGGCACTTGACTGCGTGCAGCATTTTTGGAAAAAGCTTTGCCAGAGCGGTTTTGAGATTCACTCCCTGACGCAAGTCAGGAAGTGAACTCTTTGACCCGGAAAAAAATGAATACTATGTATTTATTCTAAAAAGCGCAAACGCAATCACCGCATATAGCGGTTTTGTAAGTGTTTAGCGCTCTTCCTATACCTTCCATTATAGCAAAAACGCCCCAAAAATGGTACAGGCACCGCTTTGCTGAACGCACAGCGCACAAACCGCGCTGATATGAACCTTCTCATAGAGATTCAATGCACAAGCGTTTTGTGAGGGATTTTAAAAATTGTCTGTGCTTGAAAAAGGCAGAATACACCTCTAGTGTGAACGATCCCTTACATTTGTATAAATAACATAGGGCTCCCCATAGAATATGGCTCTCTGTGGCCATACATGCTTAAGTACCTCTTTAAAATTGTGGTCACCATGTTTTTTTTGTGTTCCACTAACCCTATAATCTTTTTTTAAAAAACTGTAGTAAATGTTCCCTTTTAAACCCTCCAAAAAAAATCTGTGAAACATTAATAACCAGCAGAGCCAGGCCAAGGGATAAGAAGTGAGAGGCACCTGCAATAGGAAGCACCTTGTTGCTCCTTTTCTGGTTCATTGCTGGTTAAGAGAAATGGCTTGGTTGTAATGAAGTTTATGCAGAGCAACTGGTCATGCTTGCCTGGCCTCTGCAGCAGTCCCAGCACAGCTATGCTTTCCCTATCCATGCACTGCTCACATGTCCCTATCAGAACAATGATCAGCATTGTCCATTAAGGTAACCAACAGTTCCCTTGCTACGGCTCTGCACAAACTATTACATTACTGTCCTTTAATGCATCCAAATGTAACATACCTTTACTGTAGCTTTAAATTATTTGGAGTAAAATGAAGCAGTTGGCTTTCCATTAACCTAAAATGTAATCTTGTGTCAAAAATGCAGAAGGGAATGGGTTGCATTTTGGGGTCTCTGCATTGTGCACTGGTAGACAATGTTCCAGCTCTGATGACAGAGGGCGTCTTTAAGGCCCCTTATATATGTTCCTTTTTAACGTTAGTGGTCAGTGTGCTTGTCATTTTGTAGTCCATTTTATATCGATGTTCTGTATGTCTTTTTGCACCATCAATAAATCAACAAATACAGATGGCATACAGCCTATGCAGAAATATGTTGAAATGTTGTATAGTTCTTCTACAGTGTCCAATATCCTCTAATGAAATACAAACTTGCATAACCACTTTTGACCAGAAGATGGGGATGTAGTGGCAGAACACAGTCTCCTACCTTTCTTGCCCATTATCTTATTAATTAGACACACTATTGTAAATTGCCATGATCTTGAGCAGATTATAGTACCGTACTCCATGCATTCATCCTAACACAAGTACAAATTTGACTGCTGTTACAATGATGATTTGCTCATGGTAATTATACTTTACATTGCTTAATTTTAATACTACAATCAGTTATTTAAAAATGTTAGGCCATTTAAAGCGGAATATAACCCTGCATTTCAACTTTGCTCTAAAACATTATTTACAGTATATTATATGCAACCAGCATTTTTTTTTTTACTAGACCAGCATTGGAAGGGTTACACAGAGCTTTAAAGTTCCTGGAGATTTCTGCAGACGCATCCGAAGCTGACATAGATACATTTTGTTTACATAAATGTATCTAAGTGTTGAATGTGACTCACTCTCTCTGACTGAGAAGGAGCTGGAGGACAGCCAAAGAGTGTGTAACATTTCTCAATAGATACATTTAACTAAATAGAATGTAACAATCTGAACTTCTGCATATCTCTCCACGGAACTTTAAACCTCTGTGCTTAACCCTTCCAATGCTGGTCTAGTAAAAAAAAATGGTTTTTGCATATAATATGCTGTAAATAATGTTTTAGAGCAAAGTTGAAATGCAGGGTTATATTCCGCTTTAAGAAGTTCTGCAATTTTGGATAATTTATACATTTTTTCCCCCTTATTTCTTACCACTTCAGTAGCAGTTTCAGCCTGGGCTGCTTTATCACATTTATAAGCTTTAGCTTGACATTTATAATAATTTTATCAATGAAAGTGGAGTTATGTAGGAATTCATAAGTAAATATGCCTCTAGTCTATTTAAACTCAACTGTATAGTTTAACTATTTTAGCATTTACAGTATGTAATTTACAGAGCAGATAGTTCAGGCCTCTTTCACAGTACGACGTTAAAGTCGCACGTTAAACCAACACCTAACGCAGAATAACTCACAGCAATGAAAAATCAATGGGCTGTTCACAGTGCAGTCGTTGTGTTGGTGTCTAACGCTGCACGTTAAATGAAAGTGCTGCATGCTGTGCGTTATACACGGTTTTAGCTGCGTTAGACTGTTTGCACATGCTCAGTAAGACTTGGCGACATACTCTTCATTGCCTGTATTTTCTACTGTATATGCTGTATGCATTGGTAACGCTGCGTTGCAACTTTTTGGCCGAGTTGTTAGTTTGCATTGCGACTTTAATGTCGCATCAAACCGCAACGTCGTAATGTGAAAGTTGACTCAAATATGTTACATGAGTGGACCGATCTCAAGAATAAAGGAGAATAATTTAGTGTTAGGCAATTCTGGTATACTCTGTTTTCTTCTTCTCAATTAAGGATGACAATAGATACCATGAAGACATTTTTGGAGTAACACTGAGAACTTATGAAGTTACAAATCGCCTCAGATCCGAATCGATTGCATTTATTGAAGAAAGCAAGAAGGACTCAGACGAGTAGGTTTCATTGTAATTTTATTATGTTTATTACAATTGTTTTTGGTTTTTGCTTGCACATCTTTGACCCCACCTTTTGGTCAGCCACATACCTCTATTGAGAGAGAAGTTAGGATCTGAGTTGCTCCTTCAGAGGTGACCTGGATGCCTGTTCTCTTTTGTTGATGTATCCAGCAGGCTAAAAATGCCAATATACTTGCAAAATATATTTTAGCTCTATTTTAAAATGCTAGCAACCTCCCTTACTGTATATTGAGGGCATGCTGAAGGCATAAAAAGGGCGCCTGGAAAAAAGGGCACCAGATGTAGCCGCTATTAGATTTTGTTTATAAAATGCCACCTGTTTGTAGCCAATGAGTGTCATTCTGTTTACAAAAGGCACCGGATGTAGCCGCTATTAGAATATAACCCTAACCTTAATCCCCCTGGCGCCTAACCTTATCCCTCCATGGT
The DNA here is from genome assembly GCF_040937935.1 of Hyperolius riggenbachi. Classification (NCBI taxonomy): domain Eukaryota; kingdom Metazoa; phylum Chordata; class Amphibia; order Anura; family Hyperoliidae; genus Hyperolius; species Hyperolius riggenbachi. Next base: position 526,729,157 of record NC_090646.1, on the reverse strand, counting down.
GGTGCCTAACCTTTACCACAGTATTAGGTGAGATTGTTGTAACTGCAATTTTTGAAGGATAAAATGGGGGTATTTGGCTTGATCGTTGTAGCTAAATATTTGTGACAAATATAGAAACAGTATTCACAATGATCTTTGTAGGTGCAATATTGAAAATATAGAAGTGGTATTTTGCTTGATCAAAATAACCTGTATTTTTTGTAGATTGTAGTAGCCAGAAATAAAATGAAATGAATAATCAGGCCAAAATGTAGTTGTAAAAATATACCCATTATTATACTAAGGGCATATAGTGTAAGCGTACTGGAAATCTGGTCCTTTATTGTAACCACAAACATTTCCATGATATAGCTGATATAAAATAACGAACACTCTTTATCGCTTATAGCCACTAATCACGGCACATAACATTGAAATCTAGGGAGGCGCTCTTTTAACACAGATGGCTCTGGCGCCATTTTCAACTGATACCATGCTCATTAGCCAAATGAGGAGAAGTAGTGCAAACAGAGAAATGAAGAAGCAGTGAGAAAGAAAGGTTTCTAATATTTTTCATGTAGAGATCAGCACACAGTATAACTAGTTTTGTATTGATAGAAGTACTGTATTGCAGCTTATACTGTGCATACTATAGGTGACATGCTAGTATTGTAAAATGTGGCTAAATAAACAAAGCAAATATATGGCGTTGTTGAACTACACAATATCACCAGTGCTCCAACCATGACTAGATATATAAATATAAAGAAATACAAAGAGCAGAGTAAAAAATGGTGATGAGCAAATAGTCGTTTTTACTTCGGCATAATCATTGCAAAATATCGTAAAAATATATGGACATTAGAAAACTCCTCTTCACCAAATGCACTGAAGTCTATGAGCACGAGAGGACACATTTTCACCAAATGCACTGAAGTCTATGAGCACGAGAGGACACATTTTCACCAAATGCACTGAAGTCTATGAGCACGAGAGGACACATTTTCACCAAATGCACTGAAGTCTATGAGCACGAGAGGACACATTTTCACCAAATGCACTGAAGTCTATGAGCACGAGAGGACACATTTTCACCAAATGCACTGAAGTCTATGAGCACGAGAGGACACATTTTCACCAAATGCACTGAAGTCTATGAGCACGAGAGGACACATTTTCACCAAATGCACTGAAGTCTATGAGCACGAGAGGACAAATTTTCACCAAATGCACTGAAGTCTGTAAGCACAAGGAGACCCTTTCTCAGCAAATGAATTGACGTTCTTGAGCAAGAGAAAACACCTTTTCACCAAATGCAAAGAAGTCAATGAGCATGAGAAAACACATTTAAACACACATGAGTATATGCACAAATATGTATGCATATGTGTTAGTATGCCCTGGGTGAGTTGGGCGCAGGGAGAGCTGAATGATGGCTCTACCCACAGCCGCTAAACTCGCCAGCGGCGTTAAATACTTTTTCCCCTCTGAATTACACCCCCTTCTGAGTTGCTTCAACTCGGAGTCCGGCGATCGCGGGAGCCCCGCGCAGCATAACATTGCTGCTATGAAGCGCCTGGTTTCGGCACCCGGCAGTGAGCGCCATGCGCTGAAACCACCTGCTTCGAAAATTTATGGCCATGCATGTGAATATAAATTGTATCCAAATGCAATGACGTTAAAGAGACACTGAAGCGAAAAAAAAATATGATATAGTGAATTGGTTGTGTACTATGAATAATTACTAGAAGATTAGCAGCAAAGAAAATATTCTCATACTTTTATTTTCAGGTATATAGTGTTTTTTCTAACATTGAATCATTCTACATGTGCAGATTACACAACACTCAGCATTCAAAATGAGTCTTTCAGAGCAGTCTGTGAAGTAATGACCTCTCCTCTAGCAGAGAAAAAGTAAACAGTTCACTTACAGTTGAGATAATAAAAGTCAGATAACAGCCCTCTCCACGACTAACTTAGTCGGAGAGCTTAATGGCTTGTTTGCATAGAGATAACAACTGGAGTTTCTCAACTCTTCCTGTACTGGAAACAATTAGACTGATGTATCTTATCTTAATGTTTTATTTCTTAGCTGTACTACACATACAAATCATAATATCATAATTTTTTTTTCGCTTCAGTGTCTCTTTAAAGAGTAACTGTTAGGCTACAAAAGCTAATTTAAACCTCAATTCTCCTGTGTTAAACAGTTTAGAAGGAAGCCAAAAAGGCAATACTGAAGTTAAAAATCTCTCTTACTTTGTTGTTGGCTGAATTGCAATCCTCTTTATTCCCAAGCTCCTAAGGAGGCCGCATTCCCCTATCCCGCCCTAAGGCTGCTTTCACAGTGGGAAGTTACAGGCTCATGTTACAGCAGCCTGTAACTTGCAGCCCAACTCACAGCACTGAAAAATCAATGTGCTGTTCACAGTGCACATGTTGCGTTAGAGTATACTGCAGGAGTCCGCTATTGTTCCTAGCTACATGGCTAATTAATATTCACTGCACAGTAGTGTTGTCCGGATCATGAACGATTCGGATCTTTGATCCGGATCTTTTTTGTGAGTCGAATCATCCGGGATTCGGTTCACAGTGGATGTCTGTAAGAAACAGGAACTGCAGCTTCTCTCACTCTGCTGCAAATGATTCAAAGATTCGGTTCAAAGATCCGGATCTTTTCAATGATCCGATTCGAATAATTGAAAAAATCCGGACTTCCCAGTATAGAACTAAAACGGCTCACCTCTGTTCATCTAACAGCCTCCCCGGGACGATCGCCCACAACGCCCCCCCCCTCCTGCCAATAGATCCCCCTCTGATCAGATTCGATCAGAGAGGGATCGATCTGGTGGCAATCGAAACGGCAGCCATTAGATAGGACCATATGCCAGCTTCCTGTTCATTCTATTCATCCTGCTACAGCCCAGCAGCTCATGTGATTGCTTCTACTCTGACAGTGGATGATTACATAAACCTCCTGCTGTGAATCCTCCGGCTGGCTATTCTCTTTCTAGCTGCAGATGGAAAATCTTCTAATACTTAGGGGCTCTGTTAGGTCCGGTTCACACAGTTGTCTGCTTGTTTCGGTTCACACAGTTGTCTGCTTGTTTCGTTGTGGTCAGATGCTTTTCTGCTTCCATACAGAAAAGTATTTGGCTTCATGTCCAGTAGTCATCGCGAGCCCTTGGGGGATACAGACTCAAGAGGCTGCATGTAGCATCTACGAAAACTTGATCGACAGTGGTGCTTCAGGAATCAACAGTAAACAAACGCTCCCATTCATCTTAATACACGACACATTGTATCCCGGCAATATACGCTGGTACCCAGCAACCGTCCATCTGAACCTGGACCTCAGTCAAGTTAAAACGGGAAATCACAGCAGTGTAATATGAATACATATAACTATTAATTTAAATAGAAATTAATTACATAGAAAAATGTAAAAATTTCACTCACAAATTAAAATAAAAAGCAAAACACTTTTTCATATAAATTTCTCCCGCGCGGTCCTCATTCAAAGTGTTTCATCTGGACAAACTAGAAATGGTTCTTTCAAGATGGAACCTGCTGAAGATGAAGATGGTATTTATATTGATGCATCTATACATGTTTGGAGCACAGGTTAGATTGTGTAGTTTTTATATATGGTGGTGGTAAGTATCCCTGTATTACCAGTGGGAAAATTGAGTGGTGTTATATGATTGCCCAGTGATGTGAAATAGATTGATATGGATTTACTGATACATTACTGATACATTGTATCATTAAAGGAAACCTGAGGTGGGAGGAATATGGAGGTTGCCATATGTATTTCCGTTTAAACAATACCTGGTTCCTTGCAATCATGGCCGGATTTCAAGCAAGGCCAAAAAGGTCATAGCCTAGGGCTCTAGGAAAGTAAGGGGTGGTCTGTGAGCAGCAGTAGCAGTTTGCCTGCTGAACAATCGTCCTGCTACACAGAGTTTGCACATATCAGTGGGTGGCTACAAACAGCCGGATCTGACACTCAGGGGATGAATGGGCAGCGAACAGGTACTTTCAGTGATATCTGAGATGCCTGTCACTCCCTGAATGTGCCCCTTGACAAGGAGCTTACAATCTAATCCCTGGCATCGCTAACTGTCCTCAGAGGAGCCAACAATCTAATCCCTGCCGTGTTGGGGGGGGGAAGGGTTTTGGATGCTGTCATTCCAGGGGCAGCTGGTGATAGTGGGCCTTGGGCGGTAAAAAGTACAAATCCGGCCGAGCTTGCAATCCTGCTGATCTTTCTGGCATCAGTAGTGTCTGAATCACACACCTGAAACACACACCTGAAACAAGCTTGTGGCTAATCTAGTCAGACCTCAGTCAAAGCACTTTGTTCAGAGTCTATGGATAAAATTATAATGCTAGGTACACACAATACAATTTTCTGACAGATTTGCTGTCACATCAACTATTTCCAACAGGTCCAATCAATTTTCCGATTGAATTTCCATAGAAGTGAATGGAAAATATATCTGAAAATCTATCGGAAATCAGATCGGACAAGTTGGAAATAGTCGATCTAACAGTAAACCTGTCAGAAAATTGGATCATGTGTACCTAGTATTAGAGGCAGAGGATCAGCAGGACAGCCAGGCAATTTGCATTGTTTAAAAGTAAATTAACTTGCCAGACTTTATATTCCTCTTAATCCAGGTTACCTGTAATGAATACCTCATTTTCAAATATTTTATGCACAGTCTGAATCCAAGAAATATAGTGCTTTTTATTTACCTCTTCTCTTCTGCCATATCAGCTAAGATGAATTTGCCACATTCCTGCGGCAATACGAGGTCTGTAACCCCGCGTACTCCCGGGGCAAAAATCCTCAACTTTCAAAGTCGTGGATTTTGCTGCCCAGGGAGGCAGAGCTTTGGGCTGTAGCTCTGCCTCCAGTGCAGTCATCAGCGCTGATCCCCCTGCCCCTCTCAGTCTTCTTTCAAAGAGAGGGGCAGGGAGAGGCGGTGATCAGAGCTGATTGACTAAACTGGAGGCAGAGCTACAGCGAAAAGCTCTACCTCCTCCAAGAAGTAACAGGGGATTTTTGCTTCCGGGAGTTCGGGAGATTACAGACCTCGTTGTGCCACGGGAATGCTCCATCTTAGCTGATATTGAAGAGAGGAGGTAAATAAAAAGCACAATTTCTTGGCTTCAGACTCTCTTTAAGTATAGATACACTAACACTTTAACAGTTGCCTTCTTCAAAAATTCATGAGTGAGTGAGTGAGTGGCAGAGCCACTGACGGCCATATCCGCATGAGTTGACACAACACATGTTTGTACCCTGACACTTCTACTTACATGAATGGCATATAATGGACCTCACCGATCCATTGATTGTTTGAATGGAGAGGCCACAAGTCAAGCACTTATAAGACTGCTTAGTCACCAGTGAGTTATTTGGAGAAGTAAGCTAGTAAGTTACACATAACCACTTATTTCGGGATGGTGATGGTGGCTTCAAACCTTTTAACTACAAGTGAGCTTTAAAGCATTCCTGAACTCTGGATGTCAACCGGCCGCAAGTCTACAGGCAGGAAGTGGGAATATCTGAGGAAGTGGACTCCACAGAGACAAAGTAAAGGTATGCAGCTGATCATGCTTCAGAGGAAAACATACAAATGCCTTTTATCTAAAAAAGATATTCATAGTTTATGTACACTTTAAGTGGCAGGGTGTTCAGGAGAAGGGGAGGACAGTTGAACTACAAATACATCCTTTACGTGCACAATAATTTAGGCATCAGCCATGCTTTAATATTACCGTAAGCATAAAGGAAACTATACATTAACAGTAGTGGCGCTACTCTAGCTCTAGTCACTTAGATAAGGAATAACACACACAGCGTTTCTCTCCCTCCTGCCTTTACCCCCTCCCCTTTCTTATAGAGTCCAGAGACACAGGTCCCAGCCTGCCACCCTGGCTGGGATGATTTTTCTGTGATCTGTCCAAACAAGAGCAGCTTGCTAGTAAGTAAGGATTAGAGCATGCCAGCAAACTAGCCAAGTACATTTGTAGGTAACATTTTTTCAATAATAGCACCATCATTTGGACAATCTGCTCTGCTCAAAAGCCTCTGAGTTCTGTTTGTGATGTTTACATTTGGTTTCGGTCATTGCTGAACTAGTCAACCTTAATTTTATCACTTGAATTAGGCCAAAAATATCTAACCTTCACCATATAAACATCGATTTTGATCACCCGAATTGGCCTCACCAGCCAGCTATCTAGCCCCTTGCCCCCCCCCCCCCCAAAAAAATAAATAAATTTGAAGGTGGAGCCACCACTGTACATTTAATAGATCCCTCTCTGATCAAAATCTGATCAGAGAGGGATCTATTCCCTCCATACACTGCCAATATCTATTCAATAGATTTCAACATGAAAACTGTTGAATACTATTATTTATTGTATTTATAAAGCGCCAACATATTACGCAGAGCTGGACAACAAATAGGGATAATTACGTTAACAAGGAGTGTCATCCTTGCCCTTTTTTTGGATGCTGTAAATTTAATTATTATTATTACTAGTGACCTTAGCCCATTTAAAAACTGGCTAGGTCTGTCACAGCGTGTCTGCCCTGCGCATGCGTGCACCCGCCCGCCGCTGGCGCACATCTGCCACATGCGTACCCGCACGTCCGCCGCGGGCACTCACACACGCCCGCCCCTTCCTCCCAGTCAGTGTCTCTGCGTCCCTCCCTGCACGTACGCAGTACAACAAAACACACACACAGGGACATGGGACGCAGAGACACTTGGGTTTTATTATAGAGGATTATTTATTTATAAAGCGCAAACATATTCCGTGGCGCTGTACAACGTAAGAAAACAAACATGGGGTACATAATAATACAGACAATGATATACATGACATATGGACACGGGTACAAAATACAGAACTGGTGATTACAATAACAGATTTAACATAATGACTAAAATGTATAACAGAGTGCAAGCTATTAAATGAATAACATTCCAACACACAAAAGGGTGAGAACCCTGCCCTTGCGAGCTTACAATCTTACAAACTTAAAGTGGATCCGAGATGAACTTTTTCTCATTGCATATTTGTGTTCTTTCCTATTGTCTATAGGGCATTCCTCAAGCCAAATACATTTTTTGTTTTTGTTTTAATACTCTTATTCCCTTTAAACTAAACAAGCCTCGAACACAGGTTTTCAGAGAGCCAAGGCACTTTCAGACAGTAGCAAGGGCTCATGGGATCTCAGTCTGGGCAGGAGGAGGGGTAGGTATTACTAGCCAGAGATTTCAGAGGCAGAGGGGAGGAGGGAGGAGGAGGGGGGAATTAGGTTTTTTTCACAGGCTAAGTGCTCAAGATGCAGATAAGCTTGACTGTTTGTAATGTTTACAAAGAACATGGCTGCTGTAATTGTATCACAGGAAGAAATAATCATATTCTATTGAAGCTGTTTGCAGCTAGATTTGCTAAACTTTAGATAAGATATATAGACAAGTTACTTGTTATAGTTAGTTTTTCATCTCGGATCCACTTTAAGAGGAAGATCCTAAAGCATTGTATGAAGCACAAAAATACTGCCACAGAAACACCTAATATTATTATTTTTGTTTTTCTCCTTTTAGGGTTTTCTGCTCATAACTGGAATGTTTCGTTGCCTAGGGATGGCAAACTGGCCAAGCGAGCACCCCACACCCCATTCACATGGCGACAGCATCTCACACCTGCATGTACACTGTTTGTGGAGACATACATAAACTGTGTGTACTGCATGTATGACACAAGACAACACCTCCACACCTGTATGGCAATGTGGAGAGATATGTATACCAATTTGCTTTATCTTTCTCATATAAAGCCTCCCTTACAAGATGGTTTTTGTAACTTCAGAGGCAAAACAACGTTGATCTTTTTTTATTGGACTGAGCACCGATCTGCCTGCTTTCCTGTGCTGTCTTTGTCCTGTGCTCATAACAGTATATAATTGTATGTAAGAGGGACATATATATATTGATATTTACTCCATTATACGGATGGGATTTTGGGATTTCAGTTGTTTTTAGATATAAACTCACTGCCATGGTTTTGCTTGAAATTTGTCAGCTGCATCTTGAATTGCAAAAAGAAAAAAAAGGAAAAAAATGGAAAAAAACACCATTATCTGGTGCATGAATCTTGTCATTTTACTCAGGCCTTGCTTTGCATCGTTTGGACTGAAATATGTGCAGTTATTCAATGAAATCTACTCATGACTTACAGTGTCCATGTTACCTTTTTATGCAAGAAGACAGGATGGCTATGGTCTTCAGTCTGCATTGCTTTGTGTTATGAATCCATGGTTATAATCTGTATAATACATACTCTAGCTCTTTGCCCTCTCCAGAGATTGTAGCAATTGCATAGCTTCCTAAACCTCTAACAAAAGCCTGGTACACAAGCTGGGCTGTAATGGGATATAGAAAGTCTGTCCATATACAGAAGCCTCCTCTGGAGAATTGTTTTGTAGCTGAACACCTTCCTGGACTCTGAAGTGGTATGTTCTTGTCTGAGGGCGGGACAATGGGAACCTCCCACAGGGCCCGATCTCAGGAGAAACAATGGAAGCTGGCCAACAAAATCCATTCAGGCTGACTGTTTTTTCCCCATGCAGAAAGTTGAATTGGAGATAATTCTCTAATGTCTGTTAAACCCAAGGGATCATGGGGTCTGATGCACTAAACTCCGGGAGTGCACGGCAATTATACCGCTACTAGTACAGGAGGAGCACCGGCCATTAACCTACTATGGTAATTTGCGGGGTATCGTGCATTACCATAGCAACATGCATGTGGGTTAATGGCTAGTGCTCCCTCTACACTAGTAACAGTAAAATGATTGTGCACTCCATACACACGGCAACTTAACCAGCGTTTAGTGCATCAGGGCCCTTATTCAATTCACTTTTTCTCCAAAGTTTTCTCCAAGGAGATCATTTTTCATCGTCTGTTTAATTACCTTTTCAGCACTGTGCATTTGAAAAAGTACCAAAAACTAGGTGAAAAAACATTCTGTCAAAATTATCCTAAGTATTTCCTTTGTTGCTGGTGGTTTGAAAGGCATTTAATTTGTAAGGTGTGAAAATATCACCTAAGAAAAATATTATTCAGTTCACTCTATTTCCAAGTTTTTTTCCAGTGGAACATCATGCTGCTCTTAAACTTCCGTAAACTTTACTGAATGTAACCTGAGACTGATCTACACAGAACAGAGTATATAAAAGCACCACTGGCATAAAGTGAGGCTTTCAGGAATCAATTGTATTTATTCTTTAAGATACAGCTATGCTTGTGTAAAGTGAAGGTATTTTGTGTATGCAAACATAGTTCTACAGATACAAGCTATGAATGCCAGTTAATGAACCCTATCCCTTACTTGTTACTGTACACCTAATTTCAATTCAAATTGAGGGTCATGATTCTGTGATGGGAGACTGCCAGATGAAAAGTCCATATAAAATAAAACAATAAAACAGTCAGACTACTACAGTGTTGTGTTATCCAGATATTTTGTGCAGGGAGCCACTCTCTGTGATGGCGAGTGCTTACAGCAGTGGGTGAGGTTAGTTTCTATTGACCTTTACTTATCTCACTCAATCTGTAAGCCAAATCAACACGCAAAGTTTGTACCCACAAGTACTTCCAAAGCTCACTGTTATTACTACTGTGTGATAGAGGACATGACTATCTTCTGATTATGTGCTGCACAAAATAAATGTAAATTCAGTTCTAACATGCATCTGCTTATGTCTCTGGAACTATAAATTGATACATGTAACTTTTCACAATTTGTCACACGTGACATATGATGGTGCCATCTATGTAGTTTGGGGCATTTACAGATTGAGGATATGATTATTTCAAAAATCCATTCCTGGGAAAAACTAAAGTTCCATTTTTGCTCTGACCTTTTCTATGTAAAACAGTACAATAAATAATCGTGAGAGTGAATTCTTCATCATGGCCTATGGCAGTGATGGCTAACCTTGGCACTCCAGCTGTGGTGGAACTACGAGTCCCATGAGGCATTGCAATACTCTGACAGCTCTAAGCCTAACTCGGGGAGGCAGAGGCATGATGGGATTTGTAGTTTTGTCACAGCTGGAGTGCCAAGGTTAGCCATCACTGGCCTATGGGATATATAAAAAGACAATGGTGTGCACCTAAAATTTAAGGTTTTTTAAAAGGTTTTTGATACCATAAAAATCAAATTTCAACAGCAACTGTTCTGAGTGTATTAAGTGATAAAGATGCTAATCCTGCATTCAAAACGTTCAAAACTTTTTCTGCTGTTATGGTTTGGAGTTATCACATACCTTTGGCAATAAAGGGCCATTGCTCCTAACAGTTGCATGCTGGGTCTTTATATCTATAATATATTCCTCCTCTTCCCTTTATTCCCCCTCCTTCTAATGACATAAGACAGTGCACTTCCTAATATAGAGTTAGACCTCAGTGGGAATGTCTGAAGACTCAGGGCGGAGGGGGGAGGGGGGGGGGGGTAATGAATACACAGCTAGCAAGAGGAGAAAAAAAAGATGAGGGAGGAAATTTTCTCAGGAGGCCACAGGTAACCAAGATGGAAACTGTCTAGAATAGGATTCTCTGCTTTTCCTTTATAAAATTCACAGGAATCATAACATGGACCGTGCAATACATCTGTTATGCAAGTAGAACTAGTATTTATCTACTTATATATGCGTTTTTTATTTCTAGGTTCGCATGGGTGGCACTTGTTGTTTAACATGGCATCTACAGCCAAGTATTCATAATCTGCCTTCAAGTGACAGTGAAAAAAAAAACGTATGATATGAATTGTATGTGCAGTATGGATAATTGATAGAACATTAGTAGCAAAGAAAATAGTTTCATTTTTTTTTTCATGTTATAACTTTTTTTTATAATATTGCATCATTCTGTCATATTTACAGCTTACAAACTAGACTCTCTATTTTAAACTATGAAACAGAGCAGAGATAATGAACCTTTGAGCTTCCCTGCAATAAAACCTTATTTAAAGCTGTCTTTCACTGTTTCTTTAAAGTATAGGTACGTCTGAAAACAGCACTGTAGCAAACCCAAGTTGGGTTGAAGAGCTCAGAGAAGCTCTTTTGCATAGATAACTGAAGTTTCTTATCTCTTCCTGTACTGGAAACAATGTGAGACATTTTTCTTTGCTACTAACGTTCTATCTCTTAGCTGTACTACACATGCAATTCATTATATTATAAGTTTATTTTCACTTCAGATTCCCTTTAATCACTTACTACATTCAGAGACAGTTCTGTGTTATGTCTGTGGATAGAGTGTAAGGTTGGAGAGATCATCTGCTGGCTGTACTGTATGTGATCTATGGAGAATTCAGTCAAATTAGAATTATCACTATACAATATTTTTAGAACAAATAAAAACTCCTATCTGAGTAATAATGTAATTATTTATATATTCACTTTTCAAAAGCAAATTGGGATATGTAGTGATGTCATTAAAGAGAACCAGAGAAGAAGCACGGTCTTGTATTTTACCATATATATCAATGGGAACATGACAGTAAACACCTACTCTGCTCTTTGTTTCATTTTTCCCTGCTCAGTCTTCTTGTTATCGGCTCTGATAAAATATCCAACTGAGCATTCAGTCTAGCTTTGCCCGTAATGATTATAGCGGAGTCAGTCTTCTGTGATGTTGTTTCAAGCCCAAGCCTGCCCCCTCCTGGCTCTGCTTTCCTGCTACGAGGATACATCGCAGGAAAGCAGAGGCACAAGGGGGCAGGCTTGGGCTTGAAAAGACCTCACAGAAGACTGACTAAGCTATAATCATTACAGGGCAAAGCTAGACTGAATGCTCAGTCAAATATTTCATCAGAGCTAATAACCAGAAGGTTGAGCAGTGAAAAATGAAAAGAGCAGAGTAGGTGTTTACTCTCATGTTCCTATTGATATATATGGTAAAATACAAGAGGGCGCTTCGTCTCTGGTTCTCTTTAAGCAGAACAGAGGAAATTAGTGGGTATAGTCTTTCAGAATCAGAATTGTAATATTTTAAAAAAAAAATCACAGCAAGCCTTATTGCTCCTATTCAGCCTTAAAGGGAAATTACACTTTGGATACAAACTGAAGTGATTTCACTTTAGCGCCCTATATTGCAAGCATTAATGGCGAGCAGTATTTCACCTGGTGTATTTTGTTTTTTAATGTGCATATAAAATAGTCATTCTGCACGCATCTAATACCCATATTATTTTACCATGTGCCCCTACATGGTAAAATGGGCATGAGGTAATGCTGATATTTGGATACTAGTAATTTGATTGATAATTTACTATCCTGGTTAGTAGAATAATATAGTAACACCTATATTCTACTATCCCCCTCTGTAACCTGCTTCTCCCATTAACCTCCTTGACAGTAGTCCCGAGCTAGGGTCGGTGCAGAAAACCGCAGCTCAGAGCGGTAATCCCGACCTCTGCTCGGGGTAGCCGCCAGAGGCTCTATACAGAGCAATGCACGCAGCGGGAGCATTTCTACATACCTCCCAGGGATCCCAACGTCTGACGCCATTCTTCTTCCGCCTTCCAGGGCTCTGCTTCCTCCTGGTGAGATCGCCGGCTGTCGTCATGACGACTGCCGGCAATCTCACATTCTCACTTTAGAGTTGCAGCGCTACCTGTAGGATGGAGGCATAACTGCAGCGCTGGAGCCAGGGAGGTAAGTGATTGCTGGGGCTGTGCAGATATCCCTGGCAGCATGATTTTTTCCAGTTTTAGGGTCTGAAAGGGTGCAAAACAATTGTACTGCTTTTAGATCCTAAAATCCAGAAAGAATCAGAACGCCAAGGGGGTTAACTCCCCCCATCCATGCCTAACACTAATCTCTCCCCACTCTCTCCTAACACTAACCTGCCCTCTAATAAAGCCTAATACTAAACCCCCCTTACCAACATAAACCCCGCTAACCCTGTACCTAAAGTTTCTCCCCTGGTGCTCGGCTATGCTACAGCTGAGTGCCTGATGCCCAATTAAGAAAACCAGGTGCCTAAAGCTGGCCAATAATGGTCCAATTTCTAACGAAAAATCCTTCGAGCGATCAGAAATTCTGATAGGACGAAAATTCGTTCACTACACCATCAACTAACCGATCATTGCTCGTTCATAATTGATTGTGGCCACCAATAGAGATTATTTACAACCAATCCGATCAGAATTTATCGCTCAAACGATTTTTCGCTAGAAATTGGTCCGTTAGTGGCCAGCTTTAATTGACCCTCCCCACATCTCGCCTCCCAACATTTGGCTATAATATAGTCAATGCTGATAGGACCACTAAAAAATGTGACGTAATGCACAGGGAATTGCATGTTTAAACAGATTTGCAGTGACAAAGAGCTCTCAATGGGATACTACCAGACTTTCAGATGAATGAATTATATATATACATATACACACCCACACACCCACACCCACACCCACACACATGCACGCCACAGAATACCTGTGTGGGGAATTATATAAAGGTGCCCATACACTCGTCAGATTGGCAGCAGACAGATAAGAAATGCATCTGATGATCTATCTGATGCGTTTTTAGAACATTTTTTACCAGGATAGAATTCCAATAGATTTCAGTTTGAAATCTGTTGAAATTCGATCTGATGGCATTTTTTTGCCATCAGATTTCCATTAAGGCCAATGCAAACTGATAAGCAATCTCATCAGATCGACCTAAATTTTCCACCCTGCTAGTTCGATGGAAATCCATCGAAATCGATCGAAATCGGCCGTCGATCGGTCGATTGGCCAACCGATTTGCGATCGATCGTTCGATCGATCGACCGCGATCGATCGGTCGGCCAGAAAATCGGCTGAGTGTATGGGCTGCTTATGTTCCTCTGCAACATGTTTAGGTACAATGGTTGTTTACTGGATCCCTGTGCTGGGAGAAAGATTTAGCCCACCATTGCTGACCTCCAGCTGAAGAATCCAAGAGGCAGATTCATACAGCTAGGGATACTTGTAGTTGCTTGATTTTGCCTTATTTGGGATCACTTTTTTGATAGAGGAATGTGTTTTGAAGCCTAATGCACACAATTACTTGTAGTGATTTGCTCTGCTGTGTGTTCATTTCTATGGAGAAGGGAGGAAAAAGTTGGATGGGAGACCTTTTAGAGTAGCTTTATGTGATGTAAATACGATAGCCCTCAGCTGAGGAAATCCAACCATGCTGATCATGTTTTTCCCAATATAAGTTGGGCTAGATGGTTGGAAAATAGTTAAGCTGTTCAAGGAACATCCAATGTCATTACATACATTCACCTCTCTGGCCCTGTGGACCATTTCATTAGTTTCTATAATTCACAAATGATCAGTCAACTGCTCAAGATTTTGAATAAAGTGCTAAAGAGCAAAGCATGATCTAACTATGCTGCCTGCTGCAAAAAAAAAAAAAAAAACATATCATATGTGCATGTAAATACCAGTGATCAAACAATTGAGGTATTATGTTAGCAAGTGCCTGTATTGTTGATGGAGCAGTATATAAAGTGCTGCACAGTGCATAGAAGTTGAACTGCTCAACTAAGAACCGTGATTTCAATTATCGGATCTACATGGAGTGTTGCCGTCTGGCTACCAAGTACCCCTTCCAAATCTCTACATGTTTTGCTGGGCTTAAAGGGGAACTTCAGCCTAAACAAACATACTGTTATTAAGTTACATTAGTTATGTTAATTAAAATAGATAGGTAATATAATCTCTTACCCACCCTCTTACCCACAAATGTTTATGATTTTATGGGGGCAGCCATCTTTTTGGGTGAAAGGAGGTGACAGGAACCATGAGACACAGTTCCAACTGTCCTGTGTCCTGATCACCCTTCCCAGCTGCATGCGCTAGGCTTCAAATCTCAAATTCAAAATAAATTAAAAAAAAACAGTTTTGCACCAAAATAGAACAACAACTTCAGAAATCCCATCATGCTTTGCACAGTATCAGGGGAAAAATGCCTGGGTAGTTTTCTTCTGTGCAGCTAAAATTGAGGCTTGGGTAAGAAAAAAAAGTTCTGATGCTGTGAAACTGTTACAGAAACACCAAGTCTTTTCAGTGCTGCTAAATAGATGTTTAGTCTGGAGGTTGACTTTAATACCAGCTTCGAATATAAGGGGACTAATAACAACACGGCACAGATCCAGACATTTCCCTTCTCACCTCTAGGGTTATATGTTATGTGTGACCTGCCCCATGCAGTGACTCTGAGCATGGTTAAAAATGGGTTTGGCCATAGAATGAGCAACATTTTTCATTAATATTCTACATTCTAAGAGCCCCTCACATGTACACTCCTCCTCCTTGCAACCTATTCTATTGCCCTCATAACATTTTCAAGTTATCATGTGCCTCCCATTTAATTTAGTGAGCATGTGTATGTCATTTAATTTTAATGTTTTTATGCTCTTGATTAAATCTGTTGGCATTCTGTGTCCATCATTTAATTTTAATGTCTTTATGGGTAACACGGAATGTCATTAGAACACACCTGCATAACCTTCTATGCCTATCACTGCAAGCCTCCACAACTGCTGACTTGTCTGTATTCGCTCCAGGACAACTGAGCTGGTTATGCGAGTCAAAAGTAAATGTACAGTCTATGATAGCGCCTTCCCCTGACAAGGGGAAGGCGCTATCCACCACTGAATGGGCGACGGGGAAGGCGCTATCCACCACTGAATGGGCGACCACTCTTTATCCTTTGGCCATTCCATGTAACTTTAGGCTTGTTGAGAAAGCTATAGGTAACTGAAAAGTGATGTCTGTTCACAGTCTCAATCTGAAGAGTGGAGTAGGTGCAGCACTGTATTGTGCCTGAAAGTTGAAAGGCTCAGGAGACAAGTGGTCAGTCACACAACATTTCAGTCAACAATCAATTTTATTGAAGAAGCCAAGTGTTTAGGTGAGTATAATTTCTACTTGTGGGAAGCCCAGGGGCTTGGGTCAGAGCTGCTGTAAACCTTTTTGCCAGATGCTGTGCTTTAAGAATATTGTTAGGCCTGAAAGAGTCTCTTCTGTGTTTTCAGCTAGAATCTCTTAGAACAAAACTAAAATCTGTTTTCCAAAATAAACAATATATACGGCATGTACCCCTTTCAGAATCATTGGCCCAAAATGTGGAGATCACATGTGCAGACTTTACTGGCTGCTTCTGTACTTCAGGCAAATGACACAGAAAATACTGAAGCCAAAGGATTACCCTGACAGCCTATTAAAGGGCAACTGAAGTGAGAGGTATATGAAGGCTGACATATTTATTTCCTTTTTAAGCAATACCAGTTGCCCGGCTATCCTGCTGATCCTCTGCCTCTAATACTTTCAGCCATAAACCTTGAACAAGCGTGCAGCGGATCAGATATTTCTGACATTATTGTCAGATCTGACAAGATTAGCTGCATGCTTGTTTCTGGTGTTGTTCAGACACTACTGTAGCCAAATAGACCAGCAGGGCTGCCAGGCAACTGGTATTGTTTAAAAGGAAATAAATATGGCAGCCTCCATATGCCTCTCTCTTCAGTTTTCCTTTAAATAGCATCTTTTTGGAGGTCAGCAATGAAGCCTTCCTACCTCTCTCAGGCCAGGTTGCCGTGACGAACACGATCTAAGGGGAATATATATAATCAAAGCTATATTAATAAAGATATCAAATATTTTTTGCTATATTCTATGCAAATCATTGAAGACAAATATAATTCATATGCCAAACAAAATGAGAGAAGTAATTGCTTGTATTTTTCAATAAATATTATTGTCAGTTGATTTATTATTTCAACTCCATGAGGAATTGTCACTTATCTACGGTAATGTCCACATGTCTAAAGTTCATTTATTGGCATATTTTTGTTTCCATAAACTGCTGTAACGCATTAAAAGGGGATACAAAATATCAAAATTTAGGCTGATTGGTCATGAAACCAACAACCGTATTTAATATAATGACAATTACAATTCTAACAAAGTGGAATTTCTGCATTCAGTATAAATGACCATTCCAGATCACTTCTAGGTTTTGTATGTTACACCTTCACATTGACTCTAGCCTAAGCATGCACCCCTTGTGTATAGTCCCAAAGCTAACAGTGGTATGGATCAACATTGCATATGTTTGTTTGAAAAGATCTACTATGAAAATTAAAAACTTTTAACTCATTTTTTTGATGTCCATCTTTATTTCCACACATAAATGTTATAGCGAGACGATAAATGATAATGGTGGAGTGTTGTTTCTATATATGTGGGGCGTGAGCTTTCATACGTTTTTATTATGAAAATATTATAGTAAAAGGTTAACATGTTTATTTTTTCTTATTTGTGTGAAAGTGTTAACTTATTTATTTAAATATTTATATAGCACTGACATATTACGCAGTGCTGTACAAAGTATACTGTCTTGTCACTTACTGTCCCTCAGAGGGGCTCACAATCTAGTCCCTACCATAGTCATATGTCTGAATCGTGTAGTGCATGTATCAGAGTCTAGGGCCAACTTTTAAGGAGAAGCCAATTAACTTATCTGTATGTTTTTGGGATGTGGGAGGAAACTGGAGTGACCGGAAGAAATCCACACAGACACTGTGAGAACATACAAACTCCTTGCAGATGTTGTTGACCTGGCTGGGATTCGAACTGGGGACCCAGCGCTGCAAGGCAAGAGTGCTAACCACTACGCCACCATGCAGCCCACTTTACGTGATCAGAATGGTGGAAAGGGGCTGGATAAGTTAAATACGGTAGTAACCTGTCAACCGAAAACAATGAGTACAGTATTTTTCATCATATAAGACGCTCCGGACTATAAGACACACCTAAGTTTTTAGAGGCCAAAAAAATATACTAAACCTGGTATTTCCATGGTCCAGGAGCATCTTGTAGATGTTCTACCCCAATTATTGTGCCCGCCCCCCCCTTGTACCTCGTGTTTTCATGTGTCTCCTTCTGTCCCCCATGTATGTCCTTCTGTCTCCAGCTCCCGGTGTTCTCCTCCTCTACCCTGTGTATAATTATAAACATCAGCAGCACAGCTCACCTCATCCATCGGCTCCAGCAGGGATCAGAGATCTCTCCTTTCCCTCCATGTTTCCCTAGTTCTGGCTTCTGATGATTGCGACATCAGCAGAAGCCGGCACTGGGGGAGCAGTGAGAGAAGAGAGGTCTCTGATCGCTGCTGGAGCCGATTGATGAGATGTGCCATGCTGCCGCTGTTTATAATAATACACGGGAGCGGGGGACAAAAGGACACACATAGGGACAATGCAGGGGCTCCCTGTATTTGGCATATAAAATGCAGTGACCTTCTCTCCCCATTTTTGGGGGACAAAAAGTGTCTTATATGGTGAAAATATGGTAACTCTCTTTCGCTAGATCGAAGCCCACAGAAAGGCTTATCTTATCGATAAGGCTCCTTTCACACTATGTCCATTGTCTTGGTGCAACAGACAATATAATTGCATTGAAACAAGATGCAATAATATTACAATGGAAACTGAGTAGATTTAGCACACATGCAATGTGGCGGAATCTTTGTCAAATGATTTGCTAAGACCGATTTGCCCCTGGCACTTCGAAGTATCCAACCAGTGATTCAATAAGTGACCAGGATCATCAATTAAAAGCTTTTATTAGAAAATGTTAAACGTTCATGACACAGTCACAACTGACGTTTGTGTCATGAACTTTTAATATTTCTAACAATAGAGCTTTTGACTGATGGTGCTGACATCTTAACGAATCATTGTATTTCAATGGGGAATTTCACACTACCATGTTTGTGGTGCAACAAATTTTGTCGGGATAAAATACTGCATGGACTGTATGCTGCACTGTATGGGCTCGTTTCCACTAGTGCGGCGTGCGTCTCGCACTGAGCGGGTGGGCGGGATCGCAGGCGAATCCCATGAGCCGTGCCATGCACGGCTATGGGAATCGCAGCCTCCGCCGCAAATTCTGTAGGGGGTTCGGCCGAATCGCTACTGCAAGCGATTCGGCCGGCGGCGTCGTTATCCCCTATGGCAGAGTTTCCCCGCGCAATTTGCCTGCGGGGAAACTGCGGATTTGCGGCCGTTTCCGCGAGAGTGAAAACGGGCCCTAAGGCTACTTACACACCAGGACGATGCGTTTAGGGGACGTTATAGGGCACATAACGTGCCCCTAACGCAACGCCTGGTGGTGTTGGAGCAGGACGCTTCCAAGAGCCGCGTTACAAGCAGCTCTTGGTGCACCTGCTCTGTCAAAGGCGCTGTGGAGACCACGTGAGCGGAGTTCTCCGCATCACGTGGTCCCGCCAGCCAATCAGCGGCCGCTCCAAAGAGTAAACACTGCAAGTGCAATGAATGCCAAGTAGCATGTGCCTGGCTACGTAGCGGCCTCTCCCCGGATCCTCTCCGCCCCTAAAATAAAAAAAACACCTGTACTGAGCATGTGCAAACAGTCTAACGCGGCTTAGCCGCGTATAAAGTACTGCATGCAGTACGTTGATCTTGACGTGAAGCGTTACTGTGTAACGCAACATGGGCACTGTGAACACCCTATTGATTTTTCATTGCTGTGCGGTGGGGGTGCGTTACACGCTGCTCTAACGTGCGCCTGTAACGTCCCACTGTGAAAGCAGCCTAAGTGTTGCACTCCATTGAAAATGTGTGATATGTCATTTCAACACTGTTGCTAAGCGATCATATTTCTGAAGCTGCATAGCAAGCAGCGAAGCAACGTATATAATGTTAATGTAGCCTAATGTTAGGTACACACCATACAATTTTCTGGCGGATTTACCTGCCAGGTCGATTTCCAACATGTCTGATCTGAATTTTTTTTTTTTTATAACTTTCCAATCAATTCTTAATTGTTTAATTGTTTTTTTGATCGATTTTCATAAAACTGAACGAAAATCGATTAAAAAAAGATAAAAAATTTTTTTAAAATCGATTGGAAAATTAAAAAAAAAATCAATCAAAATTCAGATCAGACATGTTGGAAATAATCGATCTGGCCGATAAATCTACCAGAAAATTGGATGGTGTGTACCTAGCTTAAAGGAGAACTGTAGTGAGAGATGTATATGGAGGCTGCCATATTGATTTCCTTTTAAGCAATACCAGTTTCTTGGCTATCCTGCTGATCCTCTGCCTCTAATACTTTTTGCCCTAGACCCTGAACAAGCATGTAGCAGATCAGGTGTTCCTGACATTTTTGTCAGATCTGCCAAGATTAGCTGCATGCTTGTTTCTGGTGCGAGTCTGCAGGCAGATAGCTCAGCAGGGCTGCCAGGTAACTGATATTGCTTAAAAGGAAATCAATATGGCAGCCTCCATATCCCTCTCACTACAGTTCTCCTATAAGGATTGAAGATTACCACTAAGAGGATGCGGGCTCCAATGAATGAATGTTGACCTAGCTGGAGGCCCTTTCAGTTACTCCTTTGCTTGCCAACTGGAGACAATGACGCTCACGTCAACAAAGACGTCTTTTGAGTGAATGAGAAAACTAGCTTTCTCCTTTTTTCCATTACACATGACTGAACAGCTAAGTGAATTATGACTAGTATGTGTTACTTACTGTATTTAATTTGGACCTGAACTCATAACTTCCTCTCTGCTCTAAAAGATACACAATAGAATAATAACCTTTAAACAAAAAAAAAGCATTTATTTGTTACAGCTGATACAAATTCTAAAATAAATCTGCACAGTTTATACTTCCTGATTCATAGCAGCAGACATATTGTTTACATCCTGTGCTTTCAAATGAGCTTATCTGCCATCGCAGTCATGGGGAGAATTCAAATTTCAACTTGCGATTAGACACAGATGAGGGGTAACTAGACAGGCTAAACTCTCTAAATACATACAGGGTACATTTCTCTCTGTTTTCCTTCTGTACTGTGCAAGAGTTCAGGTCCACTTTAATAAATGGTTTTCAGTGAATAAGATATTTTGCTAATTTCTTGATGAACCTTTTCCTGAATGATCTGTGGGTGAGCATTTTGTAGTATAGAGGTACAGTACTTGTTCACATATCTAGACGTTTATAGTTTCCTTCAGTTTCTTTGCTTGAAATTAATTTTCTTAGACATTTGGGGTGCTTATCTTGGTGATCATCTCACTCAAAGCATTAAGGTAGCCATACACTGGTCGATTTGCCATCAGATTCGACCAACAGATAGATCCCTCTCTGATCGAATCTGATCAGAGAGGGATCGTATGGCTGCCTTTACTGCAAACAGATTGTGAACCGATTTCAGCCTGAAACCATTCACAATCTGTGGTGGTGGTGGTGCTGCCGCCGCTCCCCCCGCCCGCATACATTACCTGCTCCGCCGGTGCGACTCCAGTCCCCAGGTCTCCGCTGTCTTCTCCGCTCTGGTCTGGTCTCCGGGTCCGGCATGCTTCACTTCTTCTTGCCCGGCAGGAAGTTTAAACAGTATCCGCTCTGGTCTGGTCTCCGGGTCCGGCATGCTTCACTTCTTCCTGCCCGGCAGGAAGTTTAAACAGTACAGTGCCCTCTACTGTTTAAACTTCCTGCCGGGCAAGAAGAAGTGAAGCATGCCGGACCCGGAGACCAGACCAGAGCGGAGACGGAGCAGCGGTGACCGGGGTGAGTCGCGCCGGCGGAGCAGGTAATGTATTGACACTCTATTTTGTCGGTCGTCAGGCACTTTAACGCCGCTAGCGACGCGCTCCCTACCCGCGGGCGATTGACGGGATCGATCTATTTAGGGACGAAATGGATCGAAATTTGGCGTGTAGCGTGAACTGTGACAGCAGATTCGATCCCAGTGATCGAATCTGCTTTCGATCGGCGGGGAATTGGCCTAGTGTATGGCCAGCTTTACAGTAACCTTTCACTGATAGATGATTTATCATTGTCTGAGAGGCCTCTCTCAAACAAACCACACTGCCCACAAAAACAATTACATCACTTTTTCTTCTCAGTGCAGTGGTAAATCTGATAGTACAGATTCTTTGAAAATTAACAGAGCCAAAAAAAAAGTATTTTAGTACCCACAGGCCACTGCGGTAAAAGTGGCTTAAAGAGACACTGAAGCGAAAAAAAAATTATATTATGATTTGTATGTGTAGTACAGCTAAGAAATAAAACATTAAGATCAGATACATCAGTCTAATTGTTTCCAGTACAGGAAGAAACTCCAGTTGTTATCTCTATGAAAAAAAGCCATTAAGCTCTACTACTTTCAAAGTCGTGGAGAGGGCTGTTATCTGACTTTTATTATCTCAACTGTTTTCTTTTTCTCTGCCAGAGGAGAGGTCATTAGTTCACAGACTGCTCTGAAAGAATCATTTTGAATGCTGAGTGTTGTGTAATCTGCACATATTAGAGAATGATGCAATGTTAGAAAAACACTATATACCTGAAAATAAAAATATGTGAACATTCTCTTTGCTGCTAATCTTCTAGTAATTATTCATAGTACAAAACCAATTCATTATATCATATTTTTTTTTCGCTTCAGTGTCTCTTTAAATGAAACATCATCTTAATCAGAGCCGGGACAAGGTCCTCCAGCACCCAAGGCTGAGACACCAAAGTGTGCCCCTCCATCCCTGCCACCCCAGCCATCACGCACTGATTGCTATTAGACTTAGAGGCACCACAGGGCCCAAAACCTCCCCAACACCTTAATATCTAGTTATATGGCTTGCAGCCACTGCCATGTATCCCCTTTTCTTATTTCTTTCTGCTTCAAGCACAATTAGGAATGACAGCTGAATGAATTCTGCGCCCCCTCCTACACTGCGCCCTGAGGCTGGAGCCTCTCCAGCCTATGCCTCGGCTCGGCCCTGATCTTAATTACAGGAGTGCCCCTCTAGAGTAGCCTTATGAACGTGCAGCTTTTCTTCCATCTTGCTTGCAGAACCTTTTCATCTTACTGAGCACCACCCTCCATGTTAATTGCAGCCCTCTCACATTCAGAGTCATTTTCCTGTGAGATCTGCTGCTCAGCTGAGCTCTGGCACAACCCCATCATGTACATAAAAATATGAGCAGCCAGCAGATTTTTATCAGTTATACACTTGGATGAGGATAGATGCTGCATCTATTCAGTCAGCCTCAATTTACTTAACAGTTTAGACTAGTCTACTGATGGTTTTTAGGCTATTGATGGTTTAGTCAGTTGCATCAAAGGGGAATTCACTATTATTAAATGTTTTAGACCTGTTTTTAGACCTGGTCTAACCCATTTGGTAATAAGGTGGGTAAAGCAGAGGAAATGATCAAAAGATGCAATTCACAAACAAGTAGCTATGACTGACATCCTTCTCCTCTGATGAGCTCTCCTCTGGATACAATTAAACTCCTGCACAATGAATTCAAAAGGTTCCATCCTCATGTCTAAAATGCCTCACAGAATTACTTCACCTACAGAAATCTGCTTGTCTAATCTCTGTCAGAAAAAGTGGGCGTAGTTACTCCTTGTTTGCCTTTGTGAATTGTGTAATTACTGAATATTTGTAAGGATTGCATTTATGCATTGCACATGAAACAACATGGTCAATGCACAATATGCAATAATGCAGGAAATATAACTAATGAGGAAAAACTGAGAGATCAAGCCAGGAATAAATGACTAAGGTAATTTATTAACAAATGCAAGGAACATAAATTAGTTGCATGCATAAACCTCATGCACTTTAACATACAAACATGCAAGAATATACAAGTAGTAATATGAGACAATCTCCCTGTAAGCAAGTGCATTAAATGCATACACATGCAATCTGAGATATGCAATACAATCTCCCTGCAAACAAATGTATTCTAAGCATACACTTGCAACCTGAAGTACATACAATTAGCCTACTCTGCATAAGGTAACAATGCAGAGCAACCCAGTGTATATACAAATGTGTTCACACAGACCCCAAACCCAGGATGATATGTGCAAGCAATATACAGATTATATACTATATACAGAATATGCAGTACTAAAGAAAACAAGCAAACGGATAGTCATACAAGCAGAATATAAACTAGGAGATCATACAGTACAAGGTAATCGCTTAGGCAGAGAATCATCACAAGGCAAGCACAGGTCAAAACACGTGTAAGGCAACAATCCGTGACATCTGCTGGTGGAAAGGAGGCAGTTCATGCAAGCAGTCCATAAAGTCACCAGCAGATGTGGATCGTGACAATATTAGACCAGGTCTAAAAACAGGTCTAAAACATTACACCAAACCATCAGTAGACTAAAAATCATCTGTAGACTAGTCTAAACTGCTTAGTGAATTGAGGCCAATTAATGTAGGGAAAAATCCTGCCCACACAAACACAGGTGATACAATTCTTCAAGCAAAATGACAAAAAAATTCTAGCAATTACAGAAGATTTCTAGTAACATACCAGGAAAAAGCAGATTAATATGCAGTTCCAGAAGAACCCCAAAGACTTCAATCAACAATAAGAAGAAATAAAATATTACACTATTCAGTGTAGATTGTTTACTAACATTTATGGAAATGGGTAAGATGGAGGATGGAGATGCAGCAGTAAGGTGAGTGACTGTTTTCAAATACAGTCAACATGTGTGCTAATTAAAGGACCTCTGTCGTAAAATTTTTAAAATGTAAAATATATGTAAACATATACAATTAAGAAGTACATTTCTTCCAAAGTAAAATGAGCCATAAATTACTTTTCTTCTATGTTGCTGTCACTTACAGTAGGTAGTACAAATCTGACAGAACCCACAGGTTTTGGACTAGCCCATCTCCTCCTGAAAGGGTTTACAAGGATTTCTTTATTTTCAAAACGCACTTAGTGAATGGCAGTTGCTCCGTCCAACTGCCAAAAAGAAGCACGGTGAGCAGGGAGGCTGGCGAGCATCTTTATATAAATCTTTTTCAGGGAGTGTCTTTAGAAAGAATAAAGGCCAAGTTGATATCGCCTTCTTACAGGAAACTCATTTTAGGGGGAAAAAAATCCCCTGTTTAGGAAATAAAGAGTACAGATGGGTGTTGAATTTAAGCAAAGAGGAAATCGTCAGGAGTAGCCATTTTAATAAACGCTAATTTGGATCTAGAGGTGGTGAAGTCATACTTTGATAACAAAGCTTGTTTATTAATTTTAGTGGTGAAAATTGATGGCCATGATTTAACTTCGGGTAGTCTATACGCACCAAATTCCGACCAAGTTGATTTTATTTGCAATAGTCTTCAAAAGATTAAAGAACTAGGGAAGGGTCAAATAATAATAGGCGGGGACTTTAACCTGGTTATGGATCCAAAAATAAACAGCTCCAAGGAAGGCTCTGCTATCTCCTCTAGAAACCGGAATAGGCTTTTAAAGATGTTAAACTCAAATAAAATTATTGATATTTGGAGAGTGTTAAACTCTTTTTATTCTAGGGCTTATGATACTAGGGGCCATATGCAATTCACTTTTTCACCTGAGTTTTCTAATAGGTGATATTTTTTAACTTGTCGATAAAATGCCTTTTAAGCCACCAGAAAACAAGAAAATACTCAAAATAATTTTGATAGTACTTTTTCACCTACTTTTTGGTATTTTTGTAGTTGAAAAGTGCTGAAAAGTTATTTTAATCGAAGATGAAAAATTATCTCCTGGGAGAAAAGTCAGGTGAAAAAGTGAATTGCATATGTCCCTAGGTTGGATATGTTTCTTGTTAACCAGGACCAGATACAGGACTTTTTTGATGTTGAGATTGGCATGTTTACATTCTTGGATCATGCCCCGGTGTTTATTACTTTAAAACATAATACTGTACCTACTCAAATATATAAATGGAAGCTTAATAATGAACTGCTTAACGATATAGAGGTTTTAAAGGAATACTTAAGTCTAAAAAAAAAAAAGATATTTACTCACCCGGGGCATCCCTCAGCCCCCTGAAGCTGGATGGTGCCCTCGCAGCCCCGCCCCGATCGTCCTGTCCCCGCCGGCGGCTACTTCCGGGTTCGGCGACAGCCGCCGACAGGCTGGAAACGTGAGTGATTTTCCGCGTTCCCAGCCGCTATACCACCCTCTATGCTGCTATAGCATATATGTTATACGCTATAGCAGCATAGAGGGTGATATAGCGGCTGGGAACGCAAAAAATCACTTGCGTTCCCAGCCTGTCGGTGGCTGTCGCCGAACCCGGAAGTAGCCGCCGGCGGGGACAGGGTGATCGGAGCGGGGCTGCGAGGGCACCATCCAGCTTCAGGGGGCTGAGGGATGCCCCGGGTGAGTAAATATCATTTTTTTTTAGACTTAAGTATTCCTTTAAAGGAAATTGAAAGCACAATCAGAAATTTTTACAAAGAAAATAGATCTCCTGGAGTGAGCGAAACCAGTCTTTGGGATACATTAAAATGTGTCTTAAGAAGGGTATTCATAAAACCTTAGTTGCAGGAAGAATAGGGAAAGGAACAGTAAAATACAAAAACTTTTGGACTCTATAAAAATTCTGGAAGCTGAGCATAAACACCATGGTTCTAGGAGATCTTATGACGAACTAAGCAGGTTAAGGGAAGAGTTAAATGGGATTTTAAATAAAAGATGTGCCAATATATATAAAAAGTTTCAAAAATCATATATAATTGGGGCCAACAAACCAGGAAAATTCTGTCAGAACAGCTTCACCGTGATAAAGCAGAAAGATTTATAGAAAAATGTTTAAAGTCGGATGGCAGTTAAGCAAATAGCACTCGAGATATAGGTAATACTTTTTTCGGCTTTTACGGTAAACTGTATGCTAAAGATCCCCCCTTTGCTGAGAATCTTGTTACTGACCTTTTTAAATCGGGGGTAATCTTCTACAAATCAGGGATGAGGATAGACTGAATTTAGATTCTCCTATAAATTGCTAGGAATATTTTGACATAGTGTCGAGTCTGGAGAACAATAAAAGCCCTGGTCCTGACGGGTTTTCCGCAGAGTTTTATAAAAGGTTTTCCAAAGAACTAGCTGAACCATTCTGCGTTATGACGAATGTCAACCAAACACCTTTCATCTTTTCCCAACTTACAAACACTGCAGCTACCTCTCTGTTACATAAGGAGGGAAAACCACGGATGGCCTGTGAAGGTTATCATCCGATATCAATTGTTAATATCGAAGTTAAAATATACTCTAAAATTCTTGCAGTTAGAATGGAGGCTATAATGGAAACAATTCTGGAGAGCCAACAGGCTGGTTTTCGGAAATGAAAACATTCTTGTGATAATATTTATTCCATCTGTAGCTTTATATATAGTTGCCAGGATTTGCATACAGAAGCGGTCCTGGCAAGTCTGGATGCTGAAAATGCCTTTGATATGGTCTCCAGGGACTTCCTTTTTATGGTATTGAGAGAATATGGTTATTGGGAAAACTTGATAGAACGCATTCAAAAACTGTACATGAACCAATATGCATTTGTAAAGACGAACGGTCTTGCCTCTAACGAATTTCCGGTCTCTAGGGGAGTTCGTCAGGGCTATTCTCTATTCCCTTATCTTTTTAATCTAGTTATTGAGGTATTGATTCAGTTAATTCAGAGGGATAATATGATCCTTGGATTGACCCATAACTACATCAAAGTTAAGGTCGTGGCATACGTTGACGATTTAATGTTGTTACTTACTGATCCGAGTAACTCTCTTCCTAGAGCCATGGAGCTTGTTTTGAAATTTGGCAAGATATCAGGTTTTAAGATCAACTCTGAAAAACCTTTAATTTTAGATTTAAATTGTACTCCTGCAACAAAGGAACTTATAAGTCGGAGATATAGTGTGGGTTGGCGCAATAAGTTCATAAAATACCTTGGTATAAAGATCAGCAAAAATTTGAATAATCTCTTTCATCTAAATGATGGAAATATGATTATTTACTGAGTGTAAAAACCTTTTAAACAACTGGACCCTGCTTTAATAGTATAGGCAGGGTTGCAATCATTCAGATGATGATCACACCCAGAATGTTATTCCTTTTTCAGAACTTGCCAATTTTCATTCCAAAGCCCTGGTTTAAAGACTGTCATAGACTAACTCCAAGAATTCATATGGCATAAAAAAAAGCGAGAATCTGCTACAGTACCTTGACTAAGGATAAGCATCATGATGGATTAGGTGCCCCTGATCTGTACAATTACTATCTAGCTGTCCACCTGAGCAGGGTTTTGTCTTGGCGAAGGGACAATCGGTTCAATATCTGGTCCAACTTAGAGTTAGGATAGATTGATAATAATATTGTATCCTCTTAGAACCCTAAAATATTATTTACATTTTCTAAACACATTTCTCATCTGTTAATAAGACCAACCATACTTGCGCTATATAATTATATTAAACCCAAAAAAAGTGTCAGGATGTTGTCTCCAATTACATCCTTGCAAAGTTAAGGATTATCACAATTTAGGGATAAGGTCTGGCTGTCTAAACTGGGCCTGTCAGAGTGGTCCACTCTTAATGATCTAAGACAGTTACTTGTATTAAATACGTTAGAGCGGGCTCCCATCTACGATCATAGAGATCCATTAAAGTATTTTTATTTGGCCCAAACTCAAAGTATACTGGGCAGTCTAAAAAAAGAATTTGGTGAGATAAGACTATCATCAAGCAAACTAGACTTGTTTATGGAAAGGCTAGCCCCCCCCCAAAAAAAAGTGGTTTCTAAGATTTACGGTATTCTTCAAAAGAGGGACGAAACTGTCCGTCCGTCTATCTTTAACAAATGGGAGTGCGACCTTAAGATCCCAATAAGAGACCAAGACTGGAAAAATATCCTAGACAGAATTTGGCTTTCCAAAATACCTGCCTGCCAGTCCAATATAAACTTGTGATGCAGTGTTATCAGACTCCAGGAAGGTTCACAAAAGGTAGGCATAACTCTAATTCTGAAAATCTTTGTTGGAGATGTAGTGAACACTCCCCTAATTATCTACATATGTGGTTCTATTGTCCTAGGATTCAACAGTTTGGGGTTTGTATTTTTGACTATATTAAAGGACATTTCGATCTCAATCTTGATGTTAATATATTTACGATATAACATACAGAGGGGCTGCAGCACACAACAGGAAAACAGTGACAGGGGCTCTTGGTTACGCTTTTACGTGCTTAAGCTCACCAACTGCGCCAAAGTGTCCCCGATCTGGTGAGTCCTAATCTAACCATACAATGCTAGTTTTTATCAACAGTCTAGTGGGAACTAATCCAAAAACCCAAGAGTCAACTAAATGGGAGAAAAGGAAATTAAAAACACCTCACCTTCCACTAGCTACCAAATGAACTCTCTGAACATGTGCAATCCACTCATTTATATGCTTAACTGTGCTAGAGGTGGGGGTGGTTATGCAGGCTCACAGGGGGCTGCAGCCCCTCTGTATGTTATATATATTTCTTGTGGGGATTGGGGTCTCCACTGCTGCGTGCATGCTTTGCAAAAAAATTGCATTAAAAGTTGGTTTGTGCTGCTCACCCCTTGATATTTATTGATTATAATTTCCCCCCCTGTGAGCCTGCATAACCACGCCCACCTCTAGCACAGTTAAGCATATAAATGAGTGGATTGCACATGTTCAGAGAGTTCATTTGGTAGCTAGTGGAAGGTGAGGTGTTTTTGATTTCCTTTTCTCCCATTTAGTTGACTCTTGGGTTTTTGGATTAGTTCCCACTAGACTGCTGATAAAAACTAGCATTGTATGGTTAGAGTAGGACTCACCAGATCGGGGACACTTTGGCGCAGTTGGTGAGCTTAAAGAGAACCCGAGGTGGCCTTGTATTACGTAAGTGGGGCACAGAGGCTGGTTGGGCACACTAACACCAGCCTCTGTTGCCCCATCGTGTGTGTCAAAGACCCCCCTGCTCGCCGCTAAACTCCCCGCAGTGCTGGCGACACGCAGCGTGTCGCCAGCACAATGTTTACTCCATCGCTGTCTGTCAGCGCCGCTCCCACGCCTCCTCCGCATCGCCGCTACCCGCCCTCATCCCTTCCCTCCAATCAGCGGGAGGGAAGGGACGAGGGCGGGTAGCGGCGATGCGGAGGAGGCGGCGGAGCGGCGCTGACAGACAGCGCTAGAGTAAACATTGTGCTGGCGACACGCTGCGTGTCGCCAGCTCTGCGGGGGTATAGCGGCGAGCAGGGGGGTCTTTGACACACACGATGGGGCAACAGAGGCTGGTGTTAGTGTGCCCAACCAGCCTCTGTGCCCCACTTACGTAATACAAGGCCACCTCGGGTTCTCTTTAAGCGCGTTAAAGCGTAACCAAGAGCCCCTGTCACTGTTTTCCTGTTGTGTGCTGCAGCCCCTCTGTATGTTATATATATTTCTTGTGGGGATTGGGGTCTCCACTGCTGCGTGCATGCTTTGCAAAAAAATTGCATTAAAAGTTGGTTTGTGCTGCTCACCCCTTGATATTTGGTTAATATATTTACGGCTTTATTTGGATGTAACAAAGGCGTAGGTCATGGTATAGAAGATGCCTGTTTGTGGAAACTTGTGAATTTTGCATTGATGGTTGCGCAAAAAATAATTGCAGAACAATGGAAAACTATATCCACGCATGGCTTGAATTAAGGGAGGGATAATGTAAGGCTTGGTGGTGTATTCTCCACAGTCAGCATGCAACGCATGAGCTGACGTGGAGGAGGTACACACACTAGCACAAGGAAACAGGCTATCCCTAGTATAGTGGAGGGGAGGACTGACTCCAAAAGGAGATTGTGGCGCACAGAGCCGGTGCAGATCCGACAGCCACAAACAATGCTGTCGCTATAACGTCTCAGCGCAAAGTAGCGCTGAGCGCATAAACCAGAACTGAGGAGATCAGGACAGGTAGACAGAATGAACGCTTGCTAGCTAGCCGCTACTTAGTGACAGCAAGCGTCCACAACAAGACAGACTGGAATGAGGCAGCCAATGCGTAGCAGCGATGGCGTGCCTCACAAAGACAGGACAGGATAGTCAGGAAATAGCAGGATCGAGATAGATGAACGTAACACAGATAAATATACAATAAGTATGTTTTCCTAGCGTATTACAATTACAGCTATCAATGAAACTATTTGTAACGTCTGACTAACATATGTATATATCGGCAATGAACCGATATATGACATAAGCAGGAACTCTGACTAGGACAGGAGTAATACAGGGAACAGGACTCAGAAGGATTCGCTATCTCTTCGCAGAGATGAACGCAATCCACAAACGGAAACAGAACAGGATTCAGAAGGATTCGTTATATCTTCGCAGAGATGAACGCAATCCACAAACAGTAACAGAACAGGATTCAGAAGGATTCGTTATCTCTTTGCAGAGATGAACGCAATCCACAAACAGAACCAGGAGCAGGGTAACTACCTCAGCACGGGTGATCACGGTACGCGCAACCTACCAAAACGTGCTGGAAGGCTGACTAACTGCACACAGGATATAAACAGTTCGTGTACGTATACATCAGCGACACTGATGTATCAACGTAACACGAATACAAGGAAAATAATAAACGTGCTGGTATGCATATATATTGGCAATGAACCAATATATGATGCAAAGACCAGCAAAGTATCTTTAGAACAAGAAACACGATCGGGGCTGAAGCGACAGCAAGACAGGCTTAAACTGAAGCTATGAAAACCCGAGGAGTCCTGCAGGAAGCAGATCTTTATACTGAGGTCATCCAATGGGAGCAGACATGCAGATTCCCACACAGGTGAATGATAATCAGTCACAAGCTGACAGCAGGGAAAGGCAGACAAAGCTATGCAGCTTGCATGGAAAGAGATCAGAACTGCCTGAGCTGCAGCACTACTACTTCCAGCAACACCTGCTGCAGCAGCGATCATGACAGTACCCCCGCCCTTAAAAGCGGATTCCAGACGCTTTTCAAAACTGAAATTCCCAACAAAACAGTCTGACTGATAATTCATGATGACCGGGACAGCCCGGCAAGACCGAATTCCAGAATCAGTCCCCACAAGACTGGACCCATCAGAACCAGAACCTACAGAACCATGTCCATCAGTACTACAAGCCCCAGTGTGACACCCATCAAAACCATGATTTCCAGAAGAAAGCCCTCCGAAACTCCCTGAGCGATACCCACCGCCTTCCAGGAACCGTTCAAAAACGCCAAAGCCTTTGCAATGCCCACCGGGACTGTCTTTACCAACACAAAACCCACTGTTGAACCAGTCCAAGGCACCAGGACAAGTTTTCTCAGAGACCTCCCAGAACACCTTGAAGCTCCAAAGAGATCCCCATAGGTCAGAATGCCCCTGAGACTCACATGGAGAACTATCAAGAACCCCTATGG
Source organism: Hyperolius riggenbachi (assembly GCF_040937935.1). NCBI lineage: Eukaryota > Metazoa > Chordata > Amphibia > Anura > Hyperoliidae > Hyperolius > Hyperolius riggenbachi. The sequence goes on along the minus strand of NC_090646.1, from coordinate 526,696,836 downwards.
AACCTAGGGCAATTCCCGAGTCAGGGCCACAAGGACAAACATCAAGATCAGGGCTTTCAGGAACCAGAACCATCTCTGGGCATGCAGGCAGACTGGCAACATCAGAACATGTTCCCACTAAGGAAGCATCAGAGCACGCTAACACCTTAGACACACTTAGGCATTCTGGCACACAAAGAACATCTGGGCACACTGGCACAAGAGAAACTTTTGGGCATGTCAAGGAACTGTGAGCCTCAGGGTCAGCCAAGACAGGACCAAAACCAGGACTGGCCAAAAAAAATTCATCATGACTAGACTTCGCAACTACTGGACTTTTACACGAGAATGCAGGATCAGACTTAGATGTCGCTGATTCCCGCAAAGTCAGTAACAAATCAGATTCAGGGGCACTAACAAGACAGGACAAATCTTCTGATGTATGCACTGAACCAGATAGGGATTCCACAACTACCTCTGGACTGGACAGAGACTCATCTAATACACTGGATTGGAGCTCATGAGGCGCTGCAGAACAAGTCAGTATTGCAGCAGCCCCCACTGGACTAGGCAAAACTGAGGAATTCCCTGGACAGGAAGGGGACTCTGGAACCTCTGCCACAGCGGCCAGAGAACCAGAATCTTTCAGGATACAGGGCTGGGTTTCAGGAACACTCATCAGACCGGACTGAAATTCTGAGATTTCTATTATTTTGACCAGAGAATCAGAATTATCCATGTTACAGGGCAAGACTTCTGAAACATTCAGAGGACAGGGCTGGAGTTCCTCGGCTGTTACAACACTGGAGAGGGACTCAACAACATTGGTTAAATCAGACTGTGTACAGGGCAAGGTATCTAACACACTTGCTGACGAGGACAATATTTCAATGGCTTCTGCTTTGCTGGGCAGAAATTCATCAAGTTTTATTAGAGCAGACTGTAATTCCAAAACAGCTGCTAGACAAGTGAATATTACTGCAACACCAACTGAGGTAAGCAGTGCCTCAGACTCCTCTGCTAGAGGGTTTGAAGTATCCAAAGTACTGGGTGAAGCATAAGACTCTGCGACCACAGCTTCACTGGACAGGATCACTGAACAGTCCATATTGCAGGGCAAAACCATGGAAGCACCTGCTGGACAGCATAATGATTCTGTGACCTGAGTTTCATTGGAGAGATCTACTGCACAATTCATGGTACAGGGCAAATTTACTGGAACATTTTCTGAACAAGGTAATAATTCTGCGATTTCAGGTTCACATAGCAGATGCTCTGAGCTATTCACGATACAGGGCAAATTTACTGGAACATTTTCTGAACAAGGTAATAATTCTGCGATTTCAGGTTCACATAGCAGATGCTCCGAGCTATTCACGAAACTAGAGCGAGGCGTAGAAACAGGAAGATCAAGACACAATGTTTGCGCATCTGAATCACCATTCATTTGTAAAATTGAAAAATTCAGATGCTGGGGTTCTGAGGTTTCTAGACAGGATTGCTGGGACTCGGAAACTGATGTAGTGCATCTATTGGCATCTGCTGGATCAGACAGGAGTTGAACTTTATTAACACAGGTAATTTCTGCAGAAGTGTTTGCAGAGGCAGGCAAGATTTTTCTGGTGTCTGTTTCACTGAACAAAGACTCATGAGTACTGGCTAGACTGGACTCGGAAGTCAGCAGGACCTCTGGATTCTCTGCTGAGAAATTTGTGCAGGGCAAGGTTAAGAAAGTATCAGTGGCTTCTGTTTTACTGGGAAGTAACACTGAGTTATCCATGGTACAGGGTGGAATTGCAGGAACTTCAATTTCACACAAAAAGAGCTCCGAATCACCTGCTGAATCAGCGAAAGGTGCTGAAGCAGGCGGGTCAGAACGCCATATTTGCGAATTCGGAGTCACATAAAAATCATCCAAAATCAGTTCCCACACATCAATCAAAGGAGCCACACAGTCATACCTACACACACCAGTCTCTATTAGGTTATAGGCTGACTTAATGCATGCATTCAATACCATTTCACTTTTTGCACTGTAAAATTGACAAAATGAACTTGAATCATTCTTCCATTCACAGACCAGGGCTTCCATCTCTCCCCTCTCGAATGGAGGATCCCATGCATACTTAACAGCGAAACCTTTAGGCTGATCACAGTTGGCAGATATGATTGTGGCAGGCACATGTATAGGGTTAATTAGCAGGTGATTGGCAGATTCCTTATTCTTAAGAATCTCCAATACCTGTAGCAAGTGTTGAACTGTAGTGTATGCAAACTTCCCTTGGTTCACAAATAAGTTGATTTGTTCAATACTCTGTAATATCTCCTCATAATCATACTCAGATAATTCTTTTAAACAAAAATCTTTATTTTCCCTAGCCAGGGAGGAAAGTTCATTAGTAGTTTCATAAGTCCATTTAACTCCCCTGAAAGACAATTGCATTTCATTATCTGTTAATGGCAGAATATCATTATAGGTCTCAGTCGCTAAGGATAACGACTCTGCAGATCGGACACGTTTCTTATAACGTTTGCGTTTGGCCTTAGACCCTGCTGCCTTTGGTGATTTATTCAAAGCTGCAGGAAAATTATCAGGAACACTCTCTGCTTGCTGATCATTTTTGCAAACAATTGAAGGGGAAGCTGATTGGCCTGCTGCCAGGAGTTCATTTAGAGGAAAAGGCAATGGATCTATGCGCAACCAGTTATGGATCACAAACGCTAGAAATTCCAGCGGTCTCTCTTTCAAATCGGAATGATTGAGAACATCAAATGCCCACTGAAATAATTCCCCTTTAAACAAAATATAACTTAATTGGAGTGCCCAGGTTGAAACAGGAGTCGCTTGGAGATCGGGATTGGCCAGGAACCTGGCACATTCAGAGAAAAACTCATTTTCTGTTTCAGAGTTAAGTTCTTCAAATTTCTTAAAGGAACAGGAACCATAATTAACAGTGTCATACTTTCTGGGAATCCCCCCCACAATGGGGATTGGTAATGGGGTTTTCATAATGTAAGGCTTGGTGGTGTATTCTCCACAGTCAGCATGCAACGCATGAGCTGACGTGGAGGAGGTACACACACTAGCACAAGGAAACAGGCTATCCCTAGTATAGTGGAGGGGAGGACTGACTCCAAAAGGAGATTGTGGCGCACAGAGCCGGTGCAGATCCGACAGCCACAAACAATGCTGTCGCTATAACGTCTCAGCGCAAAGTAGCGCTGAGCGCATAAACCAGAACTGAGGAGATCAGGACAGGTAGACAGAATGAACGCTTGCTAGCTAGCCGCTACTTAGTGACAGCAAGCGTCCACAACAAGACAGACTGGAATGAGGCAGCCAATGCGTAGCAGCGATGGCGTGCCTCACAAAGACAGGACAGGATAGTCAGGAAATAGCAGGATCGAGATAGATGATTGTAACACAGATAAATATACAATAAGTATGTTTTCCTAGCGTATTACAATTACAGCTATCAATGAAACTATTTGTAACGTCTGACTAACATATGTATATATCGGCAATGAACCGATATATGACATAAGCAGGAACTCTGACTAGGACAGGAGTAATACAGGGAACAGGACTCAGAAGGATTCGGTATCTCTTCGCAGAGATGAACGCAATCCACAAACGGAAACAGAACAGAATTTAGAAGGATTCGTTATATGTTCGCAGAGATGAACGCAATCCACAAACAGTAACAGAACAAGATTCAGAAGGATTTGTTATCTCTTTGCAGAGATGAACGCAATCCACAAACAGAACCAGGAGCAGGGTAACTACCTCAGCACGGGTGATCACGGTACGCGCAACCTACCAAAACGTGCTGGAAGGCTGACTAACTGCACACAGGATATAAACAGTTCGCGTACGTATACATCAGCGACACTGATGTATCAACGTAACACGAATACAAGGAAAATAATAAACGTGCTGGTATGCATATATATTGGCAATGAACCAATATATGATGCAAAGACCAGCAAAGTATCTTTAGAACAAGAAACACGATCAGGGGCTGAAGCGACAGCAAGACAGGCTTAAACTGAAGCTATGAAAACCCGAGGAGTCCTGCAGGAAGCAGATCTTTATACTGAGGTCATCCAATGGGAGCAGACATGCAGATTCCCACACAGGTGAATGATAATCAGTCACAAGCTGACAGCAGGGAAAGGCAGACAAAGCTATGCAGCTTGCATGGAAAGAGATCAGAACTGCCTGAGCTGCAGCACTACTACTTCCAGCAACACCTGCTGCAGCAGCGATCATGACAGATAACATTTCTTTTTATTTAAGATTTGAGGAAAACACTGATCCAGATATACTGGGTGACCAAATGGAATCCCTATGAATTCTTATAGGCTCTGGATTTCCACCCCAGAGAAATAGCCTAAGTTGGCCAATTTGTTTTTGCTCTGATTAAGACATCTAAAATTTACTAGGTATAGATAGATCTTACCCTTTGGTCTGCGACTTTTTTTTGTTTTTGTTTTGTTTGTTTGTTTGTCGTCTAGTTGTAGGTAATTGTAAATAGTGTATGTAGTATGGGGTCCAAATCAAGAATAAGTATAATTAAAATTTAAGCGGACTATGATGCAAATTATGCAAAAGGTGGATCAGCGCAACACCAGGCCGCCTCCGAATGGCCTCCATCAGAGATGCGCTGAGCCCCCCCAGGAACTACAAACGCACCTTGAACCCAAACAGAAGCTCTGCATATACACCAAAAGCATGGCTGTTAAGTGGGAGCAGCTGACCAAAAACGAATTACATTAGTACATAGCAAGGAAATGAGCACCGCTACTTAAAAACAGACTAGTGCCTACCTGCAAAATAGTGCAAGCCCCACTTGTGGGGTCGAATACACACCGAGCATACACATGACCTGTCTACCACTAGAGGAGGATGTTGGTTTCCACTAACAGCCTGCATGCAACCTATTAAGCACTCGTCCCTCCCACTGCGAAGAAGTCAATCCTCCATGGGAGGGGCCTAACACTAACTAAATCCCAACCTATGTACATGCATAGCCTGGGTGCGGCTAATCAAACAAAATCGAAATTTGAAAATTGCGCAAAAGGTGGATTAGCGCAACACCAGGCCGCCTCCGAATGGCCTCCATCAGAGATGCGCTGAGCCCCCCCAGGAACTACAAACGCACCTTGAACCCAAACAGAAGCTCTGCATAAACACCAAAAGCATGGCTGTTAAGTGGGAGCAGCTGACCAAAAACGAATTACATTAGTACATAGCAAGGAAATGAGCAGCGCTACTTAAAAACAGACTAGTGCCTACCTGCAAAAGAGTGCAAGCCCCACTTGTGGGGTCGAATACACACCGAGCATACTCATGACCTGTCTACCACTAGAGGAGGATGTTGGTTTCCATTAACAGCTTGCATGCAACCTATTAAGTACTCGTCCCTCCTACTGCGAAGAAGTCAATCCTCCATGGGAGGGGCCTAACACTAACTAAATCCTAACCTATGTATATGCATAGCCTGGGTGCGGCTAATCAAATAAAATCGAAAACTGAAAATTGCGCAAAAGGTGGATCAGCGCAACACCAGGCCGCCTCCGAATGGCATCCATCAGAGATGCGCTGAGCCCCCCCAGGATCTACAAATGCACCTTGAACCCAAACAGAAGCTCTGCATATACACCAAAAGCATGGCTGTTAAGTGGGAGCAGCTGACCAAAAACGAATTACATTAGTACATATGATGCAAATTATGCCCAAGCAAAAGAGCGTGCTGATGAAGCTGATTTTAAATTTTCTTGGGCCCCATTCCAATGGAACATGTTGATTGTCTGTAAAAAAAATAAAGGCCATGCTGAGAATCACCTATGGAGAGATAGACTAGCCCAAAACCTGTCGGTAATGTCAGATTTCTACTACTTACTGTAAATGCCAGCAACATAGAAGAGAAGTAATTTATGGCTCATTTTACTCAGGAAGAAACATACTTCTTATTTGTATGTGTTTTAAAGATTTTTGTGACAGTTCCTCTTTAAGGACTTCTGGCTACCTTTGATAATTTAATGGTTTTCTTGAGTATAGGCACCATGGCTGTAGAGAAACTAAGTAATGTTGTAATCTGCATTGCTTTGCTTATTACTGATAAATGGAGGAATACAGCTGTCTGAGTTTGACCAAATGGGCCACCATCCTCTCAAATTTCCCAAAGGAAGAATGTCTATTTTATACTAGCTTAACAAAACCTTCCTTAAAGTGAGTGTCCAAGGTCCCCCCCCAAAAAAAGATCCGCTTACCTGGGGCTTCCTCCAGTCCGTGGCAGCCGTCTTGTGCCCTCGCCGCAGCTCTCGAGCCTCCCAGTCTTCCCTGCTGCAGAACCCGACCTCGCCAGGTCGGGTTCCGGGTCGGCGTCTTCTGCGCTCCACCGCGCCGGTCACGTGGTCTGGCCGACGTCACTAGGACGGTACTGTGCAAGCGCAGTAGTTCTGTGCCTGTGCAGTACCATCCTGATGACGTCGACCGGACCTCGTGACCCGCGTCGTGGAGCACAGAAGACGCCGACCCGGAACCCGAGGGGGGGACCTTGAATGTTTTCTTTAAAGTCAGAAATTCAGCTCTGCTCTAAAATATTAGCCACAGCATGATGACCTTAAGGGTAGGAACATACTAGGCAGAATCACATATGCGTTTTCCATAGCACATAGTGGAAAACGCATATGCGATTCTGCCTAGTGTGTTCGTACCCTAATAGACATAGACTGCTAAGAACTAGGGATGGGATCACGAGTAATAACGAGTGCCTAAGCACTCAAATTTGTGATTTAAACGAGGCTTAATTGCCTTAGGTGTGCGGCGGAGAAACAAGGGGTTATTTACCTATAAGTCCGCTGTATATCTGCGCTCCAACTAGCCTGCACGGGTCCTATTGGATGTTGCAATCCTAACTATGCGCAATTCCTCCTTCCAGCTTGAAGGAGGAAGTGCGTGTAGTGAGGCATGCAACGCGTCCAATAGGATGCATGGAAGCTATTTGGAGCGCAGATAGAAAAGCATGTACACCAAGATGTGAACCAGGGTTTATTGTTCCCAGATGGTACCACATCTAATTCCATAGTAAATTCTATGCTGCCTCAGTTTTCTGCAGCTGCCTTTGTCCAGAGCTCGACTGTGATCAGAGTAGGTTTGGATTTTTTTTCTCTATGTCTGGATAACGTAGGTCACAATGGAGTTGATGCATGAAGCTGAGGTAATATTGCTGTGCGCAGACATGATACGGCAATATTACCATTACTACCGGCAGCAGGTTGCTGCGAACGTTGCTACGGCAACACTAATTAGTAACATACTTACCCTATAAATGCTCACGTTATTCAAGTACAGCGGGTTGTGCTAATAGCGTAAAGGCACCCGTTAGCGGTACGACAATCATTTGGGCACACTAATGGAAGGAAAGCTGCTCAATTTGATCAGATTAACAGAATCAATCTACTTTTCAAATCGGACGATCAGTCGTCTGGAGAATTGTATAGTTAATGGTCACTTTAACTTGCGGTAATCTGCTGCCGGTAGTAACAGTAATATTGTTGTGCGTTGTGTGTGCACACCAATATTAAAGCAGCTTCATGCATCAACCCCGTGGTTTCATGTTAACCTCCTTAGCGGTATGCCCGACACTGTGTCGGGCATACCGCGCTGTGGCCCCAGGAGTCCCCCATAAATAAATAAATGTTCCTAATAGCTGTAAATCCTTTAGCTAGCACTAGGCTAGCTAGTAAGAGCCTCCGGCACCTCTGGATCCCCCGCGTTCCCTCCGTTTATACATTATTCCCCTGGATCCAGCAATCACGCAGCCTCCTGCCACAGCTCCAGTCTCTCTATGGCGAGGATCGGGTTTGCGCATGACATCATGACATCATGTGCGATCCTCCCCTTAGAGAAGACCGGAGCTGTCCCTGGAGGCTGCGCCGATCGCTGGATCCAGGCTCTGTAATATATAAATGGGGGAGCAGCGGCGATCAAAGGGTGCCGGAGACTTCTTCTAGCTAGCCTAGTGCTAGCTAGTGGATTTACAACCATTGGGAACATTTTTTTTTTTAATCGGGCAAAAATTTACAAAACCTCCTGAGCGGCGTTAACTAAACAGTTACTGGCTTTCTGCAGTCACGTGACAAGCAGTGGTCAGGGCTGGTTCTAGACTTTTTGCCGCCTGAGGCAAACTTGTGAGATGTGTCCCCCCCCCCCCCCCCCGAATAGGTAGCCTGGAGGGGGCAGCAAGCACAGCGGCAGGAAGGGGCGTCAAAGTTTATAAAACGGCTTCAGTCACTCTTTAAGTGGAGCTTTAAAAACAAATAGCACGGATACGTTTTTTTTTTTTTGTTTGTTTTTTTTTTCAAACTCAGAAGCATACCTGGTATGGGAAGTTTGTCAGCCAATGGCGTCTCAGCCTTCCACAGCTGTTGGCCAGTACTGGGTAATGCCATCATCATGGTTTGATAGGTGCATAAGTAAATTTTATTATAGCATTGTGTATTGACAACTACGTTCATATTTCTAACTTCTTCCCATACCCCTTACTCCCCTCCTCATTCAAGCCACTCACTAAACACTCAATCAACCACTGGTGGTTGAGCACGGATACGTTTTAAAGCAAGTGTGAACTGACCATTAGTCTCTTCCATCCCACCACTGCCAGGGCCGGGCTGCCCATGAGGTGGGGTGAGGCTGGTTCCTCAGGCAGAAAAGTTAGGGGGCGGCACTCACCTGGCTGTGGGTGGTGGGGGCCACCGAGCTGAAGGGGGTAGCAGGCAGGAAGGGAGGCAGTGGGCACAGCAGCGGGGAGGGGGGGTCGGACCCCCCCTCCCTCACCTGGGTCCCCTGTTCTGCGCTCCCCCTCCAGCTATTAAAGGGATACTTAAGTTAAAAAAAATATTTTTACTCACCTGGGGCATCTCTCAGCCCCCTGAGAAGCTGTATGGTGCCCTCGCAGCCTTGCTCCGATCCTCCTGTCCCCGCCGGCGGCTACTTCCGGGTTCGGCGACAGCCGCCGACAGGCTGGGAACACGAGTGATTCTCCGAGTTCCCAGCCGCTATATCACCCTCTATATATACGCTATAGCAGCATAGAGGGTGATATAGCGGCTGGGAATGCAGAGAATCACTCGAGTTCCCAACCTATCGGCTGCTGTCGCAGAACCCGGAAGTAGCCGCCGGCGGGGACAGGAGGATCGGAGCGAGGCTGCGAGGGCACCATACAGCTTCAGGGGGCTGAGGGATGCCCCAGGTGAGTAAAAAAATCATTTTTTTTTTTTTACCTAAGTATCCCTTTAAGCGCAGCTGTGTAGTATGATCAGGCAGCAGGAGGGGGGGGGGGGGGGGGTGACTCACCTCTTCTGCGTTCCACTCTTGAAACTTCCTGCAATGCCATCCACTTACAGTACAGTGGGTGGCATTCCAGGAGGTGACGAGGGTGGAATGCATGCTGGAACGGGGATGAGGTGAGACATCCCCTCCTGCTGCCTGATCATACTACGCTGCTGCGCTTAATAGCTGGAGGGTAGTGCAGATCAGGGGACCCTGGTGAGGGAGGGGGGGTTCGACCTCCCTCCCAGCTGCTGTACCCCTTCCTGCTACCCTCTTCAGCTCGGTGGCCCCCACCACCCACGGCCACAGTGGGTGGTGGGGGCCACCGTATTTTCCCATTCCAGTACTAAATGTCTGGACACAGGCAGCAGCAGCATATCCCCCTTCCTAGCATAGACTGCACAGCAGGGGTGTAACAAAAGGGGCTGCAGAGGTAGCAACCGCACTGGGGCCCTTGGGCCAGAGGGGACCTGAAGGGCCATCCCTCAACTACAGTATTATTTCTCTATTGGTCCTGTGCTCATAATAATCACTTCTGTAGATACTTTAAATAGTAGTAATCATTAACAAACTGTTCCCCATTACCTGCTTGCACCTCTGACACTGTAGTTACCATTGGCAGGTTACGGTGCGCCGTATCACTTGTTATGTATAGAGTGCTTGGGGGGCCCCATTGTAAAACTTACATCGGGGCCCACAGCCATACCTCCCAACTTTTTAAGATGAGAAAGAGGGACACTTGAGCCATGCTCCTGCCACACCCCTGGTCACGCCCCTAGCCACGCATACCATAAAGATTTAATAATAAAAATATTTTATTTTATATTTCGAACCACACTTGTCCTTTCTATCCTGGTTTATTTTCCTTGATATAACATTTTAAAATTAGTAATATAATCAATTTAAAAGATGGGAATAAAGTTTTGAGTCAATCAAACACATTTTGTAGTAGAGAATATATATTTACACAGAAAGAGGGACAAAGTTCTGAAAGAGGGACAAATGAGGAGGAAAGAGGAACAAAGGGACAGCAGGGCTCCCAAAGAGGGACTGTCCTTCCAAAAGAGGGGCAGTTGGGAGCTATGCCCACAGCTCCTTAGCTAAGCCACTGCTGCACAGTTCTATATTATCTGTCAAGGTAGTGAACAGCTGTACCAGTTTCACACACGCCCACCCCAGTACTGGAAAGCTGCACAAAGAATCTATCAGCATAAACTAGACGCACGTTTAGTGTGTACAGTGTCACTATTTTATTTCATATTTTCCCTCCGCAGAGTCCGCACTACTGCAGCACTGAGTGGCTGCCCGAGTGCCCGGTGCTTGCTGGGCACGTCATGACGGCGCGACAGGCGGCTCCGCTGTATCATGTCACGTGAGCACGGCAGACATGGCTGCTCTCTTGGCCGGTGCAGAGACAGAGAGCAGCTTGCAGGAGGGGAGCGAGTCCCCGGGTAGCACGGCCAGTTGTTCCCCGGCAGAGGAGAGCAGGGTGCTGCCGCTGTACCCGGGACTGGCGGGGCTGCCCGGGGAGCTGCTGGAGCTCATCCTGTGCTGGGGACAGCTAGACTACAGAGACATCGCCAGCATCAGCTCCACATGCCGGAGGCTGCGAGCCCTGTGTGCGGCCCGGAGCAAGGTGTGGCGGAGCAAGCTGTTTGCCCGGTGAGTGAGTGCTGCTCTCCGGGCGGCCAGTGTGTGGGCAGCTCGCCTGCTCTTGCTCTGCTTGCTTTGTTGGGGGGCGTAGCTTGCGCAATGGTCACTGCAGTCAGACAGCGTGAAAGAGCAGCAAATGGAACGCACAGGGTCAGGGACTGATTGCTGAATGTGTAGGAGGCACTGGCCCTGATTCACTAACCAGCGCTAATCTGTTTAGTGTGGTTTGCGCCCATACATCGCGCACAGCCCTTATTGTGCGCAGTGCGATATTGCACCCGCTGCCCTGTAAACGTTGCGACGAAAATGGCGCATCGGGTGCCCCCGAAACTACGCATCAGGGGCACCCGATGTGCCGTTTTCGTTGCAGTGGGTGAAAAGTTATTGTCGCACAGTGCACTATTAGGGGCTGCGCATGCACTGCCCTGGGCTATGCGCGATTTAGCTTTGTGCAGCTTATAGTGCCTGCAAAGCTACATTTCGGGCACTGAGTGGCATTTTACTCCAGCGCCGGTTAGTGAATCAAGCCCACTGTGTCCATCTGAGGCTGGTTTTGGGTGGAGATCATATTAGCCAACATTGTCTCCCATTTCTTATGGATGGGTTGTCAACCCAAGCTGCTATCTAACATTATAGGGCCCATTAATTTATTTTATCAGGACTCTATGTTAACACTTCCTATTTTAGTTACTGCATATTTATCCATAAAAATAAAAAAAAAATGAGGTAGTGTCAAGTGGACGCTTAATCTATTCTATACACTTTCCATTATTCTTTACACATTGCATTACGCCTTGGATCAACTTCGCCTTTAGTAAGGTAAAGGAAACACACTAGTGTATTATAAGTGCAAGTGGTCCATTTACTACGGCAGCAGTGTAGCTAGACCACTAGTGGGTCCCATTGTGGTCACAATCTCTGCATCCCTTATTGCTATGCCACTATTTGAACTCCATTTAACCTCCTGGGCGATAATCCCGAGTTGAGCTCGGGTATGTCGCGCAGGAGGATTTTTCAGGCCCTGGTGGGCCGATTTGCATAATTTTTTTTTGGTTACACGCCGCTAGCACTTTGCTAGCTGCGTGTAACTTCCGATCGCTGCCACTACCCGCCGTGCCGCGCAGCCCCCCCCCCCAGACCCCTTGCACAGCCTGGCCAATCTGTGCCAGGCAGCGCTGAGGGGTGGATCTGGACACCCTCTGATGTCACAACGTCGATGACGTCATTGCGAGCGTCGCCATGGCGACGGGGGAGGCCAAGCAGGAGATCCCGTTCTGAACGGAATCTCCTGCTTGCGCTGATCGGAGGGGGTGGGGGGATGCCGCTGCACAGCGGCTATCATGTAGCTAGCGCTAGGCTAGCTACATGATTTTAAAAAAAAAACTGCTGCGCCCCCTCCTGGGCGATGTAATTGTATCGCCCAGAGGGTTAAAGGCTAGAAGAAAATACACAGGGCTAGTGCCAAATAGTTCAGCACAGCCCTGTATGTCCTAATGGCCAGAATGCGTCTTAACTTTGACCAGTAAGACATGGAGGGCATTAGTCAGTGTTAACCCTGCTGTTTTCTTAGCACTAGTCTACTTAGAGGACCCAGCAGGAAACCTCATAAGGAAATTCTGCTAATGTGATTGGATGGACAGCACCATTTTGAACTGCTAGGTTTCAGATAGGTTGTAATATGCCCACATTTTTTGTCAATCACAATACATTTGGCAATAGAGAGTGATTGGAGAACTGTTCCCTATGAGGTTTTCTGCTGGGTCCCCTAAACTAGACTAGTGCTGATTTATTTTAGCCCATAGCTGGAGTTTAAAGGAATCTTTAAACAAGAAAAAAAAATGAATTGAACTTATCTGATCTCCTTGCAGCGCCCTGGAGTTTTCCTTTTCCCACAATGTTTTCCTGGTTCCCTCCAGTAAGCAGCAGTGACCCCCCCACAAAGCTGCCCTGCTGCCACGAGTTACCGCCTACTGCGCATGCATGGCCTCAAGACGCACCCTGATCACGCTCCCACTGCCGGGAGCGTTCTGTGCATTAGAGATGCGAAGTTCGGATCTTTTCAATGATTCGGATGATTCGAATCGGATCATTAAAAAGATCCGGATCTTTGATCCGAATCTCGGATCATTTTACTAGGGAAGCATTCGGGGAGGGGGGTGGACAGATAGAGAAGGGGGGATGGTGGACAGAGACGGGCAGGGAGTGAACAGAAGGGAGGAGGTGAACGAAGAGGGGTGAGCAGAGAGCAGAAATGGTTTTTTGCACACAATACCCAATTGCAATCATATGCTTTACATATATTTCACCTATATGTTCATCTGTATACTCTGAATGCAAACGTCTCACAGTGAAAGAAAGCATTCCCCTTTTCTCACCTGGAACACATCATAAATTTAGGGAGAAGATAAGTGCAGCTGTTTAGAGCAGTGCAGGAGGATCATATTGCACAGCAATCACAGTGCCTGTGTTCCAAGCTGTCTGCAGTTAGGGCCTGTTTCCACTACACGCAGATTCTGCATGCAGAAAACTGACTCCAATGAATGCCTATGGGCCTGTTTCCACTGAACGTGATTTTTCTAATGCAGATTTCCCATAGGCATTCATTGGAGTCAGTTTTCTGCATGCAGAATCTGCGTGTAGTGGAAACAGGCCCTTACTGAGCTGTGCTTCTCAGCCAAAAGTTTCCCATTTGTTCACAACTACAACAGCCAGCCTATAATGAGCAGCACATTGCAGCCAGTATGTGTGCTCCACTGGAGGGAACCAGGAAGATGTGGGCATAGGAGGACTCAAAGGGGCTGCAAGAAGCCCCAGGTAAAAAATTACATTTGTTTTATTTTTCACTTAAATATTCCTTTAAGTGCTTGAATAAAGTTGTGTGTCTACTTCAAATCAGTAAGTAATTTACACCTTTGTTTTTTTTTACTTACACCTACTTCCTGTAAACTACTAAGACCCACACCTTTGTGTGGACACGTGACTTTTATCGTAGTGCAGGATGCATCTATTGTTAGTCCTACTTTGGTAGGAATAATCACACCTGACTGACCCAGCAAGAAGCTGAATCCATAGAGCAGAGAAAGCCAGAGGGAGCACAAAACAGATAACCCTGTACTTCCTGCGATATGGGTACTTGTATTTCTCTTTCCTGCCGTGTTTTGTATTTCCTTGCAATTTCAACTCCATAACATCAATCTTTGCAACCACGCTTACATATTTCATTTATTTTTGGGTAGAACAATTTTCTAATAACCTCTGTGTATGCAAAACTGTTCAGTGTTCTTTGTATTGTATAGCTGGCCATCTATCATCAAGTACTATAACCATATGGACCCTCTGGACTGGCGGGAAGAGTATAGGACCCGACACATGGCAGGCATCGCAGCACAGAAACTTGTATCCTCACTCTCAAAGGGACTTATTTTAGAACGGGTAAGTCTCCTGTTTTTTGGCCTTTAGTTTGTCCTTTAACAAAGAAATCCGATGACCTTTTGTTAAGTTATGAGAGCATCAATGGACCCCAATAGTCAATAAGTGAGCCAATTCTTCCTAAGAAACTTTTATTCATCGACATGCATAAGCCCTGATGAAGACACCTCAGACAGTATCAAAACAGTGGCTTATATTTGTGGTTGATTAGAAGGTTCTTAGGAAGTGTTGGCTCAGTTATTTCAACTGATAAAAGGGGTGGTGTCATTCATGTTTGAGAATTTCGAGCAATCTGCTATTTCTGATGGGTGCAACATCAAGGAGTGGGGATACTACATATTTCGGGGGTCCCCTTTAATACAGCTCATACACACTCAATTGTTGTCTTCCAAAATCTTTAATAATCATATTTGATTCCAGTGTTACAAATGACCGCTGTACAGAAATATTGCTCAGCTACAGCTGCACATCTCTTCAGTTTTATGGAAGGACAGTCAATGAGATGTTACCAGTTGTAGTGACTAGAATAGTACAGCAACAGCGCTCATTTGTCATTGATACTTCAATGATCTATCATGGTGGATTGTTAAATGATGTCAGGGGCATCTATGCAGACATCAGATTTTCATTGGGTGATCATAATCTAACATAGGCCTTTAAACAAAATACACCTCCCAGGCTGGTAGTAAGATGTTTTCATCTCTGATCTCCAAGGTTCTTCCACAGCTGTTAAGAGCTTTAAAACAGAATCAAGCTACAAGACGTGTTGAGGTCGGCATGACCTTTCACAGTAAAGTGACGTTGACATACACAGTAATACATGGGAAATGTACTTGATGATATGCCACAAATGGGTGTCTAATTCAAAACTAGGAGGTGCAGCAGATGTTGCCCGTCCCTCTCATATTCTCTCTACTACAAGCAGAGTTCCTCCTTTCACACCTGATTCGTTGTGATGCGCATCCACAGAAATAGGATTGCACCGCAACAATGTTACAAAATTGCATTGCAGGTTTTTACTGTGATGCAATATATACAGTGCAGCATCCAGTCCATAGACCTGTGCTTGCACCGCACCCTGAAACATGCAGGCAATGCCTTGCTGAGTCGGGACTCTTCGCACTGTAAACGGACTGGTGTGAAAGGCCCTATTGAAGTACATGAATCACATTTCCATGCCATTATTTTGTATTACTGGAGGATCCATCTTTACTATACTATTAAGGATGAAAAACCTAATATGGCTTCTTAACAGAACAAACACCCCAGTAAACGGAAATCTGTTCCATTTAAAAAAAAAAATCCTCCCCCTCCTTCTTGTACATATTAATGTATGTGTATGGATACTAAAGTGTATCTGAGATGGACCTATAGAAAAAAATGACATACTTGGGGGTTCCTGCAGCCCCCTTCAGGATGATCGGTCCCTCGCCGTCCTTCAGCCTGGTAATTTGGCCAGTCAGCACAGGCGCAGGCTCTTCCAGCAGCGAATTACCAGGCTGAATTGCACAAGATTATGATTTACTTGACTTCTATGTGCGTACTGAAATATTCGTTTTTATTTGCCTTTTGTTTGTATTATTATTATTATTATTCTTTTTGTACTTGTATTTATATTTATTTAGATGACTACAATTTTTGTTTTGTGCTTTATATTAGCTGTGCTTAAATTATACTAACGTGTTCTATTACTTTTTTCAGCGCTTGCCCTGTGAAGGGTTTACTGATCTTGAAAGTTTGGGCTACCCAATACATTTCATTGAAGATGAGCTTTTATGTATACTTGGTACAGAAGATGGGTAAGTTATATCATGTGAAATGGGTTCTAGGTTTGCATGCAGTTGGCATCCAGTGTGTGTGTGTGTGTGTGTGTGTGTGTGTGTGTGTGTGTGTGTCTTTGTATTTCTGTGCTTTGTTTTTTGTTACTAAAGATTAAAAAATAATTTTGTTTATTTGTTGTTGTTTTTTTTTTTTTTACATATTATTTATACACTACAAATGAGCACACATGAGCAGTTTTTTCTTGCTGTAGGGGGCAGGGGGGGGGGGGAAGAGTTGAACTTACCTGGGGCTTCTAATGGTCCCCCGCAGATCTCCTGTGCCTGCGCAGGCACTCACCGATGCTCTGGTCCCAGCCCCCAGTTCACTCCTGGAATTTGCGACTTTAAAGCCTCAAACCTACTGCAACTGTGCGGCCGCGCCCTCGCTTCCACTGACATCACCGGCAGCGTACTGCGCAGACCATACTGCGCGGTACACTCCCGGTGACGTCAGCATCTGTGTGCCAGCTCTGTGTCTTTCTCTGTGCTTCCTCTGTGTCTGTCTCTCTCTCTCTCTCTCTCTCTCTCTCTCTCTCCTCTCTCTCTCTCTCTCTCTCTCTCTCTCTCTCTCTCTCTGTCTGTGCTTCGTTTGTGTCTATTTCTGTGCCCGTTCTGTGTCTGGCAGGTATTGGAGGCCACCTATGGCTGCCGGCAGGTATTGGAGGCCACCTATGGCTGCCGGCAGGTATTGGAGGCCACCTATGGCTGCCGGCAGGTATTGGAGGCCACCTATGGCTGCCGGCAGGTATGGGAGGCCACCTATGGCTGCCGGCAGGTATGGGAGGCCACCTATGGCTGCCGGCAGGTATGGGAGGCCACCTATGGCTGCCGGCAGGTATGGGAGGCCACCTATGGCTGCCGGCAGGTATGGGAGGCCACCTATGGCTGCCGGCAGGTATGGGAGGCCACCTATGGCTGCCGGCAGGTATGGGAGGCCACCTATGGCTGCCGGCAGGTATGGGAGGCCACCTATGGCTGCCGGCAGGTATGGGAGGCCACCTATGGCTGCCGGCAGGTATTGGGTTTTACTCATAATGGGTGGGAGATATTGGGAGTTATCCATGACTATTAACAGACTGAGAGGCCAATTGTGAATGCTGTTTAAGGTGAGATTATGTATGTGTGTGCTTGAACATTGAGGGGCTCTAATAAAGACTGGGGCCCCAGCCCAGTCTTTATTAGGGGCCCCTGGGCTGTCATGTGGACCAGTGTTTGTGATTTTAAATTTATTTTTTGCAGCTTCTAGGATGCGGTTGACAGGTGAGTGGTTAGGGAGGGGACCGTGTGGGAGATGTGCCTACACGGGGCGTCCCTGTAAACGAAGCAATTCACGATTGCGTCCAACCGAAGCCTCCCACCTGAATGCTAATCTATGTAATTCCTGCTAGGTATGGTACAGCAGGCAAAGGGTGTATGACAGTGCACCTGATTGGCTGACTAGCGTCTGCTGGCCAGATAGAGGCAGGCTATTGCTCTGACTGGAAGTTAGCAATTGTGTTTGTTGCAGTTGGCAATCAGTTTAGAGGTGGTGGGGTGAGTTCCCTGGAGGTGAGAGGTCCAGGGCTTGCCCGCACTTCCCTCTAGGTGTCGCATGGTGGTTTGGAGGCCCCAGTGAGTGAGATACCTGGGGCCCCTGGGCTGTCATGTGGACTAGTGTTTGTGATTTTAAATTTATTTTTTGCAGCTTCTAGGATGCGGTTGACAGGTGAGTGGTTAGGGAGGGGACCGTGTGGGAGATGTGCCTACACGGGGCGTCCCTGTAAACGACGCAATTCACGATTGCGTCCAACCGAAGCCTCCCACCTGAATGCTAATCTATGTAATTCCTGCTAGGTATGGTACAGCAGGCAAAGGGTGTATGACAGTGCACCTGATTGGCTGACTAGCGTCTGCTGGCCAGATAGAGGCAGGCTATTGCTCTGACTGGAAGTTAGCAATTGTGTTTGTTGCAGTTGGCAATCAGTTTAGAGGTGGTGGGGTGAGTTCCCTGGAGGTGAGAAGTCCAGGGCTTGCCCGCACTTCCCTCTAGGTGTCGCATGGTGGTTTGGCGGCCCCAGTGAGTGAGATACCTGGGGCCCCTGGGCTGTCATGTGGACCAGTGTTTGTGATCTAATAAAGACTGCCAAGCTGCACTGCCATTTACCTGGCAATCACTCCTGCATTGCTACCTTTCTAAGATGCAGTTCCTGAGAGCACAACCTTCTCTGTCCCCCAAATTTTTGTCCAAGTACTAAAAAGGGAGACAAGGCAAGGTAATGTTAGTTTTTATGCTACTTTTTTTTGCAAATTCATGCAGCTTGAAAAATAAACTGCTTCAGCAGCATTTGCAGTTGGTTTTCAAGCTGCATAACTTTACATAAAGTTAGCATAAATATTGCATCAACTATGAATTATTAGCATCGTATCGACCATCCCTACTGCGTAGCAGAGACAAAAGCTAAATTGATGACATTGTGGCCCTACTGACATTTGCAGAAGGACCGCAAGCAGCCTCTTTTAAAATAAATAAATTAACCCTGGGGCGAAATGCCTCCCTGGCCCCTGGACCAGCTCTGTGTTTTTGTATAAATCTTTTGGTGGTTCCACCCTGGTATGCTTGGCAATGTTTCATAAGCAGAACGTTTTTCAATACTTGGGACAAAGTTATGGAATCATTCTATAGTACAATCGCTGATCTGCAATGAATACGTTTGGCATTCTGTGTTAGAGGGCACAGTGGTAAACAGAATCCTTTCTCTCTTCAGGAAGTCTTTTACTCAGAAGTACTGTGCGAAAAAAATTCTGTATTTTATGCGACAGGAAGCTATTATGTGCAGACTGAAAGAGTTTCTGCAAAGACCGGCGGACCAACAAGATATATTAGAAGGTATGTCTTATATTATTCCCAGCTCTTTGTTCTCTCTTTCATATGTATTGCTGTAGCAAGAAACAAATGAACTTCAACTTGCATAGTTCTGTAAGTTGAAAAAGACACCGCTGAGTTCTACTTAAAAAAAGTGTACCAGAGATGATACACTGGCGCTCATGAGTACCGTGGCTACCTTTGCCGGCCTCTTCAGCCCCTCCAGTCTGGCGCTACGACTCCCGGTAACCCAGCCAATTGTAGTCAGTCGTGAGCTTATGCGCAAGCACTCCCATTGCGCCTGCAAAGAACTCTACAGGGGACAGGAGCGCAATGAGGGCTGTGCGGGCGGCCAAGCCACTCATGCCCAGAAGGCCACTACTGCCTGGATTACCGGAAGTCATAGTGCCAGAACAGAGGGGCCGAGTAGGATGGCAAGGGAAGATGCTAAGTGCTAGTGAAGCATCTCAGGTTCACTTTAAAGCGGAATATAACCCTGCATTTCAACTTTGCTCTAAAACATTATTTACAGCATATTATATGCAAAAAGCATTTTTTTTTACTAGACCAGCATTGGAAGGGTTAAACACAGAGGTTTAAAGTTCCGTGGAGAGATATGCAGAAGTTCAGATTGTTACATTCTATTTAGTTATATGTATCTATTGAGAAATGTTACACACTCTTTGGCTGTCCTCCAGCTCCTTCTCAGTCAGAGAGATGAGTCACATTCAACACTTAGATACATTTATGTAAACAAAATGTATCTATGTCAGCTTCGGATGCGTCTGCAGAAATCTCCAGGAACTTTAAAGCACTGTGTAACCCTTCCAATGCTGGTCTAGTAAAAAAAAATGCTGGTTGCATATAATATACTGTAAATAATGTTTTAGAGCAAAGTTTAAATGCAGGGTTATATTCCGCTTTAAGGTAGCCATATCTCTATCAATGAGGGCAGTGTTCTCCCCAGAAACTTTTTTCAGCCGGGTGGTATGAAAAAGTAGCCGGGTGGGGAAGTAAGGGCCCTTTTCCACTAGGAAGCGCAATCGCGCTGCGATCACACAACCTCCAATTTCCACTATATGTGATTGCGCCATATAGCTGCCGGGAATGGTTCACAAATGATCACAATCGCCCGACGATTGCCATTCTGAAAAAAATGACAGTTTACCATTTATTTTTAACACTTTCAGACACAGAAAGAAGAAAAAAAAAAAGGAACACAGCATAGTTATTTGTGTGTTTGGCACTGTACATACATATTTCAATCTCCTATAACATGTCACCTCGGGTAGCTTTTAAGTTAAAGCTATAAGGAAACTACCACTTAAATTTACTTATCGATCAGAGGTGAGTTCTGTTTTAAAACAAATTTTCGAACAAAGTAGGTGAGGAGGGGAAATGCATTGCATGCCCCACAGGAACAGTGGCAGCTCCCAGCATCCCTGCACAAACACCAAATATTCCCACATAGGATGAGATGATATGACACACTGACATTTTCTGTGACAAAAAAAAATGTGACTGTGCTGCAAATTCCAACAATGCTAGGGACAAAAACCAATCACCCACAGCAGAACTATAAAGTCCAACAGATTCTGTAACTGTCCTAAGAAAAGCGGCGACTGCATTTTAATAAAGTAGAAAGATAATTACAAGAGCTCAGAAATCTTCACAAACACTCAGAAGTATACTTTAAAAAAATGTCAGCAAATTCTCAATAACTGCAGAAATCGTCAGAGATGAGTACTGTAGTGCTACGCTGAAAGCTAATGCAGAAAGCAGCACTGCACTTGTATAAAGCCGTTTACAAATTCACCAGAGGTTCCAACTCGGTAAAAAAAAAAAGAGATTCCAGTTCAACAGGAGCAAAGAGCAAGTACACATGACAAGCAGTGTCTCTAATCCTGCATCCTCTAATCGAGCTACATTCCTCACCCACTGTCTGTTCCCACTTTCCTCTCCACTCAACTGCGTCTCTGCCTCCAGCTCACTTCAGGCATGCCTCAGCCTCAGAGCTCTTCATCTTCCTCCCCCGCGCGTACAGCGTGTACACCGCTAGACAGTTGCTAGACTCTGACAGTTTCCGGGGGCGGGCGTCTCCTCCGAGCAGCAGGCAGGCATCTCTGGTCTCAGGACGGATCTAATCTCTTTGCTGCTCGGACGCTCTTTGCCGCTTGGACACTGGCTAATTATACCACATGGGTGGCCAAATTTTACCCGGGCGGCCGCGGATCTTAACCGGGCGGCGCGCCCTGCTAATATGCTCTGGGGAGAACACTGGAGGGGCAGATTTGACCAAAAGACAAATCTGATAAAGTAATATTCTTCACTTGTTAGTTGAGAACATTTAAAGATAAGAAAAATTCATATAACAATGACTAAAATGTTGACCACCTACTCTAATGTGACCCATATATACCAAAGAGCAATTGTATGTGTGTCTGTGACGTCCTATTCATTTGTGAGGTCCAGAGGGTACAATATTAGTTACCTTAGTTGAGGGAAGTTTCTGAATCCTCCAGAGGTTTCCCAGGTATTCCTCCCGACCACCAATCCAGCCCATGGAGCCTTGGAAGTTCACAATTGCATTCATGTACTTCAACGAGCGCGGCTTCACAGGACGGCTCTCACAAGCGTAGTAAAGACAATTAACCCTCAGTACACTCACATGCAAATGTTCATACGAATACATTCACTGAAATCAATTAGCCATATACACTCACCTAACGGATTATTAGGAACACCATACTAATACGGTGTTTGACTCCCTTTTGCCTTCAGAACTGCCTTAAAGGATACCCAAAGTGACATGATGAGATAGACATGTGTATGTATAGTGCCTAGCATACAAATAACTATGCTGTGTTCCTTTTTTTCTTTCTCTGTCTGAAAGAGTTAAATATCAGGTATGTAAGTGGCTGACTCAGTCCTGACTCAGACAGGAAGTGACTACAGTGTGACCCTCACTGATAAGAAATTCCAACTATAAAACACTTTCCTAGCAGAAAATGGCTTCTGAGAGCAAGAAAGAGATAAAAAGGGAATTTCTTATCAGTGAGGGCCACACTGTAGTCATTTCCTGTCTGAGTCAGGACTGAGTCAGCCACTTAAATACCTGATATTTAACTCTTTCAGGCAGAGAAAGAGGAAAAAAAAGGAACACAGCATAGTTATTTGTGTGCTAGGTACTGTACATACACATTTCTATCTCATCATGTCCAGTGTTCTCCCCAGAATTTTTTTCCAGCCAGGTGGCATAAAAAAGTAGCACGTAGCAAGTAGTAGGGTGGAGCACGATGAGAGAATGCAGGGCCGGTGCTTCTGTAGGAAACTCTGCTTACAGCATAGGAGGGGATGAGTTGATGACAGCCGGGTGCTCACCAAAACTAGCCGGGTGGAGCACCCGACTAAAAGGGCCTGGGGAGAACACTGATGTCACATTTCACTTTGGGTATCCTTTAATTCTTTGTGGCCTGGATTCAACGAGGTGCTGAAAGCATTCTTTAGAAATGTTGGCCCATATTGATAGGATAGCATCTTGCAGGTGATGGAGATTTGAAGGATGCACATTCAGGGAATGAAGCTCCTGTTCCATCACATCCCACAGATGCCCTATTGGGTTGAGATCTGGTGACTGTGGGGGCCATTTTAGTACAGTGAACTCATTGTCCTGTTCAAGAAACCAATTTGAAATAATTTGAGCTTTGTCACATGGTGCATTATCCTGCTGGAAGTAGCCATCAGAGGATGGGTACATGGTGGTCATGAAGGGATGGACATGGTCAGAAACAATGCTCAGGTAGCCCGTGGCATTTAAACGATGCCCAATTGGCACTAAGGTGCCTAAAGTGTGTCAAGAAAACATCCCCCACACCATTACACCACCACCACCAGCCTGCACAGTGGCAACAAGGCATGATGGATCTATGTTCTCATTCTGTTTATGCCAAATTCTGACTATCGAGACTCATCAGAACAGAAAGACGGGTTTCTTTGGTTCCGTGCTACTGCTAGCCGTCTGCTCCTGCACAGAGCAGCCTTGCCCTTGTCAATAAGCTTCAGGGGGTCCCAGCGTTGGAATGAGGAGGGGGACGGGGGAGGCCTCTGAATTGTCCTGATGCTTCCCTCTACTTGGGCAAATACCCATTTGGGGCACTTTTTCCCCTTCAGGTACACCTTAAAGAGAACCCGAGGTGGGTTTCTGACATGAATATTAGGACACAAGAGGCTGGTTCTGCATACAATGCCTAGCCTCTGTGTCAGTATAGTGTGCCCCCAGGCCCCTCGTGCACTCTGCTGTACCCAAATATAAAAAGCACCACGCTAGCGACACACAGCTTGTCGCTAGCTGGCTGTTTACTGTTGTACTATCATTTACCGCCAGTGCCCCACCTCCTGTATATTGCTGCTCCCCGCCTGCGTCGCTTCCCTCCCCACATCCGTAAGCCGATTGGAGGAAGCTTACGAAGGCAGGGAGGGAAGGGACGCAGGCGGGGTGCGGCGATATACAGAGGCGGGGGAGCGGTGGGTGAATTGCAGCACAAAGGTAAACAGCCAGCTAGCGACAAGCTGCGTGTCACTAGCGTGGCTGTTTTTATATTGGGTGACAGCAGAGCGCATGGGGGGCCTGGGGGCACGCTGTAAGGACACAGAGGCTAGGCAGTGTATGCAAAACCAGCCTCTGTGTCATTGTATGCAGAACCAGCCTCTGTGTTCATGTCAGAAACCCACCTTTGGTTCTCTTTAAACGAAAGAAATGGGGCCTAGCGAGTCCCTAAAAAAAAATGTTCCTTACATTATCCAGCCAATGGCTTAGCCTGTGTATGGAGAGATATGTCAGATCAGTGTTGGTCAGCCTGCAACATATAGACAGCCACAGTTATGGACTGAAGATTATGTGTTGCATTCAGTAACAGCAGAAACAGCATTTATCAGCACACCAATGTGCAGTTTATAGCACACTCCACAGTGGCTTCTGGCACAATAAAGAAGCGTGTTATAAATCACAAATTGGTGTGCTTTGTTTCTGAATGACTTGTAATATTGTGTAGAGCAGCATGTTGGGGTAGTTGTTAGCACTCTTGCCTTGCAGCGCTGGGTCCCCCGTTCGAATCCCAGGCAGGGCACTATCTGCGTGGAGTTTGTATGTTCTCCCTGTGTCTGTGTGCGTTTCCTCTGGGCACTCTGCTTTTCTCCCACATCCCATAAACATACAGATAATTTAATTGCCTTCCTCCTAAATTGGCTCTACATGATACATACACTATACGATACATACATAGACATATGACTATGGTAGGGATTGGATTGTGAGCCCCTCTGAGGGACAGTTAAGGGACAAGACCATATCCTCTCTACAGCGCTGCGGAAGATGTCGGTGCTATATAAATACTAAATATTAGGTTAGCAGCTCCCAGCCCATATTCCTGAGTTTTCCGTTTGCATGGTAAGTAATAGTAGTTATGCATATGATTTGCATCTGAATTGAATGAGAAGTGTGCAGATAGCTTATTAGAGGTGCTGCACATGTGAGCCGTTGGTCATTTCAGATGCAGCCTTTGTGGTATGCATTTTTGTGGAACCTACATGCAGCCTTTGTGGAACCTACATTTTAATGGACAGTGAGGAGAGCCTCACTGTCCATTAAAATGTAGGTTCCACATTTTTGCTTAGCTGCTCCCAAAGTTATGCATATGTTGTTTTTAATTTAGGTTAGGCCACTTGCCCGGAGGTCTGCCTCACCGTGGTGCAAGTGTCCAGTATATTATACTTTGCATGCAAACTATAGTGGCAAACCAAAGTTCCTCCATAGTATAATAAATGTAGCATTTGTTTTGGACGCAGGACATGCATTTTCAGCCTAATAGAGGTGGTGCATGCATGAGCGATTAACCAAGTCAATTGCAGTCTGTATTTTAGGGATGCACAACCCCCCCCCCCCCTCCCCCTTTTCATTACTAAATATTACCTTATCAAGTGCCCAACAATAACGACGGTGTGCCTACTCTATCCATCAACATTACAGCATTCAGGGACAGGTATTCTTTATTTTTAACCACTTCCGGATTCTCGGAGCGTATATACACGCCCCTGAATCCAGAAGTGTATACCATGGAAACGGCCGCTCGTATGAGCGGCCGTTCCATGTCAGTTCCCGGAGGGTGTCTCCGTGAACACCCTGCGAGCCGATCGGCAGCTCGCAGGGTAAATGTAAACACACGGGGAAGATCTTCCCCGGTGTTTACATGTATACGGCGCTGCTGCGCAGCAGCGCCGTAGAGGAGATCGGCGATCCCCGGCCTCTGATTGGCCGGGGATCACCGGCATCTGATAGGCTAAAGCCTATCCCATCAGGCGCAGGACGGATTTCCGTCCTGCGCCGCTCACAGGGGGAGGGAGAGGGAGGGAAGGAGGCCAGGAAGCGCTGCGGAGGGGGGCTTTGAAGAGCCCCCCCCCCCCCCCGCAAGCGCAAGCAGCCGGCGGCGATCAGACCCCCCCAGCAGGACATCCCCCTAGCGGGGAAAAAAGGGGGGAAGTCTGATCGCCCTGGCTGCTAGCTGATCTGTGCTGTGGGCTGGAGAGCCCACGCTGCACAGATCAGCATAAAATTTCATGGTGTGGAAGTGGTTAAACAATAGGCATTTTCTTTATTAAAGCCTATTCGTACAAAATTTGAAAAAGCAATTGGCTGCCATAAGGTTATACATAATGATTTTGGCTTCCTTACCACTGTTTTTGCTTACCTATTTTAAATTCACAAGGGGAAGACTTTCTGCTTCTGGCATTGGGGTTGCTAGGTGGACAGCAATAGACCTCATAGCTTGGAAACGGAGGCTTCACCTTGAGGATTTAAAAAGGTTACAAAATCTGTGGTAAGAAAGCATGTCAAGATTTTTTTTTTTAGAATGATTGGCAATTTTATTGTGCATCAGTTTACTTGTATTAGTCTGTGCATATGGACTTAGCTAAGCTACATGCATGAATTGGATTATGTATGCTTGCCTTGCACCATTGACACCTGGCTGTATCCTGGCATACTTTATATCCTGGCAAAACGTTTGAACACCCCCTAAAATTGGGCAATCCAAACACCATTTATGTCTGTGAGGTTGTTCATCAGCTTAAAGAGACTCCATAACAAAAATTGCATCCTGTTTTTTTATCATCCTACAAGTTCCAAAAGCTATTTTAATGTGTTCTGGCTTACTGCAGCACTTTCTGCTATCACAGTCTCTGTAATAAATCAATGTATCTTTCCCCTGTCAGACTTGTCAGCCTGTGTCTGGAAGGCTGCCAAGTTCTTCAGTGTTGTGGTTCTGCTATGAACTCCCCCTTCCAGGCCCCTCTCTGCACACTGCCTGTGTGATATTTAGATTAGAGCAGCTTCTCTCTTCTCTCTTATCTTTTACAAGCTGGATAAATCCTCCTCTGAGCTGGCTGGGCTTTCACATACTGAGGAAATTCAGACAAGGGCAAAGCTGTTTGCAGGAAGAAAAGAGCAGCCTGAAACTTCAGTGCATGAGAGATGCAGGGGGAAAGAAACACACAATTGATCTCTTGAGATTCAAAAGGAAGGGTGTATACAGCCTGCTTGTGTATGGATGTATTTTCTATGTGTGGACATACTGTACATCAACCTACTTCCTGTTTTGGTGGCCAATTTGTTTGTTTATAAACAAACTATTTAAAACTGTTTTTAACCACTTTTAATGCGGCGAGGAGCGACGAAATTGTGACAGAGGGTAATAGGAGATGTCCCCTAACGCACTGGTATGTTTACTTTTGTGCGATTTTAACAATACAGATTCTCTTTAAAGGCAAGTCCCTCCCACTCAGGGAGATGGCCCTCAGTCTAACAATCACGGTCATCTCTTTAACAAGAGGGGAAAACATTTTTCTCATTAGTTGACTACGGCACATGACTTTTACCAGTGTCATGTGA
This sequence comes from Hyperolius riggenbachi, assembly GCF_040937935.1. Lineage (NCBI taxonomy): Eukaryota > Metazoa > Chordata > Amphibia > Anura > Hyperoliidae > Hyperolius > Hyperolius riggenbachi. The sequence continues at coordinate 526,669,831 of NC_090646.1, read as the reverse complement.
CCCTAAACACAAGTGAGTACAGCTTTATTCTGTTAGAGTAGGTGGGAAGAAAAGCAATTATTGAGCACAATATTGCCATAGCTCCAAACTCCACCATACACGAAGGGATCAGCTCACTTGTATCATAAAACGTCCAATCTTTATCTGAAAGGTGGACATGAACAATCAGCAATTCAGCAGTAACTGCTCATGCATATCGGAGCAAAAGATGTCTCCTTAGTCATAGCTAGAGTATAGTGTGTTCCATACAGGTATATAGAGCAGGGGAACCCCACCCACAGGGAGGTACATAAATATAAAACCTCTATATGGGGAGGTGTGAGGAGCTCCCCATCTTTGGAGATGGGAATCCCTATGTCTCCAGTATCGTGTGGTATGGGTGAGGTATAGACAATCTGCTGCTGATATGGAAAGGCCTCCAAAATGCACTGGATTGGGTTTTGTTTTTTTTCAATATATTAATGACAAAACATTAAATGTGTGTTTTACCATTTGCCACAACCCAATACACATTGATTATTTGGATGTGAATTAACGTGATGAGGTTGACACAAACAAAATGGCTTTTCGTAAATCTTGCTCTGGTAATAATTTACTCAGGGCTTCTAATTGTCATCCTAGACATGCAGTAAATGCAATTCTAGTGGGGAATTGACATGAGCGGTAAGGAATTGCTCAGGTTCTCAAGGAATTGCTCAGGAGCTGTGTACTACTGGAGGTACAGTAATGTTTGGAGGACAGCAAGAATCTCAAAGTTGTGGCCCTGCGGGATGAAAAATTAGAACCATCCATTAGAATCTTATGGCGCCTCTCATCAGCATGCAGGACAGAGAGGTATTTCTTATTAATAGCGACAATTTTGTTGTATTCTAGACTGTACTGTGTGACAAACGTTACAACTTTTCTGTCCTTTATTAACTTAGGGCCCCCCTTCAAGAGATCTCTGTGGTCCCTGTCCATAGGCCTGTGCCACACACTTTGTCTGCCAGGGCCAGTAACCTCTCCCCTCCAAGCGTTACTGTACCTCCACTAGTTCTTGACCCAGTTCTCGAGATCGTGAGCATTCATACATATTGAAAAAACCATCCAGTGCATTCCAGGGGCCTCTCCATAGCAGCAGCAGATCGTCTATACCTTACCCATACCACTTGATATGGCAGACATAGGGGTTCCCATCTCAACACACTATACTCCAGCTGTGACTAATGAGACCTCTTTTGCTCTGATACACGTGATCTGTTACTGCTGAATTGCTGATTGTCCATAGGTCCAATTTTCATAAATAAAGATTGGACATTTTACGATACTGGTGAGATGATCCCTTGGTGCCTGGTCTAGACCCAAGGGTATTTTAGAGCTTGCTGGAATCCTGTTATAAACACGATTCACGCGTAAATAATTTTAGACCTTAAAATACTCACTAGTATAACTCTTCTAAAGGGTTGAATGCCTACAGAATGTTTTTTTCTTTATTTTTTTATGCAGTTTTTAAGGGACATATGCATCCTGTACATTCGCATCGCCAGCCGTCTGGTTCACTGGCTGCCATCACATTCATGTTGCACCGCCAATGCTGGCATGTCTGCTAGGGTCCTGCAGGGTACAAGCGCTGGTATACAGATGGAGTCCCAGCAAAAGCAAGGGAGAGCCTTTAGGCTGGGTGACTGCACTAAAAAAACACTCTGAGAATCTGAATAGATTGACACGCATGTGAATGGATCCTATGCTCAATAAGATCAGTTCACATACCATATTTTTCAGACCATAAGAAGACAAAAACCAGGGTAAAAAAAAATAAACATCAGTGGTGCAGAGTCTTCTTCCCTCAGTCCACCCCAGTTATCTCCCCCTTGTACCTCGTTTCCTTCTCTGTCCCTCCTGTGTCCTGGTCATCAGTGTTGTAGCAGTCATGCTACATTGTCCTGCTTCCCGTCCCGTATGTGCCCCTGTGTTTCCTCTATCTCCCCGTGTCTCCTCAGTGTCCTGTGTCACCTGTCAAGTGTCCTCCTTCCCACCCATCTCTTATGTCCCGGTTCCTCCTTTGCCCTCCACCCGTGTCCCCATATGACGTACTTACAAATTGCCTGAACGATGCAGCAGGAGTCCCACAATGACTGCAGATTCATGGATTCTGCTCTGGTTTAACAGGACTTGTTTCAACCTCCAGCGCTGTGCAGCCAATAAGGCACTGGAGCTGCAACAAGTCCATCCAATCACTCCCGCCTCCTCTTCTAACTGGATCCGACAGTGCTGAGGCAGGAGCAGAGCTCCGTCATTGAGCCAATCACTTACCAATGCTTAAAGCCTTTACTCGGAACCCATGCCATATTTCTCAAGAATGCATAATTTAGTTATAAAAAGTTTTTATGTAATTTAGTCTTAATATATTTGACCCATTCATGTTTTGTATTGTGTAGGAGCTGTTCTCATTGACCAGTATTGTAACCCTCTGGAAGATGTGAGCCTTGCCGACATTCAGAGACAGATTGAAAATATCCTGGAAAAGGTGAAAGCTTATCTGAGTGTAAAGAACAGCCGACATCCAAGTCTCTCTCTGCAGGCAGGTTTGTAAGGACAGTTTACTTTGTGCCCACTCTGGAGTTGCTTTTGGCAACATTATTTTGCTACTCACTAATATATATTCACGGTATAACCTACACTTTCAAATGTAGTTGGGACTACAGAATGATGATTTGCATTAGCATTTTCAGTGCTTTTCTGCTTGAATGAAAACATCCTCTGTGCTTGGTTGAGACACTTAAAGAGGAACTCCAGTGAAAATAATGTAATAAAAAAAGTGCTTCATTTTTACAATAATTATGTATGATTGAGTCAGTGTTTGCTCATTGTAAAATCTTTCCTCTCCCTGATTTACATTCTGACATTTATTACATGGTGACATTTTTACTGTGGGCAGGTTATGTAGCTGCTGCTAGCTGTTTTGGCAGTTGGAGACAGCTGTAAACCGCTATTTCCTGTCTGTGAACCTTGTTACATTGTGGGAAACTGCCAAAAGTACCTCCGTTCCTCAGAGCTTCTTGTGGGAGGGGTTTCAGCACAAAATCAGTCATACATCGCCCCCTGATGGTCTGTTTGTGAAAAGCAATAGATTTCTCATGTAAATGGGGGTATCAGCTACTGATTGAGATAAAGTTAAATTCTTGGTTTGAGTTTCTCTTTAACAGTTATTGTTATTACTGGCTGGGGAATGCCAGCCTGGTCTCTTGCAAAGGCCAGGACAAGGTAAGTGTTTTGTAATTGTGTTGCTTGCCTGCAACACAAGAGAGCAGTGCTGGAATTTGCCATACACTTACTATTTGAGGCCGCAGCTTTGGCTTAGAATATCTGCCTGCTTTTTTAGTAAGCATACTACACTGAGCTATTAGTAAGGTCACTTGTGTTTCTGTTCAATGCCTTGTTGCATAACCTGGTGCTTTTTTGCTACAAGCCTGTGGATGATGCCCATTAGGTCTCTCACATGTCAGGCTGAATGGCACACTTGTCAGGCAGTTCAGCCTCCTCTCTGCTGCTACCAAGTACCTTTTAGCTGCTATTTAATGCCATAGAGTGGTAGCATTTATAACATGCAATGTCGCATCTGAACGTGGCCGTGGCCATGCATAGATGTAATTCAATGCGGTGCACACCTTTCCACTTTGCATGGGGAGTGTTTGCAAGGGCCCAGCCGGTGCACGGGGTCAGCTGACAGGTGGTGGGTTCACAATCTTCAACCTTCTGTGTCAGAGGCCTGAATGAGTGTACTGTGTGTTTTAGCACAGACATTTTTAAGTACACAGTGAAAACTTTTTTTTTCTGTTGACCCCTTGCCAACCACTCCATGCCAATTGGTGTGAACGTGGCGGCAGCCTCAGGACCACTGCACGCCAATTGGTGTGAAGTCCTTGGGCGGGGTTTTGCAGGAGATTTCACGCGGAGATGTGCGCTGATCGGCGTGCGCAATCAGTCTCCAATCGGCGATCGATGTCTATTTACAGTGAACAGCGCTGCGATCTACGGCAGAGCTGTACTGGGGACAGCCGTGTACCACGGCTGTCCCCCTGGGGGAGACAGGAGCGATCCGCTGTCATAGGCTGGCAGCGGGAGGGAGGGTTATAAAAAAAATAACTATTTATTTAAAAAACAAATATTTATAAAAAAATAAACATCCTGGAAGCAATTGTAGCCCACCAACAGAAAGCTCTGTTGGTGGGCAGAAAAGTGTGTGTGGGGGGGGGGGAATCACTTGTGTGCTGAGTTGTACGGCCCTGCAGCGAGCCCTTAAAGCTGCAGTGGCCTATTTAGTCAAAAATAGCCTGGTCACTAGGGGGGTGTAAGTCTACGGTCCTCAAGTGGTTAAACTACACACGGAAGTTTTTAGAAAGATTCATTGTGACGCACAGAAATGCCTTGTCACACAGAATAATGTATGAGAATGCTTGCAAACATGCTTGCTCGCCTTTCCACAATGGTTTTGTGTATGAGACCTAACTTCTATTTTTACGCTGTTCACTGTTAACCTCCGTAGTGGTATGATGATGTCTAGATTTTAGGGCCTAAAAGCGGTACATTTTTTTTTCACGAGATTTAAGAGCAGGAAAAAAAGCAGGAAAAAAATCATACCGCAGTGAGATCTGCAGCAGCCCTGCACTTACTCACCTCCCTGGATCCAGCACTGCAATTCTCCCTCCGGGTGGCGCTGTACCCCTAAAGTGAGATTGCCGTCTGTCTTCATGATGACAAACGGCAATCTCACCAGAGGGCTTGAGAGCCTTCGAGGACCGGAAGTAGAATGGCTGCCAGCGTCTGGATCCTAGGGGAGGTGGTTTAGAAATACCGCCATGCTGCGCTTTCTCCCTATACCTCTTGGTGGCTACCCCGAGTCAGGCTCAGGATTTAAGCTCATGGCTTCTTTTTTCCACCCCGAGCCTGACTCATGGTTACCGCAAAGGAGGATGAAACCCAATAGTGCTTGCAGCAGAAATGTTTTCACAATCCATCAATAGCAAGGAATATTTACCGAATAAGGTTTTTTTTTTGGGGGGGGGGGGGGGGGGGGGTTAACCATGCAGTTTTTTGATGTTCATGACTGATTTATTTACTAAGTATTTTACTTAAGTCACGAAAACAATTATTTACCTTGCATATTAATTGGAAATGTCTGTCACTGTAGGTAGGACAACTCCTACTGGTGATCTTGAACTGCAAACACAAGCTCTGGATGCTCTAAACCACATCCTGTTTGTTGACATGAAGTTCAGAGGAAATGTTGCTGATTTTTATAATCCATTTAATTCCTACATGCATAAGGTAGGACACTTATCAAAAGTATTTGTCATTTTATACTTGCTAAAAATGTTGTAACATTTTTAAAGTTAATGACTGCAGATGTTTAAGGGCTTGCTTCAATTAAACAAAAGTGGGCTGCTGGGCTATACCTGTGGTCTACAGCCTCTTCCTGCACACTACATTTTGGCAACATTTAAAGAGAACCCGAGGTGTGTTTAAAGAATGTTATCTGCATACAGAGGCTGGATCTGCCTATACAGCCCAGCCTCTGTTGCTATCCCAAACCCCACTAAGGTCCCCCTGCACTCTACAATCCCTCATAAATCACAGCCATGCTGTGAGGCTGTGTTTACATCTGTAGTGTCAGTCTCAGCTGCTCCCTCACGCCTCCTGCATAGCTCAGGTCCCTGCCCCCATCCCTTCCCTCCAATCAGCAGGGAGGGAAGGGATGCAGGCGGGGACTGGAGTTCTGCAGGAGGCGGGGAGAGCAGCAGACTGACACTATAGAGATAAACACAGCCAGCTCTGACAAGCTGTTTGTCAGCAGCACGGCTGTGATTTATGAGGGATTGCAGAGTGCAGGGGGACCTTAGGGGGGTTTGGGATAGCAACAGAGGCTGGGCTGTATAGGCAGATCCAGCCTCTGTATGCAGATAATATTCTTCAAACCCACCTCCTGTTCTCTTTAAATATACAAACATGAGATAGACATGTATGTACAGTGCCCAGCTAACAAAGAAGTGTGATGTGTTACTTTCCTCCTTTTTCTGCCTTAGTCAGGCAGGGGTCATACTTGTAATAAAAGCATGCACGGCAATCCTCTCACTTGCATAAATTCATATATTTTTTTTCATATGCAATAATCTCTTTATATAACTGGCTCCCTAGGGCAGTGATCTGCAAACTTGGCTTTCCAGCTGTTAAGGAACTACAAGTCCCACAATGCATTTGCCTTTATGAATCTTGACTGTGGCTGTCAGACTCCTGCAATGCATTGTGGGACTTGTAGTTCCTTAACAGCTGGAGAGCCAAGTTTGCAGATCACTGCCCTATGGGATTATTGAGGGCCCTTTTTCACTAGCAATCGCAATCACAAACGCCAGCGATTGCGATTTTTCATTAATTCTGTTATGCGATTGCGATTTTTCATTTGCATTGCATTATCACTCTAAGGGCCCTTTTCCACTAGCAGTCGCTAGCGTTCACGCTGAACGCTAGCAATTGCTGAATCGCAATTCCGGCGATTTCCCGACGTTTGCGGCCGCGATTTTGCTATGCTATGCACTGCATAGCAAAATCGCGGCAAATATCGCTCCGCCGCGCGTTCGCGTTCCCGTCAAAAACGAATCGCGGTAGTGGAAATGACCTACCGCGATTCCTATGTTAAAAAGCAAACCGTAGCGATTGTAAAATCGCTAGCGGTTTGCGACTTCACGATTCGGCCAGCGCTAGTGGAAAATGGCCCTATAAATCACTCCAGAAAGTGATTGTGATTTGCGATTTTTAAATCTATATCACTATAGTGAAAGATACTTCTCGTGATTTCTATGATAAAGTAACAACCCTAGCGATTTAAAAATCACTAGCGATTTGCGCTTCAACTGTGCAGTGGAAAAAGGCCCTTAGTGTGATTCGCTGACATTTTGCAAAACAAAGGCAAACCGCACACTAAAAAAGGTATTTCTGTACTGCAAAATGTACACTTGCATAGGAAATCATTATATGCACGATTTTGCAGTGTGTTTAATTGCATACACTTATTATAAATGTGACCCCTGCCTCAAAAATTCAGGTATGCAAGTGACAGTTTCTGTCTAGTCGGGACCTAGTGGGGCCATAGCGCAACTCTCACTGATAAGGAATTACAACCCTACAACTCTTGCTTGCCAGAGAACAGCTTCTGACTGCAGGTGATAGATAAAAAAAAGTCAATGGTTCATAAAATTTGGTTTAGAACTGTAAGGCTTTGGAAAATGACTGTATAATTCAGTTGAGACAATACAACATAAACCTACTACCTACAAAAAATTAAACTGGGGACGTTCTAAGAAAAAAAAACAGGTTTTACCTTTGGGTTTTCTTTAAATTAACATTAGCCCATATCTCGATGTATTACTGCAGTAGTATCAGAAGAAAATCCTTAGTATACTTTCTGTCATAAAATGCACAGAAACACTACTTTTCAATATCAGACATCTCCTTATGTGTCAGCAGGCAGGACTCTCCACATGACTTGTTTATCATCCAGCTGACAGGACGTCTGTTGATGCCTTTCTGCGCACTGCTGCTGACAGTTACTGCAGAGACGAGTGATGGCTTGTCAGGTGGCAGAGAACAAGTAAAGAGGAAGTTCTGTTTCTGTCAGCAGTTTTGCTGAGGAATGAGGATATATCAAATTGTAAAAAGTGACATGTTTACGGCTTTTGATTTTCTTTTTAAACCATGTACAATTTATATTTAGAATTTTATATTGTTTCCATTGCAAAAATGACTTTACAACTAGCAAAATGTGAAAAATGTGGTTTGCCTAGTGGTCATATTAGCAGAGAAATATCCGGTAAAAGCAGGGCTGTGGAGTCGGAGTCGTGGAGTCGGGCAATTTTGGGTGCCTGGAGTCGGAGTCGGAGTGCACCGACTCCGACTCCTAATGAATTTGTAACTGTAATTAAAATAGAAAATATGATAAAATGTTATATTTCTCAGATAATAGTCATTAAAAATAATGTATATATACAGTAATAGCTGTGCTTAGTCCACAAAAATGAAATAAACCAATCAAAATTAGTTACTTGTGCTGCTTCAATAAAGCAGTCCCCGTATTTTTAAGGTCAGATATACATATCTGATTGTGACTGTATATATGAGGTGTACACAGGAATCTCTTATATATACTAAATAACATCTATGCTGTAAGAATAAAGCCTGATGTGTAGCTGTGTCACTAATAGAGATGGTCAATGAGATGGAAATAATTCTGCATTGATGCTGATTTATGCAAATGCATGCACTCCCTTTGCTGATGAAATTTGATATGTTATTAAAATTTGGTTTGGTGACTACAAATTAAAGGGTAACTGAGACGGATGAAAAGTAAAGTTTTATACATACCTGGGGCTTCCTCCAGCCCCCTTTAGGCTAATCAGTCCCTCACTGTCCTCCACCACCCGGATCTTCTGCTATGAGTCCTGGTAATTCAGCCAGTCAGCGCTGTCCGGCCGCATGCCACTCCCACAGCCAGGAACATTTTGCACCTGCGCAATAGTGCTGCACAGGTGTAGTATGCTCCTGGTGGCGGAGTGTGTGCATGCGCACTACGCCTGACTGGCTCAAGTACCTGGACTCATAGCAGAAGATCCAGGTGGTGGAGGAGGACAACGAGGGACTGATTATTCTGAAGGCAGCTGGAGGAAGCCCCAGGTATGTATAAAACTTTAATGTCATCTGTTTCAGGTTTACTTTGTTACACAGTAGTACTATACTCTACATATGCACTCCCCACAGAGCTGCAGGGAATCCACTGAGAATGCTGTGCACATTGAACAAAGAGGTGTCGTCTGTTTACAATCTCCTCATTCCCCTGCAGAATACCTGCACATCATTCTTACATGTACCCACACTTACATTGCCTAGGGCCTGATAGATGTTCTTTGTTCCGTTTTGAACCTTTTACAAGTACTCTTACCAAGGACTAGTTTTAGTCTAAAGGGAATAAATATAGTAGTCTACATATCCTTCTCACTTCAGTTGTCTTGTAAAATTCCTAAGCGTTGGCAGTTAAGAGACGAATTTCATGTTACATACTTTTAATCAACAAAATTGTAATATGCAAATTAGAGGAGTCGGAGTCGTGGAGTCGGAGTCGGTGGAATCCTAAACTGAGGAGTCGGAGTCGGTGGATTTTTGGACCGACTCCACAGCCCTGGGTAAAAGACTGTATTTCCCAGATTTCCTGGATGCCCTGTTGTATTGCTGCAGTTGCTTTGGAGTTATGTAGTTAGTCATTACCAGATTTGTTCTGTAAACATTTCTTACTTTCTTTCCAAGGTTTTAACCCACAGGACAGGCATCCCCATCAGTCTCTCCGTGCTATACCTCACCCTTGCTGTACGCCTAGGAGTGCGGCTGGAGCCAGTCAACTTTCCTCATCATTTCATGCTCAGATGGTGCCAGGGCTCCCATGGGTAAGAACGTTTTCCCAGTAGCACTGAAGGCCTCAGAGATTTCGATGTCCTCATACTGAAATTTGAGAAATGCTGTGCTGCTTATCACTAGAAGGAAGTGCCTGACATATAGTTTGCCAGATCTGCTTTGGATACTACTGACATATGGTGTATATACTTATAGGACAACCGAGGTGACATGATGAGATAGACATGTTTGTACAGTGCCAAGCACACATATAACTATGCCGTGTTCTTTTTTTTTTTTTTCTCTGCCTGAAAGAATTAAACATCAGGTATGCAAGTGACAGTTTCTGTCCAGGTCGGACTGGGTCAGACTATAGCAATAACCCTCACTGATAATTACAGCCATAAAACACTGTACTGTCAATAAATGGCTTCTGAGAGCAGGAAAGAGATAAAAAGGATCAATAATTAATAGACTTGAACTCTAGCATATTACAATGCAGGTGTCATTGAGCAGATCCAATGGAACAGTAAAAACTAAATTTCAATATATAATAAAACTGGAATATCTAAAAAAAAAAAATATACGTTACTTTTACCTCGGATGTCCTTTAACTTCCTTTATCTATAACTCTCAATAACTCTTTCTCAATCCCACATGCAGCAGTTCCAGCATCACAGACTATGTTTATGTGGATGCTTTTGGATCTGGAAAATTCTTGACTGCAAAAGAGTGTGAATACATGATTGGTCAGCCAGTGACAGATGAATTCTATGCGGCCGTCAATAGTAAGGAGGTCCTGCAGCGCATGGTAGGAAACCTGCTTAACCTTGGCAAAAGGTAGGTTCCCCACAAACCATTGGTACATGCATTCTAATGTTCTCATGTGTTTTTTGTACACGATTGTTTCTTGCAAAAATGATCAAAATTCAGTCGAATGGGGTGTTTCTCAAAGTGTACCTGATGTCAAATGACCCCCCCCCCCCCCCCCCCCAAAAAAAAAGAAAGCTCTATAATAGCATTCATCTTTGGGAAGCATACCACTTTGTGCAAATTGTGCCGTTTTAAGCTGCCCCCGTTCACCACTCTCCTCTGTGAAAGTCTGTTACAAGCTGCTTGTTGGAAGAACAAGCTGGAAGGGGAGGTATAAGCTACAGTAGAACACCTAGAATCGCCCATTGTCCCAAAATACATGCCCCTTTCCTGCCTACATCCACCATGCTCCTATGCATGAGACTGCAAGTAATTTGTGCCAGCTGCAATGATCCGGAGTACTTCCAGGGTCACAGCCCTATTTGTAGATTAGGATGATTTTTCAGGAGAGGAAAAAAAAAAGTGAAGAGCAGCGCAAATGGCATGGATGAAGTCCATATCAGTGCTGCACGAATGGTTTTGAGATTTAATGTTACTGAAAGATACCTTTTGCATTTCAATCTGCATCCAGGTATGAATCTTCATAACTGAAGGCAAACCTAAGTTGCATTCATTTTCTAGTCAATGTCAGTGGGTGAATTGTCCTTCCTGCAGAAATATTTAGCTGTACAGGTCAGGAACAAATGTTGCTTATTTCCAGGACGTCTCAGGACAGCAACCCTAAGACTTGTCTCCCTCCATTTCCAACTGGACAGGATACTAGTTAAAAGAATTAACATAATTGATTAGGCAGGCAGGCACACTACATAAGGCAGCATTCCCTTACCCTCATCAGTTGTTTTCCTGTCCATCAGGATGCTGGTTGTGTGGGGAGAGCTGGCCAACCATGATAGATTTCAGGAGCCGCGGCATACAAGTGTCCCCTATGTCAGCGCTGGTCAGGCGAGCCAGCGCGGGTGCTTGATGTCTGCATCGGCTTCTCCCCCAGTCTGTGTTACACGCCGGAGTGGCTTCCGCTGAAGGACGCGCACAGGAGGACATGTGACTTCCACATTACGTGACCAAGGAGGAAGTAGAATGCTTTCCATGGCTCGGCGTGCATCCCAGCGGACATCTCGCCGCATTTAGCCGCTGATTGAGCTAGTCTGCTCGGTAAGGCGGTGGATTTCTAAGGTAAAGCAAACCTTTTCATTATGTTTGAGCGGAAACCTTCAGGTGACCTATTCAAGGGTTGTGCATCCTGGTCAGTCTTGTGTATGCTGACCATGGAAGCGTCCGCAGGCTCTTGCTCCCATAGTTCTGAGGAGTCAAGCTCCACTCCCTCTCTGGTATGTGTCTTTGGTTATGTCTTTATACCGGCTATTATTTGAGGGTTATCAAGCACCCTCCCCTGGTTCCTCAATTTTAACTTGGGTTTCCATCCTGGAAACACCCAAGAGGAATAGCTGCTGAGTTTATTTTGCCAGATGGATGTCCTCTTGGCAGCACTGCTCATGCATGAAATCCCTGGGCCACAAGCCATGGTCGGGAGACTGGTGCTGGTGGGGGAGTCCATTACAGGAGAACTAGACAGCATAAGAAATGGTACTGTTCCTGACGTTCTCCCCTATGCTGGAAAGATGGGATCACACACAAGAGCTTCCAAGCTTGTTCCAGCAGCAGGGATATTCACTCATATAGTTCACATTAGAGTGTGATTTTTTTCCCCTGTGTGTTTACCCTCTCTCTTGTTTCCTCTATAATCTAGTAATCTAATGGAAACTTTCAGGGTAATGATAGTTGCAAGGAGTCATTTGCTTCCCATTTGATTGGTCAGGCCTGCAGTAAACCTATGCTAGCTGTAGAGACTGACAATCAATGCAGGGATGTGCACTCACATGGTTGATTTGAGAGTGATGTTTCCCTGGTATAAGTTTATACTTTTTCTTGTCCTCTGTGTCCATGCAATCTAGCAGTGGGTGCAAAGCAGGAGGCGAAGGTGAATTGTTGCCATTGCAGCAATAGGCTTCCCCAGGGTTATAATAAGATGATATGTCAAGCCTGAACTGCAGCGATGGTGATTGACAATCTATGGAAATTTTTAGAAAGTGAATCTCGGGGTCGTTTCAAGGAGTTCCTTGTTTCAAACTTGTTCAGATCTGCATTGCATTTGGTTCAGATCTGCATTGCATTTGGTTCAGATCTGCATTGCATTTGGTTCAGATCTGCATTGCATTTGGTTCAGATCTGCATTGCATTTGGTTCAGATCTGCATTGCATTTGGTTCAGATCTGCATTGCATTTGGTTCAGATCTGCATTGCATTTGTTTCAGATCTGCATTGCACTTGTTTCAGATCTGCATTACTTTGGTTCAGATCTGCATTGCATTTGTTTCAGATCTGCATTGTATTTGTTTCAGATCTGCATTGCATTTGTTTCAGATCTGCATTGCATTTGTTTCAGATCTGCATTGCATTTGTTTCAGATCTGCATTGCATTTGTTTCAGATCTGCATTGCACTTGTTTCAGATCTGCATTACTTTGTTTCAGATCTGTATTGCATTTGTTTCAGATCTGTATTGCATTTGTTTCAGATCTGTATTGCATTTGTTTCAGATCTGCATTGCACTTGTTTCAGATCTGCATTACTTTGGTTCAGATCTGCATTGCATTTGTTCTGATCTGTATTGCTTTTGTTTCAGAGCTGCATTACTTTTGGTTCAGATCTGTATTACTTTTGTTTCAGATCTGCATTGCATTTGTTTCAGATCTGCATTGTATTTGTTTCAGATCTGCATTGCATTTGTTTCAGATCTGTATTGTATTTGTTTCAGATCTGCATTGCATTTGTTTCAGATCTGTATTGCATTTGTTTCAGATCTGTATTGCATTTGTTTCAGATCTGCATTGCACTTGTTTCAGATCTGCATTGCACTTGTTTCAGATCTGCATTGCATTTGTTTCAGATCTGCATTGCATTTGTTTCAGATCTGCATTGCACTTGTTTCAGATCTGCATTGCATTGTTCTGATCTGTATTGCTTTTGTTTCAGATCTGCATTGCATTTGTTCTGATCTGTATTGCTTTTGTTTCAGAGCTGCATTACTTTTGGTTCAGATCTGTATTACTTTTGTTTCAGATCTGCATAGCATTTGTTCTGATCTGCATTGCATTTGTTTCAGATCTGCATTACTTTGGTTCAGATCTGTATTGCATTTGTTCTGATCTGTATTGCATTTGTTTCAGACCTGCATTGCATTGGTTCAGATCTGCATTGGTTTCAGATCTGCATTGCATTTGTTTTGAATTTTGTTTGATTTGTCAAGCCTGCACTTAAACCTCTACTGGCTGTAGAGATTGACAATTTTTCAGGTTGATACACTCTTAGTATTTAGAGTGTAATTTCCTCTGTATGTTTTATCCCCTCTCTATATTCTGGCAAAGGTGAATGTAAAGCAGAGGGTTTCAAGATTCTGGAATCTTAAGCAATGTGGACAGTAGATTTTTCCAGTATTATAAGTAATTGTTGAATCTGCACAAAGGGCAGTGCTCAGTCGTGTGGCAGATTTATTCAGCATGGAAATTCACTGCCCATATAAATCTATGGGTCTGTGCACAGTGCTGGGTTGTACCTGATTGCATTATTCTAAAAAGCGGCATGCAGATTTGAAAAAAGGCCATGTCTGGTCTCCAGTGCAGTTCACACTCATAATGTTGCATTACTATGCTTGCATTATAAGCTTATCCACTGTGATCCTAGCCTAGAGCTATCATAGCGGTGGGTGTTGTCTTCCACTTAAAGAGGAACTCCCAGTGAAAATTCTTCATTTTTACAATAATTATGTATACATTTAGTCAGTGTTTGCCCATTTTAAAAGCTGCCCTCTCTTTTATTTACATTCTGACATTTATCAGATGGTGACGTTTTTACGGTTGGCAGGTGATGTAGCTGGAAGTACATGCTGCTTGTTCTGGCAGTTGGAAACAGCTGTAAACCGCTATTTCCCACAATGCAACGAGGTTCACAGACAGGAAACTGCCAGGAAAATAGTCTTCACAGTCTCCTGTGGGAGGGGCTTCACCACAATATTAGCCATACAGAGCCCCCTGATGAGGATCCATTTGTGAAAAGGAAAAGATTTCTCATGTAAAAGTGGGTATCAGCTACTGATTGGGATGAAGTTCAATTCTTGGTCACGGTTTCTCTTTAAAGGAGAAACTGTTAGGAAGCTGTTAAAACGGATTCCAAGAATGGCAAGTTGGATAAGACTAAGTTGTCAAACCTGATAAGCATGCAGCGTCTTCTGAAGCGGTGTCTAAATCTAGGAAATGTGCAGTGACTGTATGCCTGATTCTGCAGAACACCTGTGTCAATTATGCACTGAAAAGGTAGTGAAAGATGGATCCCCTACATAGCTTAAAGATTTGATGGGATGGTTGAGATCAGAGATGTCCTTTGCTATTGAAGAATCTGCTTTCATACTTTCTAATTCAGATGTTACACCGACATTTACCCCCTCTACTTCTGATGCACCTATTGCTGGTCCTTCTAAATCCTCCTAACAGACCTCCTCAAGAGGTAGAGAGTCAAGGTTGATTCAGATAAATTTGACGTCTGAAGGGAAAGTGGATATCTATTATTGGAAGAATTACCACAGTCTGAAGTAGACGCATCTGAGGGTAAAGGCGTTAAGTCTCAGAAATTTGCTTTTCCACAGAATTTATGAATGAGTTATTTGAAGCTATGCATAGGGCTATGGGCATTACCAAGGAACAAGAACACTTCTTCCTATTGATCAAATGTACAAACGTTTATCTAACCTAAGATTGTATCTAAATTCCATAGATCTCAAGAGATCTTTTTACCATCTTTTTGCAGTAATTCATCAAATCAAAAGGAAGAAAGGTTGCACTGTCTAGGTGTTAAGAAGGTGTCTATTTGAATGAATATCTTCAGAGATCCAAGAATTGGAGGAAGTCCAATGCTTTGTTGGTTCTCTTTGCCGGAAAGCCGCCTTCTAAAGAAACCGATTGCAAGATGGATCAGACAAGCTATTCCTTTATCTTACTTGCACCAGGGCAAGCAGTTATCAGGACTAGCGAAAGGTCATTCAACCAGAGCGGTTTCTACTTCCTGGGCAGAGAGAGCAGGGGCTACTATTAATAAATCTGTGAAGCGGCAACCTGGTCAAGCCACAATACCTTTGTTAAGCATTATAGACTTGATTTAACCTCTAACTCTGACTTATGTTTTGGTAGAAGAGTTTTGCAGGCTGTAATCCCTCCCTAATTATGTCTTGTTTATCATCTCAGGGTTGCTGTCCTGAGACGTCCTGGAAAGACAAACTTACTTGCGGTTAGGTCTTTTCCAGGAGTCGGAAGGACAGCACCCTTACTACCCACCCTGATGTATTGTTAATAAAAATTATTTGAAGCATCATTCTGTGTGGTCTTTTTTATTACTGATGAGGGTAAGGGAATGCTGCCTTATGTAGTGTGCCTGCCTGCCTAATCAATTATGTTAATTCTTTTAACTAGTATCCTGTCCAGTTGGAAATGGAGGGAGACAAGTCTCAGGGTTGCTGTCCTTCCGACTCCTGGAAAAGACCTTACCGCAAGTAAGTTTGTCTTTTCCACACCTGCACAGACTGAGTGACTGGTAGCAGCTCTGACACTCAGTGTTGATAAATTTTGGATTGTTTGAATCCGTTTCCAATCTAACTTTGCCCATTCAGTTCTCACCTGATTATTTGGCATGTACCTATTATGTGTATTTGTAAATCTGCCTTACCTTTAAAATTGCTTACCCACCTTACTGGCTTCCCTAGATTCTCAAACTAGTAATTCATTTTTATCTTGATAAAAGCTAATTTATTTATCTATGTACTATTTCCATGCAATGACCGCTTCTAGGAATGCTATTCTATAAATTGGGGGTGGGTGGTGTTTACAAGAAAGGCCGTCTGTGTAAAAATCACAAATGTATGGGCAATTAAGCGTATAAAAACAAGTTTTAATTATGTGTCGTGTCATACTAGACTGTAATTCCCCCTTAACACATGTTATAATTGTAATGTTTACTGTGATGTATTCTAATTGTTTTTCACAAGTTTTCCTTGTGTGTTTTTCAGAGACAGCAAAGACCGAAGCTTTATGCTGCTGCGAGTCTCCCTTGACCTTTACCTGGCTATGTATCCAGACAGTGTGCAGCACCTATTGCTTCAGGCTCGGTTGTATTTCCACCTTGGGATTTGGCCCGAAAAGGTACTCTAGCAAAGCCATGCAGATTGCAGGGAGCGAGAACAAGCATAGCATAGAGAGAGAGAGAGAGAATGAATATATATGTACATTATGTGTACACAGGATATTATACTTTTATTGTAGTCTGCACACCCACCCAGCATTTAACTACACTTGTACTCCTGGTCCTTTCTCTGTGGCTGGAACTTAAAGTTAAACGCGGAAGTGAACCTTGGCCAACAAAAACAGACACTTAATTAAAACAACAACAAATTTTCAAAGCGCTATAGCCAATTATACAATGTCCTCCAGAGTGCTCCACCACCAGGTCTAGGCAGACCTTTCACAAGTCAATATATTATGTTTAGCGCACACCCTTGAACGATAACTGCCCCTGATGAATTACAAGGAAGTAACGAAATCGATCGGGTGGAGGTGGACGTACCAGGATAAGAGAATCGCCCTGTGAGTGGAGTCAGTGCAGAGGTGGCTAGACGGTCGTGGAAATCAAGCCCAAACAGCATGCCCAGCCTGGCAACGGGGGAGAGCCCGTGAGAAAAACTCTGTGCGAATATAATCAGCTTGGACATGTGAGTGATTTATTTTTTTAATAAAACTGATTTTAAGGAGACAGTATCCCGCTATGTGAGGTTTTTTCTCTGAGGTCTTGCAAACAAAAGGATAAACGATACAGAGCAGCATTGGCACCAGGATCCTGAGGCATCTAGGCTTCCTGGAATCGTGCATGATTGGCCAGTCTAACAGTGGCCAATACGTCCAGTGAGTCTGATCACTAGTGGGTGTCTATGGTGGAGGTGCTGCTGGTATTGATGCAAGTCTATGGACAATATGCTGGAGATTATCGTTGAAGCTTATCGTTGAAGGGTGTGCGCTAAACATAATATATATTAAAAACAGACACTTATCTAAGTAGAGGAAAGCCTCTGTCCTCCACCGCTGCCACCCAGGAGCCTCCTGAAGATCAGGACTGCACTCCTCTTCATGTCCAATCACAGCCATGCTGCCCCCGAGCGGTTCTGGCTTACTGCACTGACGCGGCCATACTTGCACAGACACAGTACAGCGTGTTTGTGTATGAGGAGGAGCGCGGTCGTATCACAAATCTGACAAGCGCCTGTCAGATTTATTGTGGCCATCCGCAGGCAGCAATGGTGTGGGAAGCCTCTGCAGGATCTCGTCTTACTGTAGGTACTGTAAGTATCTAGTTTTTCATTTTACTTGACTGGTATTTTAACCCTTTTTTCTACAGAGAGCCTCTATGCAATTCTGTGTTAACACAGCCACTTACCATTTTTAAAATACATCTGAAGTGAGAATAATATGGAGGCTGCCATTTTTTTTCCTTTTAAACAATACGAGTTGCCTGGCAGCACTGCTGATCTATTTACCTACAGTAGTGTCTGAATTGCACCAGAAACAAGCATGAAGCTAATTACAATAATATCAGAAACCCCTGATCTGCAGCATGCTTGTTCAGGGTCTATTGCTAAAAGTATTTCAGGCAGAGGAGCAGCAGGATAGCCAGGTAACTAGTTTTGCTTAAAAGGGAAATAAATAAGGCAGCCTCCATATAACTCTAACTTTAGTTGTCCTTTAACCCCTTCTCAGTATAGACAAAACTTTGGTCGTAACTCTAAAGACATTGTTACACCAGTTTAACCTATTGCCATGTCACACCGATGGGCGTGCACGCGGCAGCAGCCCTAGGATCGCCTAACGCCAATTGGCGTAAGGTCCTTGAGGCCTCTATTGCTGGAGATCGTGCGCGCTGATGCGTGCGCATCGCCGCTTGGTAGGCGGAGCTCAGCTCCGCCTTCAGCCTCCCAGCGGTGATCACCGCTAGGAGGCTGTTAGAAACAGCTGTCCCCTCCAGAGGCTCGGGGCTGATCCGCTGTCATAGGCTGAAGCCTATGACAGCCGATCACAGTGATTGGCTGGCAGGGGGAGGGAGGGGGATTACAGAATCAGATTAAAAAAAGGAAAAATACAAAAATAAGCAAACAAAAAAACACACGCCCCAACCCCCTCCCCACCAACAGAGAGCTCTGTTGGTGGGGAGAAAAGGGGGAGAATCACTTGTGTGCTGACATATGCGGTTCTGCAGTGAGCCCTTAAAGCTGCAGTGGCCAATTTATTGAAAAATGGCCTGGTCTTTAGGGGGGTTTAACACTGTGGTCCTCAAGAGGTTAAATAGAATAATTAAGTTACCTTTGTTACTGATTTGTACAGCAGTTCCAGGTTACCTGACGCAACCATGACAGAGCAAAATATAATGCAGGCCTGGGAAAACAAAGTACTGTAGATCTGCCCAGGTTAATGTTAATTAGTTGCTAATGCTATTATTGATGATAGATAGAATTGCATAAGGCTGAATAGCTATTGAATTAAAGATTTGTCTCAATCAGCAGTGGCTAGTCTAGACTATAAACTGTCAGATTATTCAGCTCTCATGTCAGGAGTTGAGTGTGCATAATATGATTGCAAAATAAAGGATTACATGAGAACTTATCTGTTATCTTATCTTATTATTATCTTATTCAGATCTTATTATCTGTTGCCCTCTCATTCACAACTATGTGCAGCAAGTCACTGACATTGCTATATGCATTGGGCATGATTCACAAAGCTTTTTCACTGTATTCCTCAGCTTTCACATTATCTATGTTACATTTTAAGCTCCCAAAGAGCAAAAATATAATATAATTAAGGAAGGTAGGAAAAGTAATACTGAAATGAAGTTAATTAGGAACAAGTTGCTTTGAGTAATTATTTTGCTTATAAATGTGCTGATAGGTTATTTTTTTATCAATTAAGTGATTAGATAAATAAATAAGTCATTTATGAGAAGTTTTGTGACTAGAGCCCAATGTGTGGGTAACTTTGTAAGAACATTTCTCTTTAGGTCTTGGATATTCTACAGAACATTCAGGCTCTAGACCCCTCACAGCATGGAGCTGTGGCATACCTGGTCCAGCATACTTGGAGCATATAGAGCGGCGGAAAGAAGACAATAGGATTAATGTGAAGTTGAGATCCAGTGAGGAGGACCTGTTTTATTCCGTTGGACTTATTATGAGACATAAGAGGTATATTTTTTATGATTACCGTATGTCTGTGAAATCTGCCTGTTTTAACCATACAGCCTTTGCCATGTCTGACACAACAAGGCTGAAGATGCGCACAGGAAGGATAAAATTCCAGTTATCCTTCCTGGGTGCCTCTTCACTTGTGTTGTGTTAAACACCTTTTATTGGGGGGTTTTGGTCTAGAGTGGTTCAGCCATGACTAGCAACAGTACCTCTAACACACCACTTCTTAGGACACCCGAATGGAGACAGATTTAATTCTCCACCTGTCTACTGCTAGTTGGTTGCCCTTTCATGCAACCCACCTCTGTGAGTACTATTTTATCTCTGTTCACTTCTCCATTTCATTAACATATTGCGCTATTGGGCTCCTGCTGTGTGTGTTGCTATCCTCATGAATTCCTGTCCCTTTCTGTAATGGGGGGGGGGGGGGGGCAGTGTTTACATTTTCTTGTCTTGCTATGTCTGGCTGTTATTCCTCCTCCCCTTTCCGTAGAAAGACACATACCTGCGGTATGGGTCATGTGCTAGATTTTCATTAATTTGAACTGAAGTTCTTCATGCATCTTTTACACATTGGTAACTTGTCATTCCGCACTGCATAGCGTTTTAAAGCAGGAGGAATAGCCATACTATGCCAGGGAAAAGAAAAACACAGATATAGGTACCGTATATACTGACGTATAAGACGACTTTTTAACCTTAAAAAAATCTTCTGAAAAGTCAAGGGTCGTCTTATATGCCGGGTGTATCTTGTCAGGCCTGGTCCGAGTGTCAGTGTCGGGTGGCAGGTAGAGTTGTAAATACCTCATCCTGCCGTCATCTGGTGAAAAGAGAGATTGCACTCTTGTTTAAAATAACTTCTTGTAATCGCTTCTGACGAGCAGCCGCTCGCAACGGGTAGCAGTGCAGCTTCCGGCATCACCTGAATGGTGACGTGTGCGCCCCACAATACAGCTCTGCGTGAGCGTAATCAGTGGAGGCGCACACGTCACCAGTCAGGTGAGGCAGGAGGCTGCACTGCTACTCGTGCGATCGGCTGCTAGCCAGAAGGTATTACAAGAAGTTATTTTAAACAAGAGCGCGATCTATCTATATTTTCACCAGATGACAGCAGGATTATTATTATTTATTTATTTATAAAGCTCCAACATATTCCGTGGCGCTGTGCAATGTAAGAAAACAAACAAGGGATACATAATGATACAGACAATGATATAGATCAAATATGAACACTGATACAAAATACAGCACTGCTGATTACAATTTGATTTAACATGATGACTAAAATGTATAAATGTCTAAGGGCCCGTTCAGATCAGAAATGCGGATGGCTATGCGTGCGGAACGCGTGCGGACCGCAACGCGTACGAACGCATGGCCATCCGCGTTTGTGTGCGTTGCGTGGCTGATCCCATCACTGAAAAGTGAATGGGACAGCCACGCGTTTTTGCAAAATCTGCGTGCAGCATGCGTTCCCGGACCGCACAGGTCCGGAACGCATGCAGTGTGAACATCAGACATTGCACTCTATGCACTGTCTGATGTCGTGCGTTTTGGCCACCTGTACGCGTTTCCAAAACGCGGCTGGAAACGCGTGCAGTGTGAACGGGCCCTAACAGTGTGCAAGCAATTAAATTAATAACAGTCCATAACACAAAAGGATGAGAGCCCTGCCCTTGCGAGCTTACAATCTAAAGGAATGGGGTGGAAACAAGAGGTGGGGATGTATACAGCATATGTACAGGATGAGGTATTTACAATTCTGCCTGACACCCGACACTGACACCGGGACCAGGCCTGACAAATGACACCCGACACTCCTACTGTGGGGTAGTCTTATATGGCGAGTATACCCCAACTTCTACATTTTAATTGGAAAAGTTGGGGGTCGTCTTATACGCCCAGTCGCCTTATAGGCCAGCATATATGGTAGATAAATACTTGATCAAATTACATAACACATGTATTGTACTGTCCACGTTTTGATTTCAGTGAATTGTATATAGTAAATGAAGAGAATTATGTTCCTGGTGGGAACCAAGTCTTTTGCCCACAGTTTGAGGCTAAATCTTGATGTAATTTCTTCCCTTAACTTTTTTCTTTTCACCTCCAATCACTGAGTCGCCTCAGCCTTGCTTGTTAACACGAGTGAGCAGAGGATCATGCTTAAAACTAGGCAGAAGTCTGCTCAGCCAATCAGTGAGAAGCAGAAAGGTGGGAGGGTTATTGGCAATGGCAAAGAAAAGAGCCTGGGGGACTGAGAAAATATTTTAACAGCAGAGAGATTCCTGAATGGATTGAAAAGTTTGTACTTGCAGGGAGAGATTTCTGGCAGTATTTTAAACACACTGCAGTGTTTAAATAGAATTGGTTTTGTGGCTGACAATCTCGCTTCAAGGCAGCATGTGACCTACAGCTAACACTATTCCGACCTGCTATACTTCACATGAAAAAGGCTGTGTGGTTCTTAACGTAACGTAAGCAGTAGTTTTATTCATCAGATCTGATGATCACCCTTTTTCTTTAGGGAAATCTCACAGCCTTATGACACAGTTGAGATAACTTATTTCAAGCAGCAAGGAAGTGTAAAACTAACCCAAAGCTCTTAAAGTGATCCCAAATTAAAAAGTTTGATATGAGTTACATAAGACATGATTATTATTATTACTACTACTACTATAAAGAAATAAATGTATTACTGTATTTTTCTTTTCAGATGTTGTTGTCATTTTTTAGGTCTGGTGGCGTGTACCTATGTATGCTGGTTGGTATGTGTCAATTGGCAGCCAGCTCCTTCCTCCAGACCCTCCTTCCTAAATATGCCTATTAGCTGTCAGAGTGCACACCTAAGCAAGTGTTTGTCTCTCTTACACTTTGTGACCCTGAGCATTCTTATCTTTAAAGCAGCAGGTACAGCCGTACTCTCCCAGGAAAAAAAAACATAAATAAAGCAAAAGATGCTTTCTTATTAAAATAAAAAAAAACTTCTATACACCCATAATTATACATATAAATGCAGTGGGAGTAAATGTTAAAAGTACATCCACTTTAAGCTATTGTGCAACTAAGCTGTGACATATTAAAATAAGGTAGTGTTGGTATTAGCTGAGCAATCATACTATTTTGAGATTTATGAAGACCTCCATATACCATTTTAAATCCTTGTATACAGAGGTTTATGTAGAAATGTGAGCTAGTTGGCTGTCTGCTCTTGGTTACAATTCTTATTATTGATTTATAAATCGCAAACATATTCAATTGAGGGCAAGGAAACTATTCAGTTATTGGGTTGCCATAAAACTTCAATTTTTCCAGAAGTAATTTATCTTTTTTCGCAGAAATCCTTATATTTCTAAAGGAGTGTTGTGGCATATTCTGTAGTTGGTAACAAATGACATGAAGTCAGACAGCCTGTAGAATCGATGGTATTATGCCAACAGAGTGTATGTTTTATAAAATGAACTGCCATAAGGGGCCCATACACTCAGCCGATTTTCTGGCCGATTGATCGATTGCAAATCGGTTGGCCAATTGACCGATCGATGGCCGATTTCGATCGATTTCTATGGATTTCCATCGAACTGGCAGGGTGGAAAATCTAGGTCGATCTGATGAGATTGCTTATCATTTTGCATTGGCCTTAATGGAAATCTAAAGGCAAAAAACTGCCATCAGATCGAATTTCAATAGATTTCAAACTGAAATCTATTGGAATTCTATCCTGGTAAAAAATGTTCTAAAAACGCATCAGATAGATCATCAGATGCATTTCTTATCTGCTGCCAATCTGACGAGTGTATGGGCACCTCTACACAGGTATTGGATTTTTTCATATCATGAAATAGCTAAGCAGAAGATTTTTCAGAGGCATGACTCATCCAGTGCTGAATGCCGCAGTAAAAGTGTAATCATCAATACAGTATACATCAATGTTAACGGCTCTAGGTTTTCAGTCCTTTGTTGCTTTCACCATGCAGGTACGGCTACAGATGCGTCATATTCGGCTGGGATCCATTATGTTTGATGCCTCCAGACTGGATTGAAAATATGCACCACCTCTCTCAAGGGGCAACCCAGGCATTTTATAGTGTGCTTGTGGAAGATGGGACTTGCAGTTATGTTGCACAAGGTAGGTAAAGGGGTAAAGATCATTTTCTATGTTCAACTATGGTAAACTAACATACTGTATTATAGTACAATTGTTAGATTTTATCTGGACTATTTTTTGCATTAAAGACATCAATCAAATATGATTATATACCTTTGATGTACCATACCTCAGACAGTCTCGCACGTCGCTTGTCTGTTCACTCCGAGTCTTCATCAATAGCTCAACCCGTCCCCGACATCCTTTTGCCTTCTAGTGTAAACCTTTTTGTCTCAGAGAAGCTTAGAGGCAGAACTGTTTAGAAGGCTATTGGCAGAGAAGGACATTTTCTAAATTAGCATGAAGGAGATAGGCAGTCCCCATGCTACAGACAGTACAATTTGCAGCTCTGGTCAGCTAGCTTAGAGTGAAAGGTGCATTGGTAAAGCAGAGCTATTTGGGTGTGCAGAATATGACAGAGATGAAATCAATTCAAGGGAAGTTTATTTAAGTTTGATTTAATACACCATGTAAAGTGCTGCGAAAGATAGTATAATAATAATATTATTATTATTATATTAATAAATGGCATAATAATTTGTTCGGTTCAGGGGCCATCAGGCATACACCACACAGTCCCTAGATGAAATATTGTTCAAAAAGTGTATATGTTGGCTCAGGCTACAGTAGTCTCAAGCTGTTCTTGCACATGCTGTGTACAATGACATCATCATGCACTAGTGCGTTGTTTCTCACACCTGCCCTTGTGACTTCCCATTGGTGCATGTTTTGCAGGCAATCTCACCTATATACACAGGTGGGGTAATTAAGTGTCTCAGCTAGGTGGATTCCATGTACCTGAGAGACTAATTACCCCACCTGTGCGTAGGTGAAGCTGCCTGCAAAACGTGCACCTTTGGAGAGCCACAGGTTTGAGAAACACTGCACTAGTGCATCATAATGGATGTATCGGGAACAGATGGGAAACCCCTCTGGTAAGGATGGTAGGTGAGATAAATATAATTCTAAGGTATGCAGTTTGAAAATGGACCAATCAAATTCCATCTTGGCATGACTTGACTGGTCCATTTTCAAGCTGCATACTGTAGATTTGCAGAACCCCGCATCAACCTAGAAATATTTGCATCTCATTGACCACCATCCATACCAGAGAAGCCTCAGGGCTTGAAAAGGGGCGAGTAGCAGAGAGCAGCAATACTGCTCAGATTAAATCTTACTGATTGTTTTTATGGAAGCAGGTTATACTAAAGTATGCCTTCAATTACATATGGAAATGAACGGAACATATCACATTGTCACATTTTTACTATTACTGCAACCATCTTATGGCTCTTGGAGTACTTTACTCAATCCAGCCTAAAGTAACTGCACAGGCTGCTCACATAACCATAAAAGCTAAACAAAAACTTAAAGCATGTAGAGGCAGTCTCAAATATCTTTAAATATTTCAGTTTTTCCCTGCACAGTTCATCCTGTTAAAACTTCAGTTTTTTTGTTTTGTTTTGGGTTTTTTCCATCCATGAATTGTAATGAAGAATTTTCCCCCCAAAAGGTTATCTTGCTAATCTTTTAGAGCAGGGAGGAAGTTCTGGTTTAGATCCACTATAAGGTGAAGCTATTTTCTTCTTTTGTTGCAGAGGATCTGGAACCTCACCCATCTCCAGCTGAAATAACACATCAGGACATAGGACTTTATTTCTCGGAGTTTGCAGGAGATCACTATGTGGCAAATAAAGAACTGCAGGCTCAGTACCCAGAGGATGTTGGTGTGATCATCCAGAAAAATGAGGACCAATCAGAT
The DNA here is from genome assembly GCF_040937935.1 of Hyperolius riggenbachi. Classification (NCBI taxonomy): domain Eukaryota; kingdom Metazoa; phylum Chordata; class Amphibia; order Anura; family Hyperoliidae; genus Hyperolius; species Hyperolius riggenbachi. The sequence continues at coordinate 526,644,305 of NC_090646.1, read as the reverse complement.
GAATCCCAGCAGGAACCATGATCTCTATCTGTGACATTAATTTAAAAATTGTTACAATTTCCTCTGGCTAATGCACTACGAGCACCTGCTAGTTTAGACCTGTCCTTTAGATATTACCAGGTTCTGTACTAGCACTGGATAGTACTATGAATACAGTGACCTGAAAACATTACACGGTAATGTAAAGTGTGACTACATTTCTCAGAATGGTGCTTAGTGCAGAGGAATCTGGGTTTTCCCTGACTTGTAAGTCCGGTAGCTTTTTGAACTTGCACTTACTTAGCATGCTGAATAGTAATGTAAGATAAATCTAGCTTAAGAAATGCTTTGCTCCTTTCTTAAAACACGAACACAGACTGGTGCATATTGCAAGAAGAAATCAACTGAAAATATCAGCGTTAGCTCTACAGGTCTACAGTTAAGCAGGAGGTCCTGCTTAGCAGATCATATTGCACCTTGTTGTGTTTTTACTTATTTGAATAGGTGCATATTAATGGACTCACTAGTTAGCCATGTTACTACGAGGTAATTGTTATACATTGCACTGAACTATTGTATATATCTGAAATCCAGAGTACATTGATTGATCCCCAGTGTTGATTGTGAACTGTGTTGTCCTTGAAAGGGCCGAAAAGCCTAAAACACAAGCTAGAATATTTATTATAGCACTGACTAGCGTATATGATGTCTCTCAAAGCTGTGCTTGTTGCATGTGATAGACTGCCACAAATACTAGTTGTCAGGTGAATGATTTGTATTCTCTATTATGCCATTGTGGGAGCACAGAAAGCTCCCTGCAGAAGGGTGCCGGGCCGCGCATGCGCAGTACAGCCTGACGGGCGAGATTGAAGTCTTTGTACCGGGAAAGTTCTTTTTTAAGATGAATAGAGCCACCCGGAAGGAACTGGTAAGGAGCCCACGGAGTACATAGGGCTGGAGCAAGCCCCAGATAAGTATAAATTCTTCTATTCAAACCATCTCCGGTTTCCTTTAAGCAATCCTCATGTTCTGCCCTAAAATTCTCAAGAGGAATTGAAAGCTAAGACCTGAAAGTTCAAAGGCATTCAAGACAAACATTCAGCTGACTGTGCCATGAGATCATAGCTGCAAGAGAAAGTCAAGTAAGGGAAAAGCAAAGCAATATAGCGTACAACAGGCAAAGCAAAGACACTAGGGCTACTATTGTGCCAAAATATGCCGTTTTCAGCAAAGTTGAATAGAACAGACACACTGGAATATTTAGGAGCCATAATTCTGAGCCATGGGTGTTCCAGCGCATCCACTGTCAACTTGCAGGGCATGAATCCGATTGTGGGAAGAGAGCCTAAAGCTGGCCACTAACGGTCTAATTTCTAGCGAAAAATCGTTCGAGCGATCAGAAATTCTGATCGGAAGTGAAATATTGGAATACATCGTTCACTACACCATCAATGAACCAATCTTTGCTTCCTATCTATCACAACCAACAAGAATATCCAAATTTTGGTTCCACGAAAATTCATTCGGACGGCTTTTTTTTCACTTGTTCATAGTCGATTGTGTCTACCAATGGAGATAATTTACAACCAATCCGATCAGAATTTTTGATCGCTCGAACGATTTTTCACTAGAAATTGGACGGTTAGTGGCCACCTTTAGACATCAAGTTAAGCTACATACAAACATTGGAGCAAATCTGAAGTGAAAATAAACTAAAGAGATGAACAGTTGTATCTTTAGTCCTACTTGTAAATAGGACTTTCCTTAAATCCCATAGTTTTTATTTTTTATTTAAAGGTTAAAATCTACCTTTAAACCTTTGACTGTGTCAGATACGTGACAGCGCAGGGTTTTTTTGTTTGTTTGTTTGTTTTTTTTTGTTTAATAAATGATTGTCTACTCCCATAGAGGCAAATTGAACTTTAACTTGGTATCTGTTACCTGCACTCAGATGCATTCTTTTCTCAGCTACACTGAGTTGTACAGCTCTGATTAGTTATCAGTGAGAATTAAACTACAAAGAAGCCGTTGTTTAGAGCCCTCGTTTCTTAAAGTGAACCTCCGGAATAAAAATCTACTCAGCAGAACTGAAAAGGCTTGGTGTTTCTTTAACAGTTTCACAGCATCAGAACTTTGTTTTTCTTACCAAAGCATCATTTTAGCTGCATTTTTAGCTAAGCTTCCCCCATCAAAGATGCTGTGCAGAGCATGATGGGATTTCCTCTGTTGTTGTTCACGTTGCCTAGCAACTGGGAGGGGTGATCAGCACACAGGACAGTTGGAACTGTGTCTCATGCTCCCTGTAACCTTTCAACCAAAAAGATGGCTGCCCTCATGAAATCAAACCTTTGCCTGTTCTTTTAAAACAGGGTGGGTAAGAGATTATACTACCTATCTATTTTAATTAACATAACTAATGTAACTTAATGACAGTATGTTTGTTTAGGCTGAAGTTCCTCTTTAACCCTTGCCGTGAGACTCAAAGAAACAGCTGTTGCATGAAAGATCAGCAGGACAGACATGCAGCTGATATTGTTTAAACAGAAATAATTATGGCAGCCTCCACATCGCTTCTACTTTAGTTGTCCTTTATCAAAATCATACCAGCTGACAGAAATGTAGTCTTGTGTAGCAGTTCAGGAACAGTTGCTGTATTGATGCACTGCTCTCCTCTCTAGAAAGGGGTGAAAGGAAGAAGGAAATGGGTGCCCAACAGAGTAACAATAGTATTACTCATTAGAGAACCAGCATGACAATGGCAATAGGTTAACTCTGTACTTGGTTACAGACATTAAACATCGCCAACTTAGCCAAGGTCTGCGTCTTCTGCCGCTCTCATCGCACTTCTGTGGCTGGAAGCGTCCTGCGCATGCAGTGCTACTGCTCATGTTCAGAACAGTTGCAAGCACGATGCAAGAGGTGTATCCTTGCCAAGAAGATGCCTACTCCAGCCGGGTCAGCAATACTTATGATGCTGACAGTGGGACCTTGAAGAAGGACTACAGTGTGGGACCAGAGAGACTTCTAGGGGCTAGAAGAAGCCCCAGGTAAGTAAAGCTTTACACAACTGGCTCACCTTGGATAAATAAACATTTCAGCCAATGAAAATGAAAAATATATATGTGGTTGCACAAGGAAAATACCTGAGCATTCACATCAAAATCTTGCTACTTGTATACAGAAAAGTGTTAGAAACACGCCAAACAAAAGGTGTGTGTTTGAGAGCAATACTTTGCCAGACTTACAGACTTGCTTTTAAGTTAAGCTGGATAACTGTATTGAAGTCACCTAGGCTGAGATGTCTTATATTCAAAATGGAATGTGCCTAGGGAGTGTAAGTTTAGTGGAAACTGTCCTGTTCTGAGAACATTCGTACAGTTTAACAACCACAATTTGTTTCATACTGTTTGTGCAACAGCAGCCAAATTCAGTACATATAATGGTTGAACAATACTGTATAAATGTTTTCAGAGCAGTTATTATAACAGTGCTATACAAAACGTGGGTAATTACTTTGGCCAACCCTCGTAGAGTAGCTTTGGTAACACAAGTATTATAGCAGCTTGAAAAGTGTTTCTGATTTTATGACTTTCTTAGCTGCAAAAACTTATATGAACAGAGACGGCTTAATGCAGCACAGCATTTCCTTGTAGGCTTAGCCTGCACTGATGATGCTTGTGTTTCAGGCTTTGTTCTTTTTACATGGTTCTTTTCTGTGACCAATTTCTTGTTATCTTATATTCCTCCGATAGACAAAGGCAATGGATACATTGCTCTACTCAATGTTGAAATATTTGGAGTAGAACTTCAGTCAAAACTGTTATATTTATTGACAACATGGATCACATGGGTATCCTCTTTCCTTTCTGTTCATTTGACAGTTGCGTTTGAGATACAAGTTGGGACAGTGTTTAAAATGTTACAGTTGTCACCAGAACAGGTGTCGGGATAGATATCTCAATCCTGGTGTCATAGATATCAAAGGTAAGGTCTTCCTACTATTTGGGTAAATGCCTAGTTTCCTAATGAAGCAGAAAAACTTGTATGCAGCTTGTCTGTTCTGCTTCCTTGACCCTGATTATGTAAGAACTGTGGGTCTGTTGTTGGGTTGTACTACAGCCTACTCTCACATGATATCTACCAGTACAGGTCAATCGGATGAACCAGGGTGACTAAGCTGATTAACAGCAAGAGCATCTCCTTTAAGGAGAACCACTTTCTGAGAACCAAAATTCACTATATGGTGATCTGAAACTTAAAGTGGAATTCCAAGCTAAATGTTTTTGTTGGCTTTGTGAAACTAGTGTGTGCTAATCTCTATTTTATTTGTGGAGGTTTCCCTTCCATTCACAAAAAAAATGAGGTGATAAATCAACAAACTTTTACTGAATGCTGCAATAATCCATGCCAATGTTTTGAAGCAACTCCGTGCCTCCTTATCGAAGATCACAATGCAAGATAATGTTCTGGAGTAACTCCATATGGATCTGTGCTCTCGGGCGGCTGCAGCAGTAATCCGTATTTGGCATAACTATTGCTTCAGCTACCTGAGTGCACAGATCCATTGGATGGATTAATGCAGAATTCAATAAACCGTTGATTAACACACAGAATGCTGTCCTGTTTACTACACTGCATTGTTGGCTTGGTCAATACTAATGGTCCTATTGATCATAGCACCCACACTACAGGGCTATACCATAAAGGAGTGCTTCTCTCCTAATCCACTCTTGGTAATAGAAACCCAACAGCAGTTCTTACTCTTCACCGCCCTATCAAAAGTTTGGCTGAAGATCTACATAACATAAATATTGAATTTAAATTTGCCTGTATGATACTAATAACTAAATAAAACCTAACACAGTACAATATATGTCACTTAATCCTGCCTTTTAAAGGCATAGGTGCTATTTCTGTGGATGTTATAAATTATCATTGATGTTTGTCTATTTGGGCCATAAATAAACAGAAAACATTGTAAAATTTCAGTTTTTATAGTACATTTTTTCATTACTTATTTTCTATTCAAAATGTTTACTAATCTGTCCATGGTTTTCATTTTTGGGATGTCCATGCAGAAAAAATACCATTGTAATATAGATTATTCAGGGAATGGCCAGCATTACCGACAGCTGGACTTGTTGAGCATAATAGTGCAGAAGTATGATGTATGCATAGTAACCTATGGGAGTCAATGACGTTAGTTTTGTGTAGCAAAGTAATTTGTATGAAATTGTGCTTTTTCTGCATTTTTTTTTTTAAAATTGAGTCTACCCTAAGTATATAAATAAATTAAATGGCTAAAAACACTATGAAAACATTGCTGTTTCAATAATCAATAGAAAAGCCTTTATTAGCTATTACAGCAATCAAACACTTCATATAATTACAGACCAGATTTTTGCATGTCTCCCCGGGTATTTTTGCCCATTCATCTTTAGCAATGAGCTCCAAAACTTTCAGGTTGGAGGATCTTCTTGCCATCACTCTGATCTTTGGCTCCCTCCACAGATTCTCAATTGGATTCAAAACAGGATTCTGGCTGGGCCACTCCAAAACGTTAATGTTGTTGTCTGTTAACCATTTCTTCACCACTTTTGCTGTGTGTTTTGGGTCATAGTCATGCTGAAATGTCCATTGGTGGCCACGTCCAAGCTTCTCTGCAGACTACCTGATGTTGAGAATCCTCATGTATTGCTCTTTTTTTTCATGGTGCCATTTACTGTAATTAGGTTCCCTTGTACATTGGCTGAAAAAAACAACCCCAAAGCATTATGCTCCTACCACCATGTTTGACAGTGTGGATGGTGTTCACTGGGTTGAAGGCTTCTCCTTTTTTACGCCAAATGAAGGAAGCAGCATTCTGACCAAACAATTCAATTTTTGTTTCACAGAAGACCAGAAGTCGTCTTCTTTGTCCAGATGAGCATTTGCAAAGGCTAAGCGAGCTTTTGCGGCACGCAAAAGAAGTGGTGTCCTCCTTGTTCAGTATCAGTAGAACCCAGCAGTGTGCAGTGCCCATTGGATTGTCTGCCTTGAGACACTGCCACCAGCAGAGCCCAGATTCACCAGGATGGCCTTGGTGGTGATCCCCTCTATCCTCCTGGCCAGCACAGGTGTCACTTTTGGCTTCCGACCATGTCCTCTGAGATTTTCCACAGTGCAGAACATCTTGTATTTTTTAATAATACTTTGCACTGTAGCCACTGGAACTGGAAAACATTTAGAAAGGGCCTTGTAGCCCTTTCCTGACTTTGTGAGCAGCCACAATGCGCAGCATCTATATCAGAGTTTACTATAACGAGAGTCTACTGTGTGTGTGTGTGTGTGTGTGTATAATAAATATATATATATATATATATATATATATATATATATATATATATATACACACATATACTATACACACACACACACTCACACTCATTTTTGTTGCATAATTTGGTTTCTTTTATACTTGTAATAGCCGACAACTGTCACAAGGTGGCAGCTCAGTATATTAGAAGCAACACTTGTAGCTATGGGAAGTTATTAGACCTGAAGAGACAGAGAACGATCATTTGAGAGGGCAAGATCCCATTAATCTGGTGTATGCTACTTGCTATTTTTCTAGGTTGTGCTTTCAGAATTGCCTGTACCAAAGTTTAGAGCAGCATGAAATCGCGAGTTCAATACCAAAATTATAGCTAAATAGGTAAAACAAGGCTGGAGTGAATGTTTACTATTCAGCAGAACTAATTCTTTAGAACATTGAACTCCATGCACACTATGCTTTTGTGCCTGTTTTCTCATCCATTTTTACTGACAGAAGTTTGTCTAGTGTTTAGTGCATTTTAGTTCTCACCACATGTGACATCATCCATCTTAAAATGTCCTATAAATGCCAGTTTCTTGCATATCATCATTTAGTACATGAACAGGGTGAAATGTGGACACAAAAAACTGGCTTGAAAACTGACACTGATTTTTGTTGTTGTTGTTGTTGTGCATGTCAGAATCAGCAATGCTGCTATTTCTATTATTATTCTGTGTGCAATTTGAGATTGAGTTGATGTGTAAATACACCTTTTCCTTGGACATTTTTTTATCATTGATCCTGATCCTTCTGGCTCTTTCTCTTTTTTGTCTCTTTCTACAAATGCCTAAAGTCTTCTGATTGCCATCAGTCAGCTGTGCAGAAACAGACCCCAGCTATAAGGGCTCATTCACACTTGCTGATCGCAAAACGCTAGCGCTTTTGCTAGCGTTTTGCTATGGCGATTTTGCGTGATTAACGTGAAAAAAAATCGCCATTCACACTTGGCGATTTTTTTTTTTTTTTTTTTTTTTTTTTCACCATCGCGTTTAGTGCTTCTATTGCCGTCAAAACGGTCAAGCGTGAATGGGCCCTAAAATACACAATGCCACTACACTGGAATCCTCTTATAGTAAGCTGTTCATAAGGAAAGTCAATGTATACAAATCCAATCCGGACTCGACCAATTATGTGGGAGCAATTCTCCAAGAATTGTCAAGCACCTAACAAAGGGCGTGTAGCCCGAAACGTTGTGCTGGTCTATATGTGTATAACCGCTGAAAATAAATAAGAATTCTTGGAAAATTGCCTCCACATGATTGGTCGAGTACATATTGGGTTTGTTTACGTGGCACTGGTGTCTGTGACGTTTGATGGGCCCTCATCCTGATCTATGACTACCAGTGTGAAATGGACTGTCTCTGAGGCCCGCAGGTTAAGCCTATTTGTCTGCATAAAGAAGGGCACACACATCCATAGTACTAGTCATTTTACCAAGTTTGATGGCCCAATAATAGATTTGGCCAATATTTACTACGGTATTTCTTTGGAAACTGCAAACTTTATCTACTCAAAAGACAAAGTAAAAAAAAAAGTGTATGTATGTATACACTTATATATATATATATATATATATATATATATATATATATATATATATATATATATATATATATATATATATAAAATCTTGACTGACTAGGGAAGAGAACAAGGACATTCCCGTTAATCAGAGATTTTGCAAAGGGCAGGTAATAAAGGAATCCATTTTAATTAATTTTGCATGAAATATGATCTAACTAAAAGATCATCACTCTCCTCTTCCAGCACTGGAGGCTAAGGTGTGAATTTCAGCCTGACCGCAAACCTGAACTAAATTCTACTAAAAGTAATGTTCCTATACCTTTTATGAAGCAGTTATGGTGGCCAGTGGACTCCAGAGTTCCCCGTGATCTCAGTTCAAGAACTGTGAAATATGACACTGCACTGGAAGCATCTGATGCTGCTTACCGAGCGCAGTTTAGCTGTGCATGTGCAAATTCACAAACACTGCATGCCTAGTAAGTTAAAGTGCTTTTGCACACTGTCTCGTTTCTGCATGAGCAATTTCTTTTACTGGGCATGTGCAGTTTATAAACTGGTTCATTCACATAAAAAATGCACTGGAAATTAGCATATTCCTAAACAAACAAAATTGATTCTAGGCTGTGTTTGGGGATATTTAGTTCAGTCACTGTGGTGCAGTATACTGTAAGTTTCGTTGAAAAATATGCCAGAACTCGTGACAGCTAATTTCAGTGCAGATGATTTGGGAGCCACAATAGGCCATAATGAGAATTATGGCGATAGCGGCGCTCAGGGAATAATTTGGGCACCAACAATTGTCAAAGCGCAAATTAGGAAAAAAAAGAGGTAATACGGCCGTCGGCAATAGCCGGCGCCCAAATTACGTGTGCCCCCCCACACTTACGTATAACCAATACGGTAGCACTTAGAGCCCCATATGCAATTTACTTTTACTCCTGAGTTTTCTCCTAGGTGATATTTTCACAACTTATCAATAAAATGCCTTTTAAGCCACCAGCAAGCAAGAAAACACTCAAAATAATTGTATTACTTTTTCACCTACTTTTTTATACTTCTTCAGGTGCAAAGTGCTGAATAGGTATTTTAAAGAGATGATGAAATGTATCTCCTAGAGAAAACTCAGGAGAAAAAGTTAATTACATGTTGGCTAGAGTGTTTTGAGACTAGCTCTCCCCTAATTTGCCATCCCGCTGTGGGCTGGAGCTCCATCCTCCATGTTTCGGCACTCTGGTATTTCTGTGCGTCTTTGTGTCCACTGATATGCTTCAACCTTACTTGTCCATGTTCTAAGACCCACCCAATATTTTTTTATTTTTTTTTGCTTTTGACTGCTCAGGATCAACTGAAAGAATGAAATATTCTTGCTGCTGTAATATTATCTCTGTTTCAAAATACAGCAAAGTCCCTGTTGTCTGGAACTGTCAGGCAACTAGAAGTCTCAACTAACTGGCATGCTTGAGGATGATAACGTGGATAGTGCTTTGAAGGGCAGAAAATACTTTCCGAGCCTCCAGGCACCATCTTCTACCCTCCTTGCAGTTCTCTTTGGCTTTCTAGCATCTGTTCACGGCTCCCAGCATGTCATGGGACCTGATGCGGGTTAGTTGACACTCCGGGAGCCATACAAAGAGTATGTAGGAAAGCCGCTAGGAGCTACAGGAAGGGTAGAAGATGGCACCTGGAGGCTTGGTAAGTATTTTTAGCTGTTTGAGTGTGGGTTTCAGCTGTTAAGGTTTGTTCTTTTTTTCAACCTGTGCCGGATAACGTGGGCTTGTTGTACAAGCACATCACCCCCTTTGTCTACAGTATAAAAATGACTGAGCACCAACCTGTACTCACCTTGTTACAGGGAATCCTCTGAATCCTCAAGAGACTACTCCCTTTCCCTCCACCTTGATGTTCCAAGCTTGGCACCCCCGAAAGTTTGTGCCCACGCTCCCGTACGTGAATGAGCGCAGTCGCAGGATGGTTTGCATCCTCCCAGTAGCATAGAGCCTGTCACTTAAGCTCAGCAGAAAAAGCTGAGGCTGTTCAGCTTTGTGCTACCGCACATACTGTCTGTGCCTGTGCTTGTTGACAGGTTTTGAGGGGCTCCCAGGAAAAGGTGGTGGGGGGCGAAGAAAGCCTCTAAATTATTTAGCACCTTCCCTCTACCTCAGTAAGGACCCATTTGCGGCACTTTTTTTCCCACTACAGGTACACTTTAAGTGCTGATAGGAGATAAGTGTTGCATAGGGTTGACAGGGAGTCCAGAAGGACAATGTTCAACCAAGCATGGGTAGGGGATTACTTACAAAGTAGTGTAAGAGCTTTTCTGTTCATACTGAGGTTTACATTCCTGTGACCTTTAAAAGGGGGTGAAATCAATTTTACAAGTGTACAGTATTATATGTGTACATTACACCTGGCAATAAGTTGACTAAAGGTTTAACACCAGCTATGTACACTAGCTGTTAGTGGCCTCAGGCAAAAAGCAATCCATATACTGAAATCTGAAATGTCTTATGATAGCTTTGCTATACAACACTAGGGGGTGAGCGGTGAAATTCAGCAAAATTCATACCAATGCAAAAATCTTCATTTCCACCATAATTGTTCCATGTGATAAAGCTGCTCAGCACCGTGCTTGTACTTTCAATATCATATAATCATTCCACTTAGAGAGTCAATTAAATGCAAAAAACAGCCTTATCAGCCAATCATTACAAAGCCATTCTCCTCCCTACTATATGCAATCTGACTCTACAATCTTATTTACATCTATGTACTATCAGACCAACAAATTGGATGTCATTAGGATATATTGTTCAGGTAGTCCCTTATGCTGGGTAGACACCATACAATTTTGTGTTTAGATAGATGGTTCGATAGATAATTTCCGTCATGTCCGATATTATTTTCGATTGTTTTTCTGGTCGATTTCTCATAGAAGTGAATGGAAATAGATAAGAAAAGATAAGAGAATCGAGCGGGAAATTGACCGGAAAATCAAATAAAAACTCGTTCGGACGGGAAATCGCGACCACCTAGCATTAACCACTTAAGGACCACAGTCTTTTCGACCCTTAAGGACCAGAGCCTTTTTTTCCATTCAGACCACTGCAGCTTTAACGGTTTATTGCTCGGTCATACAACCTACCACCTAAATGAATTTTACCTCCTTTTCTTGTCACTAATACAGCTTTCTTTTGGTGCTATTTGATTGCTGCTGCGAGTTTTAGTTTTTATTATATTCATCAAAAAAGACACATGAATTTTGTCAAAAAAAATGATTTTGTTTTACTTTCTGTGATAAAATTTGTCAAATAAAGTAAAATTTCTGTATACAAATTTATTGTGCTACATGTCTTTGATAAAAAAAAATCAACCATTCAGTGTATATTTATTGGTTTGGGTAAAAGTTATAGCGTTTACAAACTATAGTGCCAAAAGTGAATTTTCCCATTTTGAAGCATCTCTGACTTTTCTGAGCACCTGTCAGGTTTCATGAGGTGCTAAAATTCCAGGATAGTATAAATACCCCCCAAATGACCCCATTTTGGATAGAAGACATCCCAAAGTATTCACTGAGAGGCATGGTGAGTTCATAAAAAAAAAAAAAAAAAAAAAAAAAAGTTTCCATTTCTGCTAACTCTGCCACAGACTCACCATGCCCCTCTCTGAATACCTTAAAGTGTCTACTTTCCAAAATGGGGTCATTTGTGGGGTGTGTCTACTGTCCTGGCATTTTGGGGGTGCTAAATTGTAAGCACCTCTGTAAAGCCTAAAGGTGCTCATTGGACTTTGGGCCCCTTAGCGCAGTTAGGCTGCATAAAAGTGCCACACATGTGGTATTGCCGTACTCAGGAGAAGTAGTATAATGTGTTTTGCAGTGTATTTTTTACACATAACCATGCTGGGTGGGAGAAATATCTCTGTAAATGACAATTTTTTGATTTTTTTTACACACAATTGTCCATTTACAGAGTGATTTCTCCCACCCAGGATGGGTATGTGTAAAAATACACCCCAAAACACATTATACTACTTCTCCTGAGTACAGTGATACCACGTGTGGCACTTTTTTGCACCCTAACTGCGCTAAGAGGCCCAAAGTCCAATGAGTACTTTTAGGATTTCACAGGTCATTTTGAGACATTTGGTTTCTAGACTACTCCTCACGGTTTAGGGCCCCTAAAATGCCAGGGCAGTTTAGGAACCCCACAAGTGACCCCTTTTTAGAAAGAAGACACACCAAGGTATTCCGTTAGGTGTATGGTGAGTTCATAAAAGATTTTATTTTTTGTCACAAGTTAGTGGAAAATGATACTTTGTGAAAAAAAACAATAATAATCAATTTCCGCTAACTTTTGACAAAAAATTAAATCTTCTATGAACTTGTCATACACCTAACAGAATACCTTGGGGTGTCTTTTTTTCTAAAATGGGGTCACTTGTGGGGTTCCTATACTGCCCTGGCATTTTAGGGGCCCCAAACCGTGAGTAGTCTGGAAACCAAATGCCTCAAAATGACTGTTCAGGGGTATAAGCATTTGCAAATTTTGATGACAGGTGGTCTATGAGGGGGCGAATTTTGAGGAACCGGTCATAAGCAGGGTGGCCTCTTAGATGACAGGTTGTATTGGCACTGAAGTGCAGGAAGCGCAGGATGTTCTCAAATCGTGACCTGGACATGGCAGCAGAGAAGGGGTGATTAGAGGGGAAAATAGATGCAATCAATGCACTAGGGAGGTGATTGGAAGGGGGATCTGAGGGTTTGGCCGAGTGATGAGGAGCCCACACGGGGCAAATTAGGGCCTGATCTAAAGGGTAGGTATGCTAGGGGGTGACAGGAGGTGATTGATGGGTTTCTCAAGGTGTGATTAGAGGGGGGAATAGATGCAAGCAATGCACTGGCGAGGTGATCAGGGCTGGGGTCTGAGGGTGTGGGCGGGTGATTGGGTGCCCAAGGGGCAGCTTAGGGTCTGATCTGATGGGTAGCAGTGACAGGGGGTGATTGATCGGCGATCAGTGGGTGATTAGATGGCAGAACAGATGTAAACAATGCACTTTGGAGGTGATCTGAGGGTGGGTCTGCGGGCGATCTGATGGTGTGGGTGGGTGAGTGATCAGATGCCCGTAAGAGGCAGGTTATGATCTGATAGGTGGCAGTGACAGGTGGTGACTGATGGGTGATTACAGGGGAGGATAGATGTATACAGTACACGGGGGGGGGTCGGTCTGGGGAGGATCTGAGAGTGTGGTGGGGTGATCAGGGGCCCCCAGAGGGAAGTTTAGGACCTAATCATAAAAATAGTGTTGACAGATAGTGACAGGGAGTGATTGATGGGTGATTAAAGGGGTGATTGGGTGCAAACAGGGGTCTAAGGAGTGGGCATGGGGGGGTCTGAGGGGTGCTGTGGGCGATCAGAGGGAAGGGGGGGGGCAGATCAGTGTGCTTGGGTGCTTACCTTGTTGGCTGCAGCCTGCCCTCGATCACTGGGACCACCAGGGCAGGAGGCAGCCTGTATAATACGCTTTGTACACATTACAAAGCGTATTATACACTTTGTATGTGGCGATCGGGCAGCTAGTAACCCGCCGTCGCTTCCGAACGGCCGGCGGGTTATGGCGCAAGGGGGACGGAGCTTGTCACCGACGGCTGATCGCGTCACGCATGACGCGATTGCCACATAACCACGCCCACCGCCGCCGATGGGCGTATTGCAGTTGTTTGGGCCCAGCCCTTGCTGCTGCCCATCGGCTGTGGGCGGTCGGCAAGTGGTTAAAGTAACCCTGAGATCAGGGTGCTTGGCAAATTTATACTTACCTGGGGCTTCTTCTAGCCCCATGAGGTGCAATCCCTTCTTCACCGTCCTCGCCAGCCGCTTGGTTTTCCTGGAATCAGCCCCGGTATTCTGGCTGGTCATGCTTCTCTGCGCATGCGTGCGCCCCGCCACCTCCCATTCTGGTGAGTGTTCTGCACCTGCATAATGTATGATTAGGGAAAACAACTTTAACAAATTATTTAAAGTCTGATAGTTTTTTAACACAGTAGAATCCTTTTTATAGTAAACTCCAAGGTATCAGGCAAAGTAGTTTACTATATCAGTAGTTTACTATATCAGAAACTGTTATACTCAAGCACATTAAGTATACTATAATATTTTATCTGAATCCAGTCTGTAATTGGGGGTAATTTTATCTTTTCAATGCTTCATCAAGCGAGCACATACAGCGCCAAAACTATATAAAAATGCACAGTGCACAATATGCAGGCATTTGCTTGCAATAATCCTGCAACAGCTTGCACAGGAAGCCGAGGTCTCACCAGCTAACGCAGGTACAGTACTGCTAGCACGAAGCAGTACAGCACCGAGCACTATCATGGCAGCAATGCTATGCTGCACACCCCACGTAATGGTAATTTGGAGATATGGCAATCGCCAGACCCCGAATTACATCTTCCTCCAAGTTGCGATAACTCGGAGGGGGAATAGGATTTAACGCTGCCGGGGAGTTTAGCGGCAGCGGGTAGAGCCGTCATTCAGCTCACCCTGCGCGACATGTACCCCTGATAATGTTCTCTCCTGTCCACATTTCTGTGCAGCCATGCACAAGCAAGTCACAGATGACAGGCAAGACCCTCAGTAATAAGACAACAGCTTATGCAGGAAGCATAGGCCTCACCGGTTGGTGCTTTTGAGTTAAAACACAGAGGCCCAGAGTTGTGAGCAGGCTACAAGTGGCTGCCAGCCTGCCCACGGCTCATGGTTTCCCCACTGATGTATTGACGCATGTGCCCACCTACTTTCTATTATAGCTGAATGCTGGGGCCAAAAACAGGCTTACTACATTGTGTTTACTGTATCAGAATTTACTACAACAAAATTATACTTTTTACTAGTACTTGCTGTAAAATGTTTTCTGTGAGTTGAAATGATGAAATTGTACAGCAGTATTGCATGCTGGCTATGCACATGCCTGGTGCACAAAGGCGCTCTACGCTATATTACATTTTCCTTCCCATCTAAGCTCTACCGCATCTGTCACACATGGAGGTAGTTCTATAGCAAGGTATGCATATTATTTATACACAAACAAACCCATGGGAAACATTTCTTGCATCAGCACGGGTTGTGCTGCTGTGTACATCATGAACTACTTAATTATAAAACATTATATGCTTGTTATTTCAGTGCCTAAGTAGACAAGAGAAGTATAATTAAATTACATCATACAGTACAAGAAAGTCTGATAAATACGTGCCTGTCTACTATTGTTTTCTCTCATATATGCGTACATATACATACATGTATGTGTGTATCTATGACCTTCTACTGTCCTCCTCTAGAATGACCTCCTTGCATTAAAGTGAACCTCCGGACTAAAAATCTACTCAGCAGAACTGAAAAGGCTTGGTGTTTCTTTAACCCTCCTGGCGGTATGAAAAAATCCGCCAGGAGGGAGCGCGGCAGTTTTTTTTTTTTTGTTTGTTTTTTTTTAAATCATGTAGCGATCAAAGAACAGGATTTCCTGGAGGGCTTCCCCCGTCGCCATGGCGACGGGCGGGATGACGTCAGCGACGTCATTGGGAGTCCCGATCCACCCCTCGGCGCTGCCTGGCACTGATTGGCCAGGCAGCGCACGGGGTCGGGGGGGGGGCCGCACGCCGCAACGGATAGCGGCGATCGGGCGCAGGCCGGCGGCGATCAGTGTGCTGGCGCAGCTAGCAAAGTGCTAGCTGCGTCCAGCAAAAAAAAAAATTAAGAAAATCGGGGTTACGGGGTTACCGCCAGGAAGGTTAATAGTTTCACAGCATCCGAACTTTGTTTTTCTTACCAAAGCATCATTTTCAGCTGCATTTTCACCTACGCTCCACCCATCAAAGAAAAAAAGCCCGGGCTTTTTTTCCTTGATGCTGTGCAGAGCATGATGCGATTTCATATGTTGTTCATGTTGCCTAGCAACTGGGAGAGGTGCTCAGGACACAGGACAGTTGGAACTCTGGGCCAGATTAATCAAGAGTGTCTGAGACAAAATGCTGGTAGGTTTTTAGAAATCCGTGCAGAACTGTCTCAGGCATCTTAAGAAATCATTAGATAGTGCAGATTCCTTCTAAAACTGTTGTATAATAGGAGGAGTCTCACAGACAGTGCAGTGTGTTAGGGGAATTGTTGTTGCTGAGGTAACCAATACATCAGCTGTATTGATAGCAGCAGCCTCTGAGGAGGAATTCAGCAGGTGGGAGGGGCACATCACAAATCATGTATAGCTTGCACTCTGCAATCATGTCTAGCCAGCAGTTATACATCTGTAGAACTGCTTTCAAGCACTTCTTAATCTGCGCCAGTTTAGGGCTGGATTTGCACTTCTCTTAACTGTAGTGCAGCTCTAGAAATCCACGCTAAACTGCCACTATTATTAGGATTTTAGAACGTTCTTATTATCATGCAGAAGTGTTCTCCCTGCTGGTTAGAACAGATTAAGAAGAAAAGACTGTCGGTAATGCATTGATAAATCTCCCCCTGTGTCTCCTGCTCCCTGTCACCTCCTTTCAACCAAAAAGATGGCTGCCATGAAATCAAACATTTGCCTGTTCTTTTAAAACAGTGTGGGTAAGAGATTATATTACCTATCTATTTTAATTAACATAACTATTGTAACTTAATGACAGTATGTTTGTTTAGGCTGGAGTTCAACTTTAACGTATACAACATTTCGCACATGCTTTACCCTGGCTCTGGCATTTTCTGCCACAACACATCTGTCACTCTCCAACCTTTGATATTTTTAAATATGCCCTCGAAACTCACTTTTTCTGTCAAGCATATGCTCCACCTTAAAGAACAAGTGACATCCATGCTAATCTAGAGTTAAAAAAAAACACATACATAAGTATATAAATACTAGTTGTACAGTACTTACATAACAGATGTATTGCACTGTCCACGTTATGATTCCTGTGAATTTTATAATGGAAAGCAGAGAATCCTATTCTAGACCGTTTCCATCTTGGTTACCTTTAAATAAAGTTAATCCTGACATACTTTCCTCTCTCACTCTTTTTTTCTCCTCTTGCTAATTGTGTATTTGTTACCCGCCCTCCTCCCAGAGTATTCAGACACTCCAACTGAGGTCTATACTAGGAAGTGCACTGCCTTAAAGGGGAACTGAAGTAAGAGTTATATGGAGGCTGCCATATTTATTTCCTTTTAATCAATATCAGTAGCCTGGCAGCCCTGCTGGTCTATTTCTCTGCAGTAGTATCTGAATAACACCAGAAACAAGCATGCAGCTAGTCTTGTCAGATCTGACTTTAAAGTCTGAAACACCTGATCTGCTGCATGCTTGTTCAGGGGCTATGGCTAATAGCATTAGAGGCAGAGGATCAGCAGGGCTGCCAGGCAACTGGTATTGCTTAAAAGGAAATAAACATGGCAGACGCCGGCGCGTATTCCCATAAGGAAATCCCGTTCTGAATGGGATTTTCTTTAGGGCTTCCCCGTCGCCATGGCGACAATCATGATGACATCATTGAAGTCATCGGGAGTCCCGATCCACCCATTAGCGCTGCCTGGCACTGATTGGCCAGGCTGCGCACAGGGTCGCGGCGGGTAGCGGCGCGTCGACGGCGATCAGGTAAGACACGCAACTAGTAAAGTGCTAGCTGTGTTTTAAAAAAAATGAAGAAAATCGGCCCACCAGGGCCTGAGCGGTGCCCTCCGGCGGCTATGAACGAGCTGAGCTCATCATTACCGCCAAGGAGGTTAATACACTGAGACCAGTTGCTGTTGAAATTTGATTTTTATGGTAACAATCCTGCTTTAAGCCAGTTTGCCCTTTGATCTCTGGCCAAGTTGTACTTCCTACTAGATAACCTAAAACACACTGCCTCTAGGTATGAATTTTGTATACTACCCCACCTCTTGATCTCCTATTCCTTTAGATTGTAAACTTGCAAGGGCAGGGCTCTCTCACCCTTTTGTGTTTTGTTACACATGTATTCATATTCATTATGTCACTGTTATTACCAATTCTGTACTTTGTACCGTTCTGTATTTTGTACCAACTCTGTATTTCATATACTGTATTGGTGTATACCATTATCTGTATTATTTTGTATCCCATATTTGTTTATTACTTTGTACAGCACCAGATAATATGTTTGTGCTTTATAAATAAACGGGAAAAAAAAGGGAACCGAAGGCAAGTTTTAACTACAGTTGGGCCGAACGGTTCGCCTGCGAACGGTTCCATGCGAACTTCCGTGGTTCGCGTTCGCGTCCCGCAGGCGAACCTTTGCGGAAGTTCGGTTCGCCCCATAATGCACCATGGAGGGTCAACTTTGACCCTCTACATCACAGTCAGCAGGCCCAGTGTAGCCAATTAGGCTACACTAGCCCCTGGAGCCACTCCCCCCTACTAAAAGGCAGGCAGCGGCGACCATTACGGTCACTCGTGTGCCTGCATTAGTGAGAGTAGGGCGAGCTGCTGCACACTCTCTCTCATAGGGAAAGATTAGTTAGGCTTAGCTTGTCCCTGGCTGCATACCTGTTCTGTGAACCCACCACTGCATACCTGTTCTGTGAACCCACCACTGCATACCTGTTCTGTGAACCCACCACTGCATACCTGTACTGTGAACCCACCACTGCATACCTGTTCATTGAACCCACCACTGCATACCTGTTCTGTGAACCCACCACTGCATACCTGTTCTGTGAACCCACCACTGCATACCTGTTCAGAGAACCCGCCACTGCATACCTGTTCTGTGAACCCACCACTGCATACCTGTTCTGTGAACCCACCACTGCATACCTGTTCTGTGAACCCACCACTGCATACCTGTTCTGTGAACCCACCACTGCATACCTGTACTGTGAACCCACCACTGCATACCTGTTCTGTGAACCCACCACTGCATACCTGTACTGTGAACCCGCCACTGCATACCTGTTCAGTGAACCTGCCACTGCATACCTGTACTGTTCAGTGAACCCGCCACTGTATACCTGTTCTGTTCAGTGAACCTGCCACTGCATACCTGTTCTGTTCAGTGAACCCGCCACTGTATACCTGTTCTGTTCAGTGAACCCGCCACTGCATACCTGTTCTGTTCAGTGAACCCGCCACTGCATACCTGTTCTGTTCAGTGAACCCGCCACTGCATACCTGTTCTGTTCAGTGAACCCGCCACTGCATACCTGTTCTGTTCAGTGAACCCGGCACTGCATACCTGTTCTGTTCAGTGAACCGCCACTGTATACCTGTTCTGTTCAGTGAACCCGCCACTGCATACCTGTTCTGTTCAGTGAACAGTTTGGTGTGTCAGTGTGAAGCAGTACCTTAATTACACTACCTGATTGATGTATACACATGCAAGATGTTTTAAAGCACTTTAGGCCTGTCATTTATAGTGTTGGGCGAACAGTGTTCGCCACTGTTCGGGTTCTGCAGAACATCACCCTGTTCGGGTGATGTTCGAGTTCGGCCAAACACCTGATGGTGTTTGGCCAAACCGTTCGGGTTCGCCCGAACTACTAAATGCCCGGCCGAACAGGGCCGAACAGGGCCCCTGTTCGGCCGAACAGGGCCCTGTTCGGCCGAATACCGCCCCCCTATGGGGTCGCAGGCATAAGGGGGGAGCATGCCCCGATCGCGGGGGGGGTCGGAAATTCCCCCCACCCCCTCCGCTAGCGCTCCCCCCTCTGCCCGCTTCCCCATAAAAAAGTTGGCGTAAAGTTAAATATTACTGGTGGTGGCTGCTGCAGTGGCTGGCTGGCAGTGGTGTGAATGAGGAGGAGGAGTCCGAGTATGACGCGTTGAGGTCAGGCAGCGGGCGGTTCAGCGGTAGTACCCTTGTGGTACTTCCGCCCTTTCTCTGACCTCACGTCCTCTACGTGATGACGCATACGATGGTACGCGTGACGGTGATGGTACGCGCGCAGCCAGCCACTGCAGCAGCCACCACCGGTAATATTTAACTTTACGCCAACTTTTTTATGGGGAATCGGGCAGAGGGGGGAGCGCTAGCGGAGGGGGTGGGGGGAATTTCCGACCCCCCCGTGATCGGGGCATGCTCCCCCCTTATGCCTGCGACCCCATAGGGGGGCCGTATTGCGGCATGTTCGGGGTTCGGGCCGAACATGCCGAACATCTGGCCCATGTTCGGCCTGTTCGGCCCGAACCCGAACATCCAGGTGTTCCCCCATCACTAGTCATTTAGCATTCAATATGATTTCTGCCCTTAAAACGCTGCTTTGCGTCAAATCCAGATTTTTCCCGGGGACTTTTGGCATGTATCCCACTCCGCCATGCCCCCCTCCAGGTGTTAGACCCCTTGAAACATCTTTTCCATCACTTTTGTGGCCAGCATAAATTTTTTTTTTTTCAAAGTTTGCATCCCCTTTGAAGTCTATTGCGGTTCGCGAACTTTAACGCGAACCGAACCTTCCGCGGAAGTTCGCGAACCCGGTTCGCGAACCTAAAATCGGAGGTTCGGCCCAACTCTAGTTTTAACTACAAGTCTAGCGCGCGCAGCTGGACAACCAAAAAGATGGCTTCCCCCATGAAAAAGAATGCTGCCCCCATGAAATCACAAACATTTGCCTGCTCTTTTAAAACAGGGTGGGTAAGAGATTATATTACCTTTCTATTTTAATTAACATAACTAATGTAACTTAATGACAGTATGTTTGTTTAGGCTGAAGTTCCCCTATAAGGATTGGATTCTTTAGAGTTGTAAGAGTTTATCTCTCTCAGCAGCACAGAGGTGGTCGGCAGAGTCAGCTCTGTATTCGTAAGGATAGACAATAAGGTGTCCTATCTCAACTGCTCTCTACTTAATCTAAGTGATGATGAGATGCAGGGGCGTAACCAAGGGTGTAACTATAAATCACGGGGCCCTACAGAAAAACTTTGATGGGGCCCCCCAATGTTTACACTCTTGACTTGCCAACCCCTTGTGACCCTCACAGGGTGGGGCTCAGCTTTCAATGGTCTTAAAACAAGTGTGGCCATCATGATCTTCACACCCATAACAAGTGTAGCCCCAAAACACCTGATCTGAAGGATGAACCCCTTTATCAGAGGGAGTAAAGTAGTAGTTGGGGCCCCCTTACAGCTCTGCGCTCCCCTGCAGTCGCAGGGACTGCTGCCCTCTAGTTACTCCCCTTCGCATAACAGCACCTACGACTACTAAGGGGGCTTGCTCCTCCTCCTTCCCAGTTTGCAGAGTAAGCACAGGGAGCGCTTTTATATTTACCTGCCAACACTGTTTTAGGTCTCTTTCTTCTTCAGGGAACTGCATGTTCTATGCTGCCTTCCTCTGGCTCCCGATCACATGACATGAGCCAGAGGAGGAATTCCAATGTAGTGTAGTAAGGAAGATATGTCTACATAGCTCCACTGTGCTTACTCTGCCAAGCAGGGGGAATGTTGTAAGGGGGAGGACATGAATCTGAAAGTGGCCCCATGATCACTTTCTCAGGGAAGGGGTTTGGGATGGGCAGTGAGCCATTGTTACACCACTGATGGGATGGAGGAATTAATGAACTGCAATTCTTTCTGTCTAATCAAACTGTGTCTGTCATTCACATAGGAAGACCGTTTTGCAAACCTATCAAGCTAGGTTGTAAAAGCTTATAATGAAAAAATGCACAAAACTATGTCCTGCATACTGTATATTCCATACAATATGCATAGAAAACACAAGTTTCTTAGGGCTGTAGTTGTGTATAATTGGTATGGTGGATCTACAAAACTGCTCGTGTTGGGGACAAACCTCTTTATATATCCTTGGTTGTCATCTACACATACAGGAATATCAGGCTTTATTGCACAATGCTGCATGGGAAGTAAAAAAGGGGGTCAAATAAACATGTTGATATACTATAGTTATTTCATTCATTTAATGGAAGGTAATGTAGTTAATACCTAGAACAGATGATGGTTGTCTGAAAAGCACCAACTAATGGCAAGAAGCCCAAACACAGGAGAAAGTTTGTTATAAATGAACAAAGCCTGTCATTCAGCTCACATCATGTCACTGAAAATCCCAGAGGGGGAAAAACTAATTGACAGTATGAATAACAGATAATTAAGTGCTCAATAGCCAGCAATGGATGTTCAGCAGGAGACACAGGAAAAGTGTGGATATGTCAGGTCTGGTGCTCACACAGACCCTCTTTGTTTCCTGTCTCACCGGATGTAGCAGCCAATCAGGGCCTGTCTGCACATCTGGGGTATTGGCCACCTCTACACTTCTCTGGCAAGCTGCACGGCACTTCTGGATTAAATGACAGAAGAACGTTCTCGTAGCGTAAAAGTGTATAGTCTTAAAGGGACTCTGAGCACCTCTCATGAGTATGCCTAGAGACTCCAATCAGTACTGCAAAGTACTTAAAGATGCATACCTTTCTGTAGCTTGTGCTCTTCTGTTTCATTTGATTAATTGCCGATCTACACCAAATAGTTTTCGTTTGATTTCAACTTAAAAATCACGGCTGCTATCTTGGCTATGTTATAACTTCTGGGTCACCCCTGTCTTCTATGTTAGAGAAATGCATCACTGAATGAAGCAGGAAGAGGAAGTGACACGCATGGCCATTGCAAGAGGCTCCTCCAGAGGGGTAATTGCATGACTTTGTTGGAAGTCATCTGGCTTAAAGGCATACCCATAAGAGCTGCTTGGCGTCCCTTTAATTAAAAATTAAATAAAAAATGACAACCAATCTAGCAAGCTGACAGCAGCCACCAGCTGATGTACCTCTGGGGCAAATAAAAGCCTGAAAATACCCGGCTTGTGGATAAACACTTGGTGACAACTGTACCAGCCAGCTGAATCATAGAAATCTACTTGTATAGCAAAAGCTGGCGACTAGATTCAGTCATCCACGTGTCTCCAACGTCACCGCAGCCAGTGAATGCCGGCACGCAACGCCTGTTGGACGGAGCTGCAGAGTGAAGAGAGGCTTTTTTGGATGGCCAATAATACCTCAGATGTGCAGGCGCACCTTGATTGGCTGCTACGTTTGCTATAGGAGTGCATCTCTCTCTGTCTGTCCTCAGAGCTTTGCTCCCCTTCAAGTGCCAAAATGACCTGGCAGTCCTGGTTGTTCACCAGCATGGTATGCCACATGAGATGCACCAAGAATGAAGGCTGTGGCATATCTAAGGAGCTATGGGCCCTGGTACAAGTTTTACATTGGGCCCTCCAAGCACTCTATACATAAAAATTAATATGGCTCACCAAAAAGTGTCAAAGGTGCAAGAAAGGGATGGGTAACAGTTTGTTAGTGACTACTACTAATCAAAGCATCTATAGGAGTGATTATTATTATTACCAGCACAGGACCAATAAAGAGCTAATACTGTGGTTGAGGGAGTGCCCCTCTGGCCCAAGGGCCCTGGTGCAGTTGCAACTTCTGTACCCCCTATTGCTATGCCACCCCCTTTTTCTACGCCACTGAACACCACTGTTACACGGCACTGAAGGATGCATACAAAGCGGTCCCTTGGGCAGCTCTTGGCACTTCAGATCACTGTCTCATCCATCTTATCCCCACCTACAGGAGGCTCCTGGAGTCAGCAAAACCGATCCTCAAGTCCATCAAAGTGTGGTCAGATGAGGCCAAGCTGCAACTTAAAGCATGTTTTGACTGCACTGACTGGAAGTCTCTGGAAGCACCAAACCTGGGTGAATAAGCAGATAACGTTACCTCATACATCAGCTTCTGCAAGGACTCTTGTGTCCCAATGAAATCCATCAAGGTGTACCCGAATAAGAAACCGTGGTTCACCAACAAGCTTATTAGTACACTCTGGAGTGTACTAATAAATTTATTGTTGTCAAACTACACAGTTTGTGTGTCTGCTAGAGGGAGGTAAGTCCACCACTGCCTCCCAAGCGATTTTAAAAGTTTTAAATTTTGTTTTTATCCTTTTGGCGCCTCTGTTCACTTCATAACAAAGGTCCGGTAACCTGGAGGACTACAGAAAGGCGAGAAACGACCTTAGATGCGGACTGAGAGCTGCCAAAAACGAGTACGCTGAGAGGATGAAACACAACCTACGCTCACACGACCCACGTGCTGTATGGAATGGACTGAAGGCTGCTACTAATTACAAGCCCCCTCCTCAACATGCAGAACAAAGCCTGGAACTTGCTGAAGAACTTAGCAGATTCTACTGCAGGTTTGAGCACCAGGATGCACCAGGGCGGCACTTGGTATCGCCCACCTTCCCTCCATGCCCTGTGAACAACACCCAGAGCCCACCACTTCCTTTGGTGGTGAGCGAGGCAGATGTCCTGCGCCTCCTATCAACACTACATGCCAGGAAAGCCCCGGCCCTGATGGCATATCTCCAGCCTGCCTGAAAACCTGCTCTCGGCAACTCGCTCCCATCCTCTCCGCCATCTTCACCAAATCAGTAGAGGAAGGCCAGGTTCCCAATTGCTTCAAGAGGTCTACTATCATACCTGTCCCCAGAGCCGGGACAAGGTCCTCCAGCACCCAAGGCTGAGACACCAAAGTGCGCCCCTCCATCCCTGCACACTGATTGCTATTAGACTAAGAGGCGCCACAGGGCCCACAACCTCCCCAACACCTTAATATCTAGTTATCTGGCTTGCAGTCACTGCCATGTATCCCCTTTTCTTATTTCTTTCTGCTTCAAACACAATTAGGAATGACAGCTGAATGAATTCTGCGCCCCCTCCTACACTGCGCCTCTCCAGCCTATGCCTCGGCCCGGCCCTGCCTGTCCCTAAAAAGCAGGGGGCCTCTGACCTTAACCACTTTAGGCCCGTAGCCCTGACGTCCGTTATCATGAAAACCCTGGAGCGTGCGGTCCTTTCCTTCCTTAAGCTCTCCACGCCGCTCCTCCTGGACCCCTATCAGTTTGCCTACAGGACAAACAGGTCAACTGATGATACAATAAATATCTGTCTGGAACTCATCAATGAACACCTGGCCGGTGGCATACGCTAGGATACTACGCCTAGACTTCAGCTCTGCGTTGAACACCATCTGCCCACAAATTCTCCAGGATGATCTTGCTGCACTTGGAGTCCATCCAGGCCTATGCCGTTGGATCACAGACTTTCTCACCAACAGGTCCCAAGTCGTCAGACTGGGTGACATCCACTCGCAAGCTATGACCACAAACACAGGTGCTCCTCCAGGTTGTGTTCTGTTCCCACTGCTGTTCTCCCTCTACACGACTGCCGATCTGGGGAAGACTCTGTCAAAGTCATCAAGTTCGCTGATGACACCACCATCGTTGGCCTTGTCACCAAGGATAACATCCAGGAGTACTGTCAGCAGATTTAGAGAATTAGCAACTGGTGCAAGGAGAACAGGCTGGTGCTTAACACTGCAAAAACTGTTGAGCTAATCGTTGATTTCAAGAAGTCTGCTCGCACCCCACCTCCAATTTATATTGATTGCAATGAGATAGCTAGAGTGACCTGTGCCCATCTTCTGGGCACCACCATCTCCAGTGACCTCAGCTGGAAGGCCAACATCACTACCACCCAGCGGAAAGCCCAGCAGAGGCTTTACTTCCCACACCAGCTGAGGAAGTTTGGCATAGGCCATGAGATTATGACTAGCTTGTACTCTGCCACCATCGAATCGATCATCTGTTCTTCCATCTTGGTCTGGTACGATAGCGCCACCGCCAGTGAAAGGAACAAACTTCAGAGGATCATCAGGGAGGCAGAGACGATCATTGGTAGCCCCCTCCCCTTGCCAACGACCCTCCACACCCAGGCCACCACTACTTCAGACTGCTTCAATTGGGTCGGAGGCTTCGGGCCATCCCCACAAAGACTACAAGGCACAGAAACTCTTTCTTCCCCTTTGCTGTCTGCCTCCTTAATTCCCTCCACATACTGCCATCAGTCCAATCCTTATTGAGCGGCGGCCCGGGCTCTGTCTCTGTCACTGGATGAAATGGCCATCTAGTCAACAGGCCCACAAGACCACTGTTAGTCCCCTTATGTCACTTTAGGACTGTGGAACTTTAGAACAACATTTAAATGTGTGATGCGAGTATGTATGATGTATATTGTGAATTGATGCTCCTGTATGTTGCTGCTATCTTTATATGTCTTCTAGATGTTTTGTTCTTGAGCTATATGTACTGTGCCAATTCCAGGCATGAATCAGTCATGCTTGGCGAAATAAAGGATTCTGATTCTGATTCTTAACACTTGAAGTGAGAGTGATATGGAGACTACCATATTTATTTCCTTTTAAACATTACCAGTTGCTTGGCATCCTGCTGATTTATGCATCATCATCTTTCAAGCATGTGGCAAATCCAGTCAGACTTCAGTCAAACATCTAATTTGCATGATTGTTCAGGGTCTATCCCTGAGGCTGGTTTTACACTTGATGTTTGCGATGCAATGCAGTGTGTGCATCGCACTGTAGAAATGAGGCTTCATATGACCCTGCACCACGGTGCAGCGGCAGGGTCATATGCATAGGCTCGCCCCCTGGTTAATGATGTACTCCCTGCTTGGCAGTATGTACGTCACTGGGATTCCCGTTGGTGTGTGCTGCGCCGCACAATGCTACCATCGCCCATTCACTTGCGCGGTGACGCCTCATGTGAACTGTGCAAGTCTCCATAAAGAGTTCAGCGATGTGACACAGTGTGCAAGGGGCCTTAAAGCATGAGAGGAAGAGGATAAGCAGGACAACCAGGCAATTTGTATTGTTTAAAAGGAAATAAATATGGCACCCTCTATATCCTTCAGGTGTCCTACAAGGATATTACACTTTGAAACTACTCTCATTTTCATTTATTATAACTTGAATTCAATGATTACCATTTTTCCAGAACAACTCAGCAGGTAAAATGTATGCATTTTCATTGTGAACCAGCTCTTATAATGTCCTCTGATATAGGGCTCCGCCATTGGTGTCTTCCCTTATAATGCAAAATTAGTATCCCCCTTTTTTGCCTGTTAGTGTCCCCCTTATTTTGATATAGTGCCATCATATTACGGTTCACATATAGTGCTCCTCTAATAGTGCCCCCTTTATATTCTCCCCCATCGGTGCTTCCTGCTATAGCGCTCCCCATTGGTATCCTCTTCTATTGCCTTATAAACTCATCCAGTACAAGGCTGGCAGTGGAGCGTGTTGTATAGTTAACTCCTTCCTGTATCCTTCCTCAGGCTTATAATAATGACGTAACTGGGGAAAGAGAGCAGAGAATATGGATATGAAGGACTTGGCAAGCCTGTGAGTTGGCACAAGGAGGAATGTAATATAAATATACAGTATACTGCATTTCTGCTGTCAGCTCTATAGGTGGAAGAGGGCTCTTCATTGGCACCTAATTATAGGCCAAGTACCCTTGCTTATCTTGGTAAAAGCATAAGTATAACCAAGGTCAATACCGAAAAACTGAAAATACAATGTAGACACCTGTAGGCAAGTGTGGTTAAGCTGTGTAGCCCACTAACGGAGACAGCAAAAACAAAATTATGTTTGGTGACTGTAGCTTCAAAACTTAATAAGTGGCAGTGATACGAAAGACTATAGCTACATTTTGATTGGCTGTGGAGGAGGGGGTGTTTGGTATGGGGGATGTGCGTGCTTGTTTTCTGGGGGCACGTCTGTTCCAGAATTTTCTGTGGGGGATAAGTCTGGGGTTTCTCCGTTGTTGTCTGGTAAAGTTGGCTACGCCCCCTCTGATGTCATAGTACTCTTTACACTATAAGTGAATGAGGTACTTGTAACATTTGACACAGTGCAGCCAGCAGTGGCAGGATAAGGAAGCACAAGGCTGATGTTCAGGTAAGTTCTGGCCTGGCAGCTCTAGGTCTTTGGTTGTTTCCCAAAATATTTAGTTCAAGTTTTTTGTGACTATAGCTTCAAAACAGTATAAGTGGCAGTGATAAGAATATAGCTACATTTTGATTGGCTGCGGGGGAGGGGGGTGGGGGAGATGTGTGTGTTTGTTTTTTGGGGGTATGTCTTGGAAATGTTCCCGAATTTTTTGTGGGGGATAAGTCTTGGGTTTTTCCGTTGTTGTTATCTGGTAAAGTTGGCCACGCCCCCTCTGATGTCATAGTACTGCTGATGTCATAATACTCTTCACACTATAAGTAAATGAGGTGCTTGTAACATCTGACACAGTGCAGCCAGCAGTGGCAGCATAAGGCAGCACAAGGCTCAGGTAAGTTCTGGCCTGGCAGCTCAAGGTCTTTGGTTGGAATGCCAGCCAGGGCACTATATGCAGGAGATTTGTGTGTTTTCCCCTTGTCTGTGTGGGCTTTCTCCGCAAACTTCAAAATTCATATTTTAATTTGGTTTAACTGCCAAAATATTTGGTAAAGGTTTGGTGACTTTAGCTTCAAAACTGTACAAGTGGCAGTGATAAGAATATAGCTACATTTTGATTGGCTGCGGATGAAGGGGGGTTAGGGCGGGGGGATGTGTGTGCCTGCTCTGTGGGGGATATGTCTTGGAAAAGTTCCAGAATTTTCTGTAGGGGATAAGTCTGGGGTTTTCCATTGTTGTCATTTTAATTAAGGTACAAATTAAAATGTACATTTTAATTAAGGTTGACTCTCAAAATATTTGGCCCAAGTTTAGTAACTGTAGATTCAAAGCTTTATGAGGGTCAGTGATTGGAAAATAGCTCATTTTTGATTGGATGTTTTAGGTTTCACCCATTTTGGGGTAAGCCCCCAAAATTCACACTTTAATTGGGTTTGACATCCAGAATATTTCCTCCAAGTGACTGTAGCTTCAAAACTGTATCAGTGGCAGTAATTGGAAAATAATTGGAAAAAAACTAATTTTTAATTGGGTGTTTTAGGCTCCACCCACTTTGGGGTACACCTCAAAAATGTACATTTTAATTCAGGTTGACTCCCAAAACATTTGGTCCAAGTTTGGTGACTGTAGCTTCAAAACTGTATAAGTGGCAGTGATAAGAATATAGCTACATTTTGATTGGTTGCAGGGGAGAGGCAGTTGGGGTGGGGGGATGTGTGTGCCTGCTCTGTGGGGGATATGTCTTGGAAATGTTCCAGAATTTTCTGTGGGGGATACGTCTGAGGTTTTTCCGTTGTTGTCTGGTAAAGTTGGCCACACCCCCTCTGATGTCATAGTACTGCCCCTGCTGATGTCATAGTACTCTTCACACTATAAGTAAATGAGGTACTTGTAACATTTGACACAGTGCAGCCAGCAGTGGCAGGTTGAGGCAGCACGAGGCTGATGCTTAGGTAAGTTCTGGCCTGGCAGCTCTAGGTCTTTGGTATGAATCCCTGCCAGGGCACTATATGCAGGAGATTTGTGTGTTTTCCCCTTGTCTGTGTGGGTTTTCTCCGCACACTCCAAAATTCACATTTTAATTTGGTTTAACTGCCAAAATATTTGGTCCACATTTGGTGACTGTAGCTTCAAAACTGTATAAGTGGCAGTGATAAGAATATAGCTACATTTTGATTGGCTGCGGGGGAGGCGGGGTTGGGGTGGGGGGATGTGTGTACCTGCTCTGTGGGGGATATGTCTTGGAAATGTTCCAGAATTTTCTGTAGGGGATAAGTCTGAGGTTTTTCCATTGTTGTCTGGTAAAGTTGGCCACGCCCCCTCTGATGTCATAGTACTCTTCACACTATAAGTAAATGAGGTACTTGTAACATTTGACCCAGTGCAGCCAGCAGTGGCAGGATAAGGCAGCACAAGGCTGATGCTCAGGTAAGTTCTGGCATGGCAGCTCTAGGTCTTTGGTATGAATCCCTGCCAGGGCACTGTATGCAGGACATTTGTGTGTTTTCCCCTTGTCTGTGTGGGTTTTCTCCGCACACTCCAAAATTCACATTTTAATTTGGTTTAACTGCCAAAATATTTGGTCCAGCACAAGGCTGATGCTCAGGTAAGTTCTGGCATGGCAGCTCTAGGTCTTTGGTTGTTTCCCAAAATATTTGGTTCAAGTTTTTTTGTGACCATAGCTTCAAAACGGTATGAGTGGCAGTGATAAAAAAAATAGCTAATTTGTGATTAACTGTTTTAGGCTCCACCCATTTTGGTGTAAGCCCCTAAAATTCACATTTTAATTAACCTCCTGAGCGGTATGGACGAGCTCAGCTCGTCCATCACCGCCGGAGGCTGCCGCTCAGGCCCTGCTGGGCCGATTTTTATCAAATAAAGTGCAGCACACGCAGCCGGCACTTTGCCAGCCGCGTGTGCTGCCTGATCGCCGCCGCTCTGCGGCGATTCGCCGCGAGCAGCGGCGAAAGAGGGCCCCCCTAGCCGCCTGAGCCCTGCGCAGCCGGAACAAAAAGTTCCGGCCAGCGCTAAGGGCTGGATCGGAGGCGGCTGACGTCAGGACGTCGGCTGACGTCCATGACGTCACTCCGCTCGTCGCCATGGCGACGATCTAAGCAAAACAAGGAAGGCCGCTCATTGCGGCCTTCCTTGTTTATTATGGGCGCCGGAGGCGATCGGAAGAACGCCTCCGGAGCGCCCTCTAGTGGGCTTTCATGCAGCCAACTTTCAGTTGGCTGCATGAAATAGTTTTTTTTTAATTAAAAAAAAACCCTCCCGCAGCCTCCCTGGCGATCTCAATAGAACGCCGAGGAGGTTAAGGTACTAATTAAAATGTACATTTTAATTAAGGTTGACTCTCAAAATATTTGGCCCAAGTTTAGTAACTGTAGCTTCAAAGCTGTATGAGGGTCAGTAATTGGAAAACAGCTCATTTTTGATTGGATGTTTTAGGTTTCACTCATCTTGGGGTAAGCCCCCAAAATTCACACTTTAATTGGTTTTGACTACCAGAATATTTCCTCCAAGTTCAGTGACTGTAGCTTCAAAACTGTATCAGTGGCAGTAATTGGAAAATAATTGGGAAAAAAACTAATTTTTAATTAAATGTTTTAGGCTCCACCCACTTTGGGGTACACCTCAAAAATGTACATTTTAATTCAGGTTGACTCCCAGAACATTTGGTCCAAGTTTGGTGACTGTAGCTTCAAAACTGTATAAGTGGCAGTGATAAGAATATAGCTACATTTTGATTGGTTGCAGGGGAGAGGGGGTTGGGGTGGGGGGATGTGTGTGCCTGCTCTGTGAGGGATATGTCTTGGAAATGTTCCAGAATTTTCAGTGGGGGATACATCTGAGGTTTTTCCGTTGTTGTCTAGTAAAGTTGGCCACGCCCCCTCTGATGTCATAGTACTGCCCCTGCTGATGTCATAGTACTCTTCACACTATAAGTAAATGAGGTACTTGTAACATTTGACACAGTGCAGCCAGCAGTGGCAGGATTAGGCAGCACGAGGCTGATGCTCAGGTAGGTTCTGGCCTGGCAGCTCTAGGTCTTTGGTATGAATCCCAGCCAGGGCACTATATGCAGGAGATTTGTGTGTTTTCCCCTTGTCTGTGTGGGTTTTCTCCGCACACTCCAAAATTCACATTTTAATTTGGTTTAACTGCCAAAATATTTGGTCCACGTTTGGTGACTTTAGCTTCAAAACTGTATAAGTGGCAGTGATAAGAATATAGCTACATTTTGATTAGCTGCGGGGGAGGCGGGGTTGGGGTGGGGGGATGTGTGTGCCTGCTCTGTGGGGGATATGTCTTGGAAATGTTCCAGAATTTTCTGTAGGGGATAAGTCTGAGGTTTTTCCATTGTTGTCTGGTAAAGTTGGCCACGCCCCCTCTGATGTCATAGTACTCTTCACACTATAAGTAAATGAGGTACTTGTAGCATTTGACACAGTGCAGCCAGCAGTGGCAGGATGAGGCAGCATGAGGCTGATGCTTAGGTAAGTTCTGACCTGGCAGCTCTAGGTCTTTGGTATGAATCCCAGCCAGGGCACTATATGCAGGAGATTTGTGTGTTTTCCCCTTGTCTGTGTGGGTTTTCTCTGCACACTCCAAAATTCACATTTTAATTTGGTTTAACTGCCAAAATATTTGGTCCATGTTTGGTGACTGTAGCTTTAAAACTGTATAAGTGGCAGATTCTGTTCCAGAATTTTCTGTGGGGGATAAGTCTGAGGTTTTTCCATTGTTGTCTGGTAAAGTTGGCCACACCCACTCTGATGTCATAGTGCTCTTTACACTATAAGTAAATGGGGTACTTGTAGCATTTGACACAGTGCAGCCAGCAGTGGCAGCATAAGGCAGCACAAGGCTGATGCTCAGGTAAGTTCTGGCCTGGCAGCTCTAGGTCTTTGGTTGGAATCCCAGCCAGGGCACTATATGCAGGAGATTTGTTTGTTTCCCCTTGTCTGTGTGGGTTTTCTCCGCACACTACAATTTGGTTTAACTGCCAAAATATTTGGTCTAAGTTTGGTGACTGTAGCTTTGAAACTGTCTAAGTGGTAGTGATTGAGACATTGCATATTTTTGATTGGCTGTTTTAGGCTCCACCCACCTTGGGGCTCTCCCCCCAAATTAACATTTGAATTCAGGTTGACTCCCAAACTATTCGGTTCAAGTTTTTTGTGACTGAAGCTTTAAAAGTGTATGTGTGGCAATGGGTTGAAAATAGCTTATTTTTGATTGACTGTCTTTGGCTCCACCCATTTTGGGGTGAAAAAAAAACAAATGAACATTTTATTTCAACTTCTCTCCCAAAATATTTGGTTCAAGATTTTGTGACTGTAGCTTCAAAACGGTATGAGTGGCAGTGATAGGAAAATAGTTGTTTTAGGCTCCACCCACGTTGGGGTAACCCCTCCACCCACTTTGGGCTAACCCCCTCAAATTAAAATTTTAATTAAGGTTGACTCTCAAAATATTTGATCCACATTTGGTGACTGTGGCTTCAAAACTGTATAAGTGGCAGTAATAAGAATATAGCTACATTTTTATTGGCTGCAGGGGAGGCGGGGTTGGGGTGGGGGATGTGTGTGCCTGCTCTGTGGGGAATATGTCTTGGAAATGTTCCAGAATTTTCTGTGGGGGATAAGTCTGAGGTTTTTCCATTGTTGTCTGGTAAAGTTGACCACGCCCCCTCTGATGTCATAGTACTCTTTACACTATAAGTAAATGAGGTACTTGTAACATCTGACACAGTGCAGCCAGCAGTGGCAGCATAAGGCAGCACAAGGCTGATGCTCAGATAAGTTCTGGCCTGGCAGCTCTAGGTATTTGGTTGGAGTCCCAGCCAGGGCACTATATGCAGGAGATTTGTTTGTTTCCCCTTGTCTGTGTGGGTTTTCTCCGCACACTACAATTTGATTTAACTGCCAAAATATTTGGACTTAATTTGGTGACTGTAGCTTTGAAACTGCATAAGTGGTAGTGATTGAGAAATTGCACATTTTTGATCAGCTGTTTTAGGCTCCACCCACCTTGGGGCTCTCCCCCCAAATTAACATTTGAATTTAGGTTGACTCCCAAACCATTCGGTTCAAGTTTTTTGTGACTAAAGCTTCAAAACTGTATGAGTGGCAGTGGCTGGTAAATAGCTTATTTTTGATTGACTGTCTTTGGCTCCACCCATTTTGGGGTGAAAAAAAACAAATGAACATTTTATTTCGGCTTGTCTCCCAAAATATTTGGTTCAAGATTTTGTGACTGTAGCTTCAAAACGGTATGAGTGGCAGTGATAGGAAAATAGCTCATTTGTGATTGGTTGTTTTAGGATCCACCCAGGGGCATTTCTAGGGTCCTTGGAGATCGGGGGCACCTGTGGGCACCAGGTGGGGAGGTATATGCGGCGCGCACAGCGGCAAAAAAATGGGCGTGGCCATCGTGTGAGTGGGCGTGGCAATGGGTGGGGCCAAATGTACATGAACTTAGCAGCGGTGTAAGCTACAGATAACGGGCCTGCCCATCGAAATATTGGATGGAGCCCCCTGTCCTTTATTTAGATAATTTACAATCAGTATAGGCATAGTTTAAAGATGTATACGCACATACAATTTTGATTGGTCAATCACTGACCCCCAATTTTACCACCCCCGTACAGTAAGTGGGCCAACAGACAATGAATTTTATGAACAGAGCTAAAATTGGCTAATCAAAATTGTATGTGTGTACCAGGCTTTACAGCTAATACTGTACATACTGAAAGTAGCCGGGATCAGCATACAATATAGCTGGTTTACAATCAGTAAAGGCACAGAGTAACACCTTACACTGTACACACTCGAGGTAAATCAGCACACAGTGCAGGCACTAGAGAACAGCGTATACTGTACATACTGTAGGCAGCAGAATTCAGCACACTGCAGCTAGCGTGCCAAAAATATGAGGATCACGTTGTGCGGCGTGCTTATCGCGCCGCACCGAAAAATGGGTGGGCCATGGACCAGAATATAGGTGTAGTAACGGGTGGAGACAAATTTACATGAACCTAGCAATGGTGGGACATTAGATTATGACAGTGGTGGTGAACCTTTTGGAGGCCGAGTGCCCAAAATGCAACCCAAAAGTCACTTATCTATCGCAAAGTGGCAACAGCAATTTAAACTAAATACTGTACAAACGTTTTAACTCATACATGAACATTATGGAAAATCCAAGTTGAAAATAAACTGTGAAGATAAACAATTTCATCCATCCTACTCCTGAAAATGTATTCAACTTTTTAGAACCTCCCAGTTTTATTTTCTGTTTTAAAAAGCTAAAAAAGTAAGTTTAATGCTATTGTCTCATATGATAAGGATTCAGCTTTTCCCATAGTCTCGCAGTTAGCAATCATGTGACCCCCAACAAGACAAATTCAGCAATCATGAGGCCCCCAACAAATCATGAGGCCCCCAACAAGACAAATTCAGCAATCATGAGGCCTCCAACAAATCATGAGGCCCCCAACAAGACAAATTCAGCAATCTTGAGGCCCCCAACAAATCATAAGGCTCCCAACAAGACAAATTCAGCAGTCATGAGGCACATAAATGGACAGCATTTCACATAAATAGGCAGAATGTCCCCTTAATATGGTAGCCCCCAAGTTAGGTAGTGAGTGACAGGGACCCCCAGGTTAGCTAGTGAGTGACAGGCGCCTCCAGTTAGGTAGTGAGTGACAGGGACCCCAATAGTGAGTGCCAGGGAGCCCCTTTAGGTAGTTAGTGAGTGAGTGCCAGGGAGCCCCTTTAGGCAGTGAGTGAGTGACAGGGAGGCCCTTTAGGTAGTGAGTGAGTGCCAGGGAGCCCCTTTAGGTAGTGAGTGAGTTCCAGGGAGCCCCTTTAGGTAGTGAGTGAGGCCAGGGAGCCCCTTTAGGTAGGGAGTGAGTGCCAGTGAGGCCCTTTAGGTAGTGAGTGAGTGACAGGGAGCCCCTTTAGGTAGTGAGTGAGTGACAGGGAGCCCTTTAGGTAGTGAGTGAGTGACAAGGAATCCCTTTAGGTAGTGAGTGAGTGACAGGGAGCCCCTTTAGGTAGTGAGTGAGTGACAGGGAGCCCATTAGGTAGTGAGTGAGTGCCAGGGAGCCCCTTTAGGTAGTGAGTGAGTGACAGGGAGCCCATTAGGTAGTGAGTGAGTGACAGGGAGCCCCTCTAGGAAGTGAGTGAGTGACAGGGAGCCCCATTAGGTAGTGAGTGAGTGACAGGGAGTCCCTTTAGGTAGTAAGTAAGTGACAGGGAGCCCCTTTAGGAAGTGAGTAAGTGACAGGGAGCCCCATTAGGTAGTGAGTGAGTGACAGGGAGCCCATTAGGTAGTGAGTGAGTGACAGGGAGCCGCCGCCACTCCCCCCCTATCTCGCAGTCAGCAGACCTCAGGATCAGCGGCAACCCGACCAGTAGTACGAGCGGGCGCCGGACGCACCCGCTCTATATGCGGAAGTGATGTCACTTCCGCATATCAGTGCGGGCGCTGGGTCCTAGCGCCAGCACGATTGGTCGCCGCCTGATCGAGGTCTGAGTGATGCGGCGGCTGGAGGGAACCGCTGACAGAGCCGCCCCCCAAAATAGGGCTAGCGATGCCCCTGGATCCACCCACATTGGGGTAACCTCTCCACCCACTTTGGTGTAACCCCCTCAAATTTAAATTGTAATTAAGGTTGACTCTCAAAGTATTTGGCCCAGGTTTGGTGATTGTAGCTTTAAAACTGTATGAGGGTCAGTGATTGGAAAATAGCTAATTTTTGATTGGCTGTTTTTGACCCCACCAATTTTGGGGTAATCCCCCAAAATTCACATTTTAAATGTGTTTGACTCCCAGAATATTTGCTCCAAGTTTACTGACTGTAGCTTCAAAACTATATCAGTGGCAGTAATCAGAAAATAACTAGAAAATAGCTCATTTGTGATTGGTTGTTTTAGGCTCCACCCACTTTGGGGTAACCCCGTCAAATTTACATTTTAATTAAGGTAGACTCTCAAAATATTTGGCCCAAGTTTGGTGACTGTAGCTTCAAAATTGTATGAGGGTCAGTGATTGGAAAATAGCTCAGTTTTATTGGCTGTTTAAGGCTCCACCCACTTTGGGGTAAACCCACCAAATTTACCTTTTAGATCAGGTTGACTCCCAAAATATATGGTCCAAGTTTGGTGACTGTAGCTTCAAAACCTAATAAGTGGCAGTGATAAGAATATAGCTACATTTTGATTGGCTGCAGGGGAGGGGGTGTTTGGGATGGGGGAATGTGCGTGCTTGTTTTGTGGGGCATGTCTGGGGACTGTTCCAGAATTTTCTGTGGGGGATAAGTCTGAGGTTTTTCCGTTGTTGTTGTCTGGTAAAGTTGGCCACGCCCACTCTGATATTATAGTACTCTTTACACTATAAGTAAGTGAGGTACTTGTAACATTTGACACAGTGCAGCCAGCAGTGGCAGGATGAGGCAGCACAAGGCTGATGCTCAGGTAAGTTCTGGCATGGCAGCTCTAGGTCTTTGGTTGTTTCCCAAAATATTTGGTTCAAGTTTTTTGTGACTATAGCTTCAAAACGGTATGAGTGGCAGTGATAGAAAAATAGCTAATTTGTGATTAGCTGTTTTAGGTTTCACCCATTTTGGGGTAAGCCCCCAAAATTCACATTTTAATTGGGTTTGACTCCCAGAATTTTTCCTCCAAGTTCAGTGACTGTAGCTTCAAAACTGTATTAGTGGCAGTAATTGGAAAAAAACAAATTTTTAATTGGATGTTTTAGGCTCCACTCACTTTGGGGTAAACCTCAAAAATGTACATTTTAATTCAGGTTGACTCCCAAAACATTTGGTGCAAGTTTGGGGACTGTAGCTTCAAAACTGTATAAGTAGCAGGGATAAGAATATAGATACATTTTGATTGGCTGCCGGAGAGGGGGGCTAGGGCGGGGGGATGTGTGTGCCTGCTCTGTGGGGGATATGTCTTGGAAATATTCCAGAATTTTCTGTGGGGGATAAGTCTGAGGTTTTTCCAATGTTGTCTGGTAAAGTTGGCCACGCCCCCTCTGATGTCATAGTACTCTTTACACTATAAGTAAATGAGGTACTTGTACCATTTGACACAGTGCAGCGAGCAGTGGCAGGATGAGGCAGCATGAGGCTGATGCTTAGGTAAGTTCTGACCTGGCAGCTCTAGGTCTTTGGTATGAATCCCAGCCAGGGCACTATATGCAGGAGATTTGTTTGTTTCCCCTTTTCTGTGTGGGTTTTCTCCGCACACTCCAAAATTCACATTTTAATTTGGTTTAACTGCCAAAATATTTGGTCCATGTTTGGTGACTGTAGCTTTGAAATTGTATAAGTTGTAGTGATTGAAAAATAGCTCACTTTTGATTGGCTGCTTTAGGCTCCACCCACCTGGGGGCTTCACCCTCCAAATTAACATTTTAATTTGGGTTGACTCCCAAACTATTTGGTTTAATTGTTTTGTGACTGAAACTTCAAAACTGTATGAGTTGCAGAGACTGGAAAATGTCTCATTTGATTTTTGATTGACTGTTTTAGGCTCTACCTACCTTGGGGTAAATCTGCCAAATTTACATTTTAATTGAGGATGACTCCCAAAATATTTGGTCCAAGTTTGCAGACTGTAGCTTCAAAGCTGTATAAGTGGCAGTGATTGAAAAATAGCTCATTTTTGATTGGTTGTTTAAGGCTCCACCCACTTTGGGATAAACCCCCACAGTGTACATTTTAATTCATGTTGACTCCCAAAATATTTGGTCAAGTTTTGGTGACTTCAAAACTGTACAAGTGGAAGTGATAGGAACATTTCTAAATGTCTACATTTTGATGGGCTGTGGGGTGAAGGGGGGGGGGGAGGTGGAAGAGTGTTGGGGTGGGGAGATGTGTGTGCTTGTTTTGTGGGGGACATGTCGGGGGAATGTTACAGAATTTTCTGTGGGGGATAAGTCTGGGGTTTTTCCGTTGTTGTTGTCTGGTAAAATTGGCCACACCCCCTCTGATGTCATAGTACTGCCCCTGCTGATGTCATAGTACTCTTTACGCTATAAAAAGGAGGACCTTATAGCATTTGACACAGTGCAGCAAGTAGTGGCAGGATGAGGCAGCATAGGGCTGATGCTCAGGTAAGTTATGGCCTGGCAGCTCTAGGTCTTGGGTTGGAATCCTAGCCAGGGCACTATATGCAAGTAGTTTTGCGTGTTTCCTCCCACATCCCAACAACATATGTTAGGTGGTCATGATGTTGTGGTCCTCTTTGCTGCAGATGAAGTTTGTGGCTTTGTTCTGCCTATAAAGTGGGAATGAAGGAATACCACTTTATGGAGAGCAGATAGGCAGTATCCGGTCACCTGGCATGAGTGATGTGCCCATCCCTTACATGAGGGCTTTCACCTACCCCCTTGTCCCTGCCCTCTGCCTGAGAGTATCCTCGCCCCCCTGCCTGAGAGCTTTCCCCACCTACTACCTCAGAGCTTTCACCACCCCCCTGCCTGAGATCTTTCCCTGCCTCCTGCCTGAGAGCTGTGCACACCTCTTGCATGATAAACATGAGATTGCTGCTGGCCAGATGGGGGAGTTATTGTGGAATGCAGAGGAGCAGAGGTATGATCACACACAGTACAGCAGAGGGACACACATGGTAGAGTTATAAGCCTGACTGACATTACTGATTGTACTGGAGCTCTGTGCTGTAGGGTCTGCTGGGTAGACTGGAGCTGACCACTGACTGTCTATGGAGAGCACATTTCTCCCGTAGGAGAAGCTTACTATATATTACCTGTAGCACAGGCGGTATAATCCTTATTATCTAATATCTTCTCCCATTTATTCCACCAGGTGTCACATATTTTATATGCTTTTGGAATAGAAAGCATAGAATGCTCCTGTAAGCGTTTTAGTGAGACTCAGGCCTAAGATGACCTAACCATAAAGAGGCAGCTTCCTCATCACTGTCCTCTTTGCTTTTAAAGTGAATCTAAAAAACAGACTTAGGGATGGTACAACCCAAGAGCGCTTCTGAGCACTTTTAAAAATGCTAGCACTTTAAAAGCGCTTGGCTGATATATTTGAATGGAATGGATCACACCAGAGCGATGTGATTATTTCCCAAACACAAATGTGGGTCCTGCAGCATTTCTGCTGATTTCTGAGATGATTCAGCCTCAATGTTAAGTATAGGAAAGTGGAAAATCTCTCTGAAAAGTTCAGAGTGATTTTCCAAGTGTGTTTTTGTAAAAAAAACAAAACAGTACACTTGCAGCTCTACTGTACTACGCAAAAACACTCAAAAAATCCCTAGGTATAAATAGAAAATCACTAGGCACATAACTAGAATCACTTAGAAAAATCACTTCTAAAAGCGTTGAGCGTTTGCGATTATGCTAGCGCTTTTAGGTGTGTACCGGCTGGTTTCAGTATCAGAAAAACGTCCTATATCTCTAAATTGCTGTATACTTTATGTAACCCCGCCTTCCCAAAGATGTCACAGTCTAGGCTGATTATGTATGTGGAATTCTGGGTCACCATGAGCTATTTGGGTATCCTTACCTAAGAAAAGGGAAGGCTCTGAATCCTGGTCCGCCCTCCTTTGCCTCGGTCCATGGCTGTCCATTGTGCAAAATTTGCGAGCATTTCCGAGCGCATTTCGATGATTGTTAGGTCGATTTACATGTAAAGTATGCCAAATCGACCTAACTATCCATCGAAACACGAATCGGACATGTCGGAAATAATCGAGTCGACGTAAATCGACGGGCGCATCGGGTGCGGGAACGCACCGTGTGTATCCAGCATTAGATAAGTATATCTAAAGGTGGCCATACATATAGTGATTTAGCGGCCAATTGACCAGATTCAATAATAAAAAATTGGTGAGGCAGCAAGCATTGCCTGATCAACAATTTAGCTTGAAAATGGTCAAATGTAGGGATATGCTGGGAAATCTCTGGCTGACATGCGGTAACGGCGTGCAATATTGTGACTGATAAATGTGACGGAATCCCAAAATGTTATATGTACCCCCTGGTACCCTTGCATTAAAATACTTTACCTGTCTGCTGTCTGCTGAGTGTCAGTTGTAGTTCCAAATTGGCACCTTTTGGGGCTGCGAGCGTTATATGTGGGGCGCGTGTCTGATATTGCATACGTGCTCCACATGCTATCACGCCGGCAGCCACATGGGCATGGGCGTCCGCAGAAAATTTTCCGGGGGGGGGGGGGGCAAAAAAGGGGGGGAGGAAGGAGTTGGCACCGAAAACTTGGGGCGGCGTTGTGTGTCACTGCGCCAAGAATTGGGGGTACCGAAAAATGGGTGTGGTCATGAACCAGAATGTGGGTGTGGTCGCGGGTGGAGACACGTTTACATGAACTTAGCAATGGTGGGACATTAGATTAGGACAGTGGTGGCGAACCTTTTGAAGGTCAAGTGCCCAAACTGCAACCCAAAAGTCACTTTACTATCGCAAAGTGCCAACAGCAATTTAAACTAAATACAAAAGTTTTAACTCATACATGAACATTATGGAAAATCCAAGTTGAAATTAAACTGTGAAGATAAACAATTTCATCCATCCGACTCCTGAAAAATGTGTTCATTTTTTTAGAACCTCCCAGTTTCATTTTCGGTTTTAAAACGCTGAAAAAGTAGGTTTAATGCTATTGTCTCATATGATGATGATCCAGCTTTTTCCATAGTCTCGCAGTTAGCAATCATGTGACCCTCAACAAGACAAATTCAACAATCATGAGGCCCCCCCATCAAGACAAATTCAGCAATCATGAGGCCCCCAACATGACCAACTCAGCAATCATGAGGCCCCCAACAAGACAAATTCAGCAATCGTGAGGCCCCCAACAAGACAAATTCTTACCCCCCAGGATTACAGGGTTATTAACTGCAGAGCTGCATTAACTGACGAGCACATGGTATGATGTCACCCTCCCAGGTCTGCAGGCTTGTTGACCGCAGGGCTGTATGCACTGAGGGGCCACGGGACAATGTCACCCCTACCAGAGCTGCAGGCTTGTTGACTGCAGGGGCAAACGGGACAACATCACCACTCTAATGGCTGTAGGTTTGTTGACAACAGGACTGCATGTACTTAGGGGCACACAGGACATAGCATGACAATCTGCCAACCGCAAAAGCACCATGATGAATATGTAGATCGCAGAGCTGGTGTTTTACTAGCGCAAGTCATATTTTCGCAAATCACACGTGTCGGCCTGCAGCATTTTTGTTTGGTTTGCAATTTTTATGCTTTGTGCCTGTTTGGCGAGGATTGGTATAGCTGTAGGGGAGTAGGAGGCCATATTAGGTGGCATATTTAAATCAATGTAAATATGACCTGTCCGTGGTACTCTGCAGGTTGCCACGATTGGCGAGGATTGGCATGGCTGTAGGGGAGGAGGAGGCCATACTTAGGCGGCATATTTAAATCTTTTTAAATATGCCCCGGTGTGGTACTCTGCAGGTTGCCACGATTGGCGAGGATTGGCATGGCTGTAGGGGAGGAGGAGGCCATACTTAGGTGGCATATTTAAATCATTTTAAATATTCCCCGGCAGTGGTACTCTGCAGGTTGCAACGATTGGTGAGGATTGGCATGGCTGTAGGGGAGGAGGAGGCCATACTTAGGCGGCATATTTAAATAATTTTAAATATGCCCCGACGTGGTACTCTGCAGGTCACCATGATTGGCTAGGATTAGCATGGCTGTAGGGGAGGAGGAGGCCATACTAAGACAGCATATTTAATTCATTTTAAATATGCCCCGCAGTGGTACTCTGCAGGTTGCAACGATTGGTGAGGATTGGCATGGCTGTAGGGGAGGAGGAGGCCATACTTAGGCGGCATATTTAATTCATTTTAAATATGCCCCGCAGTGGTACTCTGCAGGTCACCACGATTGGCAAAGATTGGCATAGATGTAGGGGAGGAGGAGGCCATACTTAGGCGGCAATATGGCCCGGCGTGGTACTCTGCAGGTTGCCATGATTGGCGAGGATTGGCATGGCTGTAGGGGAGGAGGAGGCCATACTTAGGTGGCATATTTAAATCATTTTAAATATGCCCCAGCTTCGTACTCTGCAGGTTGCCAAGATTGGCGAGGATTGGCATGGCTGTAGGGGAGGAGGAGGCCATACTTAGGCGGCATATATAAATCATTTTACATATGCCCCGGCGTGGTACTCTGCAGGTCACCATGATTGGTGAGGATTGGCATGGCTGTAGGGGAGGAGGAGGCCATACTTTGGCAGCATATTTAAATCATTTTATATATGCCCCTGCTTTGTACTCTGCAGGTTGCCATGATTGGCGAGGATTGGCATGGCTTTAGGGGACAACGAGGCCATACTTAGGCGGCATATTTAACCACTTGACCCTATCTGGACGGATATATCCGTCCAGATAGACTGTGCTGCTCCTGCAGCGTGGTGCGTGCGATCGGGTGCGCTCCTGCTGCCTGCCGCTAGCCCCCCGATCAGTGAGAGGGAATATAATTCCCATTAACCAGTTCGGCCTATCTGGACGAGTTTCCTCGTCCAGATAGGCACTGGTGCTGCCGCCGGCTCGTGCGCGCGATCGGGCGCGCCCCCGCGCGCACTCCCGCTGCCCGCCGCTAGCCCCCCGATCAGTGAATGGGAATATAATTCCCATTCACCGATCTAACTTCCCCGCAGAAATACCGACGCTTTCTCTCCAGAGAGCGCGGTATTTCTGCCCCCAGG
Organism: Hyperolius riggenbachi; assembly: GCF_040937935.1. Lineage (NCBI taxonomy): Eukaryota > Metazoa > Chordata > Amphibia > Anura > Hyperoliidae > Hyperolius > Hyperolius riggenbachi. The sequence goes on along the minus strand of NC_090646.1, from coordinate 526,601,410 downwards.
AAACAACTCCTCAGCATTTTAGTTCCTAGATGCGAGCTGGTTCGCATCTAGGACTTTTTTCACTGTGGCCATCTTGTGGCCAAATAGTAAACTGCACCCACATACATTTTTGATTAAAAAAAAACATTATTTTACATTTAAAATTAGCAGTTTCCCTCCCACACCAAAAATTACCCACATACACGGTTTTTTTATAAAAAAAAAAAAAACAATTAAAAAAACAAAACAAAAACAACATAAATAGTTACCCAAGGGTCTGAACTTTTTAAATATGCATGTCAAGAGAATATGTTATTATATTATTTAAAGTTATAAGCTTATAAATAGTGATGGACGCAAATTGAAAAAATGCACCTTTATTTCTAAATGAAATATCGGCACCATAAATTGTGATAGGGACATCGTTTAAATGGTGTAATAACCGGGACAGATGGGCAAATAAAATTCATGCATTTTAATTACGGTAGCGTATATTAATTTCAAACTATAATGGCCAAAAACTAAGAAATAATGAATTTTTTCCGTTTTTTTCTTATTCTTCCTGTTAAAATGCATTTACAGTAAAGTGGCTCTTAGCAAAATGTATCACCCACAGATAGCCTAATTGGTGGCGGAAAAAACAAGCTATAGATCAATTCATTGTGATAAGTAGCAATAAAGTTATAGGTGAATGAATGGGAGGTGAACGTTGCTCGGATGCATGAGATTTTCGGCACTGCGGCGCTGAACCGGTTAACCGATCTAAGCCCCCCGGAGAAATACCCACGCTTTCTAAGCAGAGATCGCGGTATTTCTGCCCGGAAAAAAAAGTACAGCCTCCTAATAGTTCCTGGCAGAGTGATCGTACGCTCCAGGAACTTTTTTTCACTGTGGCCATCTTGTGGCCTAATAGTAAACTGCACCCACATACATTTTTTAAATAAAGAATTACATTATATTACATCTAAAAATAGCTGTTTACCTCCCAAACTAAAATCACCCACATACATTTTTTAATTAAAAAAATAATAAAAAAAAAAATAACAAAAAAAACTGCATAAATAGTTGCCTAAGGGTCTAAACTTTTTAAATATACATGTTAAGAGAGCATCTTATTCATTTTTTTTTTTAAATTATAGGCTTGTAAATAGTGATGAACGCAAATTAAAAAAATGCACCTTTATTTCTAAATAAAATATCGGTGCCATAAATTGTGATAGGGACATAATTTAAAAGGCGTAATAAGCGGGACAAATATGCAAATAAGATACATGGCTTTTAATTACGGTAGCATGTATTAATTTTAAACTACAATGGCCAAAAACTGAGAAATAATGATTTTTTTCCATTTCTTTCTTAATCTTCCTGTTAAAATGGATTTAGAAAAAAATAATTCTTAGCAAAATGTACTACCTAAAGAAAGCCTAATTAGTGGCGGAAAAAAACAAGATATAGATCAATTAATTGTGATTAGTAGCGATAAAGTTAAATCATTTTAAATATGCCCCGGCATGGTACTCTGCAGATTGAAACGATTGGTGAGGGTTGGCATGGCTGTAGTGGAGGAGGAGGCCATACTTAGGCAGCACATTTAAATCATTTTAAATATGCCCCGACGTGGTTCCCTGCAAATTGCCACGATTGCCGAGGATTGGCATGGCTGTAGGGGAGGAGGAGGCCATACTTAGGCGGCATATTTAAATCATTTTAAATATTCCCTGGCGTGGTACTCTGCAGGTTGCCATGATTGACAAGGATTGGCATGGCTGTAGGGGAGGAGGAGGCCATACTTAGGCGGCATATTTAAATCATTTTAAATATGCCCCGGCGTGGTACTCTGCAGGTCGCCATGATTGGCGAGGATTAGCATGGCTGTAGGGGAGGAGGAGGCCATACTAAGACAGCATATTTAATTCATTTTAAATATGCCCTGGCATGAATCTGCAGATTGCCACGATTGGCAAAGATTGGCATGGCTGTAGGGAAGGGGAGGAGGAGGCCATACTAGGCGGCATATTTAAATCATTTTATATATGCCCCGGCGTGGTACACTGCAGATTGCCACGATTGGCGAGGATTGGCATGGCTGTAGGGAAGGAGGAGGCCATACTTAGGCGGCATATTTAAATCATTTTAAATATTCTCCGGCAGGGGTACTCTTCAGGTTGCAACGATTGGTGAGGATTGGCATGGCTGTAGGGAAGGAGGAGGCCATACTTAGGCGGCATATTTAAATCATTTTAAATATGTCCCGGCGTGGTACTCTGCAGGTCACCACGATTGGCGAAGATTGGCATGGCTGTAGGGGAGGAGGAGGCCATACTTAGGCGGCAATATGCCCCGGCATGGTACTCTGCATATTGAAATGGTTGGTGAGGATTGGCATGGCTGTAGTGGAGGAGGAGGCCATACTTAGGCAGCACATTTAAATCATTTTAAATATGCCCTGGCGTGCTACCCTGCAAATTGCCTCGATTGGAGAGGATTGGCATGGCTGTAGGGGAGGAGGAGGCCATACTTAGGCGGCATATTTAAATCATTTTACATATGCACTGGCGTGGTACTCTGCAGGTCACCACGATTGGTGAGGATTGGCATGGCTGTAGGGGAGGAGGAGTCCATACTTTGGCTGCATATTTAAATCATTTTAAATATTCCCCGGCGTGGTACCCTGCAGATTGCCATGATTGGCGAGGATTGGCATGGCTGTAGGGGAGGAGGAGGCCATACTTTGGTGGCATATTTAAATCATTTGAAATACTCCCCAGCTTTGTACTCTGCAGGTCACCACGATTGGTGAGGATTGGCATGGCTGTAGGGGAGGAGGAGGCCATACTTAGGCGGCATATTTAAATCATTTTAAATATTCCCCGGCGTGGTACTCTGCAGATTGTCATGATTGGCAAGGATTGGCATGGCTGTAGGGGAGGAGGAGGCCATACTTAGGCGGCATATTTAAATCATATTAAATATGCCCTGGCGTGAATCTGCAGGTTGCCACGATTGGCAAAGATTGGCATGGCTGTAGGGGAGGGGAGGAGGAGGCAATACTAGGCGGCATATTTAAATCATTTTATATATGCCCCGGCGTGGTACACTGCAGATTGCCACGATTGGCGAGGATTGGCATGGCTGTAGGGGAGGAGGAGGCCATACTTAGGCGGCATATTTAAAAAATTTTAAATATGCCCCGATGTGGTACTCTGCAGGTCACCATGATTGGCTAGGATTAGCATGGCTGTAGGGGAGGAGGAGGCCATACTAAGACAGCATATTTAATTCATTTTAAATATGCCCCGCAGTGGTACTCTGCAGGTTGCAACGATTGGTGAGAATTGGCATGGCTGTAGGGGAGGAGGAGGCCATACTTAGGGGGCATATTTAAATCATTTTAAATATGCCCCTGCGTGGTACTCTGCAGGTCACCATGATTGGCGAAGATTGGCATGGCTGTAGGGGAGGAGGAGGCCATACTTAGGTGGCAATATGGCCCGGCGTGGTACTCTGCAGGTTGCCATGATTGGCGAGGATTGGCATGGCTGTAGGGGAGGAGGAGGCCATACTTAGGTGGCATATTTAAATCATTTTAAATATGCCCCACCTTCGTACTCTGCAGGTCACCATGATTGGTGAGGATTGGCATGGCTGTAGGGGAGGAGGAGGCCATACTTTGGCAGCATATTTAAATCATTTTATATATGCCCCTGCTTTGTACTCTGCAGGTTTCCATGATTGGCGAGGATTGTCATGGCTGTAGGGGAGGAGGATGCCATACTTAGGCGGCATATTTAACCACTTGACCCTATCTGGACGGATATATCCGTCCAGATAGACTGTGCTGCTCCTGCAGCGTGGTGCGTGCGATCGGGTGCGCTCCCGCTGCCTGCCGCTAGCCCCCCGATCAGTGAATGGGAATATAATTCCCATTAACCGATCTAAGCCCCCCGGAGAAATACCCACGCTTTCTAAGCAGAGATCGCGGTATTTCTGCCCGGAAAAAAAAGTACAGCCTCCTAATAGTTCCTGGCAGCGTGATCGTACGCTCCAGGAACTTTTTTCACTGTGGCCATCTTGTGGCCTAATAGTAAACTGCACCCACATACATTTTTAAAATAAAGAATTACATTATATTACATCTAAAAATAGCTGTTTACCTCCCAAACTAAAATCACCCACATACATTTTTTAATTAAAAAATAATAAAAAAAAAAAAACAATAAAAAAAAAACTGCATAAATAGTTACCTAAGGGTCTAAACTTTTTAAATATACATGTTAAGAGAGCATCTTATTCATTTTTTTTAAATTATAAGCTTGTAAATAGTGATGAACGCAAATTGAAAAAATGCACCTTTATTTCTAAATAAAATATCGGTGCCATAAATTGTGATAGGGACATAATTTAAAAGGCGTAATAAGCGGGACAAATATGCAAATAAAATACATGGCTTTTAATTACGGTAGCATGTATTAATTTTAAACTACAATGGCCAAAAACTGAGAAATAATGATTTTTTTCCATTTCTTTCTTAATCTTCCTGTTAAAATGGATTTAGAAAAAAATAATTCTTAGCAAAATGTACTACCTAAAGAAAGCCTAATTAGTGGCAGAAAAAACAAGATATAGATCAATTAATTGTGATTAGTAGCGATAAAGTTAAATCATTTTAAATGTGCCCCGACATGGTACTCTGCAGATTGAAACGATTGGTGAGGATTGGCATGGCTGTAGTGGAGGAGGAGGCCATACTTAGGCAGCACATTTAAATAATTTTAAATATGCCCCGACGTGGTTCCCTGCAAATTGCCACGATTGCCGAGGATTGGCATGGCTGTAGGGGAGGAGGAGGCCATACTTAGGCGGCATATTTAAATCATTTTAAATATTCCCCGGCGTGGTACTCTGCAGGTTGCCATGATTGACAAGGATTGGCATGGCTGTAGGGGAGGAGGAGGCCATACTTAGGCGGCATATTTAAATCATTTTAAATATGCCCCGGCGTGGTACTCTGCAGGTCGCCATGATTGGCGAGGATTAGCATGGCTGTAGGGGAGGAGGAGGCCATACTAAGACAGCATATTTAATTCATTTTAAATATGCCCTGGCATGAATCTGCAGGTTGCCACGATTGGCAAAGATTGGCATGGCTGTAGGGGAGGGGAGGAGGAGGCCATACTAGGCGGCATATTTAAATCATTTTATATATGCCCCGGTGTGGTACACTGCAGATTGCCACGATTGGCGAGGATTGGCATGGCTGTAGGGGAGGAGGAGGCCATACTTAGGCGGCATATTTAAATCATTTTAAATATTCCCCGGCGTGGTACTCTGCAGGTTGCCATGATTGGCAAGGATTGGCATGGCTGTAGGGGAGAAGGAGGCCATACTTAGGCGGCATATTTAAATCATTTTAAATATGCCCCGCAGTGGTACTCTGCAGGTTGCAACGATTGGTGAGGATTGGCATGGCTGTAGTGGAGGAGGAGGCCATACTTAGGCAGCACATTTAAATCATTTTAAATATGCCCCGGCGTGGTACTCTGCAGGTTGTCATGATTGGCAAGGATTGGCATGGCTGTAGGGGAGGAGGAGGCCATACTTAGGCGGCATATTTAAATCATTTTAAATATGCCCCGACGTGGTACTCTGCAGGTCGCCATGATTGGCGAGGATTAGCATGGCTGTAGGGGAAAAGGAGGCCATACTAAGACAGCATATTTAATTCATTTTAAATATGCCCTGGCGTGAATCTGCAGGTTGCCACGATTGGCAAAGATTGGCATGGCTGTAGGGGAGGGGAGGAGGAGGCCATACTAGGCGGCATATTTTAATCATTTTATATATGCCCCTGCGTGGTACACTGCAGATTGCCACGATTGGCGAGGATTGGCATGGCTGTAGGGGAGGAGGAGGCCATAATAAGACAGCATATTTAATTCATTTTAAATATGCCCTGGCGTGAATCTGCAGGTTGACACGATTGGCAAAGATTGGCATGGCTGTAGGGGAGGGGAGGAGGAGGCCATACTAGGCGGCATATTTAAATCATTTTATATATGCCCCGTCGTGGTACACTGCAGATTGCTACGATTGGCGAGGATTGGCATGGCTGTAGGGGAGGAGGAGGCCATACTTAGGCGGCATATTTAAATCATTTTAAATATGCCCCGCAGTGGTACTCTGCAGGTTGCAACGATTGGTGAGGATTGGCATGGCTGTAGTGGAGGAGGAGGCCATACTTTGGCAGCACATTTAAAACATTTTAAATATGCCCCGGCGTGGTACCCTGCAGATTGCCACGATTGGCGAGGAATAGCATGGCTGTAGGGGAGGAGGAGGCCATACTGTGGTGGCATATTTAAATCATTTTAAATATTCCCCAGCGTGGTACTCTGCAGGTCGCTATGATTGGCTAGGATTAGCATGGCTGTAGGGGAGGAGGCGGCCATACTAAGACAGCATATTTAATTCATTTTAAATATGCCCTGGTTTGAATCTGCAGGTTGCCACGATTGGCAAAGATTGGCATGGCTGTAGGGGAGGGGAGGAGGAGGCCATACTAGGCGGCATATTTAAATCATTTTATATATGCCCCGGTGTGGTACACTGCAGATTGCCACGATTGGCGAGGATTGGAATGGCTGTAGGGGAGGAGGAGGCCATACTTAGGCGGCATATTTAAATCATTTCAAATATTCCCCGCCGTGGTACTCTGCAGGTTGCCATGATTGGCAAGTATTGGCATGGCTGTAGGGGAGGAGGAGGCCATACTTAGGCGGCACATTTAAATCATTTTAAATATGCCCCGGCGTGGTACCCTGCAGATTGAAACGATTGGTGAGGATTGGCATGGCTGTAGTGGAGGAGGAGGCCATACTTAGGCAGCACATTTAAATCATTTTAAATATGCCCCGACGTGGTACCCTGCAAATTGCCACGATTGCCGAGGATTGGCATGGCTGTAGGGGAGGAGGAGGCCATACTTAGGTGGCATATTTAAATCATTTTAAATATTCCCCGGCGTGGTACTCTGAAGGTTGCCATGATTGGCAAGGATTGGCATGGCTGTAGGGGAGGAGGAGGCCATACTTAGGCGGCATATTTAAATCATTTTAAATATGCCCCGACATGGTATTCTGCAGGTCGCCATGATTGGCGAGGATTAGCATGGCTGTAGGGGAGGAGGAGGCCATACTAAGACAGCATATTTAATTCATTTTAAATATGCCCTGGCGTGAATCTGCAGGTTGACACGATTGGCAAAGATTGGCATGGCTGTAGGGGAGGGGAGGAGGAGGCCATACTAGGCGGCATATTTAAATCATTTTAAATATGCCCCGCAGTGGTACTCTGCAGGTTGCAACGATTGGTGAGGATTGGCATGGCTGTAGTGGAGGAGGAGGCCATACTTAGGCAGCACATTTAAATCATTTTAAATATGCCCCGGCGTGGTACCCTGCAGATTGAAATGATTAGTGAGGATTGGCATGGCTGTAGTGGAGGAGGAGGCCATACTTAGGCAGCATATTTAAATCATTTTAAATATGCCCCGGCGTGGTACTCTGCAGATTGCCTCGATTGGAGAGGATTGGCATGGCTGTAGGGGAGGAGGAGGCCATACTTAGGCGGCATATTTAAATCATTTTAAATATGCCCCGGCGTGGTACTCTGCAGGTCGCCATGATTGGCGAGGATTAGCATGGCTGTAGGGAAGGAGGAGGCCATACTAAGACAGCATATTTAACTCATTTTAAATATGCCCTGGCTTGAATCTGCAGGTTGCCACGATTGGCAAAGATTGGCATGGCTGTAGGGGAGGGGAGGAGGAGGCCATACTAGGCGGCATATTTAAATCATTTTATATATGCCCCGGCGTGGTACACTGCAGATTGCCACGATTGGCATGGCTGTAGTGGAGGAGGAGGCCATAAATGGCGGCATATTTAAATAATTTTAAATATTCCCCGGCGTGGTACTCTGCAGGTTGCCATGATTGGCAAGGATTGGCATGGCTGTAGGGGAGGAGGAGGCCATACTTAGGCGGCATATTTAAATCATTTTAAATATGCCCCGCAGTGGTACTCTGCAGGTTGCAACGATTGGTGAGGATTGGCATGGCTGTAGTGGATGAGGAGGCCATACTTAGGCAGCACATTTAAAACATTTTAAATATGCCCCGGCGTGGTACCCTGCAGATTGCCATGATTGGCGAGGATTGGCATAGCTGTAGGGGAGGAGGAGGCCATACTGTGGTGGCATATTTAAATCATTTTAAATATGCCCCAGCTTTGTACTCTTCAGGTCACCACGATTGGTGAGGATTGGCATGGCTGTAGGGGAGAAGGAGGCCATACTTAGGCGGCGTATTTAAATCATTTTAAATATTCCCCGGCGTGGTACTCTGCAGGTTGTCATGATTGGCAAGGATTGGCATGGCTGTAGGGGAAAAGGAGGCCATACTAAGACAGCATATTTAATTCATTTTAAATATGCCCTGGCGTGAATCTGCAGGTTGCCACGATTGGCAAAGATTGGCATGGCTGTAGGGGAGGGGAGGAGGAGGCCATACTAGGCGGCATATTTAATTCATTTTATATATGCCCCGGCGAGGTATACTGCAGGTTGCCACGATTGGCGAGGATTGGCATAGCTGTAGGGGAGGAGGAAGCCATACTTAGGCGGCATATTTAAATCCTTTTAAATATGCCCCGGCGTGGTACTCTGCAGGTCGCCATGATTGGCGAGGATTAGTATGGCTGTATGGGAGGAGGAGGCCATACTAAGACAGCATATGTAATTCATTTTAAATATGCCCCGCAGTGGTACTTTGCAGGTTGCAACGATTGGTGAGGATTGGCATGGCTGTAGGGGAGGAGGAGGCCATACTTAGGCGGCATATTTAAATCATTTTAAATATGCCCCGGCATGGTACTCTGCATGTCACCACCATTGGCGAATATTGGCATGGCTGTAGGGGAGGAGGAGGCAATACTTAGGCGGCAATATGCCCCGGCGTGGTACTCTGCAGGTTGCCATGATTAGCGAGGATAGGCATGGCTGTAGGGGAGGAGGAGGCCATACTTAGGCGGCATATTTAAATCATTTTAAATATGCCCCGGCGTGGTACTCTGCAGATTGCCTCGATTGGAGAGGATTGGCATGGCTGTAGGGGAGGAGGAGGCCATACTTAGGCGGCATATTTAAATCATTTTAAATATGCCCCGGCGTGGTACTCTGCAGGTCGCCATGATTGGCGAGGATTAGCATGGCTGTAGGGGAGGAGGAGGCCATACTAAGACAGCATATTTAATTCATTTTAAATATGCCCTGGCGTGAATCTGCAGGTTGCCACGATTGGCAAAGATTGGCATGGCTGTAGGGGAGGGGAGGAGGAGGCCATACTAGGCGGCATATTTAAATCATTTTATATATGCCCCGGCGTGGTACACTGCAGATTGCCACGATTGGCGAGGATTGGCATGGCTGTAGGGGAGGAGGAGGCCATACTTAGGCGGCATATTTAAATCATTTTAAATATGCCCCGGCGTGGTACTCTGCAGGTCACCAGGATTGGCGAAGATTGGCATGGCTGTAGGGGAGGAGGAGGCCATACTTAGGTGGCACATTTAAATCATTTTAAATATGCCCTGGCGTGCTACCCTGCAAATTGCCTCAATTGGAGAGGATTGGCATGGCTGTAGGGGAGGAGGAGGCCATACTTAGGCGGCATATTTAAATCATTTTACATATGCACCGGCGTGGTACTCTGCAGGTCACCATGATTGGTGAGGATTGGCATGGCTGTAGGGGAGGAGGAGTCCATACTTTGGCTGCATCTTTAAATCATTTTAAATATTCCCCGGCGTGGTACCCTGCAGATTGCCACGATTGGAGAGGATTGGCATGGCTGTAGGGGAGGAGGAGGCCATACTTTGGTGGCATATTTAAATCATTTTAAATATGCCCCAGCTTTGTACTCTGCAGGTCACCACGATTGGTGAGGATTGGCATGGCTGTAGGGGAGGAGGAGGCCATACTTAGGCGGCATATTTAAATCATTTTAAATATTCCCCGGCGTGGTAGTCTGCAGGTTGTCATGATTGGCAAGGATTGGCATGGCTGTAGGGGAGGAGGAGGCCATACTAAGACAGCATATTTAAATCATATTAAATATGCCCTGGCGTCAATCTGCAGGTTGCCACGATTGGCAAAGATTGGCATGGCTGTAGGGGAGGGGAGGAGGAGGCAATACTAGGCGGCATATTTAAATCATTTTATATATGCCCCGGCGTGGTACACTGCAGATTGCCACGATTGGCGAGGATTGGCATGGCTGTAGGGGAGGAGGAGGCCATACTTAGGCGGCATATTTAAATAATTTTAAATATGCCCCGACGTGGTACTCTGCAGGTCACCATGATTGGCTAGGATTAGCATGGCTGTAGGGGAGGAGGAGGCCATACTAAGACAGCATATTTAATTCATTTTAAATATGCCCCGCAGTGGTACTCTGCAGGTTGCAACGATTGGTGAGGATTGGCATGGCTGTAGAGGAGGAGGAGGCCATACTTAGGCAGCATATTTAATTCATTTTAAATATGCCCCGCAGTGGTACTCTGCAGGTCACCACGATTGGCAAAGATTGGCATGGCTGTAGGGGAGGAGGAGGCCATACTTAGGCGGCAATATGACCCGGCGTGGTACTCTGCAGGTTGCCATGATTGGCGAGGATTGGCATGGCTGTAGGGGAGGAAGAGGCCATACTTAGGTGGCATATTTAAATCATTTTAAATATGCCCCAGCTTCGTACTCTGCAGGTTGCCAAGATTGGCGAGGATTGGCATGGCTGTAGGGGAGGCGGAGGCCATACTTAGGCGGCATATTTAAATCATTTTACATATGCCCCGGCGTGGTACTCTGCAGGTCACCATGATTGGTGAGGATTGGCATGGCTGTAGGGGAGGAGGAGGCCATACTTTGGCAGCATATTTAAATCATTTTAAATATGCCCCTGCTTTGTACTCTGCAGGTTGCCATGATTGGCGAGGATTGGCATGGCTGTATGGGGAGGAGGAGGCCATACTTAGGCGGCATATTTAACCACTTGACCCTATCTGGACGGATATATCCGTCCAGACAGACTGTGCTGCTACTGCAGCGTGGTGCGTGCGATCGGGTGCGCTCCTGCTGCCTGCCGCTAGCCCCCCGATCAGTGAATGGGAATATAATTCCCATTAACCGATCTAAGCCCCCCGGAGAAATACCCAAGCTTTCTAAGCAGAGATCGCGGTATTTCTGCCCGGAAAAAAAAGTACAGCCTCCTAATAGTTCCTGGAGCGTGATCGTACGCTCCAGGAACTTTTTTCACTGTGGCCATCTTGTGGCCTAATAGTAAACTGCACCCACATACATTTTTTAAATAAAGAATTACATTATATCACATCTAAAAATAGCTGTTTACCTCCCAAACTAAAAGCACCCACATACATTTTTTAATTAAAAAATAATAAAAAAAATAACAAAAAAAAACTGCATAAATAGTTACCTAAGGGTCTAAACTTTTTAAATACACATGTTAAGAGAGCATCTTATTCATTTTTTTTAAATTATAAGCTTGTAAATAGTGATGAACGCAAACTGAAAAAATGCACCTTTATTACTAAATAAAATATCGGTGCCATAAATTGTGATAGGGACATAATTTAAAAGGCGTAATAAGCGGGACAAATATGCAAATAATATACATGGCTTTTAATTACGGTAGCATGTATTAATTTTAAACTACAATGGCCAAAAACTGAGAAATAATGATTTTTTTCCATTTCTTTCTTAATCTTCCTGTTAAAATGGATTTAGAAAAAAATAATTCTTAGCAAAATGTACTACCTAAAGAAAGCCTAATTAGTGGTGGAAAAAACAAGATATAGATCAATTAATTGTGATTAGTAGCGATAAAGTTAAATCATTTTAAATATGCCCCGACATGGTACTCTGCAGATTGAAACGATTGGTGAGGATTGGCATGGCTGTAGTGGAGGAGGAGGCCATACTTAGGCAGCACATTTAAATCATTTTAAATATGCCCCGATGTGGTTCCCTGCAAATTGCCACGATTGCCGAGGATTGGCATGGCTGTAGGGGAGGAGGAGGCCATACTTAGGCGGAATATTTAAATCATTTTAAATATTCCCCGGCGTGGTACTCTGCAGGTTGCCATGATTGACAAGGATTGGCATGGCTGTAGGGGAGGAGGAGGCCATACTTAGGCGGCATATTTAAATAATTTTAAATATGCCCCGGCGTGGTACTCTGCAGGTCGCCATGATTGGCGAGGATTAGCATGGCTGTAGGGGAGGAGGAGGCCATACTAAGACAGCATATTTAATTCATTTTAAATATGCCCTGGCATGAATCTGCAGGTTGCCACGATTGGCAAAGATTGGCATGGCTGTAGGGGAGGGGAGGAGGAGGCCATACTAGGCGGCATATTTAAATCATTTTATATATGCCCCGGTATGGTACACTGCAGATTGCCACGATTGGCAAGGATTGGCATGGCTGTAGGGGAGGAGGAGGCCATACTTAGGCGGCATATTTAAATCATTTTAAATATTCCCCGGCGTGGTACTCTGCAGGTTGCCATGATTGGCAAGGATTGGCATGGCTGTAGGGGAGGAGGAGGCCATACTTAGGTGGCACATTTAAATCATTTTAAATATGCCCTGGCGTGCTACCCTGCAAATTGCCTCAATTGGAGAAGATTGGCATGGCTGTAGGGGAGGAGGAGGCCATACTTAGGCGGCATATTTAAATCATTTTACATATGCACCGGCGTGGTACTCTGCAGGTCACCATGATTGGTGAGGATTGGCATGGCTGTAGGGGAGGAGGAGTCCATACTTTGGCTGCATCTTTAAATCATTTTAAATATTCCCCGGCGTGGTACCCTGCAGATTGCCACGATTGGGGAGGATTGGCATGGCTGTAGGGGAGGAGGAGGCCATACTTTGGTGGCATATTTAAATCATTTTAAATATGCCCCAGCTTTGTACTCTGCAGGTCACCACGATTGGTGAGGATTGGCATGGCTGTAGGGGAGGAGGAGGCCATACTTAGGCGGCATATTTAAATCATTTTAAATATTCCCCGGCGTGGTAGTCTGCAGGTTGTCATGATTGGCAAGGATTGGCATGGCTGTAGGGGAGGAGGAGGCCATACTAAGACAGCATATTTAAATCATATTAAATATGCCCTGGCGTGAATCTGCAGGTTGCCACGATTGGCAAAGATTGGCATGGCTGTAGGGGAGGGGAGGAGGAGGCAATACTAGGCGGCATATTTAAATCATTTTATATATGCCCCGGCGTGGTACACTGCAGATTGCCACGATTGGCGAGGATTGGCATGGCTGTAGGGGAGGAGGAGGCCATACTTAGGCGGCATATTTAAATAATTTTAAATATGCCCCGACGTGGTACTCTGCAGGTCACCATGATTGGCTAGGATTAGCATGGCTGTAGGGGAGGAGGAGGCCATACTAAGACAGCATATTTAATTCATTTTAAATATGCCCCGCAGTGGTACTCTGCAGGTTGCAACGATTGGTGAGGATTGGCATGGCTGTAGGGGAGGAGGAGGCCATACTTAGGCAGCATATTTAATTCATTTTAAATATGCCCCGCAGTGGTACTCTGCAGGTCACCACGATTGGCGAAGATTGGCATGGCTGTAGGGGAGGAGTAGGCCATACTTAGGCGGCAATATGACCCGGCGTGGTACTCTGCAGGTTGCCATGATTGGCGAGGATTGGCATGGCTGTAGGGGAGGAGGAGGCCATACTTAGGTGGCATATTTAAATCATTTTAAATATGCCCCAGCTTCGTACTCTGCAGGTTGCCAAGATTGGCGAGGATTGGCATGGCTGTAGGGGAGGCGGAGGCCATACTTAGGCGGCATATTTAAATCATTTTACATATGCCCCGGCGTGGTACTCTGCAGGTCACCATGATTGGTGAGGATTGGCATGGCTGTAGGGGAGGAGGAGGCCATACTTTGGCAGCATATTTAAATCATTTTAAATATGCCCCTGCTTTGTACTCTGCAGGTTGCCATGATTGGCGAGGATTGGCATGGCTGTATGGGGAGGAGGAGGCCATACTTAGGCGGCATATTTAACCACTTGACCCTATCTGGACGGATATATCCGTCCAGACAGACTGTGCTGCTACTGCAGCGTGGTGCGTGCGATCGGGTGCGCTCCTGCTGCCTGCCGCTAGCCCCCCGTTCAGTGAATGGGAATATAATTCCCATTAACCGATCTAAGCCCCCCGGAGAAATACCCAAGCTTTCTAAGCAGAGATCGCGGTATTTCTGCCCGGAAAAAAAAGTACAGCCTCCTAATAGTTCCTGGAGCGTGATCGTACGCTCCAGGAACTTTTTTCACTGTGGCCATCTTGTGGCCTAATAGTAAACTGCACCCACATACATTTTTTAAATAAAGAATTACATTATATCACATCTAAAAATAGCTGTTTACCTCCCAAACTAAAATCACCCACATACATTTTTTAATTAAAAAATAATAAAAAAAATAACAAAAAAAACTGCATAAATAGTTACCTAAGGGTCTAAACTTTTTAAATACACATGTTAAGAGAGCATCTTATTCATTTTTTTTTAAATTATAAGCTTGGAAATAGTGATGAACGCAAACTGAAAAAATGCACCTTTATTACTAAATAAAATATCGGTGCCATAAATTGTGATAGGGACATAATTTAAAAGGCGTAATAAGCGGGACAAATATGCAAATAATATACATGGCTTTTAATTACGGTAGCATGTATTAATTTTAAACTACAATGGCCAAAAACTGAGAAATAATGATTTTTTTCCATTTCTTTCTTAATCTTCCTGTTAAAATGGATTTAGAAAAAAATAATTCTTAGCAAAATGTACTACCTAAAGAAAGCCTAATTAGTGGTATAGATCAATTAATTGTGATTAGTAGCGATAAAGTTAAATCATTTTAAATATGCCCCGACATGGTACTCTGCAGATTGAAACGATTGGTGAGGATTGGCATGGCTGTAGTGGAGGAGGAGGCCATACTTAGGCAGCACATTTAAATCATTTTAAATATGCCCCGATGTGGTTCCCTGCAAATTGCCACGATTGCCGAGGATTGGCATGGCTGTAGGGGAGGAGGAGGCCATACTTAGGCGGCATATTTAAATCATTTTAAATATTCCCCGGCGTGGTACTCTGCAGGTTGCCATGATTGACAAGGATTGGCATGGCTGTAGGGGAGGAGGAGGCCATACTTAGGCGGCATATTTAAATATTATTTACTCCAAAACAATTTAGGCGGCCACATGTTTATAATTAGCACAACTCATATGAGGAGATACTCTGGTACCAGACTAATATAGCATCAATACATATACAACCAGGGAATCTTCATGTGCTTATATTCACTTTATTCTAGACCTGCAAAATCTATTACCGAAACAGTGGTACACAAACATTTAAAACATCCTAAAAACATGATCTGACACTGGAGCTGTTGCTATGTACAATCCCACTGTCCCTGTGATGGTTTGTGCCGTCTCAATCGCCCAGCCTCAGCCTATGCAATTGGATCGGTTACCCAATCACTATTGGACATGTGTGGGCCCTCCACCGGCGCACACCACGAGGCCTCCGCATGCAATCTGTATCGTGCACTGTAACTGACCGCCGGCCGGCTAGCTGATGGACTTCTCTAACACAGTTCATCAAAAGACAATTACGATACTTCTGGCAATTCTTCTGGGGGACACCATTCCTGTTGCAACAGCCAACAGCCCTCTCACTTGCTGTATGTACCGCCTTGTTAGTGTCCTGTGTGACGTCATTACCCGGCAACTTGTCATATGTTTTATCCACCCCACAGGGCTGCACAATGAACAGATGAACTTTTGAATATGGTTTACTCACAACCTTCACGCAGTAATGCGCTCTTCCGAGGGAGCTTCGCTCAGGGCTCCTGGAGTTGCGGATGCCCGACGCAATTTTGCATCACCTCTCGGCGTCTCTCTGCACCGGCTGCATCTCATAATCTCGCGTAGGTTCCTGGCGTGGCCCGGCGTCCCGGGATTGTGAGCGCTCACATGTGTCAGTCAGGCCCCGCCCGCTGACGCGTTTCGCCCCGCCCACGGGGCTTTCTCAAAACGAAATGGGGATGGAGTTCCCTTCGGCAGTGTGGCCTTATAGACCCGTCCCTCCCAGTTGAAAGGTCATCCTGGCCACAATACCGCCATCTTTATTCTGGTAAGAGAGGGCAAATCAGCGGAGCTTTCGAGCACTAGATCACACATCAGTTATTTCTTCATTAGAAGTTATTGGTCCCATACATTCTTTTCATTTTCCATCTACATCATCTTTCGATAAAATTCCCTCACTTTAGTTCAGAAAATACACCATATTCAGATCAGAGTTCAGACCTTCTGGGATCCTTGTTCCCAAACGATAGATCCAAGTTGCTTCTATTTTGTATAATTCATTCTCTATGTCACCTCCTCTGTGTGACACTTTTTGTTTTATAATTCCCTTAAAACGTAGCCCAGATGGATCTTTGTTATGATAGCGGGCAAAATGGGTCCCCAGAGGGCTGTCCTTTTCCGCTTTTTCAATGTTTTTCACATGTTCCCCTATTCTTGTACCAAGTCGTCGTTTCGTTTTGCCAACATATAGTAAATTACACGGGCATTTAATACAGTACACCACCCTTTCTGAATTGCAATTAATATTATCTCTAATATCAAATTCTCTCGTACCCTTTGCATTTGTAAACGTTTTTGATCTCTCTACTAGCCCACATACATTACAATCACCACAGCTAAACATTCCAAATTTTTGAGGGAATTTGTTTAACCATGTGTCTTTTGTTTTACTCAAAAATTCTGATCTCACCAACTCATTTTTTAAGTTCCTCGCCTTTCTGGCTGTCATATAGGGTCTTTCGCCTACCAAATTCTTGATGCGTTTATCAACCAACAAAATCCCCCAATGTTTCTGTAACACTTTCTGCAATGCATACCAATGGGCCCCATATGTAGTTACAAATCTAATAGGGTCATTCTTTTCCCCCCCAACTGTCAATTTTTTATGTGGTGATCGCCCTGTTCTTAATTCATCCCTATTTTTTTCCAACATTTTTTCAAATTCCAACTCGACCAACTCTTCAGGATAACCTCTCTCAAATAGCCTCTGGCTCAACTCATGGCCTTCTCTCACAAAATCCTCGTCCAAAGTACAATTTCTTCTATGTCTGTAGAACTGTCCCCTAGGCACAGCTTTTCTCTGTGACACCAAGTGATGACTCGAGTAATGTAGCAATGTGTTTCCTGCTGTCGGTTTCCTAAATGTAGTCGTCACCAACCTTCCATTTTCCTTTCTAATTTTTAAATCCAGGAATGATAACTCCTTATCACTCCAATCATATGTAAATTTAAGGTTTCTCTCGTTGGTTCCCAACCCCTCAATGAACCTCCTTAACTGCTCACTGGTGCCTCGCCAGACCAGGAGCACGTCGTCTATGAACCAGGGACAGTGGGATTGTACATAGCAACAGCTCCAGTGTCAGATCATGTTTTTAGGATGTTTTAAATGTTTGTGTACCACTGTTTCGGTAATAGATTTTGCAGGTCTAGAATAAAGTGAATATAAGCACATGAAGATTCCCTGGTTGTATATGTATTGATGGCATATTTAAATAATTTTAAATATGCCCCGGCGTGGTACTCTGCAGGTCGCCATGATTGGCGAGGATTAGCATGGCTGTAGGGGAGGAGGAGGCCATACTAAGACAGCATATTTAATTCATTTTAAATATGCCCTGGCATGAATCTGCAGGTTGCCACGATTGGCAAAGATTGGCATGGCTGTAGGGGAGGGGAGGAGGAGGCCATACTAGGCGGCATATTTAAATCATTTTATATATGCCCCGGTATGGTACACTGCAGATTGCCACGATTGGCAAGGATTGGCATGGCTGTAGGGGAGGAGGAGGCCATACTTAGGCGGCATATTTAAATCATTTTAAATATTCCCCGGCGTGGTACTCTGCAGGTTGCCATGATTGGCAAGGATTGGCATGGCTGTAGGGGAGGAGGAGGCCATACTTAGGCGGCACATTTAAATCATTTTAAATATGCCCCGGCGTGGTACCCTGCAGATTGAAACGATTGGTGAGGATTGGCATGGCTGTAGTGGAGGAGAAGGCCATACTTAGGCAGCTCATTTAAATCATTTTAAATATGCCCCGATGTGGTACCCTACAAATTGCCACGATTGCCGAGGATTGGCATGGCTGTAGGGGAGGAGGAGGCCATACTTAGGTGGCATATTTAAATCATTTTAAATATTCCCCGGCGTGGTACTCTGCAGGTTGCCATGATTTGCAAGGATTGGCATGGCTGTAGGGGAGGAGGAGGCCATACTTAGGCGGCATATTTAAATCATTTTAAATATGCCCCGACGTGGTACTCTGCAGGTCGCTATGATTGGCGAGGATTAGCATGGCTGTAGGGAAGGAGGAGGCCATACTAAGACAGCATATTTAATTCATTTTAAATATGCTCTGGCGTGAATCTGCAGGTTGACACGATTGGCAAAGATTGGCATGGCTGTAGGGGAGGGGAGGAGGAGGCCATACTAGGCGGCATATTTAAATCATTTTATATATGCCCCGGCGTGGTACACTGCAGATTGCTACGATTGGCGAGGATTGGCATGGCTGTAGGGGAGGAGGAGGCCATACTTAGGCGGCATATTTAAATCATTTTAAATATTCCCCGGCGTGGTACTCTGCAGGTTGCCATGATTGGCAAGGATTGGCATGGCTGTAGGGGAGGAGGAGGCCATACTTACGCGGCATATTTAAATCATTTTAAATATGCTCGGCAGTGGTACTCTGCAGGTTGCAACGATTGGTGAGGATTGGCATGGCTGTAGTGGAGGAGGAGGCCATACTTTGGCAGCACATTTAAAACATTTTAAATATGCCCCGGCGTGGTACCCTGCAGATTGCCACGATTGGCGAGGATTAGCATGGCTGTAGGGGAGGAGGAGGCCATACTGTGGTGGCATATTTAAATCATTTTAAATATGCCCCAGCTTTGTACTCTGCAGGTCACCACGATTGGTCAGGATTGGCATGGCTGTAGGGGAGGAGGAGGCCATACTTAGGCGGTATATTTAAATCATTTTAAATATTCCCCAGAGTGGTACTCTGCAGGTCGCCATGATTGGCGAGGATTAGCATGGCTGTAGGGGAGGAGGCGGCCATACTAAGACAGCATATTTAATTCATTTTAAATATGCCCTGGTTTGAATCTGCAGGTTGCCACGATTGGCAAAGATTGGCATGGCTGTAGGGGAGGGGAGGGGGAGGCCATACTAGGCGGCATATTTAAATCATTTTATATATGCCCCGGTGTGGTACACTGCAGATTGCCACGATTGGCGAGGATTGGCATGGCTGTAGGGGAGGAGGAGGCCATACTTAGGTGGCATATTTAAATCATTTTAAATATTCCCCGGCGTGGTACTCTGCAGGTTGCCATGATTGGCAATTATTGGCATGGCTGTAGAGGAGGAGGAGGCCATACTTAGGCGGCACAGTTAAATCATTTTAAATATGCCCCGGCATGGTACCCTGCAGATTGAAACGATTGGTGAGGATTGGCATGGCTGTAGTGGAGGAGGAGGCCATACTTAGGTGGCATATTTAAATCATTTTAAATATGCCCCGACGTGGTACCCTGCAAACTGCCACGATTGCCGAGGATTGGCATGGCTGTAGGGGAGGAGGAGGCCATACTTAGGTGGCATATTTATATCATTTTAAATATTCCCCGGCGTGGTACTCTGCAGGTTGCCATGATTGGCAAGGATTGGCATGGCTGTAGGGGAGGAGGAGGCTATACTTAGGCGGCATATTTAAATCATTTTAACAATGCGCCGCCATGGTACTCTGCAGGTCGCCATGATTGGCGAGGATTAGCATGGCTGTAGGGGAGGAGGAGGCCATACTAAGACAGCATATTTAATTCATTTTAAATATGCCCTGGCGTGAATCTGCAGGTTGACACGATTGGCAAAGATTGGCATGGCTGTAGGGGAGGGGAGGAGGAGGCCATACTAGGCGGCATATTTAAATCATTTTATATATGCCCCGGCGTGGTACACTGCAGGTTGCCATGATTGGCAAGGATTGGCATGGCTGTAGGGGAGGAGGAGGCCATACTTAGGCGGCATATTTAAATCATTTTAAATATGCTCGGCAGTGGTACTCTGCAGGTTGCAACGATTGGTGAAGATTGGCATGGCTGTAGTGGAGGAGGAGGCCATACTTTGGCAGCACATTTAAAACATTTTAAATATGCCCCGGCGTGGTACCCTGCAGATTGCCACGATTGGCGAGGATTAGCATGGCTGTAGGGGAGGAGGAGGCCATACTGTGGTGGCATATTTAAATCATTTTAAATATGCCCCAGCTTTGTACTCTGCAGGTCACCACGATTGGTGAGGATTGGCATGGCTGTAGGGGAGGAGGAGGCCATACTTAGGCGGTATATTTAAATCATTTTAAATATTCCCCAGAGTGGTACTCTGCAGGTCGCCATGATTGGCGAGGATTAGCATGGCTGTAGGGGAGGAGGCGGCCATACTAAGACAGCATATTTAATTAATTTTAAATATGCCCTGGTTTGAATCTGCAGGTTGCCACGATTGGCAAAGATTGGCATGGCTGTAGGGGAGGGGAGGAGGAGGCCATACTAGGCGGCATATTTAAATCATTTTATATATGCCCCGGTGTGGTACACTGCAGATTGCCACGATTGGCGAGGATTGGCATGGCTGTAGGGGAGGAGGAGGCCATACTTAGGTGGCATATTTAAATCATTTTAAATATTCCCCGGCGTGGTACTCTGCAGGTTGCCATAATTGGCAATTATTGGCATGGCTGTAGGGGAGGAGGAGGCCATACTTAGGCGGCACAGTTAAATCATTTTAAATATGCCCCAGCATGGTACCCTGCAGATTGAAACGATTGGTGAGGATTGGCATGGCTGTAGTGGAGGAGGAGGCCATACTTAGGCAGCACATTTAAATCATTTTAAATATGCCCCGACGTGGTACCCTGCAAATTGCCACGATTGCCGAGGATTGGCATGGCTGTAGGGGAGGAGGAGGCCATACTTAGGTGGCATATTTAAATCATTTTAAATATTCCCCGGCGTGATACTCTGCAGGTTGCCATGATTGGCAAGGATTGGCATGGCTGTAGGGGAGGAGGAGGCTATACTTAGGCGGCATATTTAAATCATTTTAACAATGCGCCGACATGGTACTCTGCAGGTCGCCATGATTGGCGAGGATTAGCATGGCTGTAGGGGAGGAGGAGGCCATACTAAGACAGCATATTTAATTCATTTTAAATATGCCCTGGCGTGAATCTGCAGGTTGACACGATTGGCAAAGATTGGCATGGCTGTAGGGGAGGGGAGGAGGAGGCCATACTAGGCGGCATATTTAAATCATTTTATATATGCCCCGGCGTGGTACACTGCAGATTGCTACGATTGGCGAGGATTGGCATGGCTGTAGGGGAGGAGGAGGCCATACTTAGGCGGCATATTTAAATCATTTTAAATATTCCCCGGCGTGGTACTCTGCAGGTTGCCATGATTGGCAAGGATTGGCATGGCTGTAGGGGAGGATGAGGCCATACTTAGGCGGCATATTTAAATCATTTTAAATATGCCCCGCAGTGGTACTCTGCAGGTTGCAACGATTGGTGAGGATTGGCATGGCTGTAGTGGAGGAGGAGGCCATACTTTGGCAGCACATTTAAAACATTTTAAATATGCCCCGGCGTGGTACCCTGCAGATTGCCACGATTGGCGAGTATTAGCATGGCTGTAGGGGAGGAGGAGGCCATACTGTGGTGGCATATTTAAATCATTTTAAATATGCCCCAGCTTTGTACTCTGCAGGTCACCACGATTGCTGAGGATTGGCATGGCTGTAGGGGAGGAGGAGGCCATACTTAGGCGGCATATTTAAATCATTTTAAATATTCCCCAGAGTGTTACTCTGCAGGTCGCCATGATTGGCGAGGATTAGCATGGCTGTAGAGGAGGAGGCGGCCATACTAAGACAGCATATTTAATTCATTTTAAATATGCCCTGGTTTGAATCTGCAGGTTGCCACGCTTGGCAAAGATTGGCATGGCTGTAGGGGAGGGGAGGAGGAGGCCATACTAGGCGGCATATTTAAATCATTTTATATATGCCCCGGTGTGGTACACTGCAGATTGCCACGATTGGCGAGGATTGGCATGGCTGTAGGGGAGGAGGAGGCCATACTTAGGTGGCATATTTAAATCATTTTAAATATTCCCCGGCGTGGTACTCTGCAGATTGAAACGATTGGTGAGGATTGGCATGGCTGAAGTGGAGGAGGAGGCCATACTTAGGCAGCACATTTAAATCATTTTAAATATGCCCCGCCGTGGTACCCTGCAAATTGCCACGATTGCCGAGGATTAGCATGGCTGTAGGGGAGGAGGAGGCCATACTTAGGCGGCATATTTAAATCACTTTAACAATGCGCCGACATGGTACTCTGCAGGTCGCCATGATTGGCGAGGATTAGCATGGCTGTAGGGGAGGAGGAGGCCATACTAAGACAGCATATTTAATTCATTTTAAATATGCCCTGGCGTGAATCTGCAGGTTGACACGATTGGCAAAGATTGGCATGGCTGTAGGGGAGGGGAGGAGGAGGCCATACTAGGCGGCATATTTAAATCATTTTATATATGCCCCGGCGTGGTACACTGCAGATTGCTACGATTGGCGAGGATTGGCATGGCTGTAGGGGAGGAGGAGGCCATACTTAGGCGGCATATTTAAATCATTTTAAATATTCCCCGGCGTGGTACTCTGCAGGTTGCCATGATTTGCAAGGATTGGCATGGCTGTAGGGGAGGAGGAGGCCATAATTAGGCGGCATATTTAAATCATTTTAAATATGCCCCGCAGTGGTACTCTGCAGGTTGCAACGATTGGTGAGGATTGGCATGGCTGTAGTGGAGGAGGAGGCCATACTTAGGCAGCACATTTAAATCATTTTAAATATGCCCCGGCGTGGTACCCTGCAGATTGCCACGATTGGCGAGGATTGGCATGGCTGTAGGGGAGGAGGAGGCCATACTTAGGCGGCATATTTAAATCATTTTAAATATTCCCCGGCGTGGTACTCTGCAGGTTGCCATGATTGGCAAGGATTGGCATGGCTGTAAGGGAAAAGGAGGCCATACTTAGGCGGCATATTTAAATCATTTTAAATATGCCCCAGCTTTGTACTCTGCAGGTCACCACGATTGGTGAGGATTGTCATGGCTGTAGGGGAGGAGGAGGACATACTTAGGCGGCATATTTAAATCATTTTAAATATTCCCCGGCGTGGTACTCTGCAGGTTGTCATGATTGGCAAGGATTGGCATGGCTGTAGGGGAGGAGGAGGCCATACTTAGGCGGCATATTTAAATCATTTTAAATATGCCGCGGCGTAATACTCTGCAGGTCGCCATGATTGGCGAGGATTAGCATGGCTGTAGCGGAGGAGGAGCCATACTAAGACAGCATACTTAATTCATTTTAAATATGCCCTGGCGTGAATCTGCAGGTTGACACGATTGGAAAAGATTGGCATGGCTGTAGGGGAGGGGAGGAGGAGGCCATACTAGGCGGCATATTTAAATCATTTTATATATGCCCTGGCGTGGTACTTTGCAGGTCACCACGATTGGCGAAGATTGACATGGCTGTAGTGGAGGAGGAGGCCATACTTAAGCGGCAATATGCCCCGCCATGGTACTCTGCAGGTTGCCATGAGTGGGGAGGATTAGCATGGCTGTAGGGGAGGAGGAGGCCATACTTAGGCGGCATGTTTAAATCATTTTAAATATGCTTCTGCGTGGTACTCTGCAGATTGCCTCGATTGGAGAGGATTTGCATGGCTGTAGGGGAGAAGGAGGCCATACTTAGGTGGCATATTTAAATCATTTTACATATGCCCTGGCGTGGTACTCTGCAGGTCACCACGATTGGTGAGGATTGGCATGGCTGTAGTGGAGGAGGAGGCCATACTTAGGCAGCACATTTAAATCATTTTAAATATGCCCCGGCGTGGTACCCTGCAGATTGTCACGATTGGCGAGGATTGGCATGGCTGTAGGGGAGGAGGAGGCCATACTTAGGCGGCATATTTAAATCATTTTTAAATATGCCCCAGCTTCGTACTCTGCAGGTTGCCAAGATTGGTGAGGATTGGCATGGCTGTAGGGGAGGAGGAGGCCATACTTAGGCAGCATGTTTAAATCATTTTAAATATGCCCCTGCGTGGTACTCTGCAGATAGCCTCGATTGGAGAGGATTTGCATGGCTGTAGGGGAGGAGGAGGCCATACTTAGGTGGCATATTTAAATCATTTTACATATGCCCTGGCGTGGTACTCTGCAGGTCACCACGATTGGTGAGGATTGGCATGGCTGTAGTGGAGGAGGAGGCCATACTTAGGCAGCACATTTAAATCATTTTAAATATGCCCCGGCGTGGTACCCTGCAGATTGTCACGATTGGCGAGGATTGGCATGGCTGTAGGGGAGGAGGAGGCCATACTTTGGTAGCATATTTAAATCATTTTTAATATGCCCCAGCTTTGTACTCTGCAGGTCACCACGATTGGTGAGGATGGGCATGGCTGTAGGGGAGGAGGAGGCCATACTTAGGTGGTATATTTAAATCAATTTAAATATGCCCCGGCGTGGTACTCTGCAGGTTGCCATGATTAGCGAGGATTAGCATGGCTGTAGGGGAGGAGTAGGCCATACTAAGACAGCATATTTAATTCATTTTAAATATGCCCTGGCGTGAATCTTCAGGTTGCCTCGATTGGCAAAGATTGTCATGGCTGTAGAGGAGGGGAGGAGGAGGCCATACTAGGCGGCATATTTAAATCATTTTATATATGCCCTGGCGTGGTACTTTGCAGGTCACCACGATTGGCGAAGATTGACATGGCTGTAGTGGAGGAGGAGGCCATACTTAAGCGGCAATATGCCCCGCCATGGTACTCTGCAGGTTGCCATGAGTGGGGAGGATTAGCATGGCTGTAGGGGAGGAGGAGGCCATACTTAGGCGGCATGTTTAAATCATTTTAAATATGCTTCTGCGTGGTACTCTGCAGATTGCCTCGATTGGAGAGGATTTGCATGGCTGTAGGGGAGAAGGAGGCCATACTTAGGTGGCATATTTAAATCATTTTACATATGCCCTGGCGTGATACTCTGCAGGTCACCACGATTGGTGAGGATTGGCATGGCTGTAGTGGAGGAGGAGGCCATACTTAGGCAGCACATTTAAATCATTTTAAATATGCCCCGGCGTGGTACCCTGCAGATTGTCACGATTGGCGAGGATTGGCATGGCTGTAGGGGAGGAGGAGGCCATACTTAGGCGGCATATTTAAATCATTTTTAAATATGCCCCAGCTTCGTACTCTGCAGGTTGCCAAGATTGGTGAGGATTGGCATGGCTGTAGGGGAGGAGGAGGCCATACTTAGGCGGCATGTTTAAATCATTTTAAATATGCCCCTGCGTGGTACTCTGCAGATAGCCTCGATTGGAGAGGATTTGCATGGCTGTAGGGGAGGAGGAGGCCATACTTAGGCGGCATATTTAAATCATTTTAAATATGCCCCAGCTTCGTACTCTGCAGGTTGCCAAGATTGGCGAGGATTGGCATTGCTGTAGGGGAGGAGGAGGCCATACTTTGGCAGCATATTTAAATCATTTTAAATATGCCCCTGCTTTGTACTCTGCAGGTTGCCATGATTGGCAAGGATTTGCATGGCTGTAGGGGAGGAGAAGGCCATACTTAGGAGGCATATTTAATTATTTGACCCTATCTGGATGGATATATACGTGCAGATAGACTGTGCTGCTCCTGCAGCGTGGTGCGTGCGATCGGGCGCGCTCCTGTGCGCGCTCCCGCTGCCTGCCGCTAGCCCCCGATCAGTGAATGGGAATATAATTCCCATTAACCGATCTAAGCCCCCCGGAGAAATACCGACGCTTTCTTAGCAGAGAGCGCGGTATTTCTGCCGGAAAAAAAATGTACAGCCTCCTAATAGTTCCTGGCAGCGTGATCGTACGCTCCAGGAACTTTTTTCACTGTGGCCATCTCGTGGCCAAATAGTAAACTGCACCCACATACATTTTATAAATAAAGAATTACATTATATTACATCTAAAAAAAGCTGTTTACCTCCTAAACTAAAATCACCCACATACATATTTAATTAAAAAATAAATAAAAAAACTACATAAATAGTTACCTAAGGGTCTAAACTTTTTAAATATACATTTTAAGAGAGCATCTTATTCGTTTTTTTTAAATGATAAGCTTGTAAATAGTGATGAACGCAAATTGAAAAAATGCACCTTTATTTCTAAATAAAATATCGGTGCCATCAATTGTGATAGGGACATAATTTAAAATTACGGTAGCATGTATTAATTTTAAAGTACAATGGCCAAAAACTGAGAAATAATGATTTTTTTCCATTTCTTTCTTAATCTTCCTATTAAAATGGATTTAGAAAAAAATAATTCTTAGCAAACTGTACTACCTAAAGAAAGCCTAATTAGTGGCGGAAAAAATAAGATATAGATCAATTAATTGTGATTAGTAGCGATAAAGTTATTGGCGAATGAATGGGAGGTGAACGTTGCTCGGATGCATGAGATTTTCCACGCTGTAAGCTGAAGTGGTTAAATCATTTTAAATATGCCCCAGCATAGTACTCTGCAGATTGAAACGATTGGTGAGGATTGGCATGGCTGTAGGGGAGGAGGAGGCCATACTTTGGTGGCATATTTAAATCATTTTAAATATGCCCCAGCTTTGTACTCTGCAGGTCACCACGATTGGTGAGGATTGGCATGGCTGTAGGGGAGGAGGAGGCCATACTTGGCGGCATATTTAAATCATTTTAAATATTCCCCGGCGTGGTACTCTGCAGGTTGCCATGATTGGCAAGGATTGGCATGGCTGTAGGGGAGGAGCAGGCCATACTTAGGCGGCATATTTAAATCATTTTATATATTCCCCGGCGTGGTACTCTGCAGGTCGCCATGATTGGCGAGGATTAGCATGGCTGTAGGGGAGGAGGAGGCCATACTAAGACAGCATATTTAATTCATTTTAAATATGCCCTGGCGTGAATCTGCAGGTTGCCACGATTGGCTAAGATTGGCATGGCTGTAGGCGAGGGGAGGAGGAGGCCGTACTAGGTGGCATATTTAAATCATTTTATATATGCCCCGGCGTGGTACACTGCAGATTGCCATGATTGGCAAGGAATGGCATGGCTGTAGGGGAGGAGGTTGCCATACTTAGGCGCATATTTAAATCAATTTAAATATGCCCCGGCGTGTTACACTGCAGGTCGCCATGATTGGGGAAGATTGGCATGGCTGTATGGGAGGAGGAGGCCATACTTAGGGGGCAATATGTCCCGGCGTGGTACTCTGCAGGTTGCCATGATTGGCGAGGATTGGCATGGCTGTAGGGGAGGAGGAGACCATACTTAGGCGGCATATATGTAAATCATTTTAAAAATGCCCCAGCTTCGTACTCTGCAGGTTGCCAAGATTGGCGAGGATTGGCATGGCTGTAGGGGAGAAGGAGGCCATACTTAGGCGGCATATTTAAATCATTTTAAATATGCCCTGGCGTGGTACTTAGCAGGTCGCTATGATTGGCGAGGATTAGCATGGCTGTTGGGGAGGAGGAGGCCATACTAAGACAGCATATTAAATATCATTTTAAATATGCCCCACAGTGGTATTCTGCAGGTTGCAACGATTGGTGAGGATTGGCATGGCTGTAGGGGAGGTGGAGGCCATACTTAGGCGGCATATTTAAATCATTTTAAATATGCCCCGGCGTGGTACTCTGCAGGTCACCACAATTGGCGAAGATTGGCATGGCTGTAGGGGAGGAGGAGGCAATACTTAGGCGGAAATATGCCCCGGCGTGGTACTCTGCAGGTTGCCATGATTGGCGAGGATTGGCATGGCTGTGGGGGAGGAGGAGGCCATACTTAGGCGGCATATTTAAATAATTTTAAATATGCCCCTGCTTTGTACTCTGCAGGTTGCCATGATTCGTGAGGATTGGCATGGCTATAGGGGAGGAGGAGGCCATACTTAGGTGGCATATTTAACCACTTGACCCTATCTGGACGGATATATCAGTCGAGATAGATTGTGCTGCTCCTGCAGCGTGGTGCATGCGATCAGGCGCGCTGCCGCGCGTGCTCCTGCTGCATGCTACTAGCCCCCCGATCAGTGAATGGGAATATAATTCCCATTAACCGATCTAAGCCCCCCGGAGAAATACCGACGCTTTCTAAACAGAGAGTGCTGTATTTCTGCCCGGAAAATAAAGTACAGCCTCCTAATAGTTCGTGGCAGCGTGATCGTACGCTCCAGGAACTTTTTTCACTGTGGCCATCTTGTGGCCTAATAGTAAACTGCACCCACATACATTTTTTTAAATAAAGAATTACATTATATTACATCTAAAAATAGCTGTTTACCTCCCAAACTAAAATCACCCACATACATTTTTAATTAAAAAATAAATACAATAATTACAAATAAAAAAAAAATGACTTACATAGTTACCTAAGGGTCTAAACTATTTAAATATACATGTTAAGAGAGCATCTTATTCATTTTTTTTTAATTATAAGCTTGTAAATAGTGATGAATGCAAATTGAAAAAATGCACCTTTATTTCTAAATAAAATATCGGTGCCATAAATTGTGATAGGGACATAATTTAAAAGGCGTAATAAGCGGGACAAATATGCAAATAGGATACATGGGTTTTAATTATGGTAGCATGTATTAATTTTAAACTACAATGGCCAAAAACTGAGAAATAATGATTTTTTTTCATTTCTTTCTTAATCTTCCTATTAAAATGGATTTAGAAAAAAATAATTCTTAGCAAAATGTACTACCTAAAGAAAGCCTAATTAGTGGCGGAAAAAACAAGATATAGATCAATTATTTGTGATTAGTAGCGATAAAGTTATTGGCGAATGAATGGGAGGTGAACGTTGCTCGGATGCATGAGATTTTCTACGCTGTAGGCTGAAGTGGTTAAATCATTTTAAATATGCCCCGGCATGGTACTCTGCAGATTGAAACGATTGGTGAGGATTGGCATGGCTGTAGTGGAGGAGGAGGCCATACATAGGCAGCACATTTAAATCATTTTAAATATGCCCCGGCGTGGTACCCTGCAGATTGCCATGATTGGCGAGGATTGGCATGGCTGTAGGGGAGGAGGAGGCCATACTTTGGCGGCATATTTAAATCATTTTAAATATGCCCCAGCTTTGTACTCTGCAGGTCACCACGATTGGTGAGGATTGGCATGGCTGTAGGGGAGGAGGAGGCCATACTTAGGCGGCACATTTAAATCATTTTAAATATTCCCCGGCATGGTACTCTGCAGGTTGCCATGATTGGCAAGGGTTGGCATGGCTGTAGGGGAGGAGGAGGCCATACTAAGACAAGATATTCAATTCATTTTAAATATGCCCTGGCGTGAACCTTCAGGTTGCCACGATTGGCTAAGATTGGAATGGCTGTAGGGGAGGGGAGGAGGAGGCCATACTAGATGGCATATTTAAATCATTTTATATATGCCCCGGCGTGGTACACTGCAGATTGCCATGACTGGCAAGGATTTGCATGGCTGTAGGGGAGGAGCAGGCCATACTTAGGCGGCATATTTAAATCATTTTAAATATTCCCCGGCGTGGAACTCTGCAGGTCGCCATGATTGGCGAGGATTAGCATGGCTGTAGGGGAGGAGGAGGCCATACTAAGACAGCATATTTAATTCATTTTAAATATGCTCTGGCGTGAATCTCCAGGTTGCCACGATTAGCTAAGATTGGCATGGCTGTAGGCGAGGGGAGGAGGAGGCCATACTAGGTGGCATATTTAAATCATTTTATATATGCCCCGGCGTGGTACTCTGCAGATTGCCATGATTGGCAAGGATTGGCATGGCTGTAGGGGAGGAGGTTGCCATACTTAGGCGGCATATTTAAATCAATTTAAATATGCCCCGGCGTGTTACACTGAAGGTCGCCATGATTGGCGAAGATTGGCATGGCTGTAGGGGAGGAGGAGGCCATACTTAGGCGGCAATATGCCCCGGTGTGGTACTCTGCAGGTTGCCATGATTGGCAAGGATTGGCATGGCTGTAGGGGAGGAGGAGACCATACTTAGGCGGCATATTTAAATCATTTTAAAAATGCCCCAGCTTCGTACTCTGCAAGTTGCCAAGATTGGCGAGGATTGGCATGGCTGTAGGGGAGGAGGAGGCCATACTTAGGCGGCATATTTAAATCATTTTAAATATGCCCCGGCGTGTTACACTGCAGGTCGCCATGATTGGCGAAGATTGGCATGGCTGTAGGGGAGGAGGAGGCCATACTTAGGCGGCAATAAGCCCCGGCGTGGTACTCTGCAGGTTGCCATGATTGGCGAGGATTGGCATGGCTGTAGGGGAGGAGGAGACCATACTTAGGCGGCATATTTAAATCATTTTAACTATGCCGCAGCTTCGTACTCTGCAGGTTGCCAAGATTGGTGAGGATTGGCATGGCTGTAGGGGAGGAGGAGGCCAAACTTAGGCGGCATATTTAAATCATTTTAAATATGCCCCGGTGTGGTACTCTGCAGATTGCCTCGATTGGAGAGGATTGGCATGGCTGTAGGGGGGGAGGAGGCCATACTTAGGCGGCATATTTAAATCATTTTACATATGCCCCGGCGTGGTACTCTGCAGGTCACCACGATTGGTGAGGATTGGCATGGCTGTAGGGGAGGAGGAGGCCATACTTTGGCAGCATATTTAAATCATTTTAAATATGCCCCTGCTTTGTACTCTGCAGGTTGCCATGATTGGTGAGGATTGGCATGGCTGTAGGGGAGGAGGAGGCTGTACTTAGGCGGCATATTTAACCACTTTACCCTATCTGGACGGATATATCCGTTCAGATAGACTGTGCTGCTCCTGCAGCATAGTGCGCGCGATCGGACGCGCTCCCACTGCCTGCCGCTAGCCCCCCGATCAGTGAATGGGAATATAATTCCCATTAACCGATCTAAGCCCCCCGGAGAAATACCGACGCTTTCTAAACAGAGAGTGCGGTATTTCTGCCCGGAAAAAAAATGTACAGCCTCCTAATAGTTCCTGGCAGCGTGATCGTACGCTCCAGGAACTTTTTTCACTGTGGCCATCTTGTGGCCAAATAGTAAACTGCACCCACATACATTTTTTAAATAAAGAATTACATTATATTACATCTAAAAATAGCTGTTTACCTCCCAAACTAAAATCACCCACATACATTTTTCAATTAAAAAATAAATAAAAAATTTACAATTAAAAAAAAAAACTACATAAATAGTTACCCAAGGGTCTAAACTTTTTAAATATACATGTTAAGAGAGCATCTTATTCATTTTTTTTTAAATTATAAGCTTGTAAATAGTGATGAAAGCAAATTGAAAAATGCACCTTTATTTCTAAATAAATTATCGGTGCCATAAATTGTGATAGGGACATAATTCAAAAGTCGTAATAAGCGGGACAAATTTGCAAATAAGATACATGGGTTTTAATTACGGTAGCATGTATTAATTTTAAACTACAATGGCCAAAAACTGAGAAATAATTTTTTTTTTCCATTTCTTTCTTAATCTTCCTGTTAAAATGGATTTAGAAAAAAATAATTCTTAGCAAAATGTACTACCTAAAGAAAGCCTAATTAGTGGTGGAAAAAACAAGATATAGATTAATTAATTGTGATTAGTAGTGATAAAGTTATTGGCGAATGAATGGGAGGTAAACGTTGCTCGGATGCATGAGATTTTCCACGCTGTAGGCTGAAGTGGTTAAATCATTTTAAATATGCCCCGGCATGGTACTCTGCAGATTGAAATGATTGGTGAGGATTGGCATGGCTGTAGTGGAGGAGGAGGCCATACTTTGGTGGCATATTTTAATCATTTCAAATATGCCCCAGCTTTGTACTCTGCAGGTTGCCATGATTGGCGAGGATTGGCATGGATTTAGTGGAGGAGGAGGCCATACTTAGGCGGCATATTTAAATCATTTTAAATATGCCCCAGCTTCGTACTCTGCAGGTTGCCATGATTGGCGAGGATTAGCACGGCTGTAGTGGAGGAGGAGGCCATACTTAAGCAGCAATATGCCCCGGCGTGGTACTCTGCAGATTGCCATGATTGGCAAGGATTGGCATGGCTGTAGGGGAGGAGGAGGCCATACTTAGGCGGCATATTTAAATCATTTTAAATATGCCCTAGCTTCGTACTCTGCAGGTTGCCAAGATTGGCGAGGATTGGCATGGCTGTAGGGGAGGAGGAGGCCATACTTAGGCGGCATATTTAAATCATTTTAAATTTGCCCTGGCGTGGTACTCTGCAGATTGCCTCGATTGGCGAGGATTGGCATGGCTGTAGGGGAGGAGGAGGCCATACTTAGGCGGCATATTTAACCACTTGACCCTATCTGGACGGATATATCAGTCGAGATAGATTGTGCTGCTATGCCCTGGCGTGGTACTCTGCAGGTCACCACGATTGGCGAAGATTGGCATGGCTGTAGTGGAGGAGGAGGCCATACTTAGGCGGCATATTTAAATCATTTTTTAATATGCCCCAGTTTCGTACTCTGCAGGTTGCCAAGATTGGTGAGGATTGGCATGGCTGTTGGGGAGGAGGAGGCCATACTTAGGCGGCATGTTTAAATCATTTTAAATATGCCCCTGCGTGGTACTCTGCAGATTGCCTCGATTGGAGAGGATTGGCATGGCTGTAGTGGAGGAGGAGGCCATACTTAGGAAGCACATTTAAATCATTTTAAATATGCCCCGGCTTGGTACCCTGCAGATTGTCACGATTGGCGAGGATTGGCATGGCTGTAGGGGAGGAGGAGGCCATACTTTGGTAGCATATTTAAATCATTTTTAATATGCCCCAGCTTTGTACTCTGCAGGTCACCACGATTGGTGAGGATTGGCATGGCTGTAGGGGAGGAGGAGGCCATACTTAGGCTGCATATTTATATCAATTTAAATATGTCCCGGCGTGGTACTCTGCAGGTCGCCATGATTGGCGAGGATTAGCATGGCTGTAGGGGAGGAGGAGGCCATACTAAAACAGCATATTTAATTCATTTTAAATATGCCCTGGCGTGAATCTTCAGGTTGCCACGATTGGCAAAGATTGGCATGGCTGTAGGGGAGGGGAGGAGGAGGCCATACTAAGCGGCATATTCAAATCATTTTATATATGCCCTGGCGTGGTACTCTGCAGGTCGCCATGATTGGTGAGGATTGGCATGGCTGTAGGGGAGGAGGAGGCCATACTTAGGCGGCATATTTAAATCATTTTAAATATGCCCCGGCGTGGTACTCTGCAGGTCACTATGAATGGCGAGGATTAGCATGGCTGTTGGGGAGGAGGAGGCCATACTAAGACAGCATATTAAATTCATTTTAAATATGCCCCACTGTGGTACTCTGCAGGTTGCAACGATTGGTATGGATTGGCATGGCTGTAGGGGAGGAGGAGGCCATACTTAGGCGGCATATTTAAATCATTTTAAATATGCCCCGGCATGGTACTCTGCAGGTCACCACAATTGGCGAAGATCGGCATGGCTGTAGGGGAGGAGGAGGCAATACTTAGGCGGAAATATGCCCCGGCGTGGTACTCTGCAGGTTGCCATGATTGGCGAGGATTGGCATGGCTGTGGGGGAGGAGGAGGCCATACTTTGGCGGCATATTTAAATCATTTTAAATATGCCCCAGCTGCGTACTCTGCAGGTTGCCTCGATTGGAGAGGATTGGCATGGCTGTAGGGGAGGAGGAGGCCATACTTAGGCGGCATATTTAAATAATTTTACATATGCCCCGGCGTGGTACTCTGCAGGTCACTACGATTGTTGAGGATTGGCATGGCTGTAGGGGAGGAGGAGGCCATACTTGGGCGGCATATTTAAATCATTTTAAATATGCCCCTGCTTTGTAATCTGCAGGTTGCCATGATTGGCGAGGATTGGCATGGCTATAGGGGAGGAGGAGGCCATACTTAGGTGGAATATTTAACCACTTGACCCTATCTGGAATGATATATCCGTCCAGATAGATTGTGCTGCTCCTGCAGCGTGGTGCATACGATCAGGCGCGCTACCGCGCGCGCTCCTGCTGCCTGCCACTAGCCCCCCGATCAGTGAATGGGAATATAATTCCCATTAACCGATCGAAGCCCCCCGGAGAAATACCGACGCTTTCTTAGCAGAGAGCGCGGTATTTCTGCCCGGAAAAAAAATGTACAGCCTCCTAATAGTTCCTGGCAGCGTGATCGTACGCTCCAGGAACTTTTTTCACTGTGGCCATCTTGTGGCCAAATAGTAAACTGCACCCACATACATTTTTTAAATAAAGAATTACATTATATTACATCTAAAAATAGCTGTTTACCTCCCAAACTAAAATCACCCACATACATTTTTTAATTAAAAAATAAATAAAAAATTTACAATTAAAAAAAAAAACTACATAAATAGTTACCTAAGGGTCTAAACTTTTTAAATATACATGTTAAGAGAGCATCTTATTCATTTTTTTTTAAATTATAAGCTTGTAAATAGTGATGAACGCAAATTGAAAAATGCACCTTTATTTCTAAATAAATTATCGGTGCCATAAATTGTGATAGGGACATAATTCAAAAGTCGTAATAAGCGGGACAAATTTGCAAATAAGATACATGGGTTTTAATTACGGTAGCATGTATTAATTTTAAACTACAATGGCCAAAAACTGAGAAATAATTTTTTTTTCCATTTCTTTCTTAATCTTCCTGTTAAAATGGATTTAGAAAAAAATAATTCTTAGCAAAATGTACTACCTAAAGAAAGCCTAATTAGTGGTGGAAAAAACAAGATATAGATTAATTAATTGTGATTAGTAGCGATAAAGTTATTGGCGAATGAATGGGAGGTAAACGTTGCTCGGATGCATGAGATTTTCCACGCTGTAGGCTGAAGTGGTTAAATCATTTTAAATATGCCCCGGCATGGTACTCTGCAGATTGAAATGATTGGTGAGGATTGGCATGGCTGTAGTGGAGGAGGAGGCCATACTTTGGTGGCATATTTTAATCATTTCAAATATGCCCCAGCTTTGTACTCTGCAGGTTGCCATGATTGGCGAGGATTGGCATGGATTTAGTGGAGGAGGAGGCCATACTTAGGCGGCATATTTAAATCATTTTAAATATGCCCCAGCTTCGTACTCTGCAGGTTGCCATGATTGGCGAGGATTAGCACGGCTGTAGTGGAGGAGGAGGCCATACTTAAGCAGCAATATGCCCCGGCGTGGTACTCTGCAGATTGCCATGATTGGCAAGGATTGGCATGGCTGTAGGGGAGGAGGAGGCCATACTTAGGCGGCATATTTAAATCATTTTAAATATGCCCTAGCTTCGTACTCTGCAGGTTGCCAAGATTGGCGAGGATTGGCATGGCTGTAGGGGAGGAGGAGGCCATACTTAGGCGGCATATTTAAATCATTTTAAATTTGCCCTGGCGTGGTACTCTGCAGATTGCCTCGATTGGCGAGGATTGGCATGGCTGTAGGGGAGGAGGAGGCCATACTTAGGCGGCATATTTAAATCATTTTAAATATGCCCTGGCGTGGTACTCTGCAGATTGCCATGATTGGCAAGGATTGGCATGGCTGTAGGGGAGGAGGAGGCCATACTTAGGTGGCATATTTAACCACTTGACCCTATCTGGACGGATATATCAGTCGAGATAGATTGTGCTGCTATGCCCTGGCGTGGTACTCTGCAGGTCACCACGATTGGCGAAGATTGGCATGGCTGTAGTGGAGGAGGAGGCCATACTTAGGCGGCATATTTAAATCATTTTTAATATGCCCCAGTTTCGTACTCTGCAGGTTGCCAAGATTGGTGAGGATTGGCATGGCTGTTGGGGAGGAGGAGGCCATACTTAGGCGGCATGTTTAAATCATTTTAAATATGCCCCTGCGTGGTACTCTGCAGATTGCCTCGATTGGAGAGGATTGGCATGGCTGTAGTGGAGGAGGAGGCCATACTTAGGAAGCACATTTAAATCATTTTAAATATGCCCCGGCTTGGTACCATGCAGATTGTCACGATTGGCGAGGATTGGCATGGCTGTAGGGGAGGAGGAGGCCATACTTTGGTAGCATATTTAAATCATTTTTAATATGCCCCAGCTTTGTACTCTGCAGGTCACCACGATTGGTGAGGATTGGCATGGCTGTAGGGGAGGAGGAGGCCATACTTAGGCGGCATATTTATATCAATTTAAATATGTCCCGGCGTGGTACTCTGCAGGTCGCCATGATTGGCGAGGATTAGCATGGCTGTAGGGGAGGAGGAGGCCATACTAAAACAGCATATTTAATTCATTTTAAATATGCCCTGGCGTGAATCTTCAGGTTGCCACGATTGGCAAAGATTGGCATGGCTGTAGGGGAGGGGAGGAGGAGGCCATACTAAGCGGCATATTCAAATCATTTTATATATGCCCTGGCGTGGTACTCTGCAGGTCGCCATGATTGGTGAGGATTGGCATGGCTGTAGGGGAGGAGGAGGCCATACTTAGGCGGCATATTTAAATCATTTTAAATATGCCCCGGCGTGGTACTCTGCAGGTCACTATGAATGGGGAGGATTAGCATGGCTGTTGGGGAGGAGGAGGCCATACTAAGACAGCATATTAAATTCATTTTAAATATGCCCCACTGTGGTACTCTGCAGGTTGCAACGATTGGTATGGATTGGCATGGCTGTAGGGGAGGAGGAGGCCATACTTAGGCGGCATATTTAAATCATTTTAAATATGCCCCGGCATGGTACTCTGCAGGTCACCACAATTGGCGAAGATTGGCATGGCTGTAGGGGAGGAGGAGGCAATACTTAGGCGGAAATATGCCCCGGCGTGGTACTCTGCAGGTTGCCATGATTGGCGAGGATTGGCATGGCTGTGGGGGAGGAGGAGGCCATACTTTGGCGGCATATTTAAATCATTTTAAATATGCCCCAGCTGCGTACTCTGCAGGTTGCCTCGATTGGAGAGGATTGGCATGGCTGTAGGGGAGGAGGAGGCCATACTTAGGCGGCATATTTAAATCATTTTACATATGCCCCGGCGTGGTACTCTGCAGGTCACTACGATTGTTGAGGATTGGCATGGCTGTAGGGGAGGAGGAGGCCATACTTGGGCGGCATATTTAAATCATTTTAAATATGCCCCTGCTTTGTACTCTGCAGGTTGCCATGATTGGCGAGGATTGGCATGGCTATAGGGGAGGAGGAGGCCATACTTAGGTGGCATATTTAACCACTTGACCCTATCTGGAATGATATATCCGTCCAGATAGATTGTGCTGCTCCTGCAGCGTGGTGCATACGATCAGGCGCGCTACCGCGCGCGCTCCTGCTGCCTGCCACTAGCCCCCCAATCAGTGAATGGGAATATAATTCCCATTAACCGATCGAAGCCCCCCGGAGAAATACCGACGCTTTCTTAGCAGAGAGCGCGGTATTTCTGCCCGGAAAAAAAATGTACAGCCTCCTAATAGTTCCTGGCAGCGTGATCGTACGCTCCAGGAACTTTTTTCACTGTGGCCATCTTGTGGCCTAATAGTAAACTGCACCCACATACATTTCTTAAATGAAGAATTACATTATATTACATCTAAAAATAGCTGTTTACCTCCCAAACTAAAATCACCCACATACATTTTTTAATTAAAAAATTAATAAAAAAATTACAATTAAAAAAAAAAACTACATAAATAGTTACCTAAGGGTCTAAACTTTTTAAATATACATGTTAAGAGAGCATCTTATTTGTTTTTTTTTTAAATGATAAGTTTGTAAATAGTGATGAACGCAAATTAAAAAAAATGCACCTTTATTTCTAAATAAAATATCGGTGCCATAAATTGTGATAGGGACATAATTTAAAAGGCGTAATAAGCGGGACAAATATGCAAATAAGATACATGGCTTTTAATTACGGTAGCATGTATTAATTTTAAACTACAATGGCCAAAAACTGAGAAATAATGATTTTTTTCCATTTCTTTCTTAATCTTCCTGTTAAAATGGATTTAGAAAAAAATAATTAATAGCAAACTGTACTACCTAAAGCAAGGATTGGCATGGCTGTAGGGGAGGAGCAGGCCATACTTAGGCGGCATATTTAAATCATTTTAAATATTCCCCGGCGTGGTACTCTGCAGGTCGCCATAATTGGCGAGGATTAGCATGGCTGTAGGGGAGGAGGAGGCCATACTAAGACAGCATATTTAATTCATTTTAAATATGCCCTGGCATGAATCTGCAGGTTGCCACGATGGGCAAAGATTAGCATGGCTGTAGGCGAGGGGAGGAGGAGGCCATACTAGGTGGTATATTTAAATCATTTTATATATGCCCCGGCGTGGTACACTGCAGATTGCCATGATTGGCAAGGATTGGCATTGCTGTAGGGGAGGAGGTTGCCATACTTAGGCGGCATATTTCAATCAATTTAAATATGCCCCGGCATGTTACACTGCAGGTCACCATGATTGGTGAAGATTGGCATGGCTGTAGGGAGGAGGAGGCCATACTTAGGCGGCATATTTAAATCATTTTAAATATGCCCCGGTGTGGTACTCTGCAGATTGCCTCGATTGGAGAGGATTGGCATGGCTGTAGGGGGGGAGGAGGCTATACTTAGGCGGCATATTTAAATCATTTTACTCTGCAGGTCACCATTTTACTCTGCAGGTCTGCAGGTCACCACGATTGGTGAGGATTGGCATGGCTGTAGGGGAGGAGGAGGCCATACTTAGGCGGCATATTTAAATGATTTTAAATATGCCCCGGTGTGGTACTCTGCAGATTGCCTCGATTGGAGAGGATTGGCATGGCTGTAGGGGAGGAGAAGGACATACTTAGGCGGCAATATGCCCCGGCTTCGTACTCTGCAGGTTGCCATGATTGGCGAGGATTGGCATGGCTGTAGGGGAGGAGGAGGCCATACTTAGGCGGCATATTTAAATCATTTTAAATATGCCCCAGCTTCGTACTCTGCAGGTTGCCAAGATTGGCGAGGATTGGCATTGCTGTAGGGGAGGAGGAGGCCATACTTAGGCAGCATATTTAAATCATTTTAAATATGCCCCTGCTTTGTACTCTGCAGGTTGCCATGATTGGCAAGGATTGGCATGGCTGTAGGGGAGGAGAAGGCCATAGTTAGGCGGCATTTTTAATTATTTGACCCTATCTGGATGGATTTATCCGTCCAGATAGACTGTGCTGCTCCTATAGCGTGGTGCGTGCGATCGGGCGCGCTCCTGTGCGCGCTCCCGCTGCCTGCCGCTAGCCCCCCGATCAGTGAATGGGAATATAATTCCCATTAACCGATCTAAGCCCCCCGGAGAAATACCGATGCTTTCTAAGCAGAGAGAGCGGTATTTCTGCCCGGAAAAAAAATGTACAGCCTCCTAATAGTTCCTGGCAGCGTGATCGTACGCTCCAGGAACTTTTTTCACTGTGGCCATCTTGTGACCAAATAGTAAACTGCACCCACATACATTTTTTAAATAAAGAATTACATTATATTACATCTAAAAAAACCTGTTTACCTCCTAAACTAAAATCACCCACATACATATTTAATTAAAAAATAAATAAAAAAATTACAATTAAAAAAAAAAAACTACATAAATAGTTACCTAAGGGTCTAAACTTTTTAAATATACATGTTAAGAGAGTATCTTATTCGTTCTTTTTTAAATGATAAGCTTGTAAATAGTGATGAACGCAAATTGAAAAAATGCACCTTTATTTTGGCTGTAGGGAAGGAGGAGGCCATACTTAGGCGGCATATTTAAATCATTTTAAATATGCCCCGGTATGGTACTCTGCAGATTGCCTCGATTGGAGAGGATTGGCATGGCTGTAGGGGGGGAGGAGGCCATACTTAGGCGGCATATTTAAATCATTTTACTCTGCAGGTCACCATTTTACTCTGCAGGTCACCACGATTGGTGAGGATTGGCATGGCTGTAGGGGAGGAGAAGGCCATACTTAGGCGGCAATATGCCCCGGCGTGGTACTCTGCAGGTTGCCATGATTGCCGAGGATTGGCATGGCTGTAGGGGAGGAGGAGGCCATACTTAGGCGGCATATTTAAATCATTTTAAATATGCCCCAGCTTCGTACTCTGCAGGTTGCCAAGATTGGCGAGGATTGGCATTGCTGTAGGGGAGCAGGAGGCCATAATTTGGCAGCATATTTAAATCATTTTAAATATGCCCCTGCTTTGTACTCTGCAGGTTGCCATGATTGGCGAGGATTGGCATGGCTGTAGGGGAGGAGGAGGCCATACTTAGGCAGCATATTTAACCACTTGACCCTATCTGGATGAATATATCCGTCCAGATAGACTGTGCTGCTCCCGCAGCGTGGTGCGTGCGATCGGGCACGCTCCCGCGCGTGCTCCCGCTGCCTGCCGCTAGCCCCCCGATCAGTGAATGGGAATATAATTCCCATTAACTGATCTAAGCCCCCCGGAGAAATACAGACGCTTTCTAAGCAGAGAGCGCGATATTTCTGCCCGGAAAAAAAATGTACAGCCTCCCAATAGTTCCTCAGAAAAAGTGGGATCAGCGCATCACCAGGCCGCCTCTGAATGGCCTCAGCTCAAAGATGCGCTGAGCCCCCCC
Organism: Hyperolius riggenbachi; assembly: GCF_040937935.1. Taxonomy (NCBI): domain Eukaryota; kingdom Metazoa; phylum Chordata; class Amphibia; order Anura; family Hyperoliidae; genus Hyperolius; species Hyperolius riggenbachi. The sequence goes on along the minus strand of NC_090646.1, from coordinate 526,560,411 downwards.
AGGAACTACAAACGCACCTTGAACCCAAACAGAGGCTCTGCATATACACCAAAGAAAAACTAACAAGTGGGAGCAGCTGACCAGAATTAAATCAAACATAGCAAAGAAATGAACAGCGCTACTTAAAAACAGATGAATGCTTACCTGCAAAAAAGTGCAGACCCCACTCATGGGATACAAATACACAATGAGCACACATACAACCTGTCTACCACTTGGAGGATGTTAGTTTCCACTAACAGCTTGCATGCAATTTGTTAGGTACTCGTCCCTCCCACTGTCGAAGAAGTCTTTCCTCCATGGGAGGGGACCTAACACTAACTAAATCCTACCTATGCATATGCATAGCCTGGGCGCGCTACCAGTAAAATTAAGAATTGCGCAGAAAAAGTGGGATCAGCGCATCACCAGGCCGCCTCTGAATGGCCTCAGCTCAGAGATGCGCTGAGCCCCCCCCAGGAACTACAAACGCACCTTGAACCCAAACAGAGGCTCTGCATATACACCAAAGAAAAACTAACAAGTGGGAGCAGCTGACCAGAATTAAATCAAACATAGCAAAGAAATGAACAGCGCTACTTAAAAACAGATGAATGCTTACCTGCAAAAAAGTGCAGACCCCACTCATGGGATACAAATACACAATGAGCACACATACAACCTGTCTACCACTTGGAGGATGTTAGTTTCCACTAACAGCTTGCATGCAATTTGTTAGGTACTCGTCCCTCCCACTGTCGAAGAAGTCTTTCCACCATGGGAGGGGACCTAACACTAACTAAATCCTACCTATGCATATGCATAGCCTGGGCGCGCTACCAGTAAAATTAAGAATTGCGCAGAAAAAGTGGGATCAGCGCATCACCAGGCCGCCTCTGAATGGCCTCAGCTCAGAGATGCGCTGAGCCCCCCCAGGAACTACAAACGCACCTTGAACCCAAACAGAGGCTCTGCATATACACCAAAGAAAAACTAACAAGTGGGAGCAGCTGACCAGAATTAAATCAAACATAGCAAAGAAATTAACAGCGCTACTTAAAAACAGATGAATGCTTACCTGCAAAAAAGTGCAGACCCCACTCATGGGATACAAATACACAATGAGCACACATACAACCTGTCTACCACTTGGAGGATGTTAGTTTCCACTAACAGCTTGCATGCAATTTGTTAGGTACTCGTCCCTCCCACTGTCGAAGAAGTCTTTCCTCCATGGGAGGGGACCTAACACTAACTAAATCCTACCTATGCATATGCATAGCCTGGGCGCGCTACCAGTAAAATTAAGAATTGCGCAGAAAAAGTGGGATCAGCGCATCACCAGGCTGCCTCTGAATGGCCTCAGCTCGGAGATGCGCTGAGCCCCCCCAGGAACTACAAACGCACCTTGAACCCAAACAGAGGCTCTGCATATACACCAAAGATGTATATGTGTATTTGTATGTGTGCTCATTGTGTATTTGTATCCCATGAGTGGGGTCTGCACTTTTTTGCAGGTAACCATTCATCTGTTTTTAAGTAGCGCTGTTCATTTCTTTGCTTTCCCAATAGTTCCTGGCAGCGTGATCATAGGCTCCAGGAACTTTTTTCACTGTGGCCATCTTGTGGCCAAATAGTGAACTGCACCCACATACATTTTTTAAATAAAGAATTACATTATATTACATCTAAACATTTAACCACTTGACCCACTTGACCCTATCTGGACGGATATATCCGTCCAGATAGACTGTGCTGCTCCAGCAGCGTGGTGCGTGCGATCGGGCATGCTTACGCTCGCGCTCCCGCTGCCTGCCGTTAGCCCCCCGATCAGTGAATGGGAATATAATTCGCATTAACCAATCTAAGCCCCCGGGAGAAATATCAACGCTTTCTAAGCAGAGAGCGCGATATTTCTGCCCGGAAAAAGAATGTACAGCCTCCTATAAGTTCCTGGCAGCGTGATCGTATGCTCCAGGAACTTTTTTCACCAGTAAACTGCACCCACATACATTTTTTAAATAAAGAATTACATTATATTACATCTAAAAATAGCTGTTTAACTCCCAAACTAAAATCACCCACATACATTTTTTAATTAAAAACTAAATAAAAAAATTACAACAAAAAAAACTAAACTACATAAATAGTTACCTAAGGGTCTAAACTTTTTAAATATACATGTTAAGAGAGCATCTTATTCATATGAACGCAAATTGAAAAAAGGCACCTTTATTTCTAAATAAAATATCGGTGCCATAAACTGTGATAGGGACATAATTTAAAAGGCGTAATAAGCGGGACAAATATGCAAATAAGATACATGGGTTTTAATTATGGTAGCATGTATTAATTTTAAATTACAATGGCCAAAAACTGAGAAATAATGATTTTATTCCATTTCTTTCTTAATCTTCCTGTGAAAATGGATTTAGAAAAAAATAATTCTTAGCAAAATGTACTACCTAAAGAAAGCCTAATTAGTGGCGGAAAAAACAAGATATAGATCAATTAATTGTGATTAGTAGCGATAAAGTTATTGGCGAATGAATGGGAGGTGAACGTTGCTCGGATGCATGAGATTTTCTACGCTGTAGGCTGAAGTGGTTAAATAATTTTAAATATGCCCCGGCATGGTACTCTGCAGATTGAAACGATTGGTGAGGATTGGCATGGCTGTAGTGGAGGAGGAGGCCATACGAAGGCAGCACATTTAAATCATTTTAAATATGCCCCGGCGTGGTACCCTGCAGATTGCCACGATTGGCGAGGATTGGCATGGCTGTAGGGGAGGAGGAGGCCATACTTTGGTGGCATATTTAAATCATTTTAAATATGCCCCAGCTTTGTACTCTGCAGGTCACCACGATTGGTGAGGATTGGCATGGCTGTAGGGGAGGAGGAGGCCATACTTAGGCGGCATATTTAAATAATTTTAAACATTCCCTGGCGTGGTACTCTGCAGATTACCTCGTTTGGAGAGGATTGGCATTGCTGTAGGGGAGGAGGAGGCCATACTTTACGGCATATTTAAATCATTTTAACTATGCCCCTGCTTTGTACTCTGCAGGTTGCCATGATTGGCGAGGATTGGCATGGCTGTAGGGGAGGCGAAGGCCATACTTAGGCGGCATATTTAATTACTTGACCCTATCTGGACGGATATATCCGTCCAGATAGACTGTGCTGCTCCTGCAGCATGGTGCGTGCGATCGGGCGCGCTTCTGCGCGTGCTCCTGCTGCCTGCCGCTAGCCCCCGATCAGTGAATGGGAATATAATTCTAAGCCCCCCGGAGAAATACTGATGCTTTCTAAGCAGAGAGCGATAAAGTTATTGGCGAATGAATGGGAGGTGAACGTTGCTCGGATGCATGAGATTTTCAGCCTGTTCAGTAAGCCAGCACCTATTCAGTAGGAGACCTTCGGCAAGTCTCCCTAAAACTGCTACTGCCTATAGAGCGCGTCCTAGTGGCTGCAGCTCTGGCGCTTTGAGTCCGCCAGGAGAAAAGCGCGATATAAATGGTCTGTGTTTGTTTGTTTGTTTGTTTGTTTGTTTCCACGCTGTAGGCTGAAATGGTTAAATCATTTTAAATATGCCCCGGCATGGTACTCTGCAGATTGAAACGATTGGTGAGGATTGGCATGGCTGTAGTGGAGGAGGAGGCTATACTTAGGCAGCACATTTTAATCATTTTAAATATGCCATGGCGTGGTACCCTGCAGATTGCCATGATTGGCGAGGATTGGCATGGCTGTAGGGGAGGAGGAGGCCGTACTTTGGTGGCATATTTAAATCATTTTAAATATGCCCCAGCTTCGTACTCTGCAGGTTGCCATGATTGGCGAGGATTGGCACGGCTGTAGTGGAGGAGGAGGCCATACTTAAGCAGCAATATGCCCCGACGTGGTACTCTGCAGATTGCCATGATTGGCAAGGATTGGCATGGCTGTAGGGGAGGAGGAGGCCATACTTAGGCGGCATATTTAAATCATTTTAAATATGCCCCAGCTTCGTACTCTGCAGGTTGCCAAGATTGGCGAGGATTGGCATGGCTGTAGGGGAGGAGGAGGCCATACTTAGGCGGCATATTTAACCACTTGCCGACCGCGCACTCATAACGCGCGTCGGCAAAGTGGCAGCTGCAGGACCAGCGACGCAGTATTGCGTCGCCAGCTGCAGGCTGATTAATCAGGAAGCAGCCGCTTGTGCGAGCGGCTGCTTCCTGTCAATTCACGGCGGGGGGCTCCGTGAATAGCCTGCGGGCCGCCGATGGCGACTCGCAGGCTAAATGTAAACACAAGCGGAAATAATCCGCTTTGTTTATATTTGTACGGCGCTGCTGCGCAGCAGCGCCGTAAGGCAGATCGGCGATCCCCGGCCAATCAGCGGCCGGGGATCGCCGCCATGTGACAGGGGACGTCCCGTCACTGGCTGCACAGGACGGATAGCGTCCTGTGCAGCCCGGAACACCAGGGGGGCCAGGTAGGAGAGGGAGGGGGAGGATTTTGCCACGGAGGGGGGCTTTGAGGTACCCCCCCCCCGCAACACCCGCAGGCAGGAGCGATCAGGCCCCCCCAGCACATCATCCCCCTAGTGGGGAAAAAAGGGGGGCGGTCTGGTCGCTCTGCCTGCACACTGATCTGTGCTGGGGGCTGGAGAGCCCACCCAGCACAGATCAGCAACAACAGCGCTGGTCGTTAAGGGGGGGTAAAGGGTGGGTCCTCAAGTGGTTAAATCATTTTAAATATGCCCTGGCGTGGTACGCTGCAGATTGCCTCGATTGGCGAGGATTGGCATGGCTGTAGGGGAGGAGGAGGCCATACTTAGGCGGCATATTTAAATCATTTTAAATATGCCCCGACGTGGTACTTTGCAGGTCACCACGATTGGCGAGGATTGGCATGGCTGTAGGGGAGGAGGAGGCCATACTTTGGCGGCATATTTAAATCATTTTAAATATGCCCCAGCTTTGTACTCTGCAGGTTGCCATGATTGGCGAGGATTGGCATGGCTTTAGTGGAGGAGGAGGCCATACTTAGGCGGCATATTTAAATCATTTTAAATATGCCCCAGCTTCGTACTCTGCAGGTTGCCATGATTGGCGGGGATTGGCATGGCTGTAGGGGAGGAGGAGGCCATACTTAGGCGGCATATTTAAATCATTTTAAAATATGCCCTGGCATGGTACTCTGCAGATTGCCTCGATTGGCGAGGATCGGCATGGCTGTAGGGGGGAGGAGGCCATACTTAGGTGGCATATTTAAATCATTTTACATATGCCCCGGCGTGGTACTTTGCAGGTCACCACGATTGGTGAGGATTGGCATGGCTGTAGGGGAGGAGGAGGCCATACTTTGGCAGCATATTTAAATCATTTTAAATATGCCCCTGCTTTGTACTCTGCAGGTTGCCATGATTGGTGAGGATTGGCATGGCTGTAGGGGAGGAGGAGGCTATACATAGGCGGCATATTTAACCACTTTACCCTATCTGGACGGATATATCCGTCCAGATAGACTGTGCTGCTCCTGCAGCATAGTGCGCACGATCGGACGCGCTCCCGCTGCCTGCCGCTAGCCCCCTGATCAGTGAATGGGAATATAATTCCCATTAACCGATCTAAGCCCTCCGGAGAAATACCGACGCTTTCTAAACAGAGAGTGCGGTATTTCTGCCCGGAAAAAAAATGTACAGCCTCCTAATAGTTCCTGGCAGCGTGATCGTACGCTCCAGGAACTTTTTTCACTGTGGCCATCTTGTGGCCAAATAGTAAACTGCACCCACATACATTTTTTAAATAAAGAATTACATTATATTACATCTAAAAATAGCTGTTTACCTCCCAAACTAAAATCACCCACATACATTTTTCAATTAAAAAATAAATAAAAAAATTACAATTAAAAAAAAAACTACATAAATAGTTACCTAAGGGTCTAAACTTTTTAAATATACATGTTAAGAGAGCATCTTATTCATTTTTTTTTAAATTATAAGCTTGTAAATAGTGATGAACGCAAATTGAAAAATGCACCTTTATTTCTAAAAAAATTATCGGTGCCATAAATTGTGATAGGGACATAATTCAAAAGTCGTAATAAGCGGGACAAATTTGCAAATAAGATACATGGGTTTTAATTACGGTAGCATGTATTAATTTTAAACTACAATGGCCAAAAACTGAGAAAATTTTTTTTTTCATTTCTTTCTTAATCTTCCTGTTAAAATGGATTTAGAAAAAAATAATTCTTAGCAAAATGTACTACCTAAAGAAAGCCTAATTATTGGTGGAAAAAACAAGATATAGATTAATTAATTGTGATTAGTAGCGATAAAGTTATTGGCGAATGAATGGGAGGTAAACGTTGCTCGGATGCATGAGATTTTCCACGCTGTAAACTGAAGTGGTTAAATCATTTTAAATATGCCCCGGCATGGTACTCTGCAGATTGAAACAATTGGTGAGGATTTGCATGGCTGTAGTGGAGGAGGAGGCCATACTTTGGTGGCATATTTAAATCATTTCAAATATGCCCCAGCTTTGTACTCTGCAGGTTGCCATGATTGGCGAGGATTGGCATGGATTTAGTGGAGGAGGAGGCCATAATTAGGCGGCATATTTAAATCATTTTAAATATGCCCCAGCTTCGTACTCTGCAGGTTGGCATGATTGGCGAGGATTAGCACGGCTGTAGTGGAGGAGGAGGCCATACTTAAGCAGCAATATGCCCCGGCGTGGTACTCTGCAGATTGCCATGATTGGCAAGGATTGGCATGGCTGTAGGGGAGGAGGAGGCCATACTTAGGCGGCATATTTAAATCATTTTAAATATGCCCTAGCTTCGTACTCTGCAGGTTGCCAAGATTGGCGAGGATTGGCATGGCTGTAGGGGAGGAGGAGGCCATACTTAGGCGGCGAATTTAAATCATTTTAAATTTGCCCTGGCGTGGTACTCTGCAGATTGCCTCGATTGGCGAGGATTGGCATGGCTGTAGGGGAGGAGGAGGCCATACTTAGGCGGCATATTTAAATCATTTTAAATATGCCCTGGCGTGGTACTCTGCAGATTGCCATGATTGGCAAGGATTAGTTAGTGTATAAAGTGGATCAGCACCAATGGATAAATGACGTGCAGTGATCGCCCCTGGAGTGCACAGGGATATCCAAGCAAATAAGTTCTCAGGATCCGCACCGTCTAAAATCTTCTTTTATTTCAGCTTTTTAAAATTCCATAGCAGGCATAAATATGTGTATCACACAACCATGACGCACAGCGTTTCAGAATAGCTCTTTCTTCAGATGGCGTCAGACACACACTCGAGTGTGTGTCTGACGCCATCTGAAGAAAGAGCTATTCTGAAACGCTGTGCGTCATGGCTGTGTGATACACATATTTATGCCTGCTATGGAATTTTAAAAAGCTGAAATAAAAGAAGATTTTAGACGGTGCGGATCCTGAGAACTTATATGATTGGCAAGGATTGGCATGGCTGTAGGGGAGGAGGAGGCCATACTTAGGCGGCATATTTAAATCATTTTAAATATGCCCTAGCTTCATACTCTGCAGGTTGCCAAGATTGGCGAGGATTGGCATGGCTGTAGGGGAGGAGGAGGCCATACTTAGGCGGCATATTTAAATCATTTTAAATTTGCCCTGGCGTGGTATTCTGCAGATTGCCTCGATTGGTGAGGATTGGCATGGCTGTAGGGGAGGAGGAGGCCATACTTAGGCGGCATATTTAAATCATTTTAAATATGCCCTAGCTTCGTACTCTACAGGTTGCCAAGATTGGCAAGGATTGGCATGGCTGTAGGGGAGGAGGAGGCCATACTTAGGCGGCATATTTAAATCATTTTAAATATGCCCCGGCGTGGTACTCTGCAGGTCACCACGATTGGCGAAGATTGGCATGGCTGTAGTGAAGGAGGAGGCCATACTTAGGCGGCAATATGCCCCGCCATGGTACTCTGCAGGTTGCCATGAGTGGGGAGGATTAGCATGGCTGTAGGGGAGGAGGAAGCCATACTTAGGCGGCATATTTAAATCATTTTTAATATGCCCCAGTTTCGTACTCTGCAGTTTGCCAAGATTGGTGAGGATTGGCATGGCTGTAGGGGAGGAGGAGGCCATACTTAGGCGGCATGTTTAAATCATTTCAAATATGCCCCTGCGTGGTACTCTGCAGATTGCCTCGATTGGAGAGGATTGGCATGGCTGTAGTGGAGGAGGAGGCCATACTTAGGCAGCACATTTAAATCATTTTAAATATGCCCCGGCTTGGTACCCTGCAGATTGTCACGATTGGCGAGGATTGGCATGGCTGTAGGGGAGGAGGAGGCCATACTTTGGTAGCATATTTAAATCATTTTTAATATGCCCCAGCTTTGTACTCTGCAGGTCACCACGATTGGTGAGGATTGGCATGGCTGTAGGGGAGGAGGAGGCCATACTTAGGCGGCATATTTATATCAATTTAAATATGCCCCGGCGTGGTACTCTGCAGGTCGCCATGATTGGCGAGGATTAGAATGGCTGTAGGGGAGGAGGAAGCCATACTAAAACAGCATATTTAATTCATTTTAAATATGCCCTGGCGTGAATCTTCAGGTTGCCACGATTGGCAAAGATTGGCATGGCTGTAAGGGAGGGGAGGAGGAGGCCATACTAAGCGGCATATTCAAATCATTTTATATATGCCCTGGCGTGGTACTCTGCAGGTCGCCATGATTGGTGAGGATTGGCATGGCTGTAGGGGAGGAGGAGGCCATACTTAGGCGGCATATTTAAATCATTTTAAATATGCCCCGGCGTGGTACTCTGCAGGTCGCTATGATTGGCGAGGATTAGCATGGCTGTTGGGGAGGAGGAGGCCATACTAAGACAGCATATTAAATTCATTTTAAATATGCCCCACTGTGGTACTCTGCAGGTTGCAACGATTGGTATGGATTGGCATGGCTGTAGGGGAGGAGGAGGCCATACTTAGGCGGCATATTTAAATCATTTTAAATATGCCCTGGCATGGTACTCTGCAAGTCACCACAATTGGCGAAGATTGGTATGGCTGTAGGGGAGGAGGAGGCAATACTTAGGCGGAAATATGCCCCGGCGTGGTACTCTGCAGGTTGCCATGATTGGCGAGGATTGGCATGGCTGTGGGGGAGGAGGAGGCCATACTTAGGCGGCATATTTAAATCATTTTAAATATACCCCAGCTTCGTACTCTGCAGGTTCCCTCGATTGGAGAGGATTGGCATGGCTGTAGGGGAGGAGGAGGCCATACTTAGGCGGCATATTTAAATCATTTTACATATGCCCCGGCGTGGTACTCTGCAGGTCACTACGATTGTTGAGGATTGGCATGGCTGTAGGGGAGGAGGAGGCCATACTTGGGCGGCATATTTAAATCATTTTAAATATGCCCCTGCTTTGTACTCTGCAGGTTGCCATGATTGGCGAGGTTTGGCATGGCTATAGGGGAGGAGGAGGCCATACTTAGGTGGCATATTTAACCACTTGACCCTATCTGGAATGATATATCCGTCCAGATAGATTGTGCTGCTCCTGCAGCGTGGTGCATACGATCAGGCGCGCTCCCGCGCGCTCCTGCTGCCTGCCACTAGCCCCCCGATCAGTGAATGGGAATATAATTCCCATTAACCGATCGAAGCCCCCCGGAGAAATACCGACGCTTTCTTAGCAGAGAGCGCGGTATTTCTGCCCGGAAAAAAAATGTACAGCCTCCTAATAGTTCCTGGCAGCGTGATCGTTAGCTCCAGGAACTTTTTTCACTGTGGCCATCTTGTGGCCTAATAGTAAACTGCACCCACATACATTTTTTAAATGTAGAATTACATTATATTACATCTAAAAATAGCTGTTTACCTCCCAAACTAAAATCACCCACATACATTTTTTAATTAAAAAATTAATAAAAAAATTACAATTAAAAAAAAAAAAACTACATAAATAGTTACCTAAGGGTCTAAACTTTTTAAATATACATGTTAAGAGAGCATCTTATTCATTTTTTTTTTAAATGATAAGCTTGTAAATAGTGATGAACGCAAATTGAAAAAATGCACCTTTATTTCTAAATAAAATAACGGTGCCATAAATTGTGATAGGGACATAATTTAAATGGCGTAATAAGCGGGACAAATATGCAAATAAGATACATCGGTTTTAATTACAGTAGCATGTATTAATTTTAAACTACAATGGCCAAAAACTGAGAAATAATGATTTTTTTCCATTTCTTTCTTAATCTTCCTGTTAAAATGGATTTAGAAAAAAATTATCATTCTTAGCAAAATGTACTACCTAAAGAAAGCCTAAATAGTGGCGGAAAAAACAAGATATAGATCAATTAATTGTGATTGGTAGCGATAAAGTTATTGGCGAATGAATGGGAGGTGAACGTTGCTCGGATGCATGAGATTTTCCACGCTGTAGGCTGAAATGGTTAAATTATTTTAAATATACCTCGGCATGGTACTCTGCAGATTGAAACGATTGGTGAGGATTGGCATGGCTGTAGTGGAGGAGGAGGCCATACTTAGGCAGCACATTTAAATCATTTTAAATATGCCATGGCGTGGTACCCTGCAGATTGCCATGATTGGCGAGGATTGGCATGGCTGTAGGGGAGGAGGAAACCGTACTTTGGTGGCATATTTAAATCATTTTAAATATGCCCCAGCTTTGTACTCTGCAGGTTGCCATGATTGGTGAGGATTGGCACGGCTGTAGTGGAGGAGGAGGCCATACTTAAGCAGCAATATGCCCCGACGTGGTACTCTGCAGATTGCCATGATTGGCAAGGATTGGCATGGCTGTAGGGGAGGAGGAGGCCATACTTAGGCGGCATATTTAAATCATTTTAAATATGTCCTAGCTTCGTACTCTGCAGGTTGCCAAGATTGGCGAGGATTGGCATGGCTGTAGGGGAGGAGGAGGCCAAACTTAGGCGGCATATTTAAATCATTTTAAATATGCCCCGGTGTGGTACTCTGCAGATTGCCTCGATTGGAGAGGATTGGCATGGCTGTAGGGGGGGAGGAGGCCATACTTAGGTGGCATATTTAAATCATTTTAAATATGCCCCGGTGTGGTACTCTGCAGATTGCCTCGATTGGAGAGGATTGGCATGGCTGTAGGGGAGGAGAAGGCCATACTTAGGCGGCAATATGCCCCGGCGTGGTACTCTGCAGGTTGCCATGATTGGCGAGGATTGGCATGGCTGTAGGGGAGGAGGAGGCCATACTTAGGCGGCATATTTAAATCATTTTAAATATACCCCAGCTTCGTACTCTGCAGGTTGCCAAGATTGGCGAGGATTGGCATTGCTGTAGGGGAGGAGGAGGCCATACTTTGGCAGCATATTTAAATCATTTTAAATATGCCCCTGCTTTGTACTCTGCAGGTTGCCATGATTGGCGAGAATTGGCATGGCTGTAGGGGAGGAGAAGGCCATACTTAGGCGGCATATTTAATTATTTGACCCTATCTGGACGGATATATCCGTCCAGATAGACTGTGCTGCTCCTGCAGTGTGGTGCGTGCGATCGGGCGCGCTCCTGTGCACGCTCCCGCTGCCTGTCGCTAGCCCCCCGATCAGTGAATGGGAATATAATTCCCATTAACCGATCTAAGCCCCCCGGAGAAATACCGATGCTTTCTAAGCAGAGAGAGCGGTATTTCTGCCCGGAAAAAAAATGCACAGCCCCCTAATAGTTCCTGGCAGCATGATCGTATGCTCAAGGAACTTGTTTCACTGTGGCCATCTTGTGGCCAAATAGTAAACTGCACCCACATACATTTTTTAAATAAAGAATTACATTATATTACATCTAAAAATAGCTGTTTACCTCCCAAACTAAAATCACCCACATACATATTTAATTAAAAAATAAATACAAAAATTACAATTAAAAAATAAAACTACATAAATAGTTACCTAAGGGTCTAAACTTTTTAAATATACATGTTAAGAGAGCATCTTATTCATTTTTTTTTTAAATGATAAGCTTGTAAATAGTGATGAACGCAAATTGAAAAAATGCACCTTTATTTCTAAATAAAATAACGGTGCCATAAATTGTGATAGGGACATAATTTAAATGGCGTAATAAGCGGGACAAATATGCAAATAAGATACATCGGTTTTAATTACAGTAGCATGTATTAATTTTAAACTACAATGGCCAAAAACTGAGAAATAATGATTTTTTTCCATTTCTTTCTTAATCTTCCTGTTAAAATGGATTTAGAAAAAAATTATCATTCTTAGCAAAATGTACTACCTAAAGAAAGCCTAAATAGTGGCGGAAAAAACAAGATATAGATCAATTAATTGTGATTGGTAGCGATAAAGTTATTGGCGAATGAATGGGAGGTGAACGTTGCTCGGATGCATGAGATTTTCCACGCTGTAGGCTGAAATGGTTAAATTATTTTAAATATACCTCGGCATGGTACTCTGCAGATTGAAACGATTGGTGAGGATTGGCATGGCTGTAGTGGAGGAGGAGGCCATACTTAGGCAGCACATTTAAATCATTTTAAATATGCCATGGCGTGGTACCCTGCAGATTGCCATGATTGGCGAGGATTGGCATGGCTGTAGGGGAGGAGGAAACCGTACTTTGGTGGCATATTTAAATCATTTTAAATATGCCCCAGCTTTGTACTCTGCAGGTTGCCATGATTGGTGAGGATTGGCACGGCTGTAGTGGAGGAGGAGGCCATACTTAAGCAGCAATATGCCCCGACGTGGTACTCTGCAGATTGCCATGATTGGCAAGGATTGGCATGGCTGTAGGGGAGGAGGAGGCCATACTTAGGCGGCATATTTAAATCATTTTAAATATGTCCTAGCTTCGTACTCTGCAGGTTGCCAAGATTGGCGAGGATTGGCATGGCTGTAGGGGAGGAGGAGGCCAAACTTAGGCGGCATATTTAAATCATTTTAAATATGCCCCGGTGTGGTACTCTGCAGATTGCCTCGATTGGAGAGGATTGGCATGGCTGTAGGGGGGGAGGAGGCCATACTTAGGTGGCATATTTAAATCATTTTAAATATGCCCCGGTGTGGTACTCTGCAGATTGCCTCGATTGGAGAGGATTGGCATGGCTGTAGGGGAGGAGAAGGCCATACTTAGGCGGCAATATGCCCCGGCGTGGTACTCTGCAGGTTGCCATGATTGGCGAGGATTGGCATGGCTGTAGGGGAGGAGGAGGCCATACTTAGGCGGCATATTTAAATCATTTTAAATATACCCCAGCTTCGTACTCTGCAGGTTGCCAAGATTGGCGAGGATTGGCATTGCTGTAGGGGAGGAGGAGGCCATACTTTGGCAGCATATTTAAATCATTTTAAATATGCCCCTGCTTTGTACTCTGCAGGTTGCCATGATTGGCGAGAATTGGCATGGCTGTAGGGGAGGAGAAGGCCATACTTAGGCGGCATATTTAATTATTTGACCCTATCTGGACGGATATATCCGTCCAGATAGACTGTGCTGCTCCTGCAGTGTGGTGCGTGCGATCGGGCGCGCTCCTGTGCACGCTCCCGCTGCCTGTCGCTAGCCCCCCGATCAGTGAATGGGAATATAATTCCCATTAACCGATCTAAGCCCCCCGGAGAAATACCGATGCTTTCTAAGCAGAGAGAGCGGTATTTCTGCCCGGAAAAAAAATGCACAGCCCCCTAATAGTTCCTGGCAGCATGATCGTACGCTCCAGGAACTTGTTTCACTGTGGCCATCTTGTGGCCAAATAGTAAACTGCACCCACATACATTTTTTTAAATAAAGAATTACATTATATTACATCTAAAAATAGCTGTTTACCTCCCAAACTAAAATCACCCACATACATATTTAATTAAAAAATAAATACAAAAATTACAATTAAAAAATAAAACTACACAAATAGTTACCTAAGGGTCTAAACTTTTTAAATATACATGTTAAGAGAGCATCTTATTCATTTTTTTTTTAAATGATAAGCTTGTAAATAGTGATGAACGCAAATTGAAAAAATGCACCTTTATTTCTAAATAAAATAACGGTGCCATAAATTGTGATAGGGACATAATTTAAATGGCGTAATAAGCGGGACAAATATGCAAATAAGATACATCGGTTTTAATTACAGTAGCATGTATTAATTTTAAACTACAATGGCCAAAAACTGAGAAATAATGATTTTTTTCCATTTTTCTTAATCTTCCTGTTAAAATGGATTTAGAAAAAAATTATCATTCTTAGCAAAATGTACTACCTAAAGAAAGCCTAAATAGTGGCGGAAAAAACAAGATATAGATCAATTAATTGTGATTGGTAGCGATAAAGTTATTGGCGAATGAATGGGAGGTGAACGTTGCTCGGATGCATGAGATTTTCCACGCTGTAGGCTGAAATGGTTAAATCATTTTAAATATGCCCCGTCATGGTACTCTGCAGATTGAAACGATTGGTGAGGATTGGCATGGCTGTAGTGGAGGAGGAGGCCATACTTAGGCAGCACATTTAAATCATTTTAAATATGCCATGGCGTGGTACCCTGCAGATTGCCATGATTGGCGAGGATTGGCATGGCTGTAGGGGAGGAGGAGGCCGTACTTTGGTGGCATATTTAAATCATTTTAAATATGCCCCAGCTTTGTACTCTGCAGGTTGCCATGATTGGCGAGGATTGGCATGGCTTTAGTGGAGAAGGAGGCCATACTTAGGCGGCATATTTAAATCATTTTAAATATGCCCCAGCTTCGTACTCTGCAGGTTGCCATGATTGGCGAGGATTGGCACGGCTGTAGTGGAGGAGGAGGCCATACTTAAGCAGCAATATGCCCCGACGTGGTACTCTGCAGATTGCCATGATTGGCAAGGATTGGCATGGCTGTAGGGGAGGAGGAGGCCATACTTAGGCGGCATATTTAAATCATTTTAAATATGTCCTAGCTTCGTACTCTGCAGGTTGCCAAGATTGGCGAGGATTGGCATGGCTGTAGGGGAGGAGGAGGCCATACTTAGGCGGCATATTTAAATCATTTTAAATATGCCCTGGCGTGGTACTCTGCAGATTGCCTCGATTGGCGAGGATTGGCATGGCTGTAGGGGAGGAGGAGGCCATACTTAGGCGGCATATTTAAATCATTTTAAATATGCCCCAGCTTCGTACTCTGCAGGTTGCCATGATTGGCGAGGATTGCCATGGCTGTAGGGGAGGAGGAGGCCATACTTAGGCGGCATATTTAAATCATTTTAAATATGCCCCGGCATGGTACTCTGCAGATTGAAACGTTTGGTGTTGATTGGAATGGCTGTAGTGGAGGAGGAGGCCATACTTAGGCAGCACATTTGAATCATTTGAAATATGCCCTGGCGTGGTACCCTGCAGATTGCCATGATTGGCGAGGATTGGCATGGCTGTAGGGGAGGAGGAGGCCATACTTTGATGGCATATTGAAATTATTTTAAATATGCCCCAGCTTTGTACTCTGCAGGTCACCACGGCTGGTGAGGCTTGGCATGGCTGTAGGGGAGGAGGAGGCCATACTTAGGCGGCATATTTAAATCATTTTAAATATGCCCCGGCGTGGTATTCTGCAGGTTGCCATGATTGGCAAGGATTGGCATGGCTATAGGGGAGGAGGAGGCCATACTTAGGCGGCATATTCAAATCATTTTAAATTTGCCCCGGCATGGTACTCTGAAGGTTGTTATGATTGGCGAGGATTGGCTCTCCACAATCTCTCTCCCCGGTACATATCCTCACTAATTTCCAGATACAAACCCAATCGCAATCTCAGATCTGCATACGATCTTCTGTTGTCCTCCTCTAGAATCACCTCCTCACATTTACGCTTACAAGATTTTGCACACGCTTCACCCCTTCTCGGGAATGCCCTCCCACAACACATCCGTCACTCGCCAACCTTTGTTACTTTTAAACCCTCTCTAAAAACTCATTTGTTCCGACAAGCATATGTGCTACTTCAGGCCACTTCCCTTTGTCCTAAGACCAAATTGCACTCCTACTAGGTATCCTAAAACACACTGCCTTTATATATTTTATTGTATACTACCCCTCCTCTTGTTTCGCCCCATTCCCTTTAGATTGTAAGCTCGCAAAGGGCAGGGCTCTCTCCCCTTTTTGTGTCTTGGGAATCATTATACATTTTATTCACTTTTATCCCTGTCATTACCACTTTTGTATTTTGTATTCTGTATGCTGTATCATTTTTTGTATTTTGTCACTAATTTTGTATCTTGTATATTAGTGTACACCATTGTCTGTATTATGTACCCCATGTTTGTTTCTTACTTTGTACAGCACCATGGAATATGTTGCTTTATAAATCAATAATAATATTAATAATGGCTGTAGGGGAGGAGGAGGCCATACTTAGGCGGCATATTTAAATCATTTTAAATATGCCCTGGGCGTGGTACTCTGCAAGTTGCCATAATTTGTGATCTACGTCACCCCTCCCACTGATGCAGGCTTATTGACCTCAGTGCTGCGTGTACTGAGGGGCTCATGGTATGATGTCAACCTGCCAGGGCTGCAGGCTTGTTGACCACAGAGCTGCATGCACGGAGGGGCACAAGGGATGATGTCACGTCTCCCAGGGCTGCAGGCTTGTTGACCGCAAGGCTGTGTTCACTGAGAGGTGCATGGGATGACATTACCCCTTCCAGGGTTGCAGGCTTGTTGACTGCAGGGCTCCGTGAAGTGAGGGGCACCGGGAAGATTTTACCCCTCCCAAGGCTGCAGGCTTTTTGACCGCAGGGCTGCATGCACTGAGGGGAACAAGGGATGGCATTCGCCCCCCCAGGGCTACAGGGTTGTTGACCACCGGGCTGCATGCACCAAGGGGCACACAGTAGTATGATGTCACCCTCCCAGGGCTACAGGCTTGTTGACTGCATGGCTGCGTGCACTAAGAGGCACACGGTATGATGCCATCCTCCCAAGGCTGCAGGCTTATTGACCGCAGGGCTGCATGCACTGAGGGGCACATGGCGAACCAGCAGGAGATCGGAGAGGATTGTTAGTGCGCCTAAGGGGGACCAGAAGAAGATCCTGGGAGAGGCTATGCAGTAGGGATGTTCGGAAATGTTGATTTCCGATTCTGCAGAAATTACGATTTCCGCCAATGCCGATTACCGATTTCACGAATTTCTGATCGTTTTCTGATTTCCGAGTTCCAATCAGAAATTCAGATTTCCGATCGGAAATGCGGAAAATTCAATTCCGCAAAATCCGAATGAGCATCCCTACTATGCAGGAGTGACGGCAGGAAGCACGATGTAGCAGCAGGAGCCGGGAACCAGAGCGTGGATGCCAGAAGATCAGAGCCAGAGGGATCCTGCAGCGGTGCTTGGTGATTGAGCGGCTGGCAGAAGATAGGAAGGTCTTGCAGTGATGCCTGGTGATGGAGCAGCTGGCAGAAGATTGGAGGGTCCTGCAGCGGTGCTTGCTGATGGAGAGGCAAGCAGAAGATCAAAGGGGTCCTGCAGTGGTACTGAATAATGAAGCAGCTGGCAGAAGGAAGCAGGAGCCACACGCTTGGCATAAGGACACAGGTAGACATGTGAGCTGTATGTGTATTCTAAGACTCAGTCCAGGGTCAGACAGTTTCCAGGTTCTGTACAGCATTTAATTGCAGAGCTAATTTTATTTTTACAAGTTTGCCTTAGGCAGCAACATTTCCAGAACCAGCCCTGTGCCCCGGAGTGGTTCTCTGCAGGTTGCCACGATTGGCGAGTATTGGCATGGCTGTAGGGGAGGAGGAGGCCATACTTTGGCAGCATATTTAAATCATTTTAAATATACCCCGGCGTGGTACTCTGCAGGTTGCCACGGTTGGCGAGGATTGGCATGGCTGTAGGGGAGGAGGAGGCTATACTTAGGCGGCATATATAAAACATTTTAAATATGCCCCGGCGTGGTACTCTGCAGGTTGCCACAATTGGCGAGGATTGGCATGGCTGTAGGGGAGGAGGAGGCCATACTTAGGCGGCATATTGAAATCTTTTTAAATATACCCCGGCGCCTTATTTTGCAGGTTGCCACGATTGGCACGGCTGTAAGGGAAGAAGGGTCGCCTAAGTATGGCCTCCTCCTGCCCTACAGACATGCCAATCCTCGCCAATTGTGGCAACCTGCAGAGTACCACGCCGGGGCATATTTAAAATTATTTAAATATGCCGCCTAAGTATGGACACCTCCTCCTGTACAGCCATGCCATTCCTCGCTAATCGTGGCAACCTGCAGAGTACTACGCTGGGGCATATTTAAAATGATTTAAATATGCTGCCTAAGTGTTGCCTCCTCCTCCCCTGCAGCCATGCCAATCCTCACCAACCATGGCAACCTGGCTGTTGGGGAGGAGGAGGCCATATTAGGCGGCATATTTAAATCTTTTTAAATATGCCCCGGCGTGTTTATCTGCAGGTTGCCACGATTGGTGAGGATTGGCATGGCTGTAGGGGAGAAGGAGGCCATATTTAGGCAGCATATTTAAATCATTTTAAATAAGCCCTGGCGTGGTACTCTGTAGGTTGCCATGATTGGCGAGGATTGGCATGGCTGTAGGGGAGGAGGAGACCATATTAGGCGGCATAGTTAAATCATTTTAAATCTGCCCCGGCGTTGTACTCTGCAGGTTGCCACGATTGGCGAGGATTGGCATGGCTGTAGGGGAGGAGGAGGCTATACTTACTGCGCTGTAGAGACCTGATGACGTCACTTACACCACGTGACCCGCGCCGTGGAGTGCACGTGAAGCCGACCTGGCGAAGTCTTCTACTTCAGCGCAGGACACCGGGAGTGAGAGGAGCTGCAGCGAGGGCACAGATTTACTGGCAGGGGCTGGATGAAGCCCCAGGTAAGTGGAGTTTTTTTTTTTTTTCAGCACGGACTCTCCCTTTAAAACATCTTGCATGTATATACATCAATCAGGGAGTGTAATTAGTGTACTGCTTCACACTGACAGACCAAACTCACTGTGTAACGCACCGCACACAGCTGTTTGTGTAGTGACGGCTGTACTGGACTGATGTGTACCATGGCGACTGGAGAGAGTGCAGGCTATGGCGGTTTTCATGCCCATATGGTCACCGGGCTGAGGTAGCTCAATGACAGAACAGTGACTGTCCAGCTGTAGAATTTGGTCTGTCCACAATGAAGCAACGACCTTATTATCTTGGGTGTACCCCTCCCCCCCCCCCCCCCCCCGAAACACTCATTTAGCTGTTAGAGATGGCCCGAACGGTTCGCCGGCGAATGGTTCCACGCAAACTTTGGGTGGTTTGCGTTCGCCGGTGAAGGCGAACTTTTGCGGAAGTTCGATTCGCCCCATAATGCTCCATTAAGGTCAACATTGATCCTCTACATCACAGTCAGCAGGCACTTTATCACCAATCAGACTACACTCTCTCCTGGAGCCTCACCCCCCTTATAAAAGGCAAGGTTATCCACCTTGAGTCCTGGACCCTGTTGGTGGTGGCGGAGAAGGGAGTCAAGTGGCCTGCAGGCAGAGATGCTGTGTGGGGACCGAATTAGTCTTGGGGCAGGCAGTCACACGGCGTGCAGGCAGAGATGCTGTGTGTGGAGACTGACTTAGTCTTCGGGCAGGCCGGACCGTGCTTTGCAGATCAAGCATCCGTAGTCAGATGGACCCTTGACCGAACACTGTGTGCCAGAGATGTCACCACTTGCCTTTCAACATTATGGTACAGTTTGGGTATCGCCTTTTTTGAGAAATAATTGCGGCCTGGTGTCTTCCACTGTGGTGTGTGGCTTTGCTTTTGTGTGCTGCTTTTCCTCAGGTGGTCATCCAATTGCAGTTTGTGCTTTGTAATCATGTGCCTTCGTAAGGTAGTTGTCCCTCCGCGGGTCTTGGTCTTTCCACAGCTCAATTTTCGGTGGCAGAGAGTACAGATGGCATTGCTCTCATCCGAGACAGGCACACAAAAAAATGTCCCCACCGCTGAGCCCTGGGATGATGGCACTTTGGTGATGGCTGCCGATGGAGTGTTAAGTGGGGTGCCAGAATCAGAGCAGGAGGAGGAAGATATGTCACACTTCCGTGAGGAAGATGAGGTGTTCTGTGTTAAATAGTCAACTACGTCCTGACAATATTGGGGATTGATGGCACGTGCCTTCTTCTGAACACTGTAATTTGGTTGAGGGCCGGACTAAATCACGACAGCATGACCTCGAAAAGACCTGCCAGGTGGCCTACCTCTGGCTCTGCTTCTTCTTTTTCCATATTGGGGGGGATGAAGTGAAAGGTATGCACTGACTTAACTAATACAATGTGCGGTTACACAGGTGCAGTGAAAAGGTTGCAGTGACTGCTGGTACAACGATGTGCGGTTACACAGGTGCAGTTAACAGGTATGCACGGACTGGTATATAAAACAGCGTGCAGTCACACAGTGAACAGGTATGCAGTGGCTGGTATTACAAATGTGCAGCTGTCACACACACATGTACCCTGAATCAGCATCAAGCTTATATTTAGCTGTTTTGGAATTTCTCTAGAGACGCAATAAGTTATACCCATAAATTGTCTGAAGCTTATTGGATCTATAAGCTGTTTGTCAGTGATGTATTTATGTTCTCTCAGTTTCATTTATAAAACCTATACTAATACTACTGCAGAATTCACTAAATTTCATATTTATTTACCATCACTTTTTTTTATTAAGTTTGTTTTTCAAATCCTGTCTAGCTCAATAAATTTGCATGAGACAAATCTAATTTAGGCTCTTTGTGCTTTTTGACATATGTGTTGAGGTTTTGCAATTCTTTTTGATGTTACCACATGAATTAACATTGTTTTTGACCTTCCCAGTGACTTCTTCTTAGGGATCGTTAATGACATGACATTTCTATGTACTCTACAAAGTACTGTGGACAATATCAGTGCTATATCATTGCATAATAATAATAATGATAATAATAGTACAGCCTTAAAGTGACACTTAAGTCAGGAAAAAAAATGAGTTTTACTCACCTGGGGCTTTCCTTAGCCCCCTGCAGCTGATCGGTGCCCACGTAGAGTCGCTCTGATTCTCCTGGACCCGCCGGCGGCCACTTCCGTTTTCGCTCGTCAGGACCCGACAGGCTGGGAACGCGAGTGATTCTTCGCGTTCCCAGCCACAATAGCTTCCCCTATACTGCTATTGCGGCCTTCCTTGCCGCAATAGCAGCATAGGGGGAGCTATTGTGGCTCTTTTTTTTTCCTGACTTAAGGTTACCTTTAACGACTTGACCACTGAGGGGTTTTACCCCTTGAGCACCAGAGCAATTTTCACCTTTCAGCACTCCTTCCATTCATTCGTTTATAACTTTATTATTACTTATCGCTATGAAATGAACTATATCTTGTTTTTTTTCGCCACCAATTAGGATTTATTTAGGTGGGACATTATGCCAAGAAGTATTTTATTCTAAATGTGTTTTAAAGAGGAGCTGTTAGGTATAGGGTCTCAGAGAAAAAAAAAACACATATATCAGTAGCTAAATATTGGCTCTACTTACATTACATATGCATTTCACTGTCCACGTTTGGATTTCACAGAATTTTTATATAGTATTTGCAGAGAATGATGCTCCTGACAGCTCATGGCAGGTTCCATGTTTGTCTGTCTCCTATGAAGCCAATTGTGATGTCATATCCTCCCTGCTTCCTGATGATTCCACTCACAAAAAAGATCCTAATGGACAACACTATTGTGCAGTGAATATTAATTAGCCATGTGGCTAGGAACAATAGCGGACTCATGCAGTATACTCTAATGGAACATGTGCCCTGTGATTTTTCAGTGCTGTGAGTTTAGGCTGCTGTTAGAAGCTGCTGTAACATGAGCCTGTAACTTCTCACTGTGAAAGCAGCCTTAGGGCGTGATAGGGAAATGAAGGGGATGACCCAAGGTAGTGCAGTGGGGAGAAGAGGCAGCCCCAGAATGCTTTGCAGTATCTGTTATGCGTCCTTCCGGCTGCCTTACGAGCTTGGGAATAACAGCCTTGCTGTTCAGCACACATCACAGTAAGAGAGATTTTTAACTTCAATATTGCCTTTTTGGCTTCCTTCTAAACTGTTTAACACAGGAGAATAGAGGTTTAAATTAGCTTTTGAAGCCTGACAGTTACTCTCTAATGGGAAAATAGGAAAAATTTGGGGAAAAATCATTATTTTTCCGTTTTCGGCCATTATAGTTTTTAAATAATGCATGCTACTGTAATTAAAATCCATGAAATGTGTTTGCCCAATTGTCCCAGTTATTACACCATTTAAATTATGTCCCTATCACAATGTTTGGCGCCAATATTTTATTTGGAAATAAAGGTGCATTTTTTTCAGTTTTGTGTCCATCCCTAATTACAAGCCCATAGTTTATAAAGTAACAGTGTTATACCCTCTTGATATAAATATTTAAAGAGTTCAGTCCCTAAGGTAACGATTTATGTATTTTTTTTTATTGTAATTTTTTTTTTTATTACAAAAAAAATTGGGGGAGTGTGGGAGGTAATGAGTTAATTTATAATGTAAAACTATGTATTTGTATATGAAAAATGCTTTTGGGTGTAGTTTTACTATTTGGCCACAAGATGGCCACAGTAACTTTTTGTAAATGCGTCCTGCAAGCGTACAAGAAGGACGCTTGCAGGAAGTTCAGGGAGGCTGGGAAACTTTTTTTTTTTCACAATGATCGCACTGCTTCTCATAGAAGCAGCTGATCATCGCTGGGGGGCAGAGATCAACGAACGGGAACGTTTTTCCCGCTTATTGATCTCTGGGCGAGCGGGCGGCGTGCACGAGCGCGGGAGCACGCGCATGAGCGAGCGGGAGCGCGGACAGTGCCGGGAGGTGTGGATATCTCCATCCCTGGTGGTTAGTTAAAGGTTGTGCAAAGGGTCAGAGATATCCGCACCTGCGGCGGTAAAGTGGTTAAAGGAATACAGAGGTGAATATAAACTGATGAGATAAACGTGTATGTACAGTGCCAAGCATAAAAATAACTAGGATGTGTTCCTTCTTTTCTCTCTTTGCCTGAAAGAGTTAACACTGAGGTAGTTTCTTTCCAGCCAGGACCAAGTCATAAAAAGATATCCTCGCAAAGACCATCTTCTGAGAACAGGGAGGAGATAAAAAGGGCCAATAGTTCATAGATTTTAGTTCTGGCATACTTCAAAGACAGTGTCATTAAGCAGAGACAATGAAACATGAACAAATTAAAGTGTACTGCACTGTATTAAAATAAAGCTGTGGGATATCTCAAAAAGTCATTTTTGGAGTAGGAGGGCAGATATAATTTATCTCATCAATTTCTTTTCACCTTTGTATTCCATTAAATCCTGTACACATGTGGGCTCATTCCCATCAGGGATAGGGTCTCAATCCCTCAGGTGATAGTGCGGTAGTGAGGCTGTACAGAGTTCTGTTGCTATGCAGGAGGGAGGAGGGCTGATGGTCTTGGCGTACGACGGTCTAGTACAGGGTTCCCCAAACTGCTGGGGGGTCGGAGTATACATAAACCATAGCTCCCAACTGTCCCTCTTTCGGAGGGACAGCCCCTCTTTAGGAGCCCCGTCCCTCTGTCCCTCTTTCCTCCTCATTTGTCCCTCTTTCAGGACTTTGACCCTCTTTCTATCTAAATATATGTATTTCTCTACTAAAAAATGTGTTTGATTGACTCTAAACTTTATTCCCATCCTTTAAATTGATATATGACTAATTGTAAACTAAGAAGGAAAATAAACCAGGATAGAATGGACCAGTGTGGTTTGAATTATAAAACAACATATTTTTCTTATTAAATCTTTATCGTATGTGTGACTAGGGACGTGTCGGGGGCGTGATTAGGGGTGTGGAAGGGGTGTGGCATGGGTGAGGCTTAAGTGTCCCTCTTTCTTATCTCAAAAAGTTGGGAGGTATGCATAAAATGATGTAGAAGTCTTTGCGGACCAGACAGTGAAGCATACCCAGGTGACAACCTGCAGTCCAATAAGACAGCAGTGTCACACGATGTGAAATTTGATTAGAAACCAGCAAATTATTGCTTTCTGGCTTCCATGTGGATGGGTGGTGCCAGCACTGCTATTCTTTATGTGGACCACCAATTTTTAATGATGTAGCTGACCACATCTATAAGTAATACATTTTGTGTGGGGGGGGGCCGGTAAAAAAGCCTCAGGGGGCCACATTTGGCCCGCAAACCTTAGTTTGAGGACCACTGGTCTGGTATGTATTTTCAGCTTTACACTGGCAAAAACTTTTTCTAATAGTATAATCTGCTTACCAGGTTGCAACGTATATCTTTAGACTACCCCTTGTTTGGCAAGACAGTACTTATTTTGGAAGCAATTCCTCCCTTTCGTCACATGTTCCTTTTTTAAATGTAATCCACAAACCTGTATAAACAAACATGTTTGCCCACTAAAATTGTTTAGGGGTGTATGTTTCATGTACTGTATGTAGCTATGGAGTATTCACACCTAGCAAGATATCAAAATTCCAGTTGGTTATTTAAAGCCATGTGCAGTAAGGGTAAATGCAGATATCACAAGAAAATAATATTTTGACTTTCACTGAAATTTTCATGAAAATGGCCAATTGTTTTGCCAACTGTTAACCATTTAGTGAAAACAGCAGTCATTGGGACTGGAATACACAAACTCCTTCCACCTCCCCCTAGACATCACCTACCCAACATGTTGCACCAATCAGTATCTTTAAATTCTGTATGCTAGACTCTAATTGGGCACAAGCTGATGCAAAACTTTGAGCTAATGTAATGTGTTCATAAGTACGCTAATCTTAAAAAAAAAAGAAAAATATGAATACAAAACTGATTATTTTCATGTTGGTATCTAGACACATTAACCACCTGAGCACTGAGGGGTTTTACCCCATTAGGACCAGAGCAATTTTTACCTGTCAGCGCTCCTCCCATTCTTTCGCCAATAACTTAATCACAACTAATCACAACGACATGATCTATATCTTGTTTTTTTCGCCACCAAATAGGCTTTCTTTGGGAGGTACATTATGCTAAGAATTATTTTATTCTAAACACATTTTAATTGGAATAATAAGAAAAAAATGAAAAATAATTATTTCTCAGTTTTCGGCCATTTTAGTGTTAAAATAAAACGTTCTACTATTTACAAACCCCACACATTTTATTTGCACATTTGTCCCGGTTATTGCAAAGTTTAAAAATTTTCCCTAGTACAATGTATGGCGCCAATATTTTATTTGGTAATAAAGGTGCATTTTTCAGTTTTGCGACCATTACTATTTATAAGCTCGTAAATTAAAAATTACAGTATTATACCCCCTTGATATACCATATTTTTCGGACTATAAGACGCACTTTTTCTCCCCCAAAAGTTGGGAGAAAAAGTCCCTGCGTCTTATAGTCCAAATACAGTCCAAATACAGGGAGTCCCCAACTTACAATCGCCCGTCGATAGATACCGCCGACCCGCCGCCATGTTGGGGACTCCCTGTACTGTCCCCGGTGTCCTGCTGCAGTATTCCTGTGTAGAGCTGCGGGTATCACTCACCTGACCTGATGCCAGCATTGATCAGCTGCCTGGCGTCCTCTGTGTTCCTGGCGTCCATCTCCGATATCTTTCAGCAGTCTTCCGCTCCCCCGTAAGGTAATTAAGCTGCGGCAACTGCTCCGGGCATCACTCACCCCGTGCTTGCAGACCGCGAGATCAGCCACGAGAACAGCCGCCTAGCCACCGGTACTTCATTACAGACGCGACCAGCGCTAGAGGAAAGAAGCGTCTGATCTCGCGATCTGAAAGCATGTGGCGAATGATGCCCAGAGCTGTTGCCGCAGCTTAATTAGCTTACGGGGAAGCGGAAGACTGCTGAAAGATATCGGAGACGGACACCAGGAACACAGAGGATGGCAGGACAGCAGCTGCTCACCGCGGGCATCAGGTCAGGTGAGTTAAATCCGGTGGGAGAGGACAGGAGGAGGACATGGGGCAGGAAGAGGGCATGTGACAGGAGGAGGGCATGGGGGACAGGAGTAGGACACTGGGCAGAAGGACACCTGTGGGCACAGGAGGAGGACACAAGGAGGGGAGAACGGGCAGAAGGAGGCCACAAGAGGGGAAAGGAGGAGGACACCAGGGGGGACAGGAAGAGGACACAAGGGGAGACAGGAAGAGGACACAAGAGGAGGACATAAGGGGGACAGGAGGAAGCCACAAAGGGGGATGGGAAGAGGTCACAAAGGGGTACAGGATGAGCCACAGAGGGAGGACACAAGGAGCCTCAAAGGCGAACAGGAGGTCGATAAAAAGGGGGACAGGAGAAGGACACCATAATTGTGGGGGAAACATCTACAAGATGCCCCTGGACCATTGCTGCACCAGGTTTAGTACATATATACTGTTTGGGTACTATGGGGAAGTGTGGGAGGGAAATAGTTTTAAGAGTAAGTGTAGGTATTTTTATTAAATAAAATGTGGTGTGATGTAATTTTAATATTTGGCCACAAGATGTCCTCAGTCATTCTTTCCAATTCGCGTGCATAAGGACGTGAATCGGAAATAATGCGTGACAGTGTAACAGCCGGCAGATACAATGATGCAGGCATCTAATAGATGCCAGCGTTCATTGTTTCGGGGACTAAGATTTATGAATGAGAACTGCGATCCCATTCATTAATGTCCCCGCTAAACTTTTGCGGCCCTGAGACTTCCCAGGGAGTGATGATTATACTGCACCTGGTGCAGTAAGTACATAACGCGAAGCAGGGCTTTTTGGTGCCTGCCGCGTGCCGTGTATCGCTGAAGTTTGGTGCGGCTATAGCAGTAATGCGTCTGCGACCCGCACATGGGGCAATTCGGGCATCCTACGAATGCTAGACCCGAATTACTTCTCCCTCTGAGTTGCAATGTCTTGGAGGGAGAATAGTATTCAACATCCCCCCCAATTAGTGCGGCAGCAAGGTGAGCCATCGTTCAGCTCACCCTGCGCCAAAAAAGCCCCACGCCAAACTGCCGCATATGCCATTAAAGGGAGTGCAGTGAGATTATATTTATAGCTTTTCCATATATTCTGAGAAGTAAAAAAAGAGTAATTGAATCTTGGCAAGATAATTCTAAAAAAAATATATAGCTTGTCTGAATTTTCTGTAGGTGGATTACATTGCTGTGCTATAATTTAGATGCCATTGAGTTGAATCCATTTTAGCACAGCAATGTCACCTCCAGTTTACTATTGACAGGATTTATTGCAGTTATTCAACAGTAGCATGTCCCGTTGCCATGAATAATGCATCATGTCTAGTTCAGACATTGCTTGACAAAGGTCCTGGCCTCTAAAGGTAGCAATGGGCTGTTGGCATATACAACCTTCTGTCATGAAGTGTCTGAACAGAGAGAGCTAGCTAACAGTAGCATTTTGTTATAGTAAACCCTGATATAGTAAGCCTCTGGCTATAGTAAACTCGGTCCTCAGGTCTTAAACATGTGCCTGTATGAATATACAATGTTTGGCAAATTCTGATATCGCAAACCTCTGGTATAGAAAACTGCTTGGCCAGGTCCCTTGAAGTTTACTATAAATGGATACTACTGTATGATAAATGGGATTGGATTGGCTGGGATAGTTCCCTCCCTGTACACCTTAGTAGTGATGTGCTGTACAAACCCTGCCTCAGCCAGCTCTGTGGCCATTTTACTTTCAGTGATTTGCAAGAGAGCATTTGATTGACCTATAGTGACTGGCTTTGAGATATCTGCACTTAACTTAATTTCAGTGCTTCTGATATCATCATTTATGTTGATGACCTTCGTAAACCTCAGTCTAAGTTACGTATGGAGCGTCTTAACATTATTCATTAATATAATATAATTCACATTTACACAATAAATACATTTTCTTTCTATATATATTCTTTCAGTTAAAGGTAAGTGAATTCTCAGGTAACGATGTTATATTCTGCATCAAGGCTGTGCAGAAAATTAACTGTGAAATGACGTTTTGTTGAGGGAAAGGACATACAGTACAATCAGTTATTTATGTTGCGTGAAACAGGTTATTCAATCATTCCTTACAGTAAGCGCTATGTAGGGTAGCATGCCTGGTACAATGTCATGATCATGTTTACAGTTATAATAAAATATGACATCATCAGCGTGGAACAGGTAATTTGGGTGCCTGAGCATGGGGAAGTGTAGGTTTAGGCATCAGGAAGGGATTAACATTAGCATATGGGTTACAGTGGAGGGGATAAAGGAAGCCTGAAAATTAAGACGCACCAGCATTTATACTTTACTTGGGCTTCCTCCAGCCCCGTGTAGGCCGTGAGCTCCATCACCATCCTCCTGGGCCTCTCCAATCTTCCGCAGTGGAGTTCAAGATCTAGCCCAGTCACGCTCCACTGTGCATGCGCAGTCCCGTCCGTGTGTGCCCCCTGATTGCACTCCTGTGGCCAGAAGCATTCTGTGCAAGTACAGTTGCAGTCTTAGCTTATGCGCAGAACTCTCGCACCCATGGGAGCGCATGCACAGTGGGCAATTTTACAGGCCTCACTGCGGGACAGCAGAGCAGC
Organism: Hyperolius riggenbachi; assembly: GCF_040937935.1. Lineage (NCBI taxonomy): Eukaryota > Metazoa > Chordata > Amphibia > Anura > Hyperoliidae > Hyperolius > Hyperolius riggenbachi. Next base: position 526,531,819 of record NC_090646.1, on the reverse strand, counting down.
CTGGGGTGGCGGTGATTGAGTAGATAGACTACGAGGAAGCTAAAGGTAAGTATAAATGTTTGTGCTCTTTTTAAATCTCAGGTACACTGTAAAGGGAACCAGAAGTGAGAGGTATATGGAGGTTGCCATATGTACCTGTATTTTCCTTTAAGCAATGCCAGTTGCCTGGCAGCCCTGCTGATCCTTTGACTCTAATACTTGTAAGCCATAGATCCTGAGCAAGCATGCGGCGGATCAGGTGTTTCTGACAATATTGTCAGATCTGACAAGATTAGCTTCATGCTTGTTTCTGGTGTTAGTCAGCCACTACTGCAGCCAAACTGACCAGCAGGGCTGCAGGGCAACTTCTTTCGTTTAAAAGGAAATAAATATGACAGCCTCCATATACTTCTCCCTTCAGGTTACCTTTAAGGTTAGGGATGTGAGATTAAAAGGGCTTTGTTTAGTAATAGCAGATTAGTGGGAAACATCAGTGATGACCCAGACAAACTACCATCACAAAAACGCTAGAAGAATATTGTTAACAGTCTATTATTGATATTCTATCGATAGTTACCGGCACACAAATTAACATGCAACTCTTTTAAATGTACACCAACAGCCCTCTCTATGTATGACAGTATTTATTAAAGGTACTGCAATACATCTAAAGGCATGCAGGTGTTAATGGGAACCTAAACTGAGAGGGATATGGATGTTTCCTTTTAAACAATACCAGTTGCCTAGCAGTCCTGCTGAACTCTTTGGCTGCAGTAGTGGCTGAATAACACACCTGAAACAAACATGCAGCTAATCCAGTTTGATTTCAGTCAGATTATCTGATCTGCATGCTTGTTCAGGGGCTGTGGCTAAAAGTATTAAGGGGACCATACACTAGTCGACCAACCAACCAATCGACCATCCAATTAGATTATCATAATCGAATTGGATGAAAATTGGTGCTGCCAAGTGCATGCCCGACCGACAAAGCGACCAATTTCGGGACAGAAATTGGCCGCACAGTCTATCGCGCATGTTGGAAAGTGGGCCGAGGTTGGTTGTTGCAAACGAGTGACGAGACGACGAAACGCTGCTGCCGCAATGTATAAATGTATGCAGTGTGTAGTGCATTTATACATTACCTGTCCGGTATCAGCATCCAGGTGGTTTCCGTCCATCTCTGGGTTTTGCATACACGCCGGCGGCGCTCTGACGTCACGAAGGAGCATAGCGGCTGACATCAGACACTATGCGCCGCTAGCGTGTATGCGGCTGTTACCCGGCGAGATGGATGGATGGACCCGACGACCTGCTACAGGACAGGTAATGTATAAATGCACTACATTACATACATTTATTCATTTTGGGGGCAGCGGCGGGATGAAATCGGACGTGAATCGGACTGTAGTGTATGGGCAGATTCGATTCAGAGGCGTATCTACAGGGGTGCACATAGGGCACCTGCTATGGGCGCCCCCTTGTCACTCACCTGGGGGGGCGCATCCCCAGTAAGCAATTTAACAAATCACCCCTCCGGTCAATCCAGGCACGCACCTCCTTCCCATGTTGCTGGCGCACCGCCAGCGCTGTTATCTACGCCGCCCGCCCGCAGAGGTAGAGAAGAGGTAGAGGGACTGTGTGTGACTTTCGGGCCATTTACCTCCGGTCCTCCCGCTGCACTGCCCAGCATTTTGTGATCGCCATAGTAACTTTGGTGACACGCACTGCCTCATATCCCCGATCCCCCCACCTGATTGGCCACCCTTGTGCCGCTGGGGATGATGGGGGTGGGAGAGGAAACAGTCCGTGGATGAAGCTGCGAGAGGTCAGATGAGCGTGAAGCATCTAGGCTGGTCGGGCTGTGGGCAGCAGAGATCACATCTTCCTGCTGGCTGGCAACAGTGAAGGTATTTAATAAGGTATAAGTAAGTTACCAGAAGGTTACCAGAGCCTGAGAGCCGATTCAGCATGCTCAGAGATTGCTTGTCACTGAGCGATAGACAGCACTCAGCTCACTCTGCTCACCCATTAACATTACTTCAAACAACTGGTGCCGTGTCCCAATCTCCACTCTCCTCTCCTCTCGTTAAAATCTTCACCCAGCTGACTTTAGCAGGCTATTTAGTTAGCAGACAGAGCGCGACAATGATAAGAACACGCCAGCATTAGAGAGACAAGTAAGTTACTGTAATTCAGTGCAGGGGGTGGGGGATCCTGGCTGCTGGGAGACAAGAATTATACATGATAGGGAAACTTCTGATATGCAGATATCCTCCAGACCAGCTGTGACCTGGGGCCACTTCTTTTTTCTAGGTTTTCTTAACCCTTAAAGGTAATATCCAGTCTCTCTCAGTCTCCATTTTCTGTGGATTTGTTGTGCTGTTGTGACACACACCCTTCTAGGTGCTGGGAGAAGCCCCAGGTAAGTTAAGGGCTATTATTATTATTTTTTTTTTTATAGAGCCTGGATATTACCTTTAAGTGATTGTTACGTATAAAGCTTTACTTACCTGGGGCTTCTTCTGTGTGTGCTGGAAGAAGCCTGTGTGGCACAACAGATCCACAGAAAATGGAGACTGTATATTACAATACACAGTGAGGTTTTTTTTCAGATTTAAAAGTGTGAATTAAAAGGACCCCAAATTGAAAAAAGAAAATCTTTCACTTACCTGGGGCTTCTACTAGCCCCCTGCAGCAGCCCTGTGCCTGCTTTGTCACAGATTAAATCTTTCAGACGCCTCCCCCCCCCCATGCTACTTAGTTTCATTCTTACCGACTGGCCAGTCGATGGCCACTGCACCTGTGCAGCCTTGGCCATGCGCATCCTCAATTGCCCATTGCCGGGAGCGTCCCAGCGCATGTGCGGTATGAGATTTTCACAGTGGCCATCCACATGGCTGAGTCGGCAAGAAAGTGGTTGCGAGGGAGGAGAGACTTGGTCTGTGACAGTGCAGGCACAGGACGGCTGCACTGGGCTGGTAGAAGCTCCAGGTAACTTTTTTTGTTTGTTTGTTTCAATGCAGCACCCCTTTAATTCACACATTTTAATATGAAAAAAACCAAATCGTGTGGGTGAGGAAGGGGAAAGGGGGGGGCGCAATTTCAGCACTTGCCCTAGGCGCTATCTTCCCTAGATACGCCTCTGATTCGATTAGAGACAAATGTATCTCTAATCAGATTCGATTAGAGATACACTTGTTTCTTGGTCGAATATGCCCATACTCGTTCTACTGTATGGGCACCTTTAAAGACACAGGATCAGCAGGCGAGTAAGGCAACTGGTATTATTTTAAAAAGAATAATCCATATCCTTCTCAGTTTAGGATCCCTTTAAGGAATGGCAGGGTTTATACTGTTACCTTTGGTAAGATGAATATGAGGAAACTGCAACTCTAGGCACTGGTAGTCTCTGTAAGTACAAGCGTACTGCACCCAATGGCAAATCTAGTCTTCCGTATATGCAAATGTATACAGCTGCCATAGGTTCAAAGAGGTGAAAGTTTGATCTTTGAGCAGTTCAGAAAGTGTGTAGTTTGTTCCAGATAGAAACTGAATTTTCCTTTCAAAGAACATCTCTGCGTCCTGTTTTGTCCCTGTGTCAGTGCTTTTTTGCACTGCGCATGTGCAGGGACAGACACAGAGACACTCAAGAGAGCCGGGGGAATGACGGGCAGCGGAGGAGGACGGGTCCCGAAGGGGGGCGGGCCTGTGCGGCACGCGGCGGTCACGCTAAGCTAAAAAGATAGAGACCAGTGCTGGAGAGGGGGCACAACCACCGCCTAGCACCCATTTTTAAACGGGCCTTAGGCCTAGTTAAATTATATATTGACTTTTAAAGATTCTTTTTTTTATCTATGAAGGCAGAGTGTTCTTTTAAAGGATCACTATCACAAAAAAATTGTAAAAATTCAAATGCGCTATCAATTTATTTTTCCTGTGTTGCTATCACTTACAGTGATCTGACAGGGTTTGGACTAGTCTACATCCTTTTGGGAGATTCTCAGTATTACCTTTATTCTTTACAAAAGCACTCCCTGGTAAAGATCTATAGGAATACCTGTATGTCATCTGGCTTCCCTACTTGTTTGCTCACTATTTTGACAGTTGGACAGAGCTACTGCAGTTCAGTGATTTTCTAAATAAAAAGATAACTGAAAATCCCCTATGAAGAGATGGACTAGTCCAAAACATGACAGATGACAGATCTGTAAGATTTTCACTGCCTACTAAAAGAGGCAGAGAAATAGGGGAAAAAATTAGAAATGTACATTTATGTGTATGCATTATTAAAAATTACAATGTTCAAAATAGTTGTCCTTTAAGAATGTTTTTTTAAAGAATCCTTTTAATAACGGTCCATTGCTCATCTGTCCAAACATGGGGTGTTATCCATAGCCAAGTTAATGGATTATATTTAGCATTTTGCTGTGCAATCTTAAAGCTAGTTCAAGCCTGCTTTGCTCACTGAAAATATGCTTATCTTGTAGAGTAATGTTAACATTTAGAATTTGTTTTTTTCGCAGCACTGATGCATAGCAGATTTTGAGGTAAAATTAAACGACTTAATTATATGTATTAATCTGGGTGAATGCATTACAAAACTGTTGATCATGGCTCATGTGGTTTACATTAGCAGTCCTAAATTATACCATACAGCATAATTAACTTAAATATATACTTGTACTTTTTAAATTAAAGTTACAAAAAAGATATAGTAGGAAAGTCACTTGTTCAACCCTTTCCAGGCAGCTCAAATTACAAAGTATGTAGTTTCTGGACGACACTGAAATCTATTAAAATCTATTTTCAATGTGTGGTAGTTATAGATCCCTCTCTGATCAGATTTCAGTCAGAGGTGGGTCTATCTGTTGGCGGCCATCTGCTTGTGTATGGCCACCTTTAGTTGACAAAATCTAATTGGCAATTTGTAACTCCTTGCCTAAACACCATTATCTTCCCACTGAGAAACCAAGCCAGTTTTTGTTGTCCTAAGGCTGCCCTCTTCATGCAGCCAAACCCAGCACTCCTGATCATTGTATCTATATTTTTCCTGGTTTCAGCATCAGAAACACTTCCTATATCTATGTATTGCTGTATATTGGTATGTAGCCCCACCCTCCCAGTGATGTCACAGCCTAGGCTGTTTAGCTATGCAGAATTTTCCTCCTAGAGCATTCTGGTAGATAACATGTTTTTCTACTGACTGTCCGTAAACAAACATTCTGCAGAGCTGCAACTGACAGGACTAAAAATGGCAACACTTGTGATAAATTTCAGAGTGTAAATCATGGTAAGGAAAGATTTCCTAATGGGCGAACACTGACTAAATCATTTATAAATAATATTGTAAAAACAAAAAGAGCAATTGTATTAATTACGTTATTTTCTGTGTGTATATTGTTATTCACAGAATTACATTTTTTTTAAAGATTCTTTTACTTTCAAAGGCAAATTTTTCCATACAGATAGAACATACATAGAAAAACAGATGATTTAGAGACAAAATAATGTGAACAGAGGAAGGTCACATAACAAATGAGATACCTCCAGCAGCTAACCGGTACAGTCGTTAGGAGTACATTTTAATATTAACCTCCTGGGCGATAATCCTGAGCTGAGCTCAGGGTAAGCCGCCGCGGAGGATTACTCAGACCCTGGTGGGCCTATTTGCATTTTATTTTTTGTTACACGCAGCTAGCACTTTGCTAGCTGCATGTACACGCCGATCGCCGCTGCTTCACGCCGATTCGCCGCTACCCGCCACGTTAGAGGGTCCCCCCCACCGAGACCCCATGCACAGCCTGGCCAATCACCGCCAGGCAGCACTAAGGGGTGGATCGGGACTCCCTCCGATGCCATGACGTCGATGACGTCAATGATGTCATCCCGATCGTCGCCATGGCGATGGGGAAAGCCAAACAGGAAATCCCATTCTGAACAGGATTTTCTGTTTGCTCTGATCGCCGGAGGCGATCGGAAGGGGTGGGGGGATGACGCTGCACGGCGGCTATCATGTAGCTAGCGCTAGGCTAGCTACATGATTAAATAAAAAAAAAATTTAAAAAGTGCTGCGCCGCCTTAAACAGAAATATGACCATTGTAAATACAAGTTGTTCCAAAAGATGAGATCCAATGATTAAGGACCTGGTGTCCGAAACATGTTAGTGGAATGCTTTCTGATTGTATGGATACGTCCTGAATAAACCATTGATATATTTTTGATAATGGAGACAATCGTGCGGACCTTCCTCCTTGATCTGAGATCCAATGATATAGTGTGTAAATATACATTTAAACAAAGAAAAAAATAGGGGCTCCATGTTTTTAGTGCTAGAATGGAAATGGAAATCCAGGGCCCAAAGGGATCATACACCTGGGAATCCACAGAATTCGCCATAAAAAAAGGAGCCTAGCGACATCTAAGGGATCCACTGTGGAGCATCCTTAGTGTCCACCAAGTCGAAATAAATAAAAGCAATGGTGTAACCAAGTAGAAAGGATGTGAAGAAGAGAACAGAGATGAGAAAAAGAAGAAGGAATAGAGAAAGAAGTAAGAGAGAACAAAAAGAGAAGAAAGTCAAAGAAAGAGGATGAGGGGTCAAATGGGCATGCCAACCTCGGGCGTCGCTCCAACATGTACTTCAACGGTAGAAGGATTTCAACCTTGGGAATCCCACCTTTCAGCAGATAATAAGAGACAAAGTAATTAGGCTGACATGAGGGAGGTGTCCACAAACTCAAACCAACTGAACCAAGTTTTCCAGTACTGCTCCCGCCTTCCTTGTTAGGTGGAGGTAAGATCCTCCATCTGTTGTATCCAATTATTCTCTCAAAACCAATCTTGAACCGTAGGCAATTCCGTCGACTTCCAAGGACGAGCGATTAGAACCTTAGCAGCATTGACTAAATGTCTAGTGAGAATTTTATTTTTTTATCGCCCAATTGACCAATGATTGTGATGCAACAAAAAGAAGGCTGGAGAGTCCGGGGGGAGATAGTCAGCCAAGATGTGCATGAGTTCCCTCACATCTACCCTGAACTGAGTAAGCCTATTGCACAACCAGAATATGTGGAGTAAGGTGCCCATTTCCAAACCACAGGTTTTAATTGGGAACATCTTATGAAGTCTGGAGGGGGTTAGATACCATCTAGTGAAGATTTTGTAGCTTGCCTCCTGGCTCCGGGAGGATATAGAGGATTTACGTGAGAAGATTAAGATTGTGTGCCATTGTTCGTCTGTGAAAGTCATATCAAGATCACCCTCCCATTTAGATCTGTAAGTTTGACACGGTTCGTCTGCACTATTCAGAAGTGCATAAACCAGAGAAAGTGCGCCCCTAATCTGACCCTCTCCCAAGCAAGTCAGTTCAAATGGCATCAAGGATCTACCATATCCTGCTCTGGGGCCCTGGGATAGTAGGAAGTGCCTAAATTGAAGTATCTAAAGATGGAGGATTCATGGGGAGTTGCAAATCCCAAGCTTCTACTCCACTCTCCTCCAGACATCAAATGATGATGAGGCCTCCAGGTCAGGGCTGATTGCTTGGAAATAGCTTTACTGGTCTCTGAGACAGGTTTGGAAGCTCCTTATCTTTGCCCCTGCCTCTTTTCTCTTTACGACTCCGGGCAAGCATTGTGGATAAATGTCAGCTTATGTCTGCTAAAGAACCATGCAGGTCCGGGAGTTCACCAGCCGCACGTCTTTACTCCTCCATTGCTGGCTCCGCCCCCAGAATTACATTTTCATATAGGGAATGTGTATTATGTCCAGTCAATTGTAAAAAAAAATTCTGGTGGTTTCTTTGGCAAACAACCGCAACAGCCACATTCACTAAAATGGCATTGCATGGCCATGAAATGTCTAAGAAATACTAAGTTTAAAAAAAAAAAAAACATGTACAGCAATGAGAAGGGGGCATTTTGTCCAACACAGAAAGAAAGACTGGGTCTCCACCTGGAATTAGTGCAGTTATAGCAAAGTGATATTTATTCCATAGCAGCAAAAAGCACTCAACGTTTCGGCACAGGGCCTTTGTCAAGTGTTACCAAATACAGCACATATCCACAGATATATAGCAATCAGCATAAAAAACACACCCAACAAGAGTGGGCGGGCACATCAGCTTAAGGGAGAACATGGCCCATAATTTAAAGTGACAGTACAGTTTATCAAATTCATTACAAAAAACGCCTTAAATTAAAATCATCATTGAGTCCATTGGGAGTAAGAGTACTTAGCTTATCAATCCATCTGCTTTCCTGTCTTAAAAGGACAGCCTGTGAATCAACGTTAGCAGCCACAAAAACTTTCTCCAAAACGCACCATCGCAGGTCACTCACGGTATGATCGCATTCGTAAAAGTGTTTACTTACAGGAGAGCCAATTTTTTTGTCAGGATCATCAATATACTTCCTATAGAGTCTAATATTACTGCGATGCTCATTAATGCGTACACGTACTTCCCGTGTGGTCTGTCCTACATATCCTGCCTCTTTTCTCTTTACGACTCTGGGCAAGCATTGTGGATAAATGTCAGTTTATGTCTGCTAAAGAACCATGCAGGTCCGGGAGTTCAGCAGCCGCACGTCTTTACTCCTCCATTGCTGGCTCCGCCCCCAGAATTACATTTTCATATAGGGAATGTGTATTATGTCCAGTCAATTGTAAAAAAAATATTCTGGTGGTTTCTTTGGCAAACAACCGCAACAGCCACATTCACTAAAATGGCATTGGATGGCCATGAAATGTCTAAGAAATACTAAGTTTAAAAAAAAAACATGTACAGCAATGAGAAGTGGGCATTTTGTGCAAGTCAGACACAATTCCTTTAAACGGACCTGAATTAAGAATGTCCTCCCTGCTCTGAAAGATACACAACAGCATAATAACCTTTAAACAAAAACATTTCTTTGTTACAGCTGATACAAATCCTAAAATAAATCTGCACTGTTTCTCCTTCCTGATTCTTGAAAGCAGACATTTACAGCCTGTGCTTTCTAATGACCGTATCTGCCATCTCTGCCATAGGCAGTCATATGACACGGTAGGGAGGGGATCAGATTACAATTTGTGATTAGACACAAATGAGGAGGAATTTAACAAGCTAAACTCTCTAAATACATACACAGTGCATTTATCTATGTATTCCTTTAGTCCTGTGCAAGAGTTCAGGTCCACTTTCAGTTTGCAACTGTGTGGGGTCCCTTTGTTTGTCTCCAACAGGGCTGTCCGAATCCAGTCCTCAAGAGGGTCATATCTATGCCAGTGTGCAGGTTGGACAGGGAAATGTTCTACTTGATGACCCGCACCTTTCCTGATTCTGTCCTATCAATTAGTCTGAGCTCTGCCTAAAATGTGTGTAGGCCTTGGTCCTTGAGGACTGGAGTTGGACAGAACTGGTCTACATCAATAGCACATTTTCCAACTCTTTTTTATTATTATCATCATTGAAAATTTACATCAAGAAGTCAACAGTGGCAATACATTTTATAACAAAGACTACAGAAGGGTTAAAAAACATGTACATCTTGGATACTAGCAGGGTCTCTAGGTAGACCTCCAAGTGCATCTCTGTGCCTCTGCCTAGAAGAAAAAATTGTTCAAAACACTTTTCTAAATAAAACAATAAGAATCGAAATTTTAACGGTAAGCAGCTTAGAAATCCAAACTTACAGGCTTCTCTTTAACAAGAAAAAAACAAAATGTTCATTGTACTGTGTCATGGTCCTCTTATCCTGTTTCTCCCTGTCAGTTATTTACTTACATTCACAGCTCTCTAAATTAAATTAAGGAAAGAAAAATACAGATTATGACAGTGTAATCCCACTGTTACATTTAAAAAGGAAATAGATATGATATTGGGAGAAGCCTGGTCGAGTTTCCAGGGAGCTACTGAGTGTGCACACACTTGATAAGCCTAGGCCAAAAATCTATTATTTCCTGCCCAAGGACATATATAACCCTCCAAGGAGACCAAACGTCTCAGCGGTAAAATTTATGAAACCTTTGGGACTGAGTTAATATTGACACATGTCTCGAATCACTTGTATGCTCAGATAAAAAGTGCCTCAAGGAAATAACAGTTTTTAAATTGCTTGCCTGAAATTGATACTGAAGAGGAAAACGTTTTAGTGAGCTTCAATGTTGAGAATCTTTATAATAATGTATTGAACAATGAAGTGTTGGGGAGATGGGCTGGAGACATTAAAGGGACACTTAAGGCAGAAAAAAAAAATAATTTTACTCACCTGGGGCTGCTACCAGCCCCCTGCAGCTGTCCTGTGCCCACGCAGTCTCGCTCAGATCCTCCTGTCCCCGCCGGCAGCTACTTCCGGTTTCGGCAACAGGCCTGGGAACGCGAGTGATTCTTTGCATTCCTAGCTGCAATAGCAGTATAGAGGGCGCTATTGCAGTCAAGAACGCGAAGAATCACTCGCGTTCCCAGGCCTGTCGGGCCTGTCACCAAAACCGAAAGTAGTTGTCGGCAGGGACAGGAGGATCTGAGCGAGACTGCGTGGGCACAGGACAGCTGCAGGGGGCTGGTAGAAGCCCCAGGTAAGTAAAAAAAAATTTTTTTTGCCTTAAATGACCCTTTAAACCTGATAGCATTAATAAGGAACTGAAAGGATCATGTGTATGCATATACAATCTATATTTGTTCCAGAGTAAAATGCACTATGAATTACTTTTCTCCTATGTCATTGTCACTTACAGAAGGTAATAAAAATCTCACTGATCTAAAAGGTTTCGGTCTAATAGTCCATCCATTGTCAGGGTTTTCTTTATTTTTAAATAGCATTTACTGAACTTCAGTTGGTCAGTCCAGTGGCCAAATTTGTATACAAACAAGTAGGGAAGCCTGCCAACATATTTGTACAGATCCTTTCCAGAAAGTGATGAGAATACTCCATATGGAGTTGGAGTAGTCTAAAACCTGCCAGATCTGTCATATCTGTGAGATCTGCCTATTGTCTTATCGGTCAGATCTGCCTATTATAAGTGACACCAACATAGGAGAAAAGTAATGTATAGCACATTTTATTTTAGGCGAAATATATATTTCTCTGAGTTACAGACTACCCAGCAAGCTCATGGTGAACCAGAACTTCTAGGATATAAGGATATACATTATTTTAAGCTACATTATTGTAAACTAGGATATACAGTATTTTAAACATCACAATTTTTCATGATAGTAGTCCTTTAAGATGTTTTCTTTAATTGCAGCTTTCTAGTTATGTATTACTGTATTTAATTTGATTATATTATGTGCCTGTGAGATTGTGTGGTCTGGAATGTGTATTGATAAGGCTGAGATGTCTTCATTTGGCCAGCACAGTCTCGCCTTGCACTGCTGGATCTCTGGGTTGAATCACAGCCAGGGTACTATCTGTATGGAGTTTGTATATTCTCCCCACGTCTGTATAGGTTTCTTTAAGACACTCCTGTTTCCTCCCACATCCTAAAAACATACAGATAAGTTAATTTGCTTCCCCGAAAATTAGCCCTAGAAGCATACATGTAATTAAGACACAGAAAAATTTCAGCGCAGGGCAAAGTTGAAAAACGTCCCACCCTGCTCCTGCAAGAGTCCCGGCGGAGTTAAAGGAGAACTGTAGTGAGAGGTATATGGAGGCTGCCATATTTATTTCCTTTTAAGCAATACCAGTTGCCTGGCTATTCAGCTAATCCTCTGCCTCTAATACTTTCAGCCATAGGCCCTGAACAAGCATGCAGCAGATCAGGTGTTTCTGACAAATTTAGACAGATATGACAAGATTAGCTGCATGCTGGTTTCTGGTGTGATTCAGACACTTCTTTAGGCAAATAGACCATCAGGGCTTCCAGGCAACTGGTATTGCTTAAAAGGAAATAAATATGGCAGCCTCCATATCCCTCTCACTACAGTTCTCCTTTAATTACTATTCCCCCTCCAGGCTGCCATTGACCCTGGGGAAAGACATAATTCAGCTTCCAGCTATTGCTGGTGGACAAATTATGCTGTTTTTACAGTAATTTGGGTTCCGTCTTTTGATGGCAAATTACTGACTGCGCACCGCAATAGCCATGATTCACATTCTGGCCTATAGCGGCACCTAAATTTCCAGCAACGTTTTTGCCTGATGTGTGCTAGAATATGATGGACATATGACTATGGTGCAATTAGATTTTGAGCTCCTCTGAGGGAAAGTTAGTGGCAGGACAATATATACTGTGTTAAAAGCTGTGGAAGATGTCCGCTCTATAGAAATACTAAATGATAATAATAATTTGAATTAGGTATCTGAGAAAGAGTATAAGGCCTGAAACGTCAAGTGTACCTTGCACTATGCAATCTGCCACAAACCTATTAAAAGTAGTTTGTTGTTGAGCTTTGATTTTTTTTTTTTGGGTCCTCTGTCCTACTGAACTGGATCAGAACCATATACAACTGCGTATGTGAAGGTGAGACAGAAAGAAAAAGCAGAAGCTATTTGTAGTTGTATTGTATACAGCAATATGATACTGATTTTATTCAGTTCCATAGACTCTTGCTCCCTCCAAAGTGTAAATCAGGTGCCTAAGAACCTAGACTATCTGACTACTTTCAACATTGAGTAAAACAATCAATACACAATTGGATTAACAAGCCAAGAGTGCAGTAATTGTTTAAGATGTGTGAAGGAGGGATCAATAATAAACATGTATGTGTTTCCAAGCATCCATACGCCAATTAGTTGGGTAAACCTGCCAGAATGTAGTCATTGATTGGAAAAATGTCATGCGTTCAATTGGTCCATACATAAAAGTGACGTTAGTGCACAACAACAAACCCGTACGTAAACAGAGGAGATGGAAACATTATAGTAAAAATATTTAACAAATGGAACTAGAAGAACTTAAATCTCACCATGAATACAGATGTTAAAATCTTTCCCACAGCTTTAGTAATTTCATACTCTCCTTCCTCTATGCAGGGGACATACTTGTCTTTCAGTTTTCTACGTGTGATTTTCTGCATGCGTTTTCTGCTCACCATGTGTGTTTGTATTAAGAAAAATATGCATGTTTTTTTCACAACAGCTTATGTAATTCGTAAAGAAAACTGACAAAATGTGCAGAATTGTCCAGCAGGGTGTCAGTTTTTTTTCTGCACATGAAAAATTTATTAAGTGTGAACTAGCCCATTGATCGTTTTTTTTCTGTGCAAAAAAAGTGCAAGAAAACAGTCAAGTGTGTCCCCTGCCTTACAGATTAAAAGTTCCTGCTGCATGTTAATGTAAGAGTGAACAGAGGTGCCAGAAGGATAAAAGGTTCTAAAAGGCTTAAAATCCCTCAGGAGGTGGTGGTGGACTCACCTCCCTGAAGCAGACAAGATACCGTCAGTTTTATGACAACAGGTTTATTAATATACTCCAAAACAAACAGTGCACCGCGTTTCACGGGTATGTTCCCGCTTCCTCAGGCAATAAACAGATAGGAGTACACAGTATAGTCTCAAGGTCACAAATAGCGCCATTCGTGACCTTGAGACTATACTGTGTACTCCTATCTGTTTATTGCCTGAGGAAGCGGGAACATACCCGTGAAACGCGTTGCACGCGTTGTTTTGGAGTATATTAATAAACCTGTTGTCATAAAACTGATGGTATTTTGTCTGCTTCAGGGAGGCGAGTCCACCACCACCTCCTGAGTGAATTTAAGCCTTTTAGAACCTTTTATCCTGCTGGCGCCTCTGTTCACTCTTACATTATCAATATCCACCCCTGTTGGAGGGGTTGATCCCCATTTTTCCTTATCTACAGAGAACGACTTTTAATCCTGAGTGAAGACAGGTCTAATCTCTTCACCTGCCTATACAGTGGTTACCTAGGCGGTAACCCACGTTTGTGAGTATATACATTATATTCTTTTCATTTCCAACGCCTTGTTTTGCATACTACACTATATTGGGCTCTCGACATTTCTTTTGTCTTTATCCTTCTGCATGTGTCAGGTTTCAGGTCTCTATATTGTTGACAAGCACACTGAAGTGCACTCCCATAGAGATGTGTATACAGTATTGTTGCCCTCCAACAAGAACAAAAGAATTGGTAGAAACCGCTCACTCTATTCCAGGGACAGTGCCAGGACCAGGATAACCAATCCGAAAGTAAACTGTCAGCAAGGGGATGTCTGCACAAAGTCCATAAAAGACAAGTTACTTTATTGTGGACGTATCCAAAATCCCCACATCATACAACTGACATGTTTCGAACCAAAATGGTTCTTAATCATAGCTGTTGTAAGAATGTCCGTCCACAATAAAGTAACTTGTCTTTTACAGACATTGTGCGGACATCCCTTTGCTGCCATTTTTGCTCTCCACTGTAAAGTTTGTATATTGACTGTTTTTCATCACAAATTATTTGTTTCCTCCAATAAAAAGAACAACAAACAAGTAACTTTTATTTTGGGGAGCCTCTGAAGAAGTGATTGAGAGTAGTGTTGGGCGAACACCTGGATGTTCGGGTTCGGGCCGAACAGGCCGAACATGGGCCAGATGTTCGGCATGTTCGGCCCGAACGCCGAACTCAATGGAAGTCAATGGGACCCCCGAACATGCCCATTTTTGGGGCCCTATGGGGTCGCAGGCATAAGGGGGGAGCATGCCCCGATCACGGGGGGGGGTCGGAAATTCCCCCCACCCCCTCCGCTAGCGCTCCCCCCTCTGCCCGCTTCCCCATAAAAAAAGTTTAAGGCAAGTTAAATAGTACTTGGTGGCTGGCCTGGCACTGGCAGTGGAGTGAGGAGGAGGAGGAGTCCGAGTAGCAGAGTGACGCGTTGAGGTCGGGCAGCGGGCAGTTCAGCGGTAGTACCCTTGTGGTACTTCCGCCCTTTCTCTGACCTCACGTCCTCTGCATACGAGGGTACGCGTCACGCGTACCCTCGTATGCGTCATCACGTAGAGGACGTGAGGTCAGAGAAAGGGCGGAAGTACCACAAGGGTACTACCGCTGAACCGCCCGCTGCCCGGCCTCAACGCGTCACTCTGCTACTCGGACTCCTCCTCCTCCTCACTCCACTGCCAGTGCCAGGCCAGCCACCAAGTACTATTTAACGTGCCTTAAACTTTTTTTATGGGGAAGCGGGCAGAGGGGGGAGCGCTAGCGGAGGGGGTGGGGGGAATTTCCGACCCCCCCCCCCGCGATCGGGGCATGCTCCCCCCTTATGCCTGCGACCCCATAGGGGGGCCATATTGCGGCATGTTCGGGCGAACAGGGCCCTGTTCGGCCGAACAGGGGCCCTGTTCGGCGGCCATTCAGTAGTTCGGGGCGAACCCGAACTTAAAAGGCCGAACACCATCAGGTGTTCGGCCGAACTCGAACATCACCCGAACAGGGTGATGTTCTGCAGAACCCGAACAGTGGCGAACACTGTTCGCCCAACACTAATTGAGAGCCATGAATGTCACAGCCTTTCAGAGTTTCTTGCTGTAGAACAGATCTAATTGCCACTGCAATTGTGAAAATCAACAGCCAATCCCGTTTGTAAAACAATTCAATAGAGCAATTGACTTTATTTGGTGACAAGGATATTACCTAGCAAATTTATTTCATTGTATCAGTGATGTGCTTTGCAGGTAGTTTATGTACACTGCAATAAAAAAAATTAAAAAGACAGCAGACAGACAGCCCTACGTCATGCTGATACTATATTATATGTCAATGGAACTATTTTAAATATGTTTGCGTTTTAAACGGATCCGTTTTTCTAAAAACTGATCTGTTTTTCAAAATGTTGTGCTTTTGCAGCATATGTTTCCAGTCCGTTTAAACATGTGTCAAAAACGTATCCTTCCTTCCTGTGTGTTTCTATTGGATAAAGAGGTCCGCAAAGAGGACGCTGAGGGGAGAAGCAGGCAGTAGGCAATCTGCTTTGGCATCTGTTTTGTGTGTTCTCTGTGTAGTGTTGCCTCTCATTGCCTCCACGGGTATCCGGGATCCGTGAAAATCTGCAAAATCCAGACTCTCCGTTCAGTTTTCTTAAAGGGGAACTTCAGCCTAAACAAACATACTGTCATCAAGTTACATTAGTTATGTTAATTAGAATAGATAGGTAATATAATCTCTTACCCACCCTGTTTTAAAAGAAAAGGCAAATGTTTGTGATTCATGGGGGCTGCCATCTTTGTCATGGGGGCAGCCATCTTTTTTGTTGAAAGTAGGTGACAAGGAGCAGGAGACACAGTTCCAACTATCCTGTGTCCTGATTACCCCTCCCAGCTGCACACACCAGGCTTCAAATGTCAAATTCAAAATGTAAAAAAAAAAATTGCACCAAAACAGCAGAACGAGAACAATAACATCAGAAATCCCATCATGCTTTGCACAGCATCAGGGGAAAAAAGCCCGGGCAGTTTTCTTCTGTGCAGCTATAAATGAGGCTTGTATAAGAGAAACAAAGTTCTGATGCTGTGAAACTGTTAAAGAAACACCAGGCCTTTTCAGTGCTGCTGAGTCGATTTTTAGTCCGGAGGTTCACTTTAAGTATTTGAAGACGGCCGCTATTTGTAACATTGGTATTGGTGGCTCAGTTTTTGTCCAGGGCAAAAAACCAGAGCCACCGATACGGTTTTGAAACAAGTGTGAACCGACCCTAAGCAAGCTTTTTTTTTAAACACTATAAACAGTGGATTTCACCTCCAAAACCCCCCCAGAAAGAACTTTCAGAAAAGAAGTTAGAGGCCTCAGACAATACAAGACTAAATTCAGAGGGCCACCTGCACTCCAAAGCATCAAGCTCCTGCAATACCAAGATAAACATAAGTCAGGCAGAGAGTCTCTAGTGGTTATTTTTAGCTAACAGCTAGGTGCATTCTGAGCTTCTTGGGCAGCTACAGCCTATACTACATAGACAGTAGGTTCAAAGAAATTCCTATAACCATAATTCCTTGCATATAGGCAGCCAACATCATCACCGAGCTTCAGTTTTCAAACTCTACTGATTGCAAGCAGCACAATGATTTATGACTGAATTTGGCATATCCATGTAATATGGCTGCTTCCAGTACCAGAAGGACTCTGACTAGTGTTTATTTGTGATTTTTCCACACATGACATTACTTTCGGATAAAACCTGTTTGGATGACTAAATGGGCAATAAGTAGTTGCAACATAGGTGTTTTACTGTATGGTATACAAGGCTGTAATTTTGCTTTAAGCTCTTAAATATACCGTATAGCTTAGTGGATTTCCCTTCCCAAGAGAATCTTTTGGAGATGTTGGAGATGGACAACTATGGGGGGACAAATGTCTGTATGGGTACTAAGGAGGTTTTTTTGTCTACTGTGGTAGCGGTAGTTACCACAAGTGAATGCTTCTGAAAAAGGTACAGTTCACAACCACAATCACATTACTTGGTTTAAAAGACATAGCTAGAGACCACTAATCATATGACTATATCATGCTTTATAGAGATGGCTCGGACCTCCGATTTTCGGTTTGCAAACCGCAAACGTGGACTTCCGCAAAAGTTCAGCGCAAACTTTCGTGAACCGCAATAGACTTCAATGCGGAGGCGAACTTTAAAAACTAGAAACATTTTATGCTGGCCACAAAAGTGATGGAAAAGATGTTTCAAGGGGTCTAACACCTGGAGGAGGGCATGGCGGAGTGGAATACATGCCAAAAGTCCCGGGGAAAAATCTGGATTTGACGCACAGCAGCGTTTTATGGGCCAAAATCACATTTTATTGCTAAATTGGAGGCCTACATTGCTTTACAACAATCAGGGAGTGTAATTAGTCTACTGCTTCACACTGACAGACCAAACTCACCGTGTAACGCACCACAAACAGCTGTTTGTGTAGTGATGGCTGAGCTGGACTGGTGCGCACGATGGCGAGAGTGCAGGCGATAGTGGTTTTCAAGCCTATATAGTCCGGCTGAGGTAGCTCAATGACAGAACAACAGTTACTGTCCAGCTGATCGAATTTGGTCTGTCCACAATGAAGCAACGACCTTATTATCTATCTTCTTGGGTCAGGGGGTGTACACCCCAACACACTCATATGGCCGGCGGTCATTGCTTCATTGTGATACGCAAGCCCCTTCACCGCGGCAAGGTAATGATCACGAAGGGGAATTGACACATGTACATGCCTTTTGTTTTGTTGTTGCAGCTGCAGTGCAGCCAGAGAAAATAGGCAGGCATGTACACGCACCAGAAAAATTAATATAGCGGCCTTAAAAATTCAGGATATGCAACAGGCCTATTTGGGTAAAAATTCAGGAATCCGCCCAGAGTCCTGGACCCTGTTGGTGGTGGCAGTGAAGGCAGTAAAGCGGCCTGCAGGCAGAGATGCTGTGTGGGGAGCGACTTAGTCTTGGGGCAGGCAGTCACAGGGCGTGCAGACAGAGATGCTGTGTGTGGGGACTGACATAGCCTTTGGGCAGACCTGACTGTGCTTTGCAGACCACATGGTCAGATGGACCCTTGACCCAATGCTGTGTGCCAGAGTTGACCCCACTTACCTTTCAACATCATGGTACAGTTTAGGCATCACCTTTTTTGAGAAATAATTGCTGCCCGCTATCTTCCACTGCGGTGTGTGGCTTTGCTTTTGTGTGCTGCTTTTCCTCAGGTGGTCATCCCATTGCAGTTTGTGCTTTGTCATCATGTGCCTTCGTAAGGAAGTTGTCCCTACGTGGGTCTTGGTTTTTCCACAGCTCAATTTTCGGTGGCAGAGAGTACAGATGGCATTGCTCTCATCTGAGGCAGACACACACAAAAATTTCCACACCGCTGAGCCCTGGGGTGATGCCACTTTGGTGGTGGCGGCTGACTGAGTGTTAAGTGGGGTGCCAGAATCGGAGCAGGAGGAGGAAGATATGTTACGCTTCCATGCGGAAGCTGATAAAGATGAGGTGTTCTGTGTTAAATAGTCAACTACATCCTGACAATCTTGGAGGTTGATGGCACACGCCTTCTGAACACTGTACTTTGGTCCAGGGCCGCACGAAATCACGACAACACGACCTCGAACAGACCTGCCAGGTGGCCTGCCTCTGGGTCTACCTATGCCTCTGCCTCTACCTGTTTTGTCCATATCGGGAGGATGAAGTAAAAGGTATGCACTGACTTGACTAATACAATGTACAGTCACACAGGTGCAGTGAAAGGTATGCAGTGACTGGTATTACAATACAATGTGCAGCTGTCACACAAGGGCAGTTAACAGGTTTGCACAGACTGCTTTACTAAACAGCGTGCAGTCACACAGGTGCAGTGAACAGGTATGCAGGGATTTGTATTACAAATGTGCACCTGTCTCACACACACACACACACACACACACACACACACACACACACACACACACACACACACACACACACACACAGGTACCATGAACAGGTGCAATGACTGGTGGTATACCAATGCATGCGCTCACGTAGGTAGGTAGGTGCAATGAACAGTGAACAGGTGCAATGATTGGGATTACAAATGTGCAGCTGCCTGTCACACACACAGGTAGTCACTGAATGTGCTGGGCCTGGCAGTGGCACAGTAGGAATTACCACCAAGGGGCCAAAGGCCAAGTGCGACTGACTGACAGGGCTGTATATAATGCAAGTGGGACACACACACAAAAAAATAGATCACAAGAACAAGATTAGCTCTCAAAAGAGCTGTTGAGGGGTGCTTTTTTAGCAATAAGAATCAGCAAGGAGCAAGCTAAAAAAGCCTACAAGAGCCTAACTAAGCTTTCCCTATGTGAGTCTACAGCAGCTCTCCCTTCTCTAATTACTGCAGGCACACGAGTTATTGAAATGCCTGATGCTGCCTGCCTTTTATAGGGGGGTGGGGGGGCTCCAGGAGATAGTGTAGCCTGATTGGCTACAATGTGCCTGCTGACTGTGATGTATAGGGTCAAAGTTGACCCTAATGATGCATTATGGGGGCGAATCGAACTTCTGGAAAAGTTTGTGGTTCTCCGCGATCGCGAACCACCGAAGTTCGCCAGTGAACCGTTCGGGCCATCTCTAATGCTGGATGTAGCGTGTAAATGAGCTTGCTTGGCCAGTGGGCAATGGTCCTTTCGTGTTTTGTAGTAATGTAGATAAAGTGCTCTGAGCAGTATGTTAATATTTTATGGGGTTTAAAAGGTGTATAATTAGGATGCTTTAAGAGTTTGTTTTTTTAATTTGCCATAAATTTGAAAGTCTAAATTAAAAAAAAATATTTTCTTTGCATCTCATTGATTTTGGTGCTTTATGCAATATAGAAAATATATTAAGAGGGTCCATAAATGTGGTGCCCATATGCAGCGCATGGTTTTCAGCAGGGATTTTCCTTCTGCTTCAGGATAGCATATTTGAAGCTGGTAAAAATTGCGTGCCTAATCCCATGCTGAATGCAAATCAAAAGTAAAAAAAATACGCTGTGTGTGTTTTGTTATTGTTAAAGTTTGAAGATTCCTTGAAGCCTCAGTTATTTCCCTCTAGCACCTGATCAAATCAGACCTCTCCTTCCTTCTTAACCTTCCATATCATATGTAGCTGTCACTTACAGTGGCTAGTAAAAATCTGACCAATGTGACAGATTTTGGACTAGCCCCTCTCATAGGGGATTTTTCAATACTTTATTTTTTCTTTTCAAAAGCGCTCCCTGGAAATGACTTTTACAGTAGTGATGGAAAGCCAGTATGGTCCTGTGTACACTATTCTTTCAATTGAAGTGTGCCACTGCCAACCAGGGAGTGTTTTTTCAGAATCAGAATCAGAATCAGAATCCTTTATTTCGCCAAGCATAACAGGGTTATACTCGGAATTGGATTTGGCACGATACATCGCTCAAAAAAAAAAAAAAAAAAAGAAAGAAGACATACATAAAGGGTACACAGCATGCAGGAACATCAGCAGAGGAACAACGATAACCATTTACAGTGTTCGTTCAGGACAGATCATCCTGTGGTTCCTGTCCGCCCTCAGGTCCTGTCTTACGTAGAGTTAGTCAGACTTGGGGGACGGACAGATCAGTTCAGCAGTGTCACAGCTCGGATCGTGATCCGTGATGGGGTTGTAGTGCTGATGGGAGTATTTGGAGGGAGTTTAGGAGGCTGACAGCCGAGGGGAAGAATGCATTCATGTGCCTCGCAGTCCTTGTTGAGATGGCCCGAAGCATCCGGCCCAATGGGAGCAGGTTAAAGTAGCGGTTTCCTGGGTGGGAATGGTCGTTTGCGATCCTCAGTGCCCTAGATTGCAGCCTTGAGTTGTGAAGGTGGGCAAGTGAGGGGAGGGGTCTCCCAATGATCCTCTTCGCCACCCTGATGACCCTCTGCAGTTTGCACTTGTCGTTATCATTGGCGCCGTTATGCCAGACCAGGATGGAGGAGCAGAGAATCGATTCAATGGTGGCGGTGTAGAAGCTTGTTAGGACCTCCTGGGCCATGCCGAATTTCCGCAGTTGGCGTAGGAAGTAGAGCCTCTGCCATCTGCCCACGCATTTTTGACAATGAAGGAATCCTTGAGAATCCCCCATGAGGAGATAGATCAGTCCAAAATCAGATCTATCACATTTCTACAGCCTACTGTAAGTGACGAGAAAAGAAAATTGATAGAGCATTTTGATCTGCACATTGGAGGAACCTCACTTGAAGGATTGTGCCTGCCCCTTGGAGCATGTTGTATGTTAATGTGATATCCTGTCATAAAATGTTGTTGCAGTTTGCAGGCCAACAGGCACTTGAGTAAAGGCTCACACTTGAAATGCTTGTCTGCATTGTGTACACTGCAGAATAAATGTAACTGATTCCCAATTGTAGTTAAGCTTGGTCATATCTTTGTTCATGGTCACGACAAGAGTGGTGGTTCATCCTGAGGGACCCCGGTGCTCCCACACCGCCAGGGGGTTGCTTTAAGGTGCAGAAGCACCACCTAAAATTGTCCAAGCAACCCTAAAGCATCCTCCAGCGTGAACTGACTTTCAGCGTCTGAGACGCCGCGCAGCTCCGGCAGCGGCAGAGCAGGGCTACGGTAAAATGGCATCCAGAACCCTCCTCTGGAGACTTCGTGTCTGCCGACATGATTAAACGTGTTTTCTGGGCAAATCTGCCAACATGATTGAACGTGTTTTCTGTGCAAATCTGCCGACATGATTGAAGGTGTTTTCTGGGCAAATCTGCCAACATGATTGAAGGTGTTTTCTGGGCAAATCTGCTGACATGATTGAACGTGTTTTCTGGGCACATCTGCTCACATTACATGAATTTTCTGGAGAAAACCTGCACAATTATGTGTATTTTCTGGGGAAAGGGTCACCTAAACTTGGGCCTACTGTCTTTGTGTTGCACTTTTAAATTACAGTTAGCTCCACCCTCATCCGGTCATGGCCACACCTATTTTTTTTGCTGTGGTTATTGCCACACCCATTTTTTGCCGCGGTGCGCGCATCAGCTGCCCCGGAAGACGGTCCAGCACCTGCATAGCACCCCCCCCCCCCCAAAAAAAATCCTGGAACTGCCACCGCACACCACGTATTCTCAACTGGTGTAGCCTGCAGGACCAGCTCACTTTTGAGCGGATCTTCTGCCTCGTGTTTTGCTTCCACATTTTGCCATTCCCTTGTTGTTAATCAAAGTTCCTAATCACAGTATATATAATAAGTTTCATTTACTAAGCTATCAAGAAGATGTATTAACGTACATAAGACTTCATACAAGTTAACGCTTTCTTGATTTGGTAAGCATAACCTCTAAAGCTCATGCATTGCTGGCTTAAAGATTTTGGGAGATGTACCACTTGTAAGACATCCAAATTGTGCTGGTTCACTTGGAATTCTAAGAAAGCTTGATTGAGATAAATATTTAAAGTGTTTTAATCCTGGCTTATGTAATAAATAAGACATGAATAATGCATTCCCTTTTATTAAGGTTCTGCAGACAAAGATGTTTATGTAATTTGATAAACCATTGCGAAGATACAAACTGTTATAATTTATGGTGTCCTGTATTATTTCACAAGCAGTCACAGCTTCCCTTGTCTATAGTAAATATAATTTAGCCGCTTGCCTCGCGCCGTATCAGTGATCTGTGTGTCTGTATACCATGAGATTATCTCTGAGCAGTAATTATTATTTACTGAGGATGTTTTCCAGGCTCTCTGTCTAGATACAGAGAACAACAAGCCCATTCTTCCTGTGCTGTAGTACCAATATTATAGCTTGCAGAAAGCAACATCCTGAAGTCTACAACCCAAATTAGATATTAGATTTTAAAGTGTACCCGAGGCAATATGTGACGAGATAAACATGTGTTTGTACAGTACAAAACATATTAAGAACTTAAGTACCAGAGGTATCTGCCCCCTTAAGGACCAGAGACCGCCGGTATAATATCGACGGAATACTGATGAATCGCCGTGCATACCTGCCGTCACTGCCGCACTCTGGGATCCTCCTGACATCCACTCTGCCGTCTCTATGATGGCAGAGTCATGTGAGCCGGTCAGGAGCCGCATTCATTCACTCCTGACCGTGTCTATCAATGTAAGCCTATGGGAGCTGCTTACACTGATAGATATGGCCAGGAAATCAATGAAATTGGCTCCTGACCGGCTCACATGGCTCTGCCGTCATAGAGACAGGCAGAGCTAGTGAGCTGCGGCGAGAGACGTCGGGATTCAGCGGCGATATCACCGGGGAGCGACGGAAATGGTGGATGCGCCCTGCGGCTGTGATTGAAATCTACGCCCTGTCAGCCAGGTGACCACCAAAACAGGGTGTAGATTTCAATCACCATAGTCCTTAAGTAGTTAATCTCCATGCTGTTTTACTTGCTTTATTTTGCTGCCTGAAAGAGTTAATTTCTAGGCATGGAAGTGGCAGCTTCTGTCTTGTCGATAGCTTGGCAGGAATACAGCAAACATCACTGATAAGCAGAGTACAGCCATAAAAGTTTTCCTGGCAGATTACAAATTCAGGGCAGAAAGAGATAAAATACATGAACTATTGACCTTTTTCTAACTCTGGGACCCTTAATAAGCTGCCACTGATTAGAGACCGTAAAACATTCAACCTACTTTGTAACTGTTTAAATATAGAAGAAAACCCTGGGATACTTAAAGTAATGTTTAATGCTGGGCATACACGGTTAGATAGTTCTTATCAATCAAGCCGCTGATTGCTCGATTGATAAGATCCAACCTGTCGGATCATCGCGGCGGATCGATACTACGCTCGATCCCCGCGGGCGGACAATAGAAAAAAACGAAGCGCTGATAAGCGCCCGTGGGGACGAGCGGGAATCGATCCGCGTGGACGAGCGGTGACTCGCCAGCATCAAGCCGCTGGCTCGATACCAGTGCATAAACGAACCGTGTATTAGAGTAGAAGGATAAAAATAATTGTTTATCTCATTCTCGTCAGTTTATTTTTACCTCAAGTTCACTTTATCTTATCCCCCTGAATGCTTCATAAATGCAATGTGTGTGTTTCTTCCATCATAACTAAACAGAATAGTTCATTAACCCCTCAGGGCCTGACTCCACTGCACCTGAGAATCTATATGCTGCGGCTGATAAACTGGAGCTGCTTTTCCAAAATCATCACACAGATTAGTTACTGTAGAAAACACTAAGCAATGAAAACTAACATGTACACAGCTTTATGCCTCAGTTTTGTACGCAGACCTTGGTGCAATGCTGAGGTGTAGGCTGTGCTCACACTATACCAGATGAAAACTGTTCCTGTAAAAATTGATCAATTTTCCATTTAAACAGATCAGTTTGTTACATTGGGCATCAGCTTTGCATCCAATTTTTCCATCTCTGATTCACATCTCCACCCACTCGGTATACTTTGCATTCCTCCATCGCTGCTGACACTGCCGCTCGGGTCCACTGCACAGGAGAAGCACTGGTACACAAATCCAAACCCCATTGGAAGCAGCAGGCTCCCCAATGAATTGTAACAGACCAGTTGGAATTCTGCCTCCAACCAGTGAGGATTGAGAGCTTTTAAACCTAGTTGGCCTAAAAGTTGGCCTTCACCACTGTGATTGCTGCCAGCGATTTGTGCCGGTTGGATGAGACTGCTGCTTAGTTGAGTTCTAGATAACTGGGACTCTACTGTATATTGGTCAAACAGGGAACTTTTTAGCAATCTCTAAGGAAGGGGACACCATTGACATCATGGATACAACATGGGGGATAGTTATATTTAAAGGATACTCGAAGTGACATGTGATATGATGAGATAGACATGTGTATGTACAGTGCCTCACACACAAATAACTATGCTGTGTTCCTATTTTTCTTTCTCTGTCTGAAAGAGTTAAATATCAGGTATGTAAGTGGCTGACTCAGTCCTGACTCAGACGGGAAGTGACTACAGTGTGGCCGTCACTGATAAGAAATTCCAACTATAAAACACTTTCCTAGCAGAAAATTGCTTGTAAGAGCAAGAAAGAGATTAAAAGGGGAGGGTCGCACTGTAGTCACTTCCTGTCTGAGTCAGGACTGAGTCAGCCACTTACCTACCTGATATTTAACTCTTTCAGACAGAGAAAGAAAAAAAAGGAACACAGCATAGATATTTGTGTGCGAGGCACTGTACACACACGTCTATCTCATCATGTCACATGTCACTTCGGGTATCCTTTAAAGTGTACCTGAGGCGGTGCAATGGGGGGGCAGATGGGACACAGAGGCATGTTCCTTGCTGCATGACATGCCTCTGCCCCCCCCCCCCGCACTGCTCTTTGACCCCACCACCACCGGGCTATCATCCACCAAAACTGGTGACATTCGATTGGCCTTTCCCAGCTGACATTGGGCAGCTTTGCCTGTCAACGGCTGCTCCCCCGCCTCCCTGCATGCTTCTCTGTGAGGCACACAGAAACAGTAAATTAAGGTGAGCAGGCTACAGGAGCGGTGGAGAGCGGTGGAGATGGTGGCTACCTGATCCAGCCAGCCCCTGGATCAGGTAGCATTTTTTTTTTAAATCCCCACCTCGGATTCCCTTTAAGGAGTTCTTCTTCAAAATAATGACTGAACCTAGATGAAGTATAAAAATAACTTGCAACAAACAGAAACTGACAATAAAATAAGCTACCTATGGATTAAGCCATGTCTGTGACTTTTCGGTAGCAGACAGCACATTGTAAAGAGCCAAAAAGGCAATTTAAGCTTGTTATGTTCCTTCTTATTCTTGCTAGCATTCCAAAAGGCATTCTGTCCTCCAGAATTAAGCAGCAATAAAGTTGCTGATTGTGAGATACTCGAGAAGTGTTTCATTTTCCTTGTGTAGTTTCACAACAGCTTCATACCTCTTTGCTTCTTTGTCAGGAACATTTATTTGTACATAAAGATTTTTTTTTTCAATATAGTTGGAGCTGTTTCAAAATGAATTGTAAATAAACTTTTTTTTTTTATAACTTTTGCATAACAATATTTTGTCATTGATACAAGTATGTGCCACTTATCACTTTCACTTATAATGAAAATTCTGGTGATAAATATTACCGGTAATTTTGTTTCAGCTTTATACATGTATGACTAAAATAGATCTATAACTAGAGCAAGAAGGTGACCAAACGCAAAGCAAGACCTCGGAAATAACAATGTCTTATGGTCCCCATGAATGGTTACATTTTCATAGATGATCAGCTGTCCGATCCAATAATAGTGATTGGATTGGATGAAAGAAAAAGATCTTAGTACCGCCAATTGATAACAATCGATCATGATATTGACTGTTTCACCTACCAATAGTCAATCTGTCCACCGGATTGTTTTTTTCTGAAATAATCTGATTAGTTATAATTTTTCATCCTATTTATAACTGCGATTGATGATTTCTGTTCTTCCAATTGTTATTAGCAGATTGGACAATGAATGGTCAATGAAAAGTGTACCGCTAAATTTGATGCTGAACAATCTAAGTCAAAATCCAACTCAAAATTTTTTATAATATTTGGAGCCATTTCCTCACTAAATGTATCCCAAGATCAACTCTAAAAACCATCATAGAACCTTTTAAATAATATATTTTTGAGGTGTGATATAACTGTGGCACTTATCATGTAAAAGTTAAGATGAAAAAAAAATGTGTCTTTTATTGCATTTACGCCTAATTCTTTTCTATAAAGTGCTTATAAAATTAAATTATTAATGGAAACAAATATTATCTGAAGAAAACCTAGATTGTTCTTAAAAAACAATATGTGTATCACTTTGATGGTGTAAGTAATAAAAAAAGTTATTGCTGTATCATTGCGACACAGCTAATTTACCAAAATTGTCAGAAATCTTAAAGAGAAACTCCGACCAAGAATTGAACTTAGCCCAATCAGTACCTTATACCCCCTTTTACATGAGAAATCTATTCCTTTTCACAAACAGACCATCAAGGGGCTCTGCATGACTGATATTGTGGTGAAACCCCGCCCACAATAAACTCTGAGTACGTACTCCTGGCAGTTTCCTGTCTGTGAACCTTGTTGCATTGTGGGAAATGGCTGTTTACAGCTGTTTCCAACTGCCAAAAAAGCATACAGCAGCTACATCATCTGCCAACAGTAAAAATGTCACCATGTGATAAATGTCAGAATGTAAATCAGGGATTTAAAAGATTTTACAATGGGCAAAAACTGACTAAATCATTTATACATAATTATTGTAAAAATGAAGCACTTTTTTTATTACATTATTTTCACTGGAGTTCCTTTTTAAGGGGTAAAAACCCCAGAATGTGAACTGGTTAAATAAAGAAGGTGGTATCTGAGGAAACGCGTAGCCAGAACATTGGGTGTCCTAGAATTTGATGAGGAATAACAATGATAATCCTTCTGGTGCTACCTCAGGTGCATTGAAGATTGGAATGGTCTATAGGGGTGATATATTTCTCATTGTATGTGCGTTTCATTGTTTTGGACCCCAATGTTACATATTCATTCCTATTATGTAGGATATTCTATAATTGATGGAGGGCTCAATGTTTGGGCCAACCTAGGACAGGGGTGACTGTGGTGTGACCTTACAACATTTCTTTGTGGCGTTGTGGCACCATGGCATTTGGAGGCAGGTATAGGCCTCGCACAACAGTATGGTGTAAGGTTAATGTTGTATTGTGGATGGGGTGGTTAAAGGAATCCTGTTCCCCTTATGTTACAATAACTCTCAGGGAAGTTTATTACACTTTAATGTTGTGTTTCTGCTTTAGGCTGTTCTTTAATTTGTTGATTACTTGTTTGTTCTGTGCTGAGGTATTTAAAGGACCACTATCGTGAAAAAAAATTTAAAATTTAAAACACATGTAATAGCATACATATAAGAAGTATATTTCTTCCAGAGTAAAATGAGCCATAAATTACTTTTCTCCTATGTTGCTGTCACTTTCAGTAGGTAGAGATCTGACAGAACTGACAGGTTTTGGGCTAGTCCATCTCTTCATGGGGTATTCTCAGCATGGCCTTTATTCTTCATAAAGACTCTACCTGGAAAGGATTTATACAAAGATGCTGGCCAGCCTCCCTGCTCACTTCACAATTTTTGGCCAGTTGTACGGAGCAAGTGCTTTTGAAAATAAAGAAACCCTTGAGAATCCCCTATGAGTAGATGGGCTACTCCAAAATCTGTCAGTTCTGTCAGATTTCTACTACCTACTGTAAGTGACAGGAACATAGGTCATTTATGGCTCATTTTACTCTGGAAGAAATGTACTTCTTATTTGGATGTGTTTATATGCATTTTAAATTTTTTTTTATGAACATTTCTGAATAGGTCTTTGAAGCAGTGCAGGCTGACGTTTTGAATATGCTGATTTTTTGAGTTTTTCATCATCGTATTTCCAAGTTTACCAGAAGTAATTATCTTGCAGAGATTCTTCAAGCTGTTGGAGTCAACTTTGGATGTAGCTTTGTGTTCTCTTTTTAAGGGTCAGTTTATATTGATTGCATACTATCATAAGCTACCCTAATTTTATGTTTTGGGCCATTTTCATTAGAGAGCTCCTGTATGTGTATACTGCTGTTGAAGCCTTAATGGCTACTGTCTTAGGGAAAGAGGGGATCCTGACTTGATCTTGGGGCCTGTGTTTATACTGTATATGATGCTGAATTTACTATATGTGTGTCACATTGGTGTGCAATGCTTCGTTTGCCAATCTACTGTTGGGTTTATTAAATATCCTGTTTGATTAATTTTGTTTTTATTTGCATATTCTTTTGTTACTGTTTTACAAAATTATAACATTTCAATAAAAAGAGATTTCCTGTATGTTTTTCTCAGTGACCTGCACTTACTGTCAAACCATTATTTAAGCATTCATTTGATGGTGTGTATGACTTTATTTCAGCCATTTTTTTCCATGGTGTGTCTCCCTCCTCTCTCCCCCTCCCTTTCTCTATGTTTTTTCTCTCCTCTCTCTCTAATCTCCTCTTCTGTCTCTCATACACACCCACACACACACTCCTATCTGTCTCTCGCTTTCTCTCTCTCCTCCCTTCTTTACATCAACAGAGTGGTGTTAAGATTACATCAGCAAGGTCAAACTGAGCAGCACAAGTAAGATTGCTTGCCTCAGCTTAAATTCAAGACCTCTGGGACTTTGTAATTACAGTGGATATTCCCTTATATAAATTCACAAGGGGATGAATACAGAGAAGTATACATTTTTGTCCAATAAGCATTGTATTTGAAAATGCTTTTTGGCACACAGATATCGAACAACCAGAGAAATAGCACAGCTGTACCTTGCATATCCTATTTCTTCTATCCCTCATGATCCCTTCATGTGACTTATAGAAGTTTACCTAAAGAATAACACATTTTGTTGATGAGCATGGTGTTTTTACATTTTGACTTACTTTTGAATCAATTTCTGTGATGGAAAGGCACACAAAAATCAATTTCAGGGCCTCGGTCCTAACTCCAATATAAATAAATAGTAATAGGAAAGAAAGGTCCAAACTGATGTCTCCACATCCAATGTACTTTATTCAGGACATATCCAATTACAGGTAAAACACTACGACTGACATGTTTCGGACTCCAAGTCCTTAATCATAGTCAATGATTGACTATGATGACTATGATTAAGGACTTGGAGTCCGAAACATGTCAGTCGTAGTGTTTTACCTGTAATTGGATATGTCCTGAATAAAGTACATTGGATGTGGAGACATCAGTGTGGACCTTTCTTTCCTATTGCTGTTCATTGGGCTTGGCCGCTCGTGTTCCTGCACTGTCCCACCCAGTACGGTGTAGCGGTACTCCTGTCCATTCTTTCATAAATAAATAGTGATATGACACTGTCTTGTACAACAAGGTGGATTCCAGCGGCAGTAAGGAGGGGAACAATGCACTCAGTTGAGATGATTCAGCATACCGGATCTTTCGGTAATACAACGTGGCAGTTGTACACGAGCTAGATTCTTGATAGGTGGCTAGTCGGCTCTGTAAGCTTACTAAAACTACAAATACAAACTTACTATGATATCTGTCCAAAAAGTTAAACTAGATGCCTTCCCCCTGTAGAGTACTTACTGGTGCTTGTGCAGGACCAAGTTAGCCAGACCACAGAACATGTACAAGAAGATCTGCAAGGCTCAGATGACAACTAAGTACTGAGTGCTATATTATTATCACCATATCAGAAACAACTGATGTGTTTCGGGCTTTCAATCTGCCCTTGCAACTTTGACTAAGGGCAGATTGTAAGCCCGCTACACATTTGTTGTTTTTGTATATGTTCATGTAACCTGTGTCCATCTGATGATAATAAAGATGCCGGTTTTAGTACTCATCTTAACCTGGTGGATGTTTTTCTTGTACATGTTGTCACTTAAAGGATACCCGAAGTGATGTGTGACATGATGAGATAGACATGAGTATGTAAGTGCCAAGCACACTAATAACTATGCTGTGTTCCTTTTTTCTTTCTCTGCCTGACAGAGTTAAATATCAGGTATGTAAGTGGCTGACTCAGTCCTGACTCAGACAAGTGACTACAGTGTGACCCTCACTGATAAGAAATTTCAACTATAAATCACTTTTATGGCAGAAAAATGGCTACTGAGAGCAGGAAAGAGATAAAGAGTCAATAGTTCATAAATTTTAGCTCTGCCATACTTCACTGAATGTGTCATTAGGCAAGAAGAATAAAACAGTTAAAACTTAAAAAATAGATTTAAACATAAAATAAAACTGTAGAATATCTTTAAAAAGTCATTTTTAGGAAACGGAAGATAGATACAATAATTTATTTCATTCGTTTATTATCGCTTCGTGTGTCCTTTAAGGCTACATCCTGTGTTGCCTCTCCATAAATAAGACCTTACTCTGTATTTGCAATCACTTCATTTTTCTATTTGGCTAACAATGATCAGATCTGTGTACCTGTTAAAACTATCAAAAACTATGTTGTATTTTAATTCAAATGGACGTTTTTAATTAATATTCTTTATACAACAGCGCTACGCATTCATTACCTGCCTCGTCGGCTTACAATCAACGTTTCTTTCCCCAGAACTATAAACACACATCAAGGCCAGATTTAATGAAAAGCCAGTTAACCTACCTGGACCTTTTTGAAGCCAGATGAAACAGAAGTCCTCAGAGTAAATTACTGAACATGATCCAAGGAATACAAGACCTGTTAGTGTAAATGATAGGAAAGGTTAGTTTTCAGGTCAAAATAAAAAATGCTTCATGTAAACATCTAGAATATAGTTTTTTAGCAATCAGCCTTGACCTAAAAACAGTGTATAAATTAAATATGATTGCATGATGCTGAGCATTGGTATTATCCGGTGATGACTGATTGATTAGTTAATTTGCTAGCGTATTTCTTTGTATCTTCAGAAGTCACGACTGTAAATTAAGTGAGTTCTAAGGACTATAAATTACAGCTCAGGTACCTGATTGATGCTACACAGAGTCCATTAATTTAGCACCTGAGCCCGGCGCACTGACACCCTGATACTGTGTCATCGTTTGATAGACTGTAGGAACCCTGTCCATGGAAGATTATAAATCATTCTTTAGTTTTCTTTCTGTCGTATCCTAAATGTTTTCTTGTGGAGAGCAAGAGGGTACGAAAGAGAGTATGTTATGCATAATATGCTTAAAATGGACCTGACCTCTTGCACAGGACAGAAGGAAAACATAGAGAAATGCACCCTGTGTGTTAGAGAGTTTACACTGTCTAATTCACCCTCATCTGTGATTAATCACAAGTTGTAATTTGATCCCTCCACTGTATCAGCTGACTGCCATGGCAGAGAAGCTAAAGCACAGGATGTTAATAATATGTGTGCTTCCATGAAAGCAGGAAGTAGAAGCACTGCAGATGTATTGCAGGATTTGTATCAGCTGTAACAAAGACATTTTTTTATTTGAAAGTTATTATGCTATTGCTTATCTTTTCAAACAGAGAGGAAGTTCTGCATTCAGGTCCACTTTAAATGCCTTGTATTTCCTAATAGCAATGTACGCATGTTCTGTATCACTGCAGATAGATATTTTTCCAGTGTTTCACAATTTTTTAAATTCACATTATTTTTCTAAAAGAGCAAGTATTGTTCTCAGGTTTAGTTAAAGGACCACTCCAGCGAAAAAAGTAAGCAGTTAAAATCTGATAGAACCCACAGGTTTTGACTAGTCCATCTCCTCATGGGGGATTCTCAGGATTTTCTTTGTTTTCACAAGCATTTCCAGAACAGCAGTTTAACTGCAAACATAGTAAGATACCAGCCAGCCTCCCTACTCACTTGCACACTATTTTGTTAGTTGGACTTAGCAACTGCCGTTCAGGATATGCTTTTAAAAACAAAGAAACCCCTAAGAATCCCCCATGAGGGATTGGCCTAGTCCAAAATCTGTCGGTTCTGTCAGATTTGAATTGCTTACTTTTTTCGTAGAGTGGTTCTCTAAAGACATGCAGCAGTCAGTTGGGGTGATGATCTGTAAACTGTTCTACCACTCTCAATTTTTTTCAGCCAAATGCTATTGTAACTTTATGTAGCTGGGTGTCTTCCTCTTTCCTACCCCCTTCCTTCTACATTCAGCCAGGAAATACACTCCCTTTGATCTAAAAGGGTTCCTGAGGTGACATGTCTCTAAACTGTCCCAATCCTACTAAGAACTCTTTCCCTTTTTGTTTTTTTCTCGCAGTAAGGAATCTGCATCTAGGGTTCCAATTGACAGTTTCTCTGTAGTTGGGCAGTTGGACTGTAGCATTGCGCTGTCCGATAGCTAATTACAGGCAATAAGACTCCTGCGTGACTAAGAAAATGACATCTGAGAGTAGGAAACAAATATAAGGGTCTTTGGTTAAAGATTTATCTGTGTGGGAGCTAAATACAAATTTAAAAACCCTTATATACCTGAGAGTCAAAATGTTAAACCTAAATTTTAACCATTCATGTTTTCCTTTGTGATAATAGTATACTACACTACTAGCTGATGCTTGCAGAAAGTTCAGTGTTGTTATGGCTGCCTGGGGTGACACTTCCAGTTGTACTGTAGTAGCACTAAGCCTAGAAACTTCCATATTTTGTCTCAACCATTTAAGCCTCACCTTCTACCTTTTCTATCTGAGACTTTTTACAGTTTTTATTATATACTACTATTCTTTTTAAAAATAGTAGCAATAGGGTATTGTACCGTGTTAGCCATCAGTAAAAGCAAGAAGTTTTGGTTTAAAACTTCTTGCTTTTTAAAAATCCCACCCTCCACACACCCCAGAGGGCCCGTCACACATGTGGGTGTGCACCCGTCCCCACGTCACTCCCCCCACCGCGAGCTTAGTACTTGGCAGTTGTAATATGCGTGTGCCGCACCTCGCCAACGCCGTGCCTATTACAACTGCCTTTAGTATATAGGATAACCTATTACTTGTTACATGGGAACCATATTCTCTCTTCATGACCTTCAGATAGTTCATATTTGTTTGCCTGTAACACTTTCTTTATTTTTTTTTCTTTCTTTCTTTCATTCTTTCTTTCTTTCTTTCTTTCTTTCTTTCTTTCTTTCTTTCTTTCTTTCTTTCTTTCTTTCTTTCTTTCTTTCTTTCTTTCTTTCTTTCTTTCTTTTCAGTTATTTGTACATCCTGTTATCACCCCCCTCTGTGTGGGTACCTTTCTCAGATCCAACCTGTTTGTCAACTTCATTTAAATCCTGATAAAATATTTGAAACTAGAAATGTTCCTATTAATTGATTCCACAGGAACTAAAAGGTAAACTGAGATTATAGCAAAACGTAAAGGTATCCACATCGCACCAAGATTTCCACTGTGGTTTGTGTAGTACATACTGTGAAACTAACCATTCTAAGCAGCTCAGAAATTTTCTGTTTTTTGTTAGTAAACTCTAGTAATGCATTTTTCTATTGATGCGCTTATGAACAGTTCAGGGTTCCAATTGACAGTTCTAAGCAGCTCAGATATTTTCTGTTTTTTGTTAGTAAACTCTAGTAATGCATTTTTACCATTGATGCGCCTATGAACAGTTCATATCCACCCATGTCATCAAGAAATACTTATCAATGAAAGCTGTTGACTCTTTTCCAATGCAAGCATATGTATGTCATTAAAATGCCTGTATATGGTAACTTAAATTACAGAAAAACAACAAGGTAAAAATGTATTGACTATCATTGTCAACATCAGTAACTAACTGTATATTGTAAAGACTTGTGTCGTTATAAGATGTTGTCATTTATTATTGTTATTGATTTATAAAGCACCAACATATTCTGTGGCGCTGTACAGAGTAAAAAATAACATAAGGTACATATTAGTACAGACAATGGTGTACACCAATATACAAAATACAGAATTGGTAACAAAAGTAACTTGATGAATAAAATGTATAACAGGTTCCAGATTCCACCTACATTAGTCACGTGACAGGCCCAGTTTCCTGACAGCTTCATCGGGCGAAGATGGCTGCGTCCAAGGTGAAGCAGGACATGCCTTCTCCGGGAGGATACGGCCCGATAGATTATAAGAGGCTTTAGCGGCTATACTTTGTTTACTTTGGGTATTGGAACTATGGCCTATGGATTCTGGAGCATTCGCTGGTGGAAAAGTCCTTGCTTTTACTCATGGCTAACACGGTACAACACTCTACTGCTTCTACTGGTGGAAAACAGAAAGGAGACACCTGTGGATTGAAGACTTACTAACAGATTCCAAGACACAAGAGAGTGAGACAGTCCTGTCCTTGCGAGCTTATAACCTAAAGATCTTGGGGGTCAAGAGGAGGGGTAGTATACAATATTCATACCTAGAGGCAGTGTATTTTAAGTTTATCTTGTAAAGGTACAACTCAGCCAGAGGACAAAGGGTGAATGGGCTAAGGTAGAGTGTATGCTTGTCGGATAAGTGAGTTTTGAAGGAGCTTTTAAAGATATCAAAGGGTG
The DNA here is from genome assembly GCF_040937935.1 of Hyperolius riggenbachi. NCBI lineage: Eukaryota > Metazoa > Chordata > Amphibia > Anura > Hyperoliidae > Hyperolius > Hyperolius riggenbachi. The sequence goes on along the minus strand of NC_090646.1, from coordinate 526,496,454 downwards.
GCAAGTGACAGATGTGTTGTGGAAGGGGATTCCAGAGGAGGGGTGAAGCATGGGAGCAATCTTGTATATGTGAATGCAAGGAAGTGATTCTAGAGGAGGACAAAGGAAGGTGATGTGCAGATCTGATATTGTGGCTGGGTTGGTTTCTGGAAACCTGTCAGGAGATGTACAGGGGAGAGAGATTGTGGAGAGCTTTGTAAGTTAGCGTTAAGAGTCTTTGAAATGGATCCTCTCAGTAATTGGCAGCCAATGAAGAGCTTGAAAGAGAGGCGCAGCAGAGGAAGTGCGAGAAAAAAGATGAATGAGTCAATGAGTCAGCCGAGTTAATTGGTAGTCCACAAAGCAGTATATTACAATAGTCCAAATTAGATATTATAAGAGCATGTTGTCAAAATTATAGCAGTTTATTTATGCAGGAAAAGCTGTCATACATGTATGTTTTAAGTTTTAATGTTCTATGCAAAATTTCATTGTAAACTGTAAAGTTTGGAGTACTTTTTTAAAATATTGCTCTGAGACATCTCAGCCTATTGCAGGCTGTGAAGCTTATAAGATCATTCTAGTTACAAGAAGCTAAAACATTTTTGTTTATGTTACAAACCATCTTTCAAATGTCAAGGTTATAGATAAACGTACTGTGTGAAGACTGAAAAGAAGAAGTTTAACATTCACATTACTGCAGCAGTCATATATATACATTTTCTCAATTATTACATATAAATATTATTAATCTAAATATTAATAATCAATACAGTCCTTTTAAAGAAATAAATAATTATTGTTAAAACCTATAAATACATATAATATAATTTAGAAACTTTGAATTACGTTTAATGCTGGATTCTGCAATGAAAGTTTCAAAAACACATTAGAAGTGTTCCACATGAATGTTTGGGTTAGTGTAACGATTGTGGAATTCTCTCCGTGATCAGCGCACAAGGCGTGCGCTGACACGGCGGAAATCCTCCACAAGCGTATAATTTGCGGGAACCCAGCAAAAGGTGCAATGCACCTGTAGAGGGAAATTCCTGTCGGCAGGTGGAGCTGTGGAGTGCAGAGGAACAGCTCCTCTGCCCTACCACAGACGCCAGACAGGAATTGTACGAAGGGAAGAAACGCAGGGCAAGATAGCCCTGAAAGAGAGAGATCAAAGCGACAGAGGGTATGTGTGTCCACCAATCTAGTCGCCACCCTGCGACGATGAACACACAACCAGGAAGATAAGGTGAGAAGGCAATCGCCAGAGATGGCGGTTGCTAACAGCGACACAAGACCGAATAAGCACAGATGAGGAATGTATGTATGTCCACCAATCTAGCCGCCAACCTGCGACGGAGGACACACAACAGAGGAAACCAAGTGAGAACGCAATCGCAATAGAAGCGATTGTGAAAGAGAATGAGCACAGGGACAGACTGTATGTGTGTGCACCAAACTAGTCGCCAACCCGCGACGATGCATACACAATAGCAGATATGAAGTAGGAACGCAATCGTGAGAGAGGCGATTGCCAGAGGTGACACAAGGCTACAGCAAGGCAGAGCACGAGAGTAGCAAAGGCACAGCAAATCATACAATGAGAAGATAAGGAAAATAACAAACGCTAACTAAACGCGAACACCGCACTCATTCGCAACAGCGAACGCATTTTCTGCGCGGTCTCCGCGTGATAAGCACAACAGAGACAAGCACGCCTAACTAACCACCGACAGACAAACATGAAACAGAGGACGCAAGCGCTTGTTTAACGGTTACCTCACCGAGCCTCCAGCAAGCGTTCGTAGCAGACAAGACAGATACACGAAAACAGGAATAAGTGAGAGATAGGATCCACAGCACTAGCGCAAGGCGAGTGCGATCCAGGCAAGACAGATCAGAAGGGGCTACCAGTAACAACCGCTGTTCCGGTTAGCACCCAGACACACAGAACGATCTCCTGTCGACCACCGCTGGGACAGGACAATCGTAACAGACAAACAAACAGATATGCAATCCTAACTGCACTAGGGAACCTGCCTAGTGCAGTCCCAGGAATTACTCTGAGCTAATCTTTAAACAATCAGCAAGGCTGACACTCCAGGAGTGTTTCACAGGACTAACCCTTATGACCAGCAAAGGTCTGTGATATCACATGGTATATATATAGTAAGCCTACAAAGGATGTGACTAGACAATTTGCATGACAAACGCATGCAAATTCCTTAGCAGCAGCAAGCTGCAAAACTGACAAAAGGTCTCTCTTCCAGAGACCTGCAGAATGCAGACCTGAACAGTGGTCAAAAAACTGCCTGCCTGCACAGGCAGCTGAGCGGATCATTACAGTTAGGAGGTCTTAACAAAAATTCTGGAATGTCAATAGGTTTTTTCTATTGTCCCGTATTTAGGACAATTATGCCACCTGGCGGCTTCATAGTCTTATAATTATTATTATTAATTCTGCTTGTTATTTACATGATGAAATGATGACATCTACCCGAGGAAAGGCAAATATATACAAAATGATTTTATATTGTTACATTTTAATATACAATTATATATTATATGATTGTTTTAAGAAGAATTATATGATAAGCGCGATATTTAAATAAGTATATTAGAAGCCCTGTTGTAACAACCTGTGAATCGGCGGCTGCTGACACGCAGGGGGTGTCTGCAGCCGCCTCCCTCCCTGGCTCTCAAGTGTTCTCCGTTCCGTCGGCGTCTAGTACGCCGGGAACGGTCTTATCTGTGGCTCACAGGGGGTCTGTCTCGCGTGGGCGCGCGCGGAGACAGGACCTTTATGCTAACAGAAGGCGCGTCAGCTGACCTGCCAGTCGGCTGACGTCAGGGATGACTCTCGCCGCTCGGATTGGCGGAAATCCGAGGTGGGAGTGACTAAGAGTCTCCCTCTTCCTCATAAGCCTTCGTTTGCCATTCAGTCTCTGTCTGCTGTCGTGAATACTTACGTGTTAGCGCTCAGACCTTAGACTAGTATCCGGTGTGCTTTGATCTGGGAGGAAACCAGGGATTTCACACAAGACTAGGATTATTATTTATATTATTCTTATTGTATTGCTTACCTGTGTTTGACTCTGGCTATACTCTGACTTTGCTTTAGCTTACTGATTCTGTACTTTTGCCTATCTGCCTAAAGTTGCTGAACCCCTTGCCTGATTACTGAGTACTCTTCTGCCTTCCGATTTCTGTAATGATACTACCTCTCTGTTGCCGAACTTAGCCTGTCTGACCATTCTACTCACCAGTGGGCCCTCGCCACTGGTGAGGTGTGCTATTTACCCACCAGGCCTCTGGTGTGGTATCGCTACTCTTCCTTTAGTAACTAATAGTACCTTGCCAGCTCCTCTGGTAAGGTTTAGTGAAACTATACAGTCACGACCTCTGCTAATACCTTTACAGCCCTTCTGGAAAGGTCTGCTCACATTAGATTGTCACTTAAACTGATAGTGCCTTACCAGCTCCTCTGGTAAGGCTTTGCCGAACTAGCCAGTTATTATTACTGCAAGTGCCCTCCAGCTCTTCTGGAGAGGTTTCTCCTGATTTCCTTGTTATTGTACAGGAAGTTCTCGCCAGCCCCTCTGACGAGATCTACCTTAATCGTTATTGTACTGTTTCTGTTGGTGCCTTCCCAGCCCCTCTGGAAACGCCTATCCAAACTATACAGTCTCCAGTACTGATAGTACCTTACCAGCTCCTCTGGTAAGGTTCAGCTAAACTATTGAGTTATGGTTGCACCAAGCACTACACTCTTAGCATCCTTGTAGCTATATCAGTATTATTGGTGATTCTGCAGATCACCACATAATCCGGTATAGCGTCTGCATTATTGGTGATTCTGCAGATCACCATATAATCAGATATCTGAGTTGCTACACCCAACCATTACACCTGTATGTTTCAATAAGCCTTAAATTGCTGTAGACTTTTTACTGGGTCAACCTGACCAATTTTTCCTTTTGGGAAAGTACAGACACATTCCAAACTAATTAGCAGGAGGACACATTATTAGAAATGAGTCATAAATGACATTGTTTAATGTTTGAAAGTCCCAATTTCTGGGGCAAATAAGTCAACCAGCAGACAAGATGGCTGGTGACGTCCATCTTTAATTAACTGCGTCAGAAATGACCTAATTCAAATGTCAATATGTATAAACAAAAATCTGTTATTATGGTTATTTTAAATGTCAGCTATTTACAGTATTCAAAACAAAGATAGCATTTGACGAACGGAAGTTTCAGCCAATCAGAACCTGGGATTTAGGGAAAGTCCAGATTAGGCAGCCATATTGCATCCAATCACTATAAAAGTAGGAGCTGAAAGCTCATAGTTTGCACAACCATACCAATCTCCTGAGAAGACACAAGAGGCAGAAGCTACCTTTCCACGCGTGGTTCTAGATGTTGAAGAGATGACTGAGAAGGGGTAATATGCTTAATATTCTGGTGATTTACTTTATTAATTTTTTCAGCATTAAGTTCTGTTAAGATGTTAGCAAGAAGTTTTTTTAGAAGTTATTTTTTGTGCTATTTCTTTAAGAAGATTACTACAAGTTTTACACAGCTACTAGATACACAGCTATTAATACAGATGAGACTACTTTTGATCTTATTCAACTTAACACAACTGTTATATTCTTTTTTTGAATGTACTTAGAAGATTGATGATTGCTTGACTCTAAAGCCTTGATGAGATGGAATACTGTTCGAAGGAAACACTACTTGGAACTGTTCATATTTTGTATATATGCTGTATGATAAGCAAATACAATTTTTTATATAAAATCATATACTGAGTGCTCTGATTCATTTCAAGGTATACCGTCAATCTATAATTACTGTTATAGAGGGTTCAGACCCCGCTATGCCGGATTTATATGATAGCAATGCTTTAAAGGCTGGTCCTTTACTGAGTTAGCAATCATGAAAAAGGCAAGAACCGCTCAGGTTTTTCACAATGTAGTAACATTTTAGCTGTGTCCTCAGTGAGAATTGGTCTGAAGGTCTCGGGTCAAGAGGTACAGTTGTGTATCATCTGCATATAAGTGGTATTGAAACCCAAATGAGTTGTTTAAGTTGCCAGGACCATGCATGTAGATGGGAAATAAGGAGGGGGCCAATGACAGACCCTTGAGGTACCCCCACAGACAAACGATGTGGAGAAGAGATCTATTCCAAGTAAGAAACTGTGGAAGACCTTCCAGAGATATTGGACAAGATCCAGGAAAGAGCAAGGTCCTTCATGCCTTCAGATGTTAGTATCTGTAGGAGTAAGATGTGGTTGACAGTATCGAATGCTAATGAGAGATCAAGACGTAAAAGCTGTTTCTGTGGAGTGATTATAGCGAAAGCCAGACTGGAACTCAGTCTCAGACTGGAGTTCAGCATGTATATGGGGTTCAAGTAATTTGCATGTCAATGGGAGAAGTGCCAATGGTGGGTAATTGGGGAGTGCAGTGAGATCAAGACAAGAGATGTTTTTTTAAGTAGTGGTGACAGAAAGATGCCAGTGCAGAGGGATAGGTTAAATAGCGATGTTAGTACAGACATGAATGATAAGGATGGCTGCGTAATGAAAAGGGAGGGAATAGGATCCAAAAAACAAGTGGTTAGATGGAATTTGGAGATTAAAGAGGGGAGAGAATGTTCAGAGAGTGGAGAGAAGGCGGATAGAGAACAATTGATGAGAGTAGTGGAGATGGAATTTGAGAGCTGCATGGAAAAACAACTTCAGATTTTGTCAATTTTATCAAATGAAGTATGTTGCAGATTCTTCAGCTGTCAAGCATGAAAGAGGAGGAAGGGGGCAGAGAAGGGAGTTAAAAGTGTTGAACAAGCACATTGGATTTTGAGAGTGGGATGATATTAGGGAAGAAATATAGGACTGTTTTGACGCAGAGAGTGCATTTCTAAGTTGTTTAAAGAGAATCTGTACTGTCCGATTTGTACAATAAAAAACATACCAATCGAGTCACTGTGATCTCCTGGATCCCTCTTTGCCATTACTGCTGCTCCCTGCCGCGATGCTGGCATTTAATCGCCAGTTTTAGGCAGTGTTTACAAACAAAAAACATGGTCGCTAACCAGGAAGTGATGTTTGTGTATACACACACACACACACACACACACACACACACACACACACACACACACACACACACAATGTTACAGTATACTAAAAGTTTTTATTACATAGTGAATTATCTGCACTCCAGTCTGGGATTCTCACAGTTTCTCAGCATGTGACAGGCAGCTCCCTCCCCCCCTCAGCCTCAGAAACTGCATCACACAGGAGTGAGCCTAGAGAGGGCGTGGAGGGGTCATGCATAACTTGTATTCATTACAACAGAGGCAGCCCATTCCTCCCTGGGTCAACAAAGCTTGACAAAGAAAAGGAGATTAGATATATTACAGAAACAGTGCAACTAGAAAAGGGTGCAGTAATCCAGACCACATTAGAACAGGTATAGGAACTTATAGGATAGAAAACATAAGGCTGAACATTTTGTTACAGAGTCTCTTTAAGGCTTTTTTTGTATGAAATGAAGTCCTCACTTGTGTTTCTTTTTCTCCAACGCTGTTCAGCTACTCTAGAGTATCTTTTCCACTGTTTAGTAGCTTTGGTCAGTCAGGGTTGACGGACATTCGTAAGAGAGGCAAAGACATCCATGACTTTTGTGACTGAGCTGTAGCAGTGTGTAGCTGCTGAGTCTGGGTCAGTAAAGGATGATGTGAGGAGAGGTGCCAGGGCATCAGAGACAGATTGCATGTCTAGGTTGTGGTAGTTTCTGCAAGTATGGGGGCGTGCTTGTGCCAGCATAGCAGGAAGAGAGGAGGCGACAGAGAAGTTAGGAAAGTGCTGATCAGAGAGAGGGAGCGAAGCATTAGTAAAATCAATGATAGAGCAGAGGCAAGTGAATATGAGGTCAAGTGTATGGCCATCAATGTGAGTTGAAGCAGTGGACCACTGAGACAAGCCATAGGAGGAGGTGAGTGATAGAAGTTTAGTGGCAATGGCGACAGAATTATTGGTGTCAACAGGAATGTTAAAATCACCCATGATAATGGTAGGGATTTTAGAGGACAGGAACTGGAGGAGCCATGTAGAGAAGTGATCTAAGAAAACAGAAACAGGGCCAAAAGGGTGGTGCATCACTGCAATTTGGAGGTTAGAGGTAGAGTATAGTGGGACTGCAGATGTGGTTATAAGTATTTTTTTTTCATACTGCATATCTGAATCGTTCAGCAATGTCTAATTTTGATACTGTATTTTTACATTGAAACCAGGGAATAGAGTAAAGAGGAAACACAGTGTAAAGGTCAGAGACAAATATGCAAAATACAGCAGTCCATAGGAACCAATAGTGAAGAAATGATTTATTTTTTACAATAATCATTTATAAATTATTTAGTCAGTGTTTGCCCGTTGTAAAATCTTTTCTCACCCTCATTTACATCCTGAAAAGTATCACAGGTGGCAACAGATTTAATCCTGTCAGGTGATCTCTGCGGAATGTTTGGTTAGCGAGAGTTCTGAAACCAGTACAAATTATAAAATGGTCTTCCAGGATGCTGGGGGGGGGGGGGGGGCAGGTCTCCCAGGATGCTGGGAATGTAGGGCTACATTTAATATACAGCAATATATAGATATAGAAAATGTTTCTGATATGGAAACCAAGAAAATTATCATAAGAATGGTTATCCTGAATAATTTACTGCTTTCTCTTATATGTCACTACAGTGCCTCTTGAAAGGTTAGCTGTTATATGTTCATTCCTACTGTCACATGCAGTGACTGGTCAGCAGGAACCAGTTACCTCTTCCTTTGTCCTGTTCTGATTGACAGTTTCTTAGACCCCGCTGCTGTCTATTTCTAGATGTTTACGCTAAATTATTTCCTCTCCTTAGTAGTGTGTGTGTTTTTATCATCACGCTCCAGTGACCAGCTGATTATGAGTCGCTGTCACAAGAAAACACAGAGCCGGATATATTTCTTAGAAGTCAAACCACAGCTGTCAGTGGGGAAAAATAAACTTTCATTTTCTTTTACAGCAATCTCTTTAAACTGAAAAGATGACATTGAATCATGTGTATTTTAAACATTTCTTTAACGGAAAGGAATATTTTTGGCATATTTAATTTGAATTGATAGTACTCGTTGTAGTCAGACTGCAGCCAGTTACCAAATTGACTGTTTGTCTGCTTAATATTCAGATTGTGTGTGGTAATTTGTTTATTTTTATTAGTTTAAGGGCTCTGCCTCTGACACAGGAGACCTAGGTTTTAATCTTGGCTCTTCCTGTTCAGTAAGCCAACCACTATCCAGTAAGGAGTCCTTGGGCTAGACTCCCTAACATTGCCTATAGAGGGCGTCCTAGTGGCTGCAGCTCCAGCGCTTTGAGTCAGGCAGGAGAAAAGTGAAATATAATGAGCTGATAACCTGACACATATACTTTTGCTACATAAAAATGTACAGTAAATCAAAATTCATTTACTCAATAAATACACTATTTAATATGACATTTGGGGTTCATTTGCTTAATTTGGAGCTCAATAGGACTTGCCTGATAAAATAGATCACTTTTAGAACATATTTATGCACAAACAGTGAACATTCAAAAGGGTTTACAAACAGTCCCACAGTGTATATGCTGAATATACTTATATGTCGGTACATGTCACATGCACACACACCCTTAAAAATTGGCCGTTTCAGAAATGGAGATTTCCTTCCATTACGGGACTTTCAGTTGCTCTAAATGTTTGTTTGTCAAGGAATTCTATTAGTATGGGCTGTCCTTGTGGTTTACATGATGATAGTTTGAATGATTCTCTGTACTTATTAATTCCTAGTATTGTTTGGTGCAATATTACATTTAAGTACAGGCAGGGGCGCCTTAACGTACAGACCACCCATGCAGCGGCTTGGAGCGCTTTGATGGGGAAAGGCGCAATAAATTACTGTCAGTCCAAGGGGAAATAAAAATTCCTGTCCTGAAAGACCATTGTAAGGGACTGGAGAGAAATAGCCTTCTGCTCTTTTCACAAATAGCCTTCTGCTAAGTCACTGATAAAGAATCATTCAGAGTTCAGATTTTTAGACACTCCTTAAGAAGAAGGCGTCTGGTTTATAGCTGTTTTCTGCCCCTCCTCCCTGAGCCTGAGTGACTGACTGACATTTAAGGGTATGTAGAGTAAGTTTTCTACTCTCACAAGTGTTTTTAGGAATGCATCTAATAAGGATTCATAGAAAGATTTGAGACAGTCCCTCACTATTCAGTGTACAGAGGTGACAGCGCCCTACCCCTAAATGTTACAGAGTCTGCACAGCGAGCGAGACAAACAAACAAACAGTAAACTTTGCAAACAGCCCTGTGCTCTGCTAGAATGTCTGGCATGTCTAGATGTCAGGACAATCGCCATGACTATCTATGGAGCGGTAGGATCATCTGATCCTCTCCCCTCTGGGACACACAGGCTGCACTTCTCCCTGAATTCACAAGGACAGTGTTTGAGGTGTGTAATGGACACAGTGGGGGTTGCAGGTTTTGTCTTTCATTGTGAGTGAGTGAATAGGAGGGCAGCATCTAAAGCTTAAAAAATGATAATGGACATGTAAGCAATGTGTGTAATTACATCCATCACTACTTATAATTGAAGCTGGCATAATAATATATTTCCATTAATGCTGTCTGTTTGCCCTCTCTCTAATGCTATGTACCACCTCACGATTTTTCCAACGATTTTCCCGATGTCCATCAATTTTTTTTTTTTGAGCAACAAGTAGTCATTTACACTATGTCGTGACATCTCTTAGCGTTGTGTGGTGATAAGTGATCGTCACTGAGGATCAGATCTTTAAGATCCTTGACGACACCCCGTAAAGTACTGCGGTCGCTTGACTTCTCGTTCGCGCCCATCCTGTAATGTCACGTGACATCTCGCATACCTGCTGGCAGGAAGATGAATCGCTGGACGCTTCTCATGAGGGACACCTCGCTGGATCCATCTTCCTGTGTTGTTGCAGTCACTGTGGTGAGTGTGGAGCTTAACTTTGCTCGCCCTTACCCTCTGCTCATGCTCTCTCTCCCACTGTCTCTCTGACCAAACAACTACTACTTGGGGAACAATGTGCACAACTATGTACACTAGTCTGAGCACACTACAGGGGAGCCAGTAGCATTTGGAACTATTATTGTGTATTTATGTAGCACTGACATCTTCAGCACTTTACAGAGTACATAGTCATGTCACTGACTGCTCACTGGAGTTTACAATTTAATTCCTACCATAGTCAAACTGTAATGTCCAACCATATTATTATCATCATGTATTTATATAGCACTGACATCTTCTGCAGTACTTTACAGAGTACATAGTCATGTCACTGACTGTCCTCAGAGGAGCTCACAATCTAATCCAACCATAGTCATAGTCTAATGTCCTACCATATTATTATTATGTATTTATATATCACTGACATCTTCTGCAGCACTTTACAGAGAACCTAGTCATGTCACTTACTGTCCTTAGAGGAGCTCACAATCTAACCCTACCGTAGTTATAGTATAATGTCCTACCATATTATTATTATGTATTTATATATCACTGACATCTCCTGCAGCACTTTACAGAGTACGTAATCATGTCACTGACTGTCCTCAGAGTAGCTCACAATCCAACCTTACCATAGTCCTAGTATAATGTCCTACCATATTATTATTATGTATTTATATAGCATTGACATCTCCTGCAGCACTTTACAGAGTACATGGTCATGTCACTGACTGTCCCCAGAGGAGCTCACAATCTAATCCAACCATAATCCTAGTCTAATTTCCTACCATATTATTATAATGTATTCATATAGCACTGACATATTCTGCAGCACTTTACAGAGTACATAGTCATGTCACTGACTGTCCTCAGAGGAGCTCACAATCTAATCCTACCATAGTCATAGTCTAATGTCCTACCATATTATTATTATGTATTTATATAGCATTGACATCTCCTGCAGCACTTTACAGAGCACATAGTCATGTCACTGACTGTCCTCAGAGGAGCTCACAATCTAATCCCTACCACAGTTATAGTCTAATATTTTCAATATAGGATTGTTTTGGAGTAAACCAATTGACTTATTAGTATGTTTTTTAGGATGCAGGAAATTTCTGAAGTGTCTGAAGACAGAAACTCCATGCAGATTTTGCCCTGGCCAATGTTCAAGCCTAGGACTCAGCACTAAAATTCAATAGTGCTACCCACTGAGCCTCTATTCTACTCATAGATATCTGCTCATCCATGTCATCAATTATGACCCATGTCTAGACCGATTCTAGACATGCTTAGAGACGTTTTCTAAACATGCCTAGAGTTTTTGGGATTGTTTTTGTGTAGCAGATTACAAATATTGTTACAGTAAAAGCGGTTACTGAACCGCTTCTGTAACAAAAACGCCTAGAAAACCGCTCTGATGTAGCGTTTTCCAGAGCGGTTTGCGTTTTTCTTATACTTTACATTGAGGCAGAAACGCTTCTGCAAACCGCAAATGTGCAGCAGGAGGCATGCAGTGTTGCCAACCGCCCGTAAATTTTGATACAAAATGAGCTGCCCGTGAATTCCGTAAGGAATTCAGCAGCGTCCGTAAGGGCGGCCAGTTGGCCGCCCGCCCTGTTGCAGGAGGACAGCAGTGCAGTGGAGGAAGAGCTGTGAACAGCGGTGGAGAAGGGGGGAAATCTCTCTCCCTTCTCTCACCTTAGTGCTCTCCCTCCCTTGCTGACTGTCCCCTCCTGATCTAAGTGCGGAGTGACGTTTGGCAGGGGGCAGGACTTACTTTCCGTCTCGCTCCTGCGCCGGAAGTTCTGCTGCTCTGGTCTGGACCAGACCAGAGTAGCGGCAAATCATCCCACGCTGGCGACGAGACGCAGGTAAGTTCCGCTCACTGCCGCCTGCCAGCCACTCAGCACTTAGATCAGGAGGGGGCAGTCAGCGAGGGAGGGAGAGCACTAAGGTGAGAGAAGGGGGGTAGATTGCCCCCCTTCTCCACCGCTGATGCCACAGCTCTCCCTCCACTGCGCTGCTGTCCTCCGGCTGGGGGGGGGGGGGTCACCTGGCTACCTATTGTGGGCACATATACCCTCTGGCTACCTATTGTGGGCACATATACCTCTGGCTACATATACTGGGCACATATAACCCTGACTACATATACTGGGACATATACCTGTGGCTACATATACTGGGCACATATACCCTGCCTACATATACTGGGGACATATAACCCTGGCTACATATACTGGGCACATATAACCCTGACTACATATACTGGGACATATACCTGTGGCTACATATACTGGGCACATATACCCCTGGCTACATATACTGGGGACATATACCTCTGGCTACATATACTGGGCACATATACCCCTGCCTACATATACTGGAGACATATACCTCTGGCTACATATGCTGCGCACATATATCCCTGGCTACATAGTATAGTAAGATTGCGTGTGTTCTATGACAGGTTTTCTAATTTCCTCATTGTCTGTATGGTAATAAACCATGTCGATACAGTGAAGTCTTACAAAACTGGTGTTATAACCAAGCTGATCTTTCTAGCCACACAAAGGAAATTGCGGAAGCTGTCTAATGTTGACATCTTATTATTTTGTTTTTCTGTTATGCCATCCAGGCTGTCTTCATTATCACATGGCTTCCCGTAGCAAAAATGTTGAACAAACAATTAATGATGGCCCTGTTGACTTCAAATGTTACAAACTTTCCAGATATAAAAAGTAGTCTACTATCATAATGATATCCATAGCATCCATAGTCTCTCCGTCTAGATTGTAAGCCTTCGGGCAGGGTCCTCCTCCTTTTGTGTCCTACCTGATCATGCACCTCCGTTACTGTGCACCCATGCTATGCATCTGAGTGAACCTAACTTGCCTAATCTCCATGATCCATCCAGTGACTGACTAAGCATTTCCTTCTACTCATACTGTGCTGTGTGATGGTTTTTCTTGTATTCCTGTATTTTCGTATTGCTTTATGTCACCCCTAAATATTGTCTGTAACTTTAACTAATGTCCAGCGCTGCGTAATATGTTGGCACTTTATAAATACAATAAATAAATAAATAATAGTAGCATTAAAGCCCAGCCTGAGTGTGTAGTAAAGTTGTTTTTTTATTTGTGTATACGCTCCTTGATTAGTTGATGCCAAATAAATACAGTACAGAAAAATCTTCAGTTGTGACAATCAAAACGTGTTTTATACTGCACTAAAAAAAGGTAGCACAATATGCAAATTCCAGGTCCAACAGAAACCAGAATTTGCAGGGGCTGAAACAAAACTTTGCACAGGCGAATCCCGTTCAGGCATTGTTGAACATTAATTAATTGATTAGCCTGTTGAAGAGTCCCATCCAAGTAAATTCCAGTTAGTGCCAAACCAGAGTTTGCACATTCTATGTTTTTTTTTTTCATCATGGTGGTGGCCACCAGCAACTTCTAAAGGCCCATACCAATGACGCAATTTTTCCAATGACCAGCAATTTCTTGGTCGATGAGCGGTCATTTCTGCAGTCTCAAGACGTAGGTACAGGCGCTCGAATACGCGAACAACATTTGGCGATGTGCAGCAACAACCACCCAACGGCATCACTGCAGATTAGATCTTTAAGTTCCCCATCCACTCCTGTGCAAAGCACCGCGATCGCTTGAGCGAGCACTACCGTGTGCCGTTGCATATACCCGCCGAGAGGAAGGTTGAATGGGGAATGCTCGTCATCATGGGATCCATCGTCCTGCCTTGTGAGGTGAGTATTCAGCTTTACAGCACAAATTTCAAGAACTACAGGCTGCAATCTTCAGAGATAGCTCTGTCTGTTTTTACTCCTTCTTGTATACTGAACGGTATGATGATGAGACGCCAAGGAGCAGCAGCTTCTTCCTAGAGTCTATCGTAAGAGAACAGAGGCAGGATTAAAGGTAATAAAAATTTTAAAATTTGCTGGGAGGCAGTGGTGGACTTACCTCCAGAAAGCAGACTCAAAATACTGTCTGAATTAAACAAATACATTTATTATTGGTACCCCAAAAGATGCAACGCGTTTCGCAGGCACAGCCCGCTTCATCAGGCAATAAGATAGGGGACAAACTGTGGACAAAGACAAAAGACGTTGCTGTAGCGAGCCACATAAAATTAACTAAGTATGTAGTATCATGCAAATTGTATGCAACATTTTCACAATATAAACACTGGATATGAGGTTGCACAATTGAGACAAGGTTGGCAGACCTTAGCGGTATAAAATCCACAAAAAAGTTAGTGAATCCTGTAGAAAAATTACATTTTATGCAGGAGGCAAGAAAGTGCAGAGTGCTAACTATGTACTGCAAAATATTGCTAATAAAGTGCTGAAGTGTGGCAGCACAAACTGAGTGACCACAGAAAAAATAATCGTAGTGTGCAGCAGTATACGGCACAGATTAATAAAAATACATTGCATAAAAGTCAATTGCATAAAAGTTGTAATAGTGCGGCAGGGTATAGTGAATATAAGCAAGGGATTGTGAAATATATTTTAGGATAAAATAGTAGTAGTCTTACCAGTAGCTCGTCAGTAGCACGAATAGCGCCTCTGTGATGAAGTGAGGACACTTCATGCTTTATATATGGTGCCTGGGATGTGTCTGCCAATGGAAGGAAGCAGAGGGTGTAGGGTAGGCGGGGCAGAGATATGTGGAGGGGGACAGGCAGCCAACCGGCTGCTGCCAAATGTAATGTGGCCATTTGTATTGAAAACTACTATAGTAATGTGTTGCTGCCATCATGTGGTTATTAAACGGTATGGCACCTAGTGAATTAAATAGGGGGAAAAAAACACCCATACCACAATTTTAGCATCTTGCATAGATTTTAGTTCAAATGCCCACTTCTGTATTTGTAAGAATTTTAGTCGGAGGATGCAATATATAGTAAAAACATAAAAATAAAATAAAAATAAACATACACAATATACACACAATATTTATATAATCATCATTAAATAAATATAATAATTAAAAGGTATGATAAAAGAGTTTTGATAAAAGAGAGCTGCAGAAATGAATAAAACGCTGCTAGATATTATAGTGAATTTAGTGAATTTTTTCGAGTTGCTCGTTTAGTCCCTCAGGGACGAGGGTTTTCAGAATTTGTATCCAATACATTTCAGTTTTTCCTGAAACGATCAAGGGCATCCGGCAAGTGAGCACATACTGAGTCCATTAATGTAATACGAAAAAAATCGGGATCATTGTTGTGATGGGTGGAAAAGTGGCGTGAGATGCTGTGAATGGGAAATTTGTTAATGATGTTTCTTTTGTGCTGGCCAATCCTGCTGCGTGCCATTTGGGTGGTCCGCCCCACGTACTGGAGCCGGCAGGGGCATGAAATGAGGTAAATGACATACTTGGATTCACATTAGAGGTGTCTATTGATCGGATACTGGATATGGGTAATGTAAGAAGTGAAGGAGGTGTCTGGCTGGATGAATTTGCAGGCTGTACAACGAGGTTTGTTGCATGGATAACAACCTGTAACCTGTTGGGGTGGGGTATTATAAGTGGGGTGTGGCGCAGAGAGTCGACTGGGGGCCAGACTGTTTTGGAGATTTGGCGCTCTTCTATAGGTGCTAGCTGGTTCGTGGGGTAGTAAAGGTTGGAGGAATGGATCTTGCATAAGGATGTCCCACCTGTTCTTAATGATGTTTCGTATTTGCACGTGTTAGGCATTGTAACGTGTAATAAATCTAGGTGGACCTTCTGTGTTGGAGGGGGTGGACAGATTGGTGGCGGACTTCGGTATTTTGGCTTTGTATTTGGCATCCTTGATTAACTTTTTGGGGTATTTGCGAGCCATGAACTTTTGGGTGAGTATATTGGATTGAATTTCATATTGTTGTGGATCTGTACAGTTTCTATAAATTCTTCTATATTGGCTATAAGGTGTATTGGTGATCCAGGGGTGGTGATGGAAGCTGTCAAAGTGAATGTAATTGTTCGTATCAACCGGCTTGAAGTAAGTTTTGGTTTTGATGTGGTTCATGTCAATATAGAGTGTCAGGTCTAAGAATTCTATGGAGGATATGTAGTGGTGGTGTGTGATCTGGAGACCGGCTGTGTTGGAGTTAAGGTAACTGACAAAGTGAGGGATGCGTGTGGTGTCCCCCCTCCAAATAAAGATGAGATCATCAATGTATCATTTATAAAAAATAATGTTATGTGAATATGGATTGTTGGTGGTCAAATTGAGATGTTCTAGATAGCCCATGGTGAGATTGGCATAGGATGGGGGAAAGGAGCTCCCCATTCTCTAAGACAAGTGGTAGGCGGCACAGTGGTATAGTGGATAGCCCTGTCGCCTTGCAGCGCTGAGTCCCTGGTTTGCATTCCAGCAAGGTCACTATCTGTACAGAGTTTGTATGTTTTCTCTGTATTTCTGTGTGGGTTTCCTCCATGCACTCGTTTCCTCCCACATCCCAAAAACATACAGATAAGTTAATTGGCTGCCACCTAAAATTGGTCCTAGACTAAGAAGGACGGATGACTATGGTAGGGAATAGATTGTGAGCCCCTCTGAGGGACAGTTAATGACAATATAGATATATATACTCTGTAAAAAGCTCTGTGAAAGATGTCAGCACTATATAAATTATAAATCATAATGGCCACAAGTGTGGCAACAAAAAAAGCCATGGTAGCACTCTGGTAACTAAGGGCTCTCATATATTACTTGATTTACTGCGTTAGTTACCTGCAGATTTAATCATAATGATGCTGCAAAATGGCTGCCCGATCTTCAGATCGGCCAGATTTCCGCATTAAATTTGTGTGCAGATTTGTGGCAGCAAGTAGATCCCTCTCTGATCAGATTTGATCAGAGAATGATCTATCTTACGATTAAATCTGCTGCCCCATCTGCCATTGTGGCAGATGTGCCTTTAACCCTGGCGTTCTATTAGAACGACCAGGGCGGCGGCGCAGCACATATTTTTATATTTTTTAAATCATGTAGCTAGCCTAGCGCTAGCTACATGATAGCCGCTGTGCAGCAACATCCCCCCACCCCTTCCGATCGCCTCAGGCGATCAGAGCAAACAAGAATTCCCGTTCAGAACGGGATTTCCTGTTTGGCTTCCCCCATCGCCATGGCGACGATCAGGATGACGTCATCGACGTCTTCCACGTCATGGCATCGGAGGGACTCCCGATCCACCCCTTAGCGCTGCCTAGCGCTGATAGGCCAGGCTGCGCAAGGGGTCTCGGGGCGGGGGGGGGTTATGCGGCGGGTAGCGGCGACGATCGGTATAAACACACAGCTAGCAAAGTGCTAGCTGCGTGTTTAAAAAAAAAATGAAAATCTGCCTACCAGGGCCAGAGTGTAACGATTGGTGTCAGCACGCAGAGAGAATCTGATTATTGGTGATCTGCAGTATCACCAAGAATGCAGATATATACCTGATTATTGATGATCTGCAGAATCACCGATAATACAGATATATTGCTAACCTCTGGACACCTATAGGTATGTGAGTGTTTGGTGTAACAGTAGTACTTTGAGTAACGCACCTGTGGAGCAGGTGATTGAAGGCAGTAAAGGAACACTGCTCTGAGCGCACAGGAACCTTCCAGCAGCCTGAGACTCTCCAAGGGGTGGAGTCAGGCTGGAGACAGGAAGGGCCAGAGAGTGAGTGACACCTGAAGGTGGATGTCACTATCTGGTCTGGAGTCTATCTCTTAAGAAGAGAGCTCTCGAGGTCGGACACGCCTGGTCGGTAACACACGGACAGATAAAGTACAAAGACAGAAGGCTGATTCGGTATCCATGGCAAGCAGGGTCTGGCAACGGAATATCAGATGTGCGAGGTACCGAATCAGAGGACAGCGGAGTAGTCAAGAAAACAATAAGTCTAACAGATATCAAACAATGCCTAGTCTGGGTTTGAGGTCCGTGGTCTCTCCACCCTGGAACTAGTCTGATGTATAACAAAATGATCGCACAAGTTCCCTAATCTTGGGTGCGAGGTCCGTGGTCTCAGCACCCTGGAACTAGTCTGATGTACAAATGATAATACAGTTCCCTAGTCTGGGAGCGAGGTCCGTGGTCTCAGCACCCTGGAACTATTCTGGAGTATGACACAAATGATAATACAGTTCCCTAGTCTGGGTGTGAGGTCCTTGGTCTCTACACCCTGGAACTAGCTTAAGCATAAACAGAATAACAGTTCAAGTAATCTGGCTCAGTGTGAATTCCCAGGTCCTCCTGGTTCAAACACCCTGTTGGATCTAACTAAGGTCTGAGTGCTTCCACCTAGTGTTCGCAACGGCAGACAACTTGCAACTGGCCAGCAGTAACTATATATGGAGTAGTGCTCTCCAGCACCACCCCTAATTGATCAACCAATAGTATCCTGCTCTGGAGTCAGCTGATCGGTGTGATCAGCTGACTCTCTCTGCCCAGTATAAGAATTCTGCCTCTCAGCGCGCGCGCGCGTATTCCTAAGCCTGTGTGCACTAACAGACTCAGCCACACCTGACACACGTTGCCGTGTGCAAACCGCCGCGCTGGACGCAAAAAACAAGCCGCCTTACTGTTGTTGCATGCGGCGGCTTTTCCGCGTTCTGCCCTGCTACCAGACACTCGCTTCCGCGTGCAAACCACCGCATTGGACGCGGAATTGGCCGCCTCCTCAGTAGCACATGCGGCGGCTTTTCCGCGTTCTCTCACACAGAGCAATCCAGTACGGCGGTCATGGACGAGCTGAGCTCGTCCATACCGCTAAGCTGGTTAAATTATGTATTTAGAGGTGTTCTCGGAGGAGAGCACAGAGCTGCATCTGCAGTGTTGCGACTGAAAACGGGAGACTGGAGTTTTGGGGAGCGGCGGTAATCGATGCTACCTGATCCGGCTTGCCCCACCCCAGGTCAGGTAATATTTTGTTGTTGTGGTTGTTTTTCACCCGGCTCAAGTTCTCTGTAAGTAAAGAAAGAATGAACTAAATAACTAAATTTAAATCACCAAACTAAATTTAACTCCCGGTCTTGATCTGCAGTTCAAAGATTTTTTTTTTTTAAGACTGAGGCTTTTTAAGCAAACTGTATAACTTTTCCTTTCTGGAAGCAGATACGCTCAGAATAGCATTTTCATTTTTTACGCTCTCTGGAAACACGCAGACAGAATCAATTATCTTTTCTAAGTAGCTGGTAGCCACCAGCAAAGTAATGATAGTGTATGAAATGTCTGACAGTGCAAGATTATGCCAAGTATGTCAGTTTCGTCAGTCAAGAAAGAAAAGCTGACAATGTACAATCCTCGTATGACTTTTGCGAAGGAAAAGTCGGTGTACAGCCCCGTTTCCAAAAAATGTTGTGATGCTGTGCATATCTGAAAATGTAACCCACCCCCCGACAAGGAGCATAATGAGAGGCAGGCACAAAGGGTGTCGTTATCAAATATATTACGACACAGTGTCACTATCGTAAAGGAGTTTGTATGTTCTCCCTGTGTCTGTTGGGTTTCCTCTGGGCACTCCAGTTTCCTTCCACATGTACAAAACATACAGAAAAGTTAACTGGCTTCCGCCTAAAATTGGCCCTACGCTATGATGGACCTGGAGGTCGCTCTGTACTGTGCCTGCGTGATCGGCACTGTCAATCACCGGCACGTGGGCCGGAGCGGACTGCGCAGGCGCAGAACTACTGTTCCTTCAAATGCCCCACTTATATCCTCCTCTATCTCCGTGGAAAGGACATATGCCATGCTTGTTGCCTTATTACCTCTATCTTTTATCAATGGATAACCAATTACTCCTACTGCCCCACAAGCACTATTAAAAACACACACGCTGCAGGTGTTTTATTGCAAGTCGTCTGCTGTATGTGTACGCCAACACTATCCTCCAAATCAGGAGGTAATTGCGTGTCCAACCCGATAAATTGTAATCAATATGCACAACAGACCTACTCAGGTGGCCAACGCTTCACAACAATAGCACCACTCACTGGAGGAGAGGTTCAGGTTAAACAACTACTAGTATAAAACAACTACTGTATAAAATTGAAATGAGCTGGATTTATCGTTTGGGAACAAAGGTGCCAAATGGGTTGAATACTGATATAAATATGGTCTATTTCTTAGATTAAGATCTTGAGATACTCTAGGAGTGATAAGATAACGTGAAAGAACGCTCAGTTTGTATGTTGGAATAAATACTGGATGACGATGGATATGGTAAAACGAGATGATGGAAAAGGACAGTTTTATTGCTATCACGTGATGCTATGTGTGCGATGGAAAGTGTTATTGCCTGCTACAGAATTTGAACCAATTGCGGAGAATGCCGTAAGGATAAGAAGGAGGAGAGCACTGGCTGCCCTGACCCATTACGCTTTGAGAAAGCCCCGTGGGCGGGGCGAAACACGTCAGCGGGAGGGCCCTGGTACGCGTCATGTGAGCGCTCACGAAGTTGGAACCACAAGCGTACACCATTGATCTCCCCCGGAAGAGTATCAGTGCGGACCGGCGTTTCAAGCAGCGGGGTGACGTCATGTCGGGCGAGTGTGGACGCAAGTGCCCTGAGCAGGAGCTCCCCCGTGGATGGAAGCAGTGAAGGCCGGTACCGTAAGTGCGGAGGGAAACATAGTCACACTCTAGATTGCTGTATGAGTAAAGTGGAGGTTGATGCCGCAGTCCATAGGGGAGAAAGTGGACATTCTGTGTAACAATTGAGGACTGTTTATGTATAAGCAGACGCAGCACAAGTAAGCAAGATACATTGAGGAGCTCATCTGGCTTCTGGCACTTCAAGGTCTTGGGGGAAAAGATAATGTTATCATAAATTGCAAGCCATAAAAGAAGGTTACACTATATACAGCATTTAACCATTTAGGTCACAGCTCTTCACTGGGACTAGGCAGACATCCAATGGCCATTTAGCTGAGTGTGAGTGGAGGCCTCATGGTGTGCGTCGGTGGAGGGCCCACAGAAGCCAGAGGGTGATTAGTGGACCAACTTGATTGGCACAGGCGTGAGCTGGGCGATCAAAGTTGGATTGTTACCGTCACCTTGGCAGTGGGAGTAATCATATAGGAGTGCTCCATACGTATACCAGTGTGTTTTAAATGATTTTATAAGGGTGGGTGATGCAAGACATCATGCTGAGATTTTTTTGTACGCCAACATTAAAGATTTTTTGAATAAGCACATGAAGAGGTCATGGTTTTCTGTGGGAATGGTACTAGTAGTTGTTTAACCTGAACCTCTCCTCCAGTGAGTGGTGCTATTGTTGTGAAGCGTTGGCCACCTGAGTAGGTCTGTTGTGCATAGTGCACACAGGCTTAGGAATACGCGCGCGCGCGCGCGCTGAGAGGCAGAACTCTTATACTGGGCAAGGAGAGGTCAGCTGATCACGCCGATCAGCTGACTCCAGAGCAGCTTACTATTGGTTGATCAATTAGGGGTGGTGCCGGAGAGCACTACTCCATATATAGTTACTGCTAGCCAGTCTCAAGTTGTCTGCCGTTGCGAACACTACGTGGAAGCACTCAGACCTTAGTCAGATCCAACAGTGTGTTTGAACCAGGAGGACCTGGGAATTCACACTGAGCCAGATTACTTGTACTGTTATTCTGTTTATGCAGACTAGTTCCAGGGTGTAGAGACCACGGACCTCACACCCAGACTAGGGAACTTGCGTTATCTATCTGTTATTCATCAGACTAGTTCCGGGGTGTAGAGACCAAGGACCTCAAACCCAGACTAGGCATTGTTGATATCTGTTATGACTTTCTGCTTTCTTGACTATTCCTTTGATCTCTGATTCGGTACCTCGCATATCTGATATTCCGTTGCCAGACCCTGCTTGCCTTGGATACCGAATCAGCCTTCTGTCTTTGTACTTCATCTGTCCGTGTGTTGCCTACCAGGCATGCCCGACCTCGAGAGCTATCTCTCCTCTTAAGAGATAGTCTCCAGATCAGATAGTGACATCCACCTTCAGGTGTCACTCACTCTCTGGTCCTTCCTCTCACCAGCCTGACTCCACCCCTTGGAGAGTCTCGGGCTGCTGGAAGGTTCCGGTGCCCTCAAGAGCAGTATTCCTTTACTGCCTATGGTCACCTGCTCAGCAGGTTCATTACTCAAAGTACTACTGTTACACCAAACACTCACATACCTATAGGTGTCCAGAGGTTAGTAATATATCTGTATTATCGGTGATTCTGCAGATCATCAATAATCAGGTATATATCTGCATTCTTGGTGATACTGCAGATCACCAATAATCAGATTCTCTCTGCGTGCTGACACCAATCGTTACACTGAGATAATGTTTTTGCATACCTTTTTTTTTTGTTTTGACTTTATTATATATTTTTTTTCTTTTCTTCCTTCTTTTCCTTTTGCTAAAAAAAGTCACTGTTGTGTTTTTATCCCATCATCATTCTTCAATATTCCTCACAGCCTAGGTCTCATATTGGTATCTCTATTAGTACCGCTCTTCTCTTCCCTTGCCTATTTTTTTTTTTAATTTAGATTAAAAATATCTCCTTATCCACCATTCAAGCTAGTCTTTAGCAAATAAACATGTCTGCTAAGGAATTACATAATTTAACAAAACAATTTAGAGATATAGCTGAAAAGAATATAGAAGCAAAGATTCTAGAGGGGTACCCTGTTATCCATAAATTGATCTCTGGGGAAAATTGGCAGCAATCCCAGCTAATACTCATTCACAGGGCAAAATATGCCTTCACCATTAAGAATAAGTCTCCACTACACACCAAACTGTTCCAAATGTACCCTACACAACGCAGACTTATTTAACTGCTTGTGGTCCTTTCCTGTTATATCAGTATTTTGGAAAAAGGTGGTGCTATATGATGTAGTGTATGCGAGATAAGGTTCATACACAGGCCCAATGCAAGTCACCCATCAGTGATCAGGAGCAGATCCCCTTGGGCGACAATGTTGAGCCGCGCTGCACACACGTGTGTCAGCTGTGTAGCTGTGCTGCTATGCGGGGAGGGGGATGATGGAGGGATGATGAGCGGTGCATGCCTGACATTACACAAGAGTGGTGCGAACAATGGGATTGGCGGGGGGATCAGCGTTGCTAGGGTTAGGTAGGTCTTTCCAGTGGATCGCTCGCGGGTCGGGCGTTGGGGGTCATCCAGTGCCGAACACACTCCTGATTGTCGGTTGTGGCAGTTGTTATTAACCCCCTCAGCCGATTCAAGTCAGGCATGTGTACAATCTAAATGCAAACTGCGCCTGCCTTTAAATCAATAGTTCTGTATTTTGAGTATCCGCTACCACAAGTCCATGTAGATAATGTTGACAATGTTGTGACAGCGCTCCTCTTCTTAATGTCTACAAAGCTGGAAAAACAAACTCCACATAGTGCATTACTGTTAACACAAAATTACATACACATGCATCCACCAAGTGTAAAAAAGGTGATTTAGTGCTCCACTTCATGTGACATCCAAATGCACCCCTTTAATACAGCCACTCACCAGATGGGTGCCGCCGCAAACTCCAGGTGGATCTAGCGCTTTGCCTGAAGGCAACAAATTCCACAGCTCCAACGATTCAAAAGTATAAAATCTCCGGTTTAATCCAAATTGCACATGTAAAAACAAATAGATAGCACATAGCATTATATCGTTTACACAGTGAGCACCCCTGGCCTGCGCACTACAGTGCACTCACTTAGATAAAAGAAGGCTGCGCAGAAGGGAGGCTATCTAAGTGGCTAGCAGGGCGTAGATTTCAATCAGCCGCCGTTTCCGTCGCTCTCCTCGATCTCGCCGCTTATTCCACCGCCGTCTCTCGCCGCCTGTCTCTATGACGGCAAAGCCCTGTGAGCGGGTCAGGAGCCGATTTCATTGGCTCCTGACCCTGTCAATCAACGTAAGCCGCTCCCATAGGCTTACATTGATGGGCAGAGTCAGGAGCCAATAAAAGCAGCTCCTGACCGGCTCACAGGAACTCTGCCGTCATAGAGACGGTAGAGTGGGTGGCCCAGGTTCCCGGTTTCACCAGGACAAGCTTGATTGCATTACTAATAAGGATAAAAAAAAAAGGGCTTCTTCAAAAAATGGAGACTATTCTAGCGACTTCTACCAGGAAGGAAACTAATAGGTTGATGGAACAGTTCAAATATACAGATTGGTACTTTATGGAACAGCTTCAGGGTACACTGGGAAGGTTGGCGTTATAATACATACCAGAGACTGTTCTAGATTACCAGAGATTACAAGAGTATGGGTGGGATGGTGAAAGGTGGGGTATTGTTATTATTGTCCGACCATCATTGATAAGATCCTTTGTGTATGTTGTATATTTCACAAGGAACCCTGGTCTGTTAAGGATGATGCCTCCCTATTGCACTGTTACTCAGGCTATTGAAAATACATGATGGAATACTCATTTAATAAAAACAAATACAATTTGTTTAAAAAAAAAATCTACAGTATCTCCTTAATATTTTTTAACCCTTTTTTCGGTTCCTCTCAAACCAATTAGTTGGGCGTTCAAAATCTTTATACTCATTATAGTTATATATTTTTTTATATCCTGAAGTTCAGCTACAGATTTCACTGCTTTTATCTGTTCTTTCTTCCTTAACAACAATAATTCTTATTATATTATAATATGCGCAATACATTGTTCCTTACATTCCATTAAAAGCCATATTGTTCTCAAATGTTCGTCTGTGTTACTTTTTCTCCAATTCCGTAGCTATAATTTCCTTTTTAATATATTTTAATATATTTTTAATATAATTCTCCAGACTAATAATATCCCATTTTCAGCTAATTAGTTTAAGGGAGAGATCCTGAACAATGCCTACTTTGCGTTTTTTTCCCTGCTTCTCTACACTAGATGGAACATTTTCATTGTCCTCAATACCAATGCTTGAGGAAATTGTAGGTCACCATAAATGACTGGTAATCAATTATCAAGGGGTGAGCAGCACAAACCAACTTTTAATGCAATTTTTTTGCAAAGTATGCACGCAGCAGTGGAGACCCCAATCCCCACAAGAAATATATATAACATACAGAGGGGCTGCAGCACACAACAGGAAAAACAGTGACAGGGGCTCTTGGTTACGCTTTAACGCGCTTAAGCTCACCAAATGCAAATTGTGGGATCAAAATGATTCATTCAACGTAAACATGCATGAACATACCATTATCCGAGGTGGTTTGGTAGCGGTGGGTGCTGGGCACAGATAGCCTGTGGCTAGGCTATCTGTGCCCATCACCCACCGCTACCACACCACCTCAGATAATGGTATGTTCATGCATGTTTACGTTGAATGAATAATTTTGATGCCACAATTTGAAGATACACTTTATTGGATTGTTTACACGTGTTCCACCACACTCTGGATTAACCTCCTTGGCGGGGTAAGCCGCGCAGGAGGTTTTCTCAGGCCCTGCTGGGCCGATCTCCGTAATTTTTTTTTTGCTGGATGCAGCTAGCACTTTGCTAGCTGCGCCAGCACACCGATCGCCGCCGCCCCGCGCTCGATCGCCGCTATCCACGCTGCCGTAGAGGCCCCCCTAGACCCCTGTGCTGCCTGGCCTATCAGCGCCTATCAGCGCTAAGGGGTGGATCGGGACTCCCTTAGACGTCACGACGTCCATGACGTCGGTGATGTCATCCCGCCCCGTCGCCATGGCGACGGGGGAAGCCCTCCAAGAAATCCCATTCTTTGAACGGATTTCCTGATCGCCTATCGCCGGAGGCGATCGACGGGGCTGGGGGAATGCCGCTGAGCAGCGGCTATCATGTAGCGAGCCCTGGGCTCGCTACATGATTTAAAAAAAAACAACACAAAAAACGGCAGCGCTGCACCCTGGTGGTTTTTAATATACCGCCAGGGAGGTTAAATAGCAATAGAAGCAGTGCCGATTGTCTCCTTCTCCTCTCCTTTATCGTATTGCTACTTCTAATCTACCAGAGCACGCTATCAATACCAGAAGTGTGGATGAAGAGGTGTGTGTTATATGCTATATCCTTCCAAATTCAGCGCAAATACTGTAGTGCCGACGCTTTTCTTCTTCTATCATAGAGCTCACCAACTGCGCCAAAGTGTCCCCGATCTGGTGAGTCCTACTCTAACCATACAATGCTAGTTTTTATCAGCAGTCTAGTGGGAACTAATCCAAAAACCCAAGAGTCAACTAAATGGGAGAAAAGGAAATTAAAAACACCTCACCTTCCACTAGCTACCAAACTAACTCTCTGGACATGTGCAATGCACTCATTTATATGCTTAACTGTGCTAGAGGTGGGTGTGGTTATGCAGGCTCACAAGGGGAAAATTATAATCAATTATCAAGGGGTGAGCAGCACAAACCAACTTTTAATGCAATTTTTTTGCAAAGCATGCACGCAGCAGTGGAGACCCCAATCCCCACAAGAAATATATATAACATACAGAGGGGCTGCAGCACACAACAGGAAAAACAGTGACAGGGGCTCTTGGTTACGCTTTAACGCGCTTAAACTCACCAACTGCGCCAAAGTGTCCCCGATCTGGTGAGTCCTACTCTAACCATACAATACTAGTTATTATCAGCAGTCTAGTGGGAACTAATCCAAAAACCCAAGAGTCAACTAAATGGGAGAAAAGGAAATTAAAAACACCTCACCTTCCACTAGCTACCAAACGAACTCTCTGGAGTAGTGCTACGTACACACATGCGACAACGATCGTTCGTTGAGAACGACGAACGAACTTTTAATTGATGAAAGAACGACCTAAGTAAAGATAGTTTTAAAAGGTGTGTAACGATCTGATCGCTAGAACGAACGTTACATCATGTAAAGCAACTATTGCGCCTGCGCATAAAAATGAGAAGTTTCACAGAGAAATAGTGAAATGCGCATGTCAAGCCTAGTACGAATGACCGTTTCCAACGATGTACTACTTTTGCAAACGATCGTCGTTGGTTAAAATCCGCCGAGACAGAACTTTCTTTTGTAGCGATTTGGCTCGTTCGTCGTTTGCCTTAATAGTCGGTGGTTCGTTTTTTGTAATGATCGTCGTTGGTAAAGATCGGGGAACGATCGTTACAAACGACTATAGTCGCATGTGTGTACGCACCTTAGGACTCACCAGATCGGGGGCACTTTGGCACAGTTGGTGAGCTTAAGCGCGTAAAAGCTTAACCAAGAGCCCCTGTCACTGTTTTTCCTGTTGTGTGCTGCAGCCCCTCTGTATGTTATATATATTTCTTGTGGGGATTGGGGTCTCCACTGCTGCGTGCATACTTTGCAAAAAAATTGCATTAAAACTTGGTTTGTGCTGCTCACCCCTTGATAGTTGATTATAATTTTCCCCTTGTGAGCCTGCATAACCACGCCCACCTCTAGCACCAGGGGCGTTTCTAGGGTCCTTGGAGATCGGGGGAACCTGTGGGCACCAGGTGGGGAGGTATATGCAAAAAAATAGGTGTTGCCATGAGGTGAGTGGGCGTGGCCATGGGTGGGGCCAAATGTACATGAACTTAGCAGCGGTGTAAGCTACAGATAACGAGCCTGCCCATCGAAATATTGGATGGAGCCCCCTGTCCTTTATTTAGATAATTTACAATCAGTATAGGCATAGATCAAAGATGTATACGCACATACAATTTTAATTGGTCAATCAGCGACCCCCAATTTTACCACCCCCGTGCAGTAAGTGGGTCAACAGACAATGAATTTTATGAACAGAGCTAAAATTGGCTAATCAAAATTGTATGTGTATACCAGGCTTTACAGCTAATACTGTACATACTGAAAGTAGCAGGGATCAGCATACAATATAGCTGGTTTACAATCAGTAAAGGCACAGAGTAACACCTTACACTGTACACACTGGAGGTAAATCAGCACACAGTGCAGGCACTAGAGAACAGCGTATACTGTACATACTGTAGGCAGCAGAATTCAGCACACTGCAGCTAGCGTGCCAAAAATATGAGGATCACGTGGGTGGGCCATGGACCAGAATATAGGTGTGGTAACGGGTGGAGACAAATTTACATGAACCTAGCAATGGTGGGACATTAGATTATCACAGTGGTGGCGAACCTTTTGGAGGCCGAGTGCCCAAACTTCAACCCAAAAGTCACTTATCTATCGCAAAGTGGCAATAGCAATTTAAACTAAATACTGTACAAACGTTTTAACTCATACATGAACATTATGGAAAATCCAAGTTGAAAATAAACTGTAAAGATAAACAATTTCATCCATCCTACTCCTGAAAAATGTATTCAATTTTTTTAGAACCTCCCCTCCCAGTTTTATTTTCTGTTTTAAAAAGCTAAAAAAGTAGGTTTAATGCTATTGTCTCATATGATACGGATTCAGCTTTTCCCATAGTCTCGCAGTTAGCAATCATGTGACCCCCAACACGACAAATTTAGCAATCATGAGGCCCCCAACAATTCATGAGGCCCCCAACAAGACAAATTCAGCAATCATGAGGCCTCCAACAAATCATGAGACAACCCAACAAGACAAATTCAGCAATCATGAGGCCTCCAACAAATCATGAGGCCCCTACCAAGACAAATTCAGCAATCTTGAGGCCCCCAACAAATCATAAGGCTCCCAACAAGACAAATTCAGCAGTCATGAGGCACATAAATAGACAGCATTTCACATAAATAGGCAGAATGCCCCCTTAATATGGTAGCCCCCCAAGTTAGGTAGTGAGTGACAGGGACCCCCAGGTTAGCTAGTGAGTGGCAGGCGCCTCCAGTTAGGTAGTGAGTGACAGGGACCCCGAAAGTGAGTGACAGGGAGCCCCTTTAGGTAGTGAGTGAGTGCCAGGGAGCCCCTTTAGGCAGTGAGTGAGTGCCAGGGAGCCCCTTCAGGCAGTGAGTGAGTGCCAGGGAGCCCCTTCAGGCAGTGAGTGAGTGCCAGGGAGCCCGTTCAGGCAGTGAGTGAGTGCTAGGGAGCCCCTTCAGGCAGTGAGTGAGTGCCAGGGAGCCCCTTTAGGTAGTGAGTGAGTGACAGGGAGGCCCTTTAGGTAGTGAGTGAGTGCCAGGGAGCCCCTTTAGGTAGTGAGTGAGTGCCAGGGAGCCCCTTTAGGCAGTGAGTGAGTGCCAGGGAGCCCCTTTAGGCAGTGAGTGAGTGACAGAGAGGCCCTTTAGGTAGTGAGTGAGTGACAGGGAGGCCCTTTAGGTAGTGAGTGAGTGACAGGGAGTCCCTTTAGGTAGGTAGTGAGTGAGTGCCAGAGAGCCCCTTTAGGCAGTGAGTGAGTGCCAGGGAGCCCCTTTAGGCAGTGAGTGAGTGCCAGGGAGCCCCTTTAGGTAGTAAGTGAGTGCCAGGGAGCCCCTTTAGGCAGTGAGTGAGTGCCAGGGAGCCCCTTTAGGTAGTGAGTGAGTGGGAGCCCCTTTAGGCAGTGAGTGAGTGCCAGGGAGCCCCTTTAGGCAGTGAGTGAGTGACAGGGAGCCCCTTTAGGTAGTGATTGAGTGCCAGGGAGCCCCTTTAGGCAGTGAGTGAGTGCCAGGGAGCCCCTTTAGGAAGTGAGTGAGTGACAGGGAGCCCCATTAGGGAGTGAGTGAGTGACAGGGAGCACCTTTAGGTAGTGAGTGAGTGACAGGGAGCCCCTTTAGGCAGTAAGTGAGTGACAGGGAGCCCATTAGGTAGTGAGTGAGTGACAGTGGCGACCCGACCAGTACGAGCGGGCGCCGGACGCACCCGCTCTATATGCAGAAGTGATGTCACTTCCGCATATCAGTGCGGGCGCTGGGTCCTAGCGCCCACACGATTGGTCGCCGCCTGATCGAGGTCTGAGTGACGCGGCGGTGGCTGGAGGGAGCCGCTGACAGAGGGGGTGAGCGGCCCCGCGGAGATCCGTGGCACCCCAGGACAGATTGGGGGCATGTGCCCCCCCAAAATAGGGCTAGCGACGCCCCTGTCTAGCACAGTTAAGCATATAAATGAGTGGATTGCACATGTCCAGAGAGTTCGTTTGGTAGCTTGTGGAAGGTGAGGTGTTTTTAATTTCCTTTTCTCCCATTTAGTTGACTCGTGGGTTTTTGGATTAGTTCCCACTAGACTGCTGATAAAAACTAGTATTGTATGGTTAGAATAGGACTCACCAGATCGGGGACACTTTGGCGCAGTTGGTGAGTTTAAGCACGTTAAAGCGTAACCAAGAGCCCATGTCACTGTTTTTCCTGTTGTGTGCTGCAGCCCCTCTGTATGTTATATATATTTCTTGTGGGGATTGGGGTCGCCACTGCTGCGTGCATGCTTTGCAAAAAAATTGCATTAAAAGTTGGTTGCATT
Organism: Hyperolius riggenbachi; assembly: GCF_040937935.1. Classification (NCBI taxonomy): domain Eukaryota; kingdom Metazoa; phylum Chordata; class Amphibia; order Anura; family Hyperoliidae; genus Hyperolius; species Hyperolius riggenbachi. The sequence goes on along the minus strand of NC_090646.1, from coordinate 526,466,098 downwards.
AAAAGTTGGTTTGTGCTGCTCACCCCTTGATAATTGATTATAATTTTCCCCTTATGAGCCTGCATAACCACACCCACCTCTAGAACAGTTAAGCATATAAATGAGTGCATTGCACATGTCCAGAGAGTTAGTTTGGTAGCTAGTGGAAGGTGAGGTGTTTTTAATTTCCTTTTCTCCCATTTAGTTGACTCTTGGGTTTTTGGATTAGTTCCCACTAGACTGCTGATAAAAACTAGCATTGTATGGTTAGAGTAGGACTCACCAGATCGGGGACACTTTGGCATAAATGACTGGTACATATGGCAAATTATTCATAGTATACTGTAATATACTGTTTAGAATTTCTGTCAAAAGCATCAGTGGAGAGTTACTGTAACTCCAGCTTCACTGAAACAAACAATCAAATTGATAGCTTTATAAAAATGCATTAGATAAATATATTGTCTGTACACACAGGGTCGGTTTTAGACTCTGCCTGAGGCAGAATTATGAGGATGTGAACCCCCCCCAATTTGGAACAGCACCCGACAATTACACTGTTGCTCTCCTACCTCCTACCTCCTCACTCACTCACCCACTGTCAGACTCCTCACACAGCACGACAAGCTGCTTTTCCCCAATTATTACATCTTCCCCCCGCTCGCTCACTTCTTGCTTCTCCTCCTACTCTGCATGCTGTAAGTGTAAACACACAGTACAAACATACCACCCTTGTAATCTCTGCGCCTGATGCAAATGTTTCACCTTGCTTCATGAGAGAACCAGCCTTGTGTACACATCCCTTGCTAGTGGCATAACTTAACCAGAACAGACTAAAACCAGTGGTCAAACATCAATCAAGTATAAACAAAAATCAAGTACAAATAACCTTAGCATAACAAGGATCCCCCAGAGGCTTCCCCCATCTGACTCCACCTCACTGTTGCAGGACTGTGTCCTCGCAAACCTCGCAGCCGCACTCTATAAAACAGTCCAGCTTTGCTGGATCATGTCTACAACCTTCTGTGTTCTTCAACTTCAGTGAAAAAAAAAGACCCACAGACACCAGAGGAGCCTATGCAAGAATGTCAATGTCAAGAATGTAAACTCCATGATGCAGACATTGCTGCTAATAACTTTCTCTCCTTTACTTGCTCACTAATGACTTAAACAGGAATTTGACCTGCAGCTGGTAATATCAATTGGCTTTGGTGGGGTGCACATAAGCATTGAAATTACATTAGAGCAGTCTTACAGTGCTTCATATTCATTTTTTTACTGTGTTTAATGAATTAGGGCAAACATGTAATTTTGAGTGTAATCCCACTTTAAGTAGTTCTGTCTGTGAGTATATCTGTGTGGCCATTACAGATATGAGCTATCAGGGCTGCAGCCTCCGCAGGCAGAGAATTCCCGCTGAGAGATCACTGTGTCTAATGAAAAACAGAACAATTATGATAAAGATTAGCACATTACAGATGTAACGATTAATGACTGTGCCAGTCAGAGGTCTCTGCACAAGTTGTCTCGGAGCTGGTGGCAGGCCTGAGTGTAGGATGTTGTGATTCAGCAATGCTGACAGAAGACTGCAATTAAACACGGCTTCATTGAAGATGCCAGATTGTTCTTGTCATATTTAAAGCTGTGATATTTAGCACAATGCTTGATGCTTTAAATGATATGCTTTTCCCCTTCCCACGTTGCTCAGATATTTGTACTCATGTCACAGTATAAAATATACACTAAAATAAATCATATCTAAAATGGGCTATAGGTCATATACTATATATAAATGCGGAGACATTAGCTTTCAGCTGTCTGCTCAAGATCATGATAAGTGGACTGTGACATACAATTGGTTGCTGTGGTTTTCACCAGATTATTGTAGCAGGATTGCTAAAGAAGGTTACAGCTACTAGTGATGTCAATTACTGGCCAGCTCATTGGACTGAAAACACAGGCTTTCAAAGTGCAGTACCTTTCTGTGGTGTTCATTCATCTAGTTTGTAGATGGCACTATGCTACTTGCATTTCTTAAAAGATATGTACTGCTGTGGATTGTTGGTCCCTGTTTATGCATGCTGGAGACTGGAAGGAAAGCACTGCTTTATGTAGAGATCTTCTGAAGCTTGTAAATAAGCCTAGTTTCAGTACATAAACCTAGTTTCAGTTATTCTGCATCCATGATTACTGAACACAACACATAATTTACTCTTTACATTCACACTTACAATCATTAGAAAATGGGAGCTGCTGGCAACACCTAGCAATAGTGAATGTGAGCTATGACCATACACTAAACAAATTGGCAACCTTAGTGACAGGAGGGACAGTGCAATGATCACCCTTCACACCTGCATGAAAAATATCAAAATTATATCAGTGTTCCAATGTGATAAAAACAAGCTATAACGCAAAGATAACAGCTGCTAAAGTCCAGTAATTCCACCAGTCCTTCCAACAATTCAATCAAAACACTTCAGTGCTGACTCTTGAGATCCTCCACCATCACCACTAAGATCAAAGATACGCTTACCAGAGATCCATAGACCTTAATTACAGGGTCTATATATTGTTGTATGGGCCTGCTGCTGGTCTTCCTCCTGTCAGGCCTCCCTCATATCATACTGTATCCACCGTCACTCCAGATAATAGATTCGCCACAGATAAGATAAGCAGTTAAACATGAATAAAATATAGATCTATGTGTATCTATCTTCCAAAAGCAGATTTATTTCCTCATAAAATATATAAAAATTTAAAAACAAGTACTCACATATGGGGCCTTTTGACAGGGACCCAAATGACTCAATAGCTCCTGATGTAACTGATACAGTGAAACCGGTTGAGCGTGGCATTTACCTTTTGCACAGCGCCCTGTATATTGAGAAACGCTGTTGGGTCATTTGGGTCCCTGTCAAAAGGCCCCATATGTGAGCACTTCTTTTTAAATTTTTATATATTTTATGAGGAAATAAATCTGCTTTTGGAAGATAGATACACTTAGATCTATATTTTATTCATTTTTAACTGCATATCTGTGGTGAATTTGTTATCTGGAGTGACGGTGGATACAGTATATGAGGGAGGCCTGACAGGAGGAAGACCAGCTGCAGGCCCATGCAAGATATATATATATATATATATATATATATATATATATATATATATACACATACCCTGTAATTAAGGTCTATGGATCTCTGGTAAGCGTATCTTTGATCTTAGTGGTGATGGTGGAGGATCTCAAGAGTCAGCGCTAAAGTGTCTAGATTGGATCACCCCTGCATATACCACTCAGTCTCTACCAGCAGATGTCACAGGTGAATCGGTAGACCTCTATAGAGAAGTAGGAGACTCCTGCTTGTTTAATGCATATACAGTATCATTTAGTAAATGGCACCCACTACTACTTTTACTTTACAATGCCAACATAGATTTACTTGGGCATCTACAAGCTTAGATCATCTGAGATTATAAATGATATTGCAGAACTGGACTAGTTTTCTTATACATTTTCTGCTGTTAGGTGGCAAAGGTCTGAAACCCTTATCCTGGGTCATATCAGATTATAATAAGAGCTGCTGAAAAGTTTCTGAACTATCAACTGGGGTGTTGAAGCCAAGAAAATACAACAAGAATAAACAATGTAAATAGACAGACACCATTAAAATACAAAACCAAGAAACATACGCCCTTTTACTAATGCATAGCAAGGAAATGAGCAGCGCTACTTAAAAACAGACTAGTGCCTACCTGCAAAAGAGTGCAAGCCCCACTTGTGGGGTCGAATACACACCGAGCATACACATGACCTGTCTACCACTGGAGGAGGATGTTGGTTTCCTGTAACAGCTTGCATGCAACCTATTAAGTACTCGTCCCTCCCACTGCAAAGAAGTCAATCCTCCATGGGAGGGGCCTAAAACTAACTAAATCCTAACCTATGTATATGCATAGCCTGGGTGCGGCTAATCAAATAAAATTGAAAAATTTAAAATTGCGCAAAAGGTGGATCAGCGCAACACCAGGCCGCCTCCGAATGGCCTCCAATCAGAGATGCGGTGAGCCCCCCCAGGAACTACAAACGCACCTTGAACCCAAACAGAAGCTCTGCATATACACCAAAAGCATGGCTGTTAAGTGGGAGCAGCTGACCAAAAACAAATTAAATTAGTGCATAGCAAGGAAATGAGCAGCGCTACTTAAAAACAGACTAGTGCCTACCTGCAAAAGAGTGCAAGCCCCACTTGTGGGGTCGAATACACACAGAGCATACACATGACCTGTCTACCACTGGAGGAGGATGTTGATTTCCTGTAACAGCTTGCATGCAACCTATTAAGTACTCGTCCCTCCCACTGCGAAGAAGTCAATCCTCCATGGGAGGGGCCTAACACTAACTAAATCCTAACCTATGTATATGCATAGCCTGGGTGCGCTACCAAATAAAATTGAAAAATCAAAAATTGCGCAAAAGGTGGATCAGCGCAACACCAGGCCGCCTCCGAATGGCCTCCAATCAGAGATGCGCTGAGCTCCCCCAGGAACTACAAACGCACCTTGAACCCAAACAGAAGCTCTGCATATACACCAAAAGTAAGGCCATTCGGCCATAGGAGGCAATTCGGAGGCGTATTTTCAACCAGGTTAGCCACGCCAGACGTCCTTACACAGGCAATCCAAATTGAATGACCTTAAAAATAAAAACACAGCAAGAGGTATGCTCTCATAGTGAGTACTGCCTCCACAGTTCACCCTTGTGCAAAACACACAACACAGGAATATACAGGAAGTCGCGTCAGAGGCTAGAGAGAGAAGCGCCCACGTTGGAGCGCACGGAAGGTATGTAGCTGCCGCTGCCCGCCGCTGCACACATGTGGTTATTGAAGCTGGAGGGGAGCGCAGAGGGGAGAGCCCGAGGTGAGGGAGGGGGGGACCGTTCCCCTCCCCACCAAGTGTGGCCATAGCTTTCCCCTCATGCTGCAACCCCTCCAGCCCCCCAAAACGACCCTGAGCAGGCGCATGGGCTGCAGCCCCTATTGTTACGCCCATGTATATAGCAATACTACTCCACTCCGGTCCCGGTCACCTCTCACATGTCCCATTTCGGCAGTACTAAGAAGTTGATTAGCGTGCCGTGCGTCCTCCTGGCTCTGCCCTATGCGCGTTTCGTCATGTGATTTGTGAGTCATCAGGGGCTGGAGTGTGCACACTCCCTCACTGCAATATATGCACGATAGCCCCACCCCTCCCCGCCCTCCCCGGCTGCCTCTAGGGTGAAAATAGGAAACCAGGGTGTGGTGGGAGGCGGACCAGCTCCGTTTACACATAAAACCAAATAAAATTAAAAATATTAAAACATAAAATCAGCTGGACTCCACGACGTACAGAATGCACCCATCCCACCCTCCCCACCCGCCACCCCTATTGCACATAAATAGTCAATTTGGTCTCCAAGAAATATATCGCGCTTGGATCTAACATAACCATACATTGTTCCAGCGGCAGCATAAATTTGTATACCAAGAACCATACCCCATTCACAACGCACCATCACCCAAACCCACAATGCTATATCCAAAATGCAGCTCACACAGGGCTTGATTCACAAAGCGGTGCTAACCTACTTAGCACGTCTAAAGTCTTTAGACGTGCTAACCAGGGTGCTAAGTAGGTTAGCACCGGATTTCTCAATCAGATCGCGTACTAACTTTGCGCGCGCAAAGTTTTACGCGCGCAAAGTCTTATGTGCGCTAAGTCCCATAGGCTTTAATGGGCACTTCGCGCGGACCGCCCTGCGCTCTGTGCAGTGTGCGCGTAAAGTTTTACGCGCATAAAGTTTTGCGTGCGTAAAGTTTTACGCGCGAAAAGACGTGCTAAGGGGGTTTTCACAGGCGCACCGCTTTGTAAATCAAGCCCACTGTGTTTAATCATGCTGCATTACTACCGAAATAGCCCGTAACCACATATTGCTACCTCCTGCTGCATAATAATGTGGAAGAACTAGATAGCATGCTTATTTTGTACCTCAACACGGTCGGAATTACCCACCAACCTACACCCAAATGCATGACACTCACTATAGTTCGTGAGTATAGTTCGATCTATAGTTCGTACCGCATTACAGTCTGAATTGCACATCAACCCACAACTAGCTGTGTAATTAAGCCTGCCTCATGGTCTAATTAACCCCAAAATGAGGCCACACAGTGTACTTAATTCGTAATACATGCTGTCTAAATGGTCCATAAATTTGCAACCTTCTTGCACACATCGCTATCTACTTTGACCAATAATACTCTCTATCTCATTTATCTATAAAAGTATCAAAACCCACCACTCTATGCAAAACGTTGGGCCACCTATCTGTCCTTGCCCCCCTATGCCTAAAGAAATTACATAAAACTTAGTTCCTACTGCATTACTATCTGAATCACCCATTAAACATTGGGCTTAGTTCGTACTGCAATACTGTCTGAATCGCTCATTTACACTCATAGCAGCTTAACAACATAATGCAATTCTCTCTAATTAGCCCGTTACACTTCCACCTAATTACTCCAGGGCCAGGCAGAATGAGGTGAAGTAGGGAGCAGCAGAATGAGGGAAAGAAGGTCCAGCAGAATGAGGGGAAGAAGGGTGCAGCAGAATGAGGGGAAGAAGGGAATGGCAAAATGCGGTGAAGAAGGGACTGGCAGAATGAGGGGAATGAGGTGAAGTAGGTACAGGCATAAGGGAAAGAAGGGACCAGCAGAATTAGGGGAAGAAGGAAGCGGTAGAATGAGGGAAGGAAGGCCCAGCAGAATGAGGGGAAGAAGATAGCAGCAGAATGAGAGAAGAAGGCACAGGCAGAGTGAAGGGAAGAAGGGACCGGCAGAAAGAGGGAAAGAAGGGACCAGCAGAAAAAGGTAAAGAGGGCCCAGCAGAATGAGGGGAAGAAGGGAGCAGCAGAATGAGGGGAAGAAGGGAATGGCAAATTGCGGTGAAGAAGGGACTGGCAGAATGGGGTGAAGAAGGGACTGGCAGAATGAGGGCAATGAGGTGAAAAAGGTACAGGCATAAGGGAAAGAAGGGACCAGCAGAATTAGGGGAAGAAGGAAGCGGTAGAATGAGGGAAGGAAGGTCCAGCAGAATGAGGGGAAGAAGATAGAGGCAGAATGAGAGAAGAAGGCACCGGCAGAATGAAGGGAAGAAGGGACCGGCAGAAAGAGGGAAAGAAGGGGCCGACAGAAAGAGGGAAAGAAGGGACCGGCAGAATGAGGGGAAGAAGGGAGCATCAGAATGAGGTAAAGAAGGCCCAGCAAAATTAGGGGAAGAAGGGAGCAGCAGAATGAGGGGAAGAAAGGGTTGTCAGAATGAGGGGAAGTAGGGACCGTCAGAATGAGAGGAAGAAGGGACTGGTAGAATGAGGGGAAGAAGGGACTGGACGGGAAGTAGGGACTGTCAGAATGAGGGGAAGAAGGGACTGGCAGAATGAGGCGAAGAAGGGACTGGACGGGAAGTAGGGACTGTCAGAATGAGGGGAAGAAGGGACTGGCAGAATGAGGGGAAGAAGGGACTGGACGGGAAGTAGGGACCGTCAGAATGAGGGGAAGAAGGGACTGGCAGAATGAGGGGAAAAAGGGACTGGACGGGAAGTAGGGACCGTCAGAATGAGGGGAAGAAGGGACTGGCAGAATGAGGGGAAGAAGGGACTGGAAGGGAAGTAGGGACCGTCAGAATGAGGGGAAGAAGGGACTGACAGAATGAGGGGAAGAAGGGACTGGACGGGAAGTAGGGACTGTCAGAATGAGGGGAAGAAGGGACTGGCAGAATGAGGGGAAGAAGGGACTGGACGGGAAGTAGGGACTGTCAGAATGAGGGGAAGAAGGGACTGGCAGAATGAGGGGAAGAAGGGACTGGAGGGGAAGTAGGGACCGTCAGAATGAGGGGAAGAAGGGAACAGCAGAGTGAGGGGAAGAGGAGAGTAGCAGAATGAGGGGAAGAAGGGACTGGAGGGGAAGTAGGGACCGTCAGAATGAGGGGAAGAAGGGACTGACAGAATGAGGGGAAGAAGGGACTGGACGGGAAGTAGGGACTGTCAGAATGAGGGGAAGAAGGGACTGGCAGAATGAGGAGAAGAAGGGACTGGACGGGAAGTAGGGACTGTCAGAATGAGGGGAAGAAGGGACTGGCAGAATGAAGGGAAGAAGGGACTGGACGGGAAGTAGGGACCTTCAGAATGAGGGGAAGAAGGGAACAGCAGAATGAGGGGAAGAAGAGAGTAGCAGAATGAGGGGAAGAAGGGACTGGAGGGGAAGTAAGGACCAGCAGAATGAGGAGAAGAAGAACCTTAGTATAAAAATATTGGCTTCTGCAAATTATTGTGTACGAAAATCATGATGTGAAAAATAAAAACATTATTATTTGCACTTAAAATGTATTAACCTGTCCCTAGGCCTTCTAATATATCAGATAAAATATTAAAAACGAACATTTCCTGCCGATTTACTTGTGCTGGAAAGAAATGTACACCCGTGCGCCTTCTACTCTCTTTTGATATTAGGAAATCACAAGACTTTACAAACCGGGTAACATGTCTGCACTGTGTTAAATGCTTTATGTGTAAAACAAAGGCTTAACACAAATAATTATAATATGTATATGGAACATCAGTTTCAAAATATCACTTTTCTCTGATAAAGGAAATAAAGCTGGCTGAAAGTAATACATTTTCCCACTAAAATCCATTTTCTTTAGTAGGTTTATGGACTCTAAATTGAGAGAATATGCTATTGTGTTTAAGGTCTTCTTATATTAAGTCTAGCTCATGTCTTGATATTGGCAGTCTTGAACTTTGGATCAATGGTTCCTCCATGGGTGGCAGTAAACCTAATTAACCTAATAAAACAGCATGTTGCAGGGAGGAGGCGATTGCTACATCTGATATATGTGGTAACAGTCTATTAAATGTACGTGTGTACTCTATGACATCTTATAAATCACGCTATGAGCTGTTATAAACTGGATGTCTTGAATTTACACTCTGAGAACTGTGTACATAAAGCTGTTCATTCTGAAGCACTTTTTCCATGCAAACATTAGTAAACAGTTTACTGCCTGGACCATGACCTTTCTTTAACAGCATGGTGGGTCTGTGAAAAATGTAAATAATAGCTAAATATTTTCATTCAATGCTGAGGATAGAGCATATCTTTGGTTTAAAAGGAATGTACACTGAAGTTGTATTCCTTTATAATCAGTGTGTTGGAGGTTATACAGAGTCCCAATACTATAATAAGAGAGGAGGGCTGTAGTTGTGGTATCATACAAGCTAACATATCAAAAGATCTACCAGTCTTTCACAGTTTAAAGTGAACCCAGCACCATTTTTAACACCCAGTGCCTCTGAATAGCACATTAAAAATACGTACCAATAATGTGGCTCATTAATAAAAATAACTTCAATTTTACAGCTTCTATTTACAATCAAAGCAGATGCTTTTGATCAGTAAATAAATAACATTATATTGAGATTTTTTTTCCTCAACAGGTGCAAGAAGAAGAAGAAGATGTTGAAGATGCAGTAACCCAAATCACCCAATCAGAATCCACGTTATTGAAGCCAAACAACTCCAAAACAGTGTCTGATTGTCTTTTATGGCTCATTGTTCCAAGCACTTAAAGAGGAGCTGTTAGGTATAAGGTCTCAGAGAAAATAAACACATATATCAGTAGCTAAAGATTGGCTGTACTTACATTACATATGCATTTCACTGTCCACGTTTGGATTTCACAGAATTTGTATATAGTATATGCAGAGATAGATGCTCCTGACAGCTCATGGCAGGCTCCATGTTTTTCTGTCAAATGTGTCGTCATGTCCTGCCTGCTTCCTGATCACAGATAAGCTCCTACTTGAACAACACAGTGTGCAGTGAATATTAATGAGCCATGTGGCTAGGAACAATAGCTGACTCCTGCAGTGTACTCTGCCCAGATATTTATCAGTGCTACGCGCTGGACTGATTAGAAGCTCCTGTACCGTCTCATTAGCAGCCGAGGGGAGGGCCCCAGAATGCTTTGCAGTTTAGTATGCGGCTTGCATCCTTATGGTTCTATAACAGCCTTTCTGATAAGCACACATCAAAGGTAACTGAGATTTTTATCTTCACTAATTGCTTTATGGCTTCCTTCTAAACTGTTTAACACAGGAGAATAGAGGTTTAAATTAGCTTCTGCAGCCTGACAGTTACTCTTTAAAGAGAGACTGAAGTTTCATAAAATTCACGTTTTTATTTTAAAAATCTCTTTTACATCATTGCCCTAACTAAAACGCAGCATCCCCGCAGCTACACACTAACTAAATCCCCCCAAACTCCCCGGGGCACACTGCGGGGAGCGCGTCCGTGAGAGGCAGAGCTTTCAGCTGCAGCTCTGCCTCTACACGCGTCTATCAGCGCGGATCGCCGCCTCCGCCCGCCCCTCTCAGTCTTCTTTCACTGAGAGGGGCGGGGGAGAGGCGGAGATACGCGCTGATAGACGCACACTCCCAGGCCACAGCTTTTTCAGTCTGCAAAAATCGGGCCGGAGGTTCCGCTCCATCCCGACTAAGAACACAAGGCGTATGAACACCTTTTTCACCACGGCCATTAGACTCTTGAACTCTCCCCTCTCCACAAATGCTTCCCCTCTGCAGCCATCTACTGACTGCCATCTGACCACGGCTGTTGCTGCGATGTTCACTCTTCACTATATTGCTAGAGGTTGTACTGGTACTTCTGTTTGTATATTTTGTAACATGTTGCTATCTCCGTAAATCTGTGTTGTCTTACTTCCAATGTCGTATTACTTTCGCTGTGCCATATCTCTGTGCCAAATCCAATTCCAGGCACGGTCCAGCTGTGCTTGGCGAAATAAACCAATTCTGATTCTGAGTAGGCAGTTAAATCTCTGTTCCCAGAGTGTTGTTGTATCATCTTCACTAAGAAAAGCAGTCAACTACAAGAAGATCTTGCAATGTAAATTTTACAAACACAAGCCCTCATTATTGGATCTGTAAATGTGTACAAAGGGATGTTGTAATGCCAGAGATGTTTTCTATTGATAGGCATGTCACTACAGTGTTCAGTCATTAATATTAATTGATATTCATTAGCTTATAACAATGCATATGCATTTACAGAAGAGCTATTATCAGCTCAATGGGGTAACAATGTTTACTTGTTTGTTTGCCTCAAGGCCTCTACACAGACTCCATGCATGTCATCTGGCGGTGATCGGGATCCGATCCCACAGGCAACATTGCAGGGCTGACACTGTACAGATGCATGTGTTCTGCTCCAATGTGTGCTGACACTGTGCAGATGCATGTGTTCTGCTCTAATGTGTGTGTGTGTTTGGGGGGGGGGGAGAAGGGAACTAGTAAAAAAGGGCGCACAGGGATAGTGGACAAAAAGGGCGCCGCCATAGACTGCAATGCAAAATATCGGCTATTCGGCGCCCGACAGGAAAAAAGGGCGCACGAGAAATAGCGGTTACAGGGATCGTGTTAACAAAGGTTTTCGTTTACAGGATAAAGTTTATAACAAATATCGTTTACAAGTTCGTTTAGACTTTGTATTATACTTATTTTTTCGTTTGTAAATTTCGCTTATATGGGTTTTAACTAGTTTTTTCGTTTTAAAAATGCGCTTATAAAACTATAACAACTAAAATTTCGTTTACACTTCTTTTATCATTTAAAATTCGTTTTCATATGTATAATGCTTAACCCTCCTGGCGGTATAAAAAAATACGCCAGGAGGCAGCGCGGCAGTTTTTTTTTTAATTTTTTTTTTCTATATCATCTAGCGAGCCCAGGGCTCGCTACATGATAGCCGCTGCTCAGCGGCATCCCCCCGCCCTCTTCGATCGCCTTCGGCGATCTCCGATCAGGAAATCCCGTTCAAAGAACGGGATTTCCTGGAGGGCTTCCCCCGTCGCCATGGCGACGGGCGGGATGACGTCACCGACGTCACTGACGTCGGGTCGTCATTGGGAGTCCCGGGCCACCCCTCGGCGCTGCCTGGCACTGATTGGCCAGGCAGCGCACGGGGTCTGGGGGGGGGGGCCGCGCGCCGCACCGCATAGCGGCGATCGGGCGCGCGGCGGCGGCGATCGGGGAGCAAAGTGCTAGCTGCGTCCAGCAAAAAAAAAATTAAACAAATCGGCCCAGCAGGGCCTGAGCGGCACCCTCCGGCGGCTTACCCCGAACTACGGGGTTACCGCCAAGAAGGTTAAATAACGTTTCTAAAGCTGATTGTATTAGAAATACATCGCTTATGGTATTAACTTTGTTTTTACACTTCTAATGCGTTGATTATAGTTACTAAAATATCGCTTTAAATATTACTGTTATTTTAAGATTTCTACGTGATTTTAAGGCTAGTTATTCTATTACAAATTACTGTTATTTTAAGATTTCTACGTGATTTTAAGGCTAGTTATTCTATTACAAATATATAAATTATTTTATTCATGTTATTTGGAGTGAAGTATTTTAAGGATTAAATATATTATTGTTTATATGTGTTTAGCGTATTTTGTGCAGTGGGGATGGTTAGGTTTAGGCATTACTAGGGGGTCTAGGGGTTAGGGATAGGTACAGGGAGGGTTAGGACCAGGGTGGTGGTTAGTTTTAGGCACCACCAGGGGGGTCTTAGGTTAAGGCATCAGAAGGCGGGTCTTAGGTTTAGGCACCACCAGGGGGGTCTTAGGTTTAGGCACCACCAGGGGGGTCTAGGGGTTAGGGATAGGTACAGGGAGGGTTAGGTATACATACAGTGCAATATACACCACCAGGGGGGTGGTTAGTTTTAGGCACCACCAGGGGAGTCTTAGGTTTAGGCACCACCAGGGGGTCTTAGGTTTAGGCACCACCAGGGGGGTCTTAGGTTTAGGCACCAGAAGGGGAGTCTTAGGTTTAGGCACCACCAGGGGAGTCTTAGGTTTAGGCACCAACAGGGGGGTCTTAGGTTTAGGCACCACCAGGGGGGTCTTAGGTTTAGGCACCAACAGGGGGGTCTTAGGTTTAGGCACCACCAGGGGAGTCTTAGGTTTAGGCACCAACAGGGGGGTCTTAGGTTTAGGCACCACCAGGTGAGTCTTAGGTTTAGGCACCACCAGGGGGGTCTAGGGGTTAGGGATAGGTACAGGGAGGGCTCTGTATGAGAGTAAGGTTAGGTATAGTTATAGTACAATATATGTAATATATACAATTTATTACATTATGTGTATTTACACAAAGGGGGGTCTAGGTGTGAGGGATAGGGATAAGGAGAGATATCTGTGACCCTAAAGTTAGGTATAATTGTAGTAAAATACCTGTAAAACCTACCATTCTAGTACTATGCTTAATACAAGTGTAAATATCGTTTTTGCTATAGACGCTATTTGACGTTTCATTTCAGAATTCGTTTACTGTTATAGACGGTATTTCGCCATTTCATTTCCGTTTATTTAACGTATTTAGCACTAAATTATCGTTTATAACCTCTTAAACGAAAAATACGGTTTTGCATTCAAACTTATAATTTCGGCTACACCCCGCGCCCTTTTTTCCAGGCGCCCTTTTTTGATATACGCGGGGAGAAGGGCTAACAGAGTGGGCATAGTTGGGATTTCACATGGTAGGGTGAGTGGGGGAAAAAAAGCTCTCAGCTGTTACTCAGATTAAGAAATCCTCCAGGTGGTCCAGTGGGGGTTGGATTCTGCAGTCAGCAGGGATCGGGACTCGATACTTTTGGCGACTGTGTGGGGCCAAGCTTGTTGAGACTAGCAATGCGTTCTATTGCTGCTGGTGGGAGGGGGAGAAGGGGGAGGGGGAGGTGGGAGGGGGAGAAGGAGCATCACAGAGCAGCGAGACGAGTGGGGAGAATAATGCCCTCGGCCAGCACTTGGCTGAGTCAATCCGCCAGGCAGATTTTTTACTAACATGCTGAGGGGAATCGGTATACGCACTTGATTCTTGGTAGAAATAAGCGTTTTTGGCCACCTCTGATAAGTAGTATGTGTACTGGGCTTAAACCCTATATATAGACAACGCCTTGATCATAGCTTCTTTGTCCCCAGCTTCCTGCACTGTGCAAGTGGCCAGAGACCACCAGTGGTCTCAGAGCCAGATTAAGACCACACAGTGCCGCAAGCAGAGCAATAAATTTAGGGCCCCCTCCTCAGCCACCCTGTTGAAAGGATGTCCCCCCAGTATAGGTGGCCAGATGTCCCTGCAGTGTAGGCAGTTGGATGTCCCCCTACTATAGGTAGTAGCCAGATGCCTCCCCAGAATAGATAGCAAGACAACCCCCCATTAAAGGTAGCCAGATGTTACCCCAGTATAGGTAGCCAAGTGACCCCCCCCCCCCACACACACACACACACTATAGGTAGCCAGATGACCCCCTCCAGTATATATAACCAGCTGTCACCCCCCAGTATATATAACCAGCTGCCCCCCCTCATCCCGGCAGCCTGCTATTTCCGCAGTATAGGTAGACAGATCCCATAGTATGGAGAGCCAGACTACCAACCAGTAGAGGTAACCAGATCCAAATTTCTCCCAGCCAGTGTATGGCAGGCGGGTCACATAATAAGAAATCCTAGCTGTCGCCATGGAAAACAGACACTAAGAAGCACTGAGGAGAATCTGCACCGAAGATGCGGCACAGGAACCCTTGAGAGGTAAGAGACACTTTGCTCCTCTCTTCTCATACTCTGCGAACTGCATCATTTTTGCTGCTGAGTAATGCCACAACGTGTCACACTAACAAGATTCATGTCTGAGCATGGCTGTGGCCACGTTCAGGTATAACTCGGGTGATAAAACTAAGGCTAATTAGCTCAGCAATGACAGGGACCAATTGTAAAAATCACAAACAGAACTCTAGACTGGGAGCACACTTGTCTGTTTTCTGTCCAGGGAAACTGAGAGCCAAATGTAAATCAATGGCGGGCCAGTGCACACTTCAGGGCTTGTTCACACTGCATGCGTTTTCGGCTTTTTTTCGCCTGCGTGCGTATTTTAGAACCCCCCCGACCGCGTGGACAATGAATGTCTATGAGAAGGTTCATATCAGCACAGGTTGTGCGCTGTGCGGCTAGCAAAGTGGTGCGTGTACCATTTTTGAGGCGATTCCGCCTCAATGGAAAGTATAGGAGAAATGCAAAACGCTCACAAAATCGCTTTGTGCAGCGATTGCGTTCACGTTTTTAAGAATAAATACATTGTATTTATTCTTTTCCGGGTCAAAGAGTTCACTTCCTGACTTGCGTCAGGGAGTGAATTACAAAACCACTCGGAAAAAAACGCTTAGAAAACTGCTAAGCACAAAAGCGAATCGCCCACCCAAGCGCCAGGAATATGACAAAAATACGCCTCAAAAAAAGCCCAACAGGGACGGACACGCGAACGCAATGTGAACAAGGCCTCAAGGTGTATCCAGGAAAAAAAACCTGACAGTAGTGAACCAAAGTGTGGATTTTCTATATCAATCAAAATAGCTTCTGTGAAAAAAATGCCTGTGTTTTCCCACATCCACACATGGGGCTTGATTCACAAAGCCGTGATAACGCTTATCACGGTTGCACTAGTGTTTTGCTCGCGAGTAACAATTTGTGCGCTAAAACGTAAATTTGTGGCCATTTTCGTGCGAGAATTAGCGTTTGCGCGCAAAAACGGCAGCGATTTCTAGCAAAAATGTTACGCGCACTATAACGCTAGCACGGCTGTGATAAGAGTTATCACGGCTTTGTGAATCAAGCCCATGGTGTGCAAAAAAAGCGCACTAAGAAAACTGACAGACAGGTGTGCTCCCAGCCAAAGGCTTTGTAGAAGAGCAGTTTGTCTAAATGATGATGCTATTATGGAAGAAAAGCTAACTACAGATGTACCTGTAGCATTCCTGGCTAGCAAGCAGCTTCTGAATGCTGGATTGAACTGGACAGAAATCACACAGATAACATTAGTCTTTCCAGCCCCCCCCCCCCCCCCCCCCCCCGCGCCTGTGTCTGACAGCTTTACAAGCTAAGAAGAGCGGGGAGGATGCAGGAGGGGGAGAAACAGTGTCTTTATGTGTCTTAGTTATCTGTGTTACAGAGAGCATTCCTGCAGACTTTGTTTTTAACGGAGCATAAAGAGTTACATGAACAGGGGCAATAAATCTTTATTGGGGCGGCTGGGGCCCCTGACCTTTCCAAATAGATCAAAGCAACTGCCTCTGTTGCCTGGTGGATAATCCGGCTCTGATTGATCTCCTTGATTGCTGGGGTTGCTGTACAGCTTTACAGCCACTGGAGTCCCCAAGCTAGAAGAAAAGAACTGCCCATATTAATGAGAACCAACCTCCTTTTATCTAAGTAGACCTTATAATTATTCTTCGTCTGTATCTTAGCAATAGTCAATCAAAACTTTCCTGGATAGGCTGTTTCTATCTGTATTCTCAATTCCTGTAATAAATCACATTGTTCAACTCATTCATGATTAGTTTCTGTGGCATCAACCATGATGGTTATACGAACTGATGCTGTCCTCATTCAAGGGGTTAATTCCTCCCTCTTATTGCATATGTTCATGCAGATACAATTTAATAATGCATGCAGATATCAGTAGATGTCTTTTCATACATAATGGGATTTTCAATGCCACATCCACATGAGAGCCATCAGTCTGGTGAGTGTAATTTGTTCAGGCACGTACACACGCCATATTTCCACACACAACCAGTCTGCCAGACCCTCCCGCTGTGCAAACATTCAGCCGACAGTAGCACGTGTGTACGCGCTGTTGGCAGGCTGATAAAGCTGTTTCTAAATTATCCCCTCAGCGTATCGTTCAGAAACAGCCTTATCAGTCTGCAGACAGCACATACACACGTGCTACTGTTGGGCTGAATGTCCGCACAGCGGGAGCGTCTGGGGGACCCGTCGTGTGTGGAAATATGGCATGTGTACGCTCCTTTACTGCACTGTGAGTCCCACGGGATCACTGATTGGTCTTTTTTTTTTTTTTTTTTGAGAGGGGGAGGGAGGGGGAGAGCGACCATAAAAACCCCATAATGCAGTGATTGGAAGAATCACATCCGCTGTTTCCTTCTTGGATTTTCAACTCCAGATCTATACATTTATAAGTAACACCACATTTCTAAGCGAGAGTGCAGGTTGTGTTCCTTGGTGAGTGAAATCTGTACTCTCTGAATCTGTGATCAGAAGTGTGGACTGTTAGTTCTCCACCTGCAAACATTAGGTCTTTTAGCAACTGTTATGTAAGACAGTGCATGTAGAGCTCCACTGACAGCCACACACTGTTAATTCTAGCTCGTTATAATACTGATAGTAAAATTCGATTTATACGAAGTTATTTTATCAATACTGTACTAGAAGTGTAGTTTAGCCAAGTGTTTTCATGCCTATCAGTTGCTCCTTATTTGCCTGATGAAACAGCTATTACATTGTACTGGAGAAGTCAATTAAAGTTTTTTGAACTGAAAACATGTATATCCATGTCTCCTATTTGGTGGTAAGTCCATCATTACCTGCCATTTTTATCAATTTTAAGAAATAGTTATTTTTACTCTTTTGGCACCTCTGTTCCAGCTGTTTTGTTTTGCAATTGTCCTTTGGTGGAGGGGTAATTCTTCTCTTTCCTTTCTACTGAGAGTGACTTCTTAAAGAGACACTGAAGCGAGAATAAATCTGTGTGCCCCTGCTAAAACGCCGCTATCCCGCGGCTAAACAGGTGTCCCTTACCTCCCAAATCCCCTCCATGTAGCGGGGGATCTCTTCCACATTGAGGCAGGGCTAATGGCCGCAGCCCTGCCTCACGCGCGTCTGTCAGCGCGTATCTCCGCCTCTCCCCCGCCCCTCTCAGTCTTCCTTCGCTGAGAGGGGCGGGGGAGAGGTGGCGATGCGCTGCTGATAGACGGCACTGAGAGGCAAGGCAGCAGCCGTTAGCCCTGCCTCAACAGCAGGGACACCCATTTAGCCGTGGGATAGCGGCGTTTTAGCAGGGGCACACATGCCCCTGCTGAATATAAGCACTGAAGCGAGATTTATTCTCGCTTCAGTGTCTCTTTAACCTGAGTGGGGTCAGGTTGTATGCTCCCCACCTGCAATCACAGTGCTTGCCTGAGTGGTAACCCATGTTTGTGAGTATAATACCACTACTCCATATAGGCTGTGAATAATCCTGTAATAATCTGCACCATTAGGGGCTCTCGGTCTTCCTTTTTGTTTCATTATAGTACTGAAACAGGACACAGGCAGTATGGAACAAACCACACTGCTCTCCATCATTTCCAATGAGGATCTATATAAAAGTGCTTAAAGGTAAGTTTGATACATACCTATGTAGAGGAAAGGCTCTGGATACTATAGCCTTGAGCAGATTTCAGAACTAGTAGCATCTTTGAGTGTTCCATAAGATGAGCGCATCCTTATTGTCATGCGTGAGTTCGGGCTCATGTGTGAGCAGTAGGGATGCTCTCATCAGAGACATGAGTAGTTTGGAAAGTTACCAGAGGAGTACTGAAGATCTAGCAGGATAAATAGTTTTAACCTGGCACAGCACAGGAAGGATCGGCACGGCTCTATGGTATCCAGAACCTTCACTCCACTTAGGGGTTTGCCTCAAAATAAGGTATTTCAGAAGCGCAAATCACTCTGAATATCATCACTGTCATCATTTCAGTTGAAGTTTTTCTAACAAATAGCCAGTTACCCCTTTATGGTTATTATTATGTATTGATGAGACAGAGTCTTGTCCTTTTGAGGCTACAATTTAAAAGAGTGAGTTTTTAAGATGCAGTAATGGTGGGTGGGTGGGTGGGTATAGTTAATTTGTAGAAGGAAGTTCCAGAGCAGAAGGAAATTTGGGTAAACCCCCATATACAAGAATGGAGACTAGAGATGATGATAAGAAAGAGGGGAGAATACTGTGAGCAGAGAGGAGATTGCATGTAGTAATGTAGTGTGCTATCTTGAGATGAGTGCTATGTAAGGTGAAACTAGATTGTGAAGGGCTTATAAGTGAGTGTTAGAAAGTTGGATAGACAGTCTCCAAGGACCCCTGGTCGGCCTTATTACATCATAAGGTTGAGTCTCTGTCAACATTTCTGAATACCCTGGCCCATTTTATTTTTGTTACAGCAGCACAGACGACTGCTAAGGCCTGGAGGACACAATTTGTGTCCTTTGAAGAGGTCAAAAATAGAGTCACTGCCTTCATGATTCAAGAACAAATGAATGACTAGCATGCTAGAGGGAAGGGTTAAGCAATTTTCTAAAGTTAGGGACCCTTGGAGATTGTTCATTGGTCTGCCTTGAAGATACAATTAACATGAGTTAGTTGTTGACCTCTGTGGGGATAGTCGGATCTTTTCTTTTCTCCCCCTTTTTTTCTTTTTTCCTTTCCTTTTTCCCTTCTTTTTTCTTTTTTTTACTTTCCTTCTCCTCTCCTTTGGTTTTCTTTTTCTTTCTTTTGTCCCTATAGTTTCTCCTCTTATGGGCAAGTATATCTTTTTATTTTTGCTTCTTTAGACTTAGGCCCATTAAAGTGGTCTGAAAGCCAGCATTTCTACATTGCTCTAAAAGATTCCTCATAGCTTGAAAGCTACTATCCCAGAATTTTTTTGTGCAGCATTTTGTCCTGCTATTCAGCTTCAATCTGCATCCAAACTGGAGATAACAGTATCTTTGTTTACATTCTAATGTTGTTACAATGTGTGTAAACACAGTCTAACAAGTGAAAATTAACTCTTGTTGCTTCAGACATATACACACAGTTCAGAAAAGCTCATTAGAAGATGTTAATATATAATAAAAGCAGATTGAATAAATGCAATGTCAGCTTTCAGGGTACGATAAACTACACTTTGGGAACTTGTAATTTGTAAACAGACAATATTACTTATGCACAAAAGCAAATATGATAACTGTATGAGTAATAAAAAGTAGGAAAACACATTTTTATTGAATGTTATGTCGGAGTTTCAGACCCCTTTAACAATCTTGAGGTGGAATTTGCACTTAATCTGGAGTTTGCCTGCTTGATATTATGTAATTGTGTATGTGAGGCCCTCTGGCGAGTTCACCCGGACACTTTTTGTGCCTGTATACATTATTTGATATTGGCTCTTTCTATCTCTCTGTTTGATGATTTGCACCTGGTTTGCAAACGGTTTGGATGAAACTGAACAATGGAAAAACTTTGAAAATTTTGAAACATGAAGTTGGATAGAATTTCCCAGGCCCCCAAGCTAAACTAAAGATGTGTTCACCCCCAAAATACTTAACTTGCTTCAAAGGCAGGACCTGTCCTCTCTCCTCTCTTCAGTGCAACACCGCACAGTGCAGAACCTGTCTCTGCATGTCATGTGACAAGCATCAGGATTCGCAAAGAGATAGGCTATACAGGGATTGCAGAATTATTTGGCAAATGAGTATTTTGACCACATCATCCTCTTTATGCATGCTGTCTTGCTCCAAGCTGTATAGGCTCGCAAGCCTACTACCAATTAAGCATATTAGGTGATGTGCATCTCTGTAATGAGAAGGGGTGTGGTCTAATGACATCAACACCCTATATCAGGTGTGCATAATTATTAGGCAACTTCCTTTTCTTTGGCAAAATGGGTCAAAAGAAGGACTTGACAGGCTCAGAAAAGTCAAAAATAGTGAGATATCTTGCAGAGGGATGCAGCACTCTTCAAATTGCAAAGCTTCTGAAGCGTGATCATCGAACAATCAAGCGTTTCATTCAAAATAGTCAACAGGGTCGCAAAAAGCGTGTGGAAAAACCAAGGCGCAAAATAACTGCCCATGAACTGAGAAAAGTCAAGCGTGCAGCTGCCAAGATGCCACTTGCCACCAGTTTGGCCATATTTCAGAGCTGCAACATCACTGGAGTGCCCAAAAGCACAAGGTTTGCAATACTCAGAGACATAGCCAAGGTAAGAAAGGCTGAAAGACGACCACCACTGAACAAGACACACAAGCTGAAACGTCAAGACTGGGCCAAGAAATATCTCAAGACTGATTTTTCTAAGGTTTTATGGACTGATGAAATGAGAGTGAGTCTTGATGGGCCAGATGGATGGGCCCGTGGCTGGATTGGTAAAGGGCAGAGAGCTCCAGTCCGACTCAGACGCCAGCAAGGTGGAGGTGGAGTACTGGTTTGGTCTGGTATCATCAAAGATGAGCTTGTGGGGCCTTTTTGGGTTGAGTTTGGAGTCAAGCTCAACTCCCAGTCCTACTGCCAGTTTCTGGAAGACACCTTCTTCAAGCAGTGGTACAGGAAGAAGTCTGCATCCTTCAAGAAAAACATGATTTTCATGCAGGACAATGCTCCATCACACGCGTCCAAGTACTCCACAGCGTGGCTGGCAAGAAAGGGTATAAAAGAAGAAAAACTAATGACATGGCCTCCTTGTTCACCAGATCTGAACCCCATTGAGAACCTGTGGTCCATCATAAAATGTGAGATTTACAAGGAGGGAAAACAGTACACCTCTCTGAACAGTGTCTGGGAGGCTGTGGTTGCTGCTGCACGCAATGTTGATGGTGAACAGATCAAAACACTGACAGAATCCATGGATGGCAGGCTTTTGAGTGTCCTTGCAAAGAAAGGTGGCTATATTGGTCACTGATTTGTTTTTGTTTTGTTTTTGAATGTCAGAAATGTATATTTGTGAATGTTGAGATGTTATATTGGTTTCACTGGTAAAAATAAATAATTGAAATGGGTATATATTTGTTTTTTGTTAAGTTGCCTAATAATTATGCACAGTAATAGTCACCTGCTGACAAACAGAAATGAGTCTACATTAAATTTACAACACCATGATAAGTGCCCCATCAGATGCAAATAGACTGTATAGAACCAAAAAGAAAAGATCATCTGTATGGGCCATGAAATGAACTCCATAAAGTACAAGAGCTTCGTAAGCATAATCTTTATTGAAAACACTGCGACACAAAAAAGATAAAAACATTTAAAAATTGGGTAACAAACACTGGGGGACTCTGATACAATGATCAAATGACATGATACATGAAAAAAATCTATCTGTAAAAGCACTGGGCAGAGATAGCCAATAAATGGTAAATGCTGGCACTAGTGTTCCTGTATGAAAATGACAACTGGAACAATACAGTGATAATAACAATAAACTATACAGCAACAATCATTAGGATAATAAACAGACCTCTCGTAGGATATACTAATATGAGTCAGTCAGTCACAAATAAATGCTGCCAACGGAAAGCTGTAAGTCAAAAAACGTGCGCAATTGGAAAAATATAAAAAATAATAATAACCTACCAGTGCTAGTATCAGATAAGTGTCCCCAAGTGCACCCCTCAAGGGGTGCACTTGGGGACACTTATCTGATACTAGCACTGGTAGGTTATTATTATTTTTTATATTTTTCCAATTGCGCACGTTTTTTGACTTACAGCTTTCCGTTGGCAGCATTTATTTGTGACTGACTGACTCATATTAGTATATCCTACGAGAGGTCTGTTTATTATCCTAATGATTGTTGCTGTATAGTTTATTGTTATTATCACTGTATTGTTCCAGTTGTCATTTTCATACAGGAACACTAGTGCCAGCATTTACCATTTATTGGCTATCTCTGCCCAGTGCTTTTACAGATAGATTTTTTTCATGTATCATGTCATTTGATCATTGTATCAGAGTCCCCCAGTGTTTGTTACCCAATTTTTAAATGTTTTTATCTTTTTTGTGTCGCAGTGTTTTCAATAAAGATTATGCTTACGAAGCTCTTGTACTTTATGGAGTTCATTTCATGGCCCATACAGATGATCTTTTCTTTTTGGTTCTATACAGTAATAGTCACCTGCACACACAGATATCCCCCTAAAATAGCTAAAACTAAAAACAAACTAAAAACTACTTTCAAAAATATTCAGCTTTGATATTAATGAGTTTTTTGGGTTCATTTAGAACATGGTTGTTGTTCAATAATAAAATTATTCCTCAAAAATACAACTTGCCTAATAATTCTGCACTCCCTGTACACTGTACAGCTACCCAGAGAGGCGGGAGGCCCTGCTCTGCTGCTGGTGGCAGGTAAACTATGTATTCTGCAAGTCACTACAGGAGCAGGCCTCCTTAGCCCCCAGCCAACCCCCCCCCCCCCTCGCTAGACCCCCCCACCCACCCACCCCCAAGTTATGAGGGCATATACAAGTTATTTAGCTGCATCCTGAGTAACGAAGGGAGAATGTTGAAGCTGTTTTTAGTTGGAGCCGCCAGGAGATAGTTCATGTGTTGGTGTGAGTCTTGAACAAGAGTGCATGTGTTTGGTGTGAGTCTTGAACAAGAGTGCTGTTAGATATTACACCACAGCAAAGAGCTTAATGGTCAGGAGGTAATTGGAGTGTTACCAAGGTTGATTATCAGGCAGGACAGACAAATTTTGTGATGGAAAAAAAAGACAACTTTTTTATCTATGTTGAGTTTCATAATGTGAGAGAACATGAAGGAGATAGCATTGGGAAAACGATCAGAGGATCATAAAGTACTGAAGCTAGAGACCGCCAATATGCAGCATTTTCAGAATCTAAGCAATGCCAGGTTCCAGTTTTGTCTCGCTACAGATTTCCTTTTGTATTGTCTGGTATGTTTATTGTGGAATAAATCATTCTTCTACATCCTTATGTCCTAGGTTACAGATCATAATCTGCGCTCACCTGTCGGGGAAACCAAACACAGCCTCACTTAATAAAAGGATAACATCAGCAAAGACAGGTCTATTAGCGCTGTCCCTTTTACTTCAATGTCTAGCACCTCTACAGGCCGACACTTGAGGCAGCACAAATGAAAATCTCATTTTTTCTTGAGACTGACTGAACATACTTCAGTCATTGCTCTAAACCTGAGCTACGTAGCCAGTTCTGTGTGGGCTTGACGCTTGACTTCCTTTTTCTTGGAAGTTTATGCGTTGATATTACTACTATTCAAAGTAATGAAGTACTTTCTCTTTTCTTTTTCAAATGGGGTAATGCTTAGTTGTATAATGGTGGAATATTACTTGTCTATATGATATGGAGTCAGGATGTATTGCATATGATATAAGGTTACTTTAAAGGGAACCTGAAGTGAGAGGGATATGGAGGTTGACATATTTATTTAATTTTAAACAAGACCAGTTGCCTGGCTGTCCTGCTGATCCTCTGTCTCTAATACTTTTAGGCATAGACCCTGAACAGCATGCAGACCAGATGTCTATGACAAATTTGTGATTCGGACACTACATATGATAGAATGATCAGCAGGACTGCCGGGCAACTGATATTGTTTAAAGGGATATAAATATGGCAGCCTCCATATCCTCCACACTTCAGGTCCCTTTAAGGTTGGTATTAGACAGTAGAGAGGGGCAGGCTATGCATAGAGAAAGGTCAAGAAGGTCAATGCTAGGGTCTGTTAGGGCATGGGGGCAGGTTAGGGTTGGGGTAAGGGAATTGGGGAGAACTCAAGAAAGGAATATCAGAAGATCATTTGATACCCCAAAACCGTATACTAATGTATTGACAAGAAGTTTTAAATCAGAATGTTACCATTTATTGGCTAACGAAAAATAAATAAAAACAAGCAAGCTTTCGGCCTTGCAGCCTTCGTCGGGCTTACATACTGTTAGTTTGCAGGCTGGTGGTACAGACAGCTATATACATGCAACATCAAAATGGAAAACAGATTTTTTTTAAGCATAAATACATGTCATTAAGATGCCTTAATTCAAACAGAACATCTAAATGGGGTTAGAGGTTGTTAGCTGAGATAAGGATCCTTGTTTACTCCATGCTCACAGACCTGGGATTAGGATTGACCCAGAGGTATCGTACATTCTTAGTTCACAAGTTCAGCTATAAGACCCAGAGGTATCGTAAATTATACTGTAAGTTTGCTGTATCCCATTTGAATCTAAAAGGAAAGAAGCTTTCCAGCTCCAATGCTCTAATAGTGCCCTGGCCTCTGGCCAGCATACTCCACCCTTAATTCATACCTGAAAACCCTATCATTCCTGGTCAGTACAGCTCTGGGCCCACCCGGTCACGCCCCTTCTCACCTTAGCTGTGCTCAGCTCTTAGGTTACTTGACCCGGGTAGGGCCCAATTGAGCCGACCTTACCATCTACTGTAACAGAAGCTATGACACTCAATTGGAGTTTAATGTATTGAAACAGCTTAACACCAGAATGACAGTGGCTTAAAGTAAGGTCTATTATTATTATTATTTATTGTATTTATAAGCGCCAACATATTACGCAGCGCTGAAATAAGTCTACATTACTTACTACATACTACCATAAATCATCAGCCGAATCTGTTACAATGAATCATAGCTTGTAGAGATTTGTTCACTACCTATACTAGTTCAGACCATCCAGACAGCACTCAGCTCAGCATTCTTTCCTCAACTTTTCCAAAATTTTAGATAGCTCATCAAACTTAATATGTGATCAGAGATACAAAAATTGTTTCATAGATGGTGTTATTTTTATATTATTAGTATTGATTTAAAAAAACGCCAACATATTCCATGGTGCGTACAGGAACAAACATGGAGGGCAAAACAATGCAGACAATGGTATACACCTATATACAAAATACAGAGTTGGTATAAAATACAGAATTGGTAATAACTAGGACAAAATTAATATGAATAAATGTAACAAATTCCGAGAGACAAAAGGGTGGGAGAGCCCTGCCTTGCAAGCTTACAATCTAAAGGAATGGGGGGAGGGGGGGGCAAGAGGTGGGCTAGTATACAATATTCATACCTAGAGGCAGTGTGGTTTAGGTTATCTAGTAGGAAGGGTAACTGACCTAAGGCAGAGCGTATGCTTGACAGAAAAAGTGAGTTTTGAGGGATGGAAAGAGAGAGTTATTTTCATATTAAGATTAAGTAACTGGTTAGTTTGTTTTGTACGTTTGTTTAGTGA
The DNA here is from genome assembly GCF_040937935.1 of Hyperolius riggenbachi. NCBI lineage: Eukaryota > Metazoa > Chordata > Amphibia > Anura > Hyperoliidae > Hyperolius > Hyperolius riggenbachi. The sequence continues at coordinate 526,440,134 of NC_090646.1, read as the reverse complement.
TTCTTACTCTAAGCGACATCACAAGTTCTCCTCAAATAGCCGTTGGCACCCTCATTGTTGTTGACACATAGCTGAAGGGATAACAGAATTTACCTTCTGACATGTGCCTAACTTTCCATCTCGCTAAACAAACTGACATTCCTATCCAGCCAGACTGTAGCTCTGTCATTGGCCAGGAGACAAGGGCAGCATCTCATACTGACTGGGGTCATAACTGTGAGGAGGTTACAAATTACATCTTAGTGTCTGGTGATAAGTTTGTTTGTGATGACAGATACACTAAAAATAAAAAGGGGATTCTCATCAATGCTTCCCCACTGAAGGACATGTCAAGTTCTCTGGAGAAGGACAAAGTGCATTCTATCCTTATGAACTTTGAAAATGCAGAGGAGCTAATTAAAGAGGAACTTTAGTAAAACGTAGAAAAAAATAAACCAATACATTGCAAAGTGAGAAGTTAAAAAAATAGAAGAGAGATCAAGAAATGATTCATATTCGCCATGTAATTTGTTCATATTGTTTGATCCACAATCAGCTTGCACGTAATCATCTATACTGCTGGCAGACATGAAAAAAAACAACAGACAGCATCAACAGCCATTACCGTTAACCACATCCACTAACAATGCGATTGCCTAAAAGATTTTTTTTTATAGATATACATATGCACAGAGGGAGATACTGATTGCTTGACAGCCGTTATTTCCCACAATGCAATCAGAATCAGAATCAGAATCAGAATCAGAATCAGTTTTATTTCGCCAAGTACAGCAAGAGCCATAATCGGAATTATTTGTGGTACACATGGCATAGACAGATACAACAGCACATACAATTTGAAATGCAGTAATCAGATATACAGAGGAGGCAGCGACGAGGAACCAGCTGTCGACCCGGCAATTATGAGTGCAGGCCGGACTGGGGAAAGTCAGAGTTCAGTGACCGAACGGCCTGGGGAAAGAAGGTGTTCTTCCGCCTGGTGGTTTTGGATGGTATAGTCCTGAAGCGGCGGCCCAACGGGAGGAGCCTGAAGTAGTGGCTGCCAGGGTGAGAGGGGTCACGGGAGATCATGGTGGCCCTCTTACTCAATCTAGCGGAGTGGAGGAGATCAAGAGGTGGAAGAGGAGACCCGATGATTCTCTCTGCATCAGCTATGACCCTCTGCAGTTTATGTTTATCACTGGCCGATGCACCCGCGTACCAAACAATGACTGAGGAGCAGAGGATGGATTCTATGGTGGCGGTATAGAAGCTGGCCAGCAGCTCCCGTGGCATGCCAAATCTCTTCAGTTGGCGCAGGAAGAACAGCCTCTGTTGGGATTTCTTTTGAATTTTAGTGGTGTTCTGCCCCCATTTCAGATTATTGGTGAGAGTCGTGCCGAGGAACCGAACCGATGACACTATAGAAACTTCTGTTCCTCCAATGAGGACAGGCGAGGGGGGGGGAGGGTTCCTCCTGAAGTCTACAACTAGTTCAACAGTCTTTGCTGTGTTGAGAACTAGGTTGTTCTCCCTGCACCAATTGCATATTCTCTCGACCTCGCTCCGGTATTCATGCTCTCCGTTGCTTCCAATTAGGCCAATAATGGTGGTGTCATCCGCAAATTTGATGACCTTCACAGAGTCAGCGGATGAGATACAGTCGTTGGTATAAAGGGAGAACAGTAGAGGTGACAGAACACAGCCTTGTGGAGCCCCAGTATTGGTGGTTCGAATGCTGGAGTAATAGTTGCCGAGCTTCACCTGTTGTGTTCTATTTGTCAGGAAGTCCTTGATCCATGCTCGGAGAGTGGGATCAACTCCGAGCTGTGTCAGATTGGTGATCAGGATGTCAGGGCAGATCGTGTTGAACGCTGAGCTAAAGTCTAGGAACAGGATCCTGGCATAGGAGGCCGGCCTGTCTAAGTGCTCAGTGATGTGTGCCACGCTGACATTGATGGCATCCTCCACGGATCTGTTTGCCCTATATGCAAATTGGAGCGGGTCTAAAAGGGCGTCTGTGGACCTCTTCAGGTGGGCAAGGACCAGCCGCTCGAGGAGCTTCATGATGTTAGAGGTTAGGGCCACTGGGCGGAAGTTATTGTGCTCGGAACTGCCTGTTTTTTTTGGGACTGGTACAATTATGGACCTCTTGAAACAGGAGGGGACTGTACCATCAGATAATGACTGCTTAAACAAGGAGGTGAGCACAGGGGCTAGCTGATCGGCGCAGGTTCGCAGGCAGACAGACGACACTCCGTCCGGGCCGGAAGATTTCCTGGGATTCAGCTTCCGGAGGTGCCGGAGTACCTCGGATTCCCGAACAGCACTAGGAGCCAGGGCGCCGAGTACGTCAGAGGTCGATGTGGATTTGCCTACGGGCTGGTTGGAATGTTGCTCGAACCTGCAGTAGAACTCATTGAGCTCCTCCGCCAGTCGAGGGCTCGGGGTCGCCGTTTGGGATGTTGGTTTGAAGTTTGTGGCTGCTCTCAGGCCCTTCCATACTTCCCGTGTGTTGGTGGACTGGAGGCAGAGCCCCAGCTTCTCAGCGTAGGCCCTCTTTGCCGATCGCAGTTCTCTTTTCAGGGCGAGCCTAGCTTCTCTGAATTCCTCTAAGGAGCCAGACCTGTGCGCCTCCTCTTTGCGTTTCCGAAGTCGGCGAAGCCTGTCGTTGAACCAGGGCTTGTTGTTGGGGTAGACCCTGAAGGACTTGGACGGGATACACGCTTCTTCGCAGAAGGTGATGTAGGAGGAGATGTTCTCGGCCCATTCATCAAGGGTAGGTGCCTCCAGAGCCGTCCAGTCAGTGGTTTCAAAGCAAGCTTGGAGCTGCAGTTTGGCGTCTGCAGTCCATTTTTTGACGGTTTTGGTGATGGGCTTTGAAGTCTCTAGGAGCGTCCTGTAGGAGGGGATCAGGTGTACTGTGTTGTGGTCAGAGTTTCCCAGGGGGGCTCCTTGGGTGGCTTTGTAGGCGTTCTTGTGAACCGTGTAGCAGTGATCCAGGGTGTTACCGCTCCTGGTAGGGCAGGTGATGTGCTGCTTGTAGAGGGGCCTCACGTGCCGAAGGTTCGCCTTATTGAAGTCGCCCAAGATGATGAACAGGGCCTCTGGGAGGGCTGTTTCCCACCGCGAGATACAGTCACTGAGTACATGCAGGGCGGACTTGGAGCATGCATCGGGTGGAATATAGACCCCAACGAGGACAAGGGAAGAGAATTCCCTCGGAGAGTACCGGGGCCTGCAGTTTATGGCAAGGAGCTCAACGTCTGGGGTGCAGGCCTTGTGGAGAGTGGTGGTGTTGGAGCACCAGGAGGTGTTTATGTAAAAGCAGATTCCGCCGCCTCTCGTTTTCCCAGAGAGGGCTGCATCACGGTCTGCTCTTAGGAGGTTGTAGTCTGGTACCTGTAGGGAGTCGTCGGGGATGCTTTCGCACAGCCAGGTCTCGGTAAAACAGAGAACAGGGGTGTTCTTGCTGATCTGGGGTTTGCTGTCGAGAAGGAGAAGCAGCTCGTCCAGTTTGTTGGGGAGCGAGCAGACGTTTGCTAGTAGGATGGCAGGGACAGGCGAGCGTAGGCCTTTCCTTTTCAGTCGGACCTGGGCCCCCGCCCTCCGTCCTCTGTGGCGGCGCTTGTTTGGTGCTCGCTTGGTGGAGAGGTATTCGATGTGTGCAGTGACAGCATCCCACAGGGGAGAGCCCGGTGTTGGGTTGGGGCTGTCCGGGGGTTCCCATTCAAGAAGGGCTTCTCTGGAGAGGGTGGCGGTCCGTTTCGCGCTCATGGTCCAATTTCCTCAGTAGGTGGCAGGGCCGTGCAGAGGTTCACAGATAGGAAACTGTCAGGATCTAGGTCCTGACATCACACTGTGGGAGGGGTTTCACCACAATATCAGCCATACAGACCACCTTGATGATCTATTTGAGAAAAGGTAAAGATTTCTCATGGGAAAGGGCTAATGATTGGGATGAAGTTCAATCCTTGGATACAGTTCTTCTTTAACAACCAAGTGTCAAATTCTCACATAAATATTTTGCAGCAGCATCAGGGGCGTAACTAGGAGCCACCGGGCACCCCTGCAGAGATTCTGACGCCCCCCCCCCTAGGGCCCACTCAGGGCTGTTTTGGGGGGCTGGAGGGGACGCAGCTTGAGGGGAAAGCCATTGCCACACTCGGCGGCAGGGCCGTGCAGAGGATCCTTAATTGGGGGGTGCTCAAATTTAAAAAGGGGTCTGGCAACGCCTTCCCCCGCATACCCCCCCCCCCTCCTCGTTTCTGGCTAGGGGGGTATTGGTTGTCATGTGGGTGCTGAATGCAGATGCTGGGTGCCATGTGGGTTCTGGGTGTAAGTACTGAGGGTCATGTGGGTTCTGGCTATGGTTGGGTATCGAGTGTCATGCGGGTGTTGATTGCAAGTACTTAGTGCCATGTGAGATCTGGGTGCATGTACTGGATGTCATATGGGTGTGCTGGGTGCAGGTATTGGATGTGACATGGGTGCGAATACTTGGCGCCATGTCTGTACTGGGAGCTGGCTATGGGTGAGCTTTGGGCATCACATGAGTTTTGAATGCAGGTACTTTGGGTGCAGGTACGGGTTAAGTGGGTGCTTGGTGCAGATAGTGGGGGCCATGTGGAAGCTGTGTGCAGGTGTGAGTACTGGGTGCAATTTTAGGCCTGGGTGCAGATACTTGATGTCATGTGAGTGTGAGTACTGGGTGCCAGCTATGAGTGGAAGGGGTGGATTCCGGGAAAAATAGAGGTCAGTGTGGGTGCTGCAGGAAGGGGCAGGGCCGTGCAGAGGATCCTCAAGGTGGTGGTGCTCAAATTTGAAATCGATAAATCGTGCTAAATTGTGTATGTAATACCTCCTCTCCAGAAAGCATAAGGCAGTCTTAACACCCTCCCCCCCCCACACACACACACGCACGCACGCGCACGCACACACACACACACATACACACACACACACACCTTTATAGCAGTATCAGGCAGACTTTGTGTCTCCTTCCAACCAACTCTTTTGGTGCCACTACCCTCAAATCAGCAGTGATAGGTGCCCACTATCAGAGTGGGCACAGTGGAGCCTGAGGTAGGCACGGACTCACCTTTCATTACTGGGACCTCTGTCCCTCTTGATCAGCACCCAAGCTTCTTTTCATGCAAAGAAGTGGTTACCAATATGCAGTGGTTGCTAAGCATTAGTAGATGCAAAACTGCAGTAATTGCCAAGGTGCAGTGGGTGCTCAGATGCCGTGGGTGGTAAGATGCAAAGGTTCACTTTGTGCTAAGTTGCAGTGGGTGCCAAGATGCCAAAGTACAGTCTGTGTCAAGCTGCTGTGGGTACCAAGGTCCAGTTTGTATTGAGTGTTTATTTGCAGTGGGTGCTAAGCATTATTGGGTGCTGAATGAGTAGCAGATGGTGATAAACAATAGTGGGTGCCATGTGAGTGCTAATTGGTACAGGGAGCCATGTGAGTGTTGGACATGAGTGAGTAGGGAGTGCCATGCGTGGTCTGGATGTGTGCCATGGGAGAGTACTGAGTCTTATATGGGTTCGACCAAGGATGAGTACTGGGTACTATTTAGGTGCTGGTCATGGACTGGTACTTGGTGCATATAATGGCTTTGGAACTTGGTGGCGTGTGATTACTGTGCCATGTGGCTGTTGATTATGGGGGTATGTGGGTCTTAGGTGCAAATACTGAGTGCCAAGTGGGTACTGGGAGTGAGTACATGGTGACATATGGGTGATGGGTGCTGGCTAGTGGGGTATTTGTTGTCATGTGGGTGCTAAAGGCAGATGCTGGGTGCCATGTGGGTTCTGGGTGCTGGCAGAGGGTGTCATTCTGGCTGTATGGGTGTGTATCAACCATCATGTAGGTGTTGATTGCAGGTACTCAGTCCCTTGCGAGTTCTGGGTGCAAGTACTGGATTTCATATGTGTCAGTGCTTGGTGTTTATGCTGGGCACCAAGTGGAGGCTTAGTGCAACTGGAACTACTGCAGATGAAGCATGTGGGTGTTGGGTGTAGGTACTGGGTATCACTTTGGTGTGAATACTTGGTGCCATGCCTGCACTGTGGGTGCTAGCTATGGGTGGGCATTGTGTGTTATGTGGGTTCTAACTGAGTGCAGGTACTTTAGGTGCTAGTACTAGTTATGTGAGTGCAGATAGTGGGTGCCATGTGAAGGCGGTGTGCAGGTGTAAGTAGTGAGTGCCATGTTGGGGCTGGGTGCAAGTACTGTGCCATATGGGTGGGTGGGAGGGAAAAGTAACTGTGGGTGCTGTGGAAGGTAGAGGTCAGTATGGGTGCTGGAGGAAAGGGAGGTCACTGTGGGTCCTTTGGGTGAGGTCACTGTGGGTCTTGGGGGAGGTAGAGGTCATTGTGGGTGCTGGAGGGAGGGGAGGTCACTATGGGTGCTGCTATGAATGGCATAGTTGCTGCTAAGGGAGGTAGAGGTCAGTGTGGGTGCTGTGGAAGGAAGAGGTCAGTATGGGTTCTGGAGGAAGGGGAGGTCACTGTGGGTGCTGTGAGAAGTCAGTGTGGTTACTGGAGGAGGAGGGAGTGGATGCTGGGTGTTGGGAGAGGCCACTGTGGGTGCTGGCAATGGGAGAGGTCACTGTAGGTGCTGCTTTTGGGATTGGAGGCCCCTGTGGGTGCTGCTTTTAGGATAGGAGGTCCCTGTGGGTGCTGCAGGGGACAGGAGGGTAGTCGCTGGGGGAGGGAAAGATCACTGTGGGTGCTGGGGGAGGGATAGGTCAGTGTGGGTGCTGGGGTAGGCAGGATCACTGCTAGAGCTGGGGAGGGAGAGGTCACTGTGGGTGCTAGGTGAAGGGAGAGGTCACTGTGGGTGCTGGGGGAGGGAGAGGTCACTGTGGGTGCTAGATGGAGGGAAAGGTCACTGTGGGTGCTAGGTGAAGGGTGATGTCACTGTGGGTACTGGGGAGGGAGAGGTCACTATGGGTGCTGGGGAGGTAGAGGTCAGTATGGGTCCTAGGTGGAGGGAGAGGTCAGTATGCCACACTAGGATTCCTGCCTGGGCCTCTTCACTTGAAAGTGTCCCAGGCAAGGGGGGGGCTTCCAGCAGGTGGGTGGGGCTTATCACGGTTGGGGGCGGGGCCTATTTTGCACGGCAAGAGGGGCTTTTTTTGAAGGTTTTAAAGGGGGGGGGGTTTCCTGGGCACCCAGAGCACCCCCCCCCCCTGCACGTGCCTGCTCGGCGGAGAGGCAGGATGGTCCCCCCCTCCCTCACCTCGGGCTCTCCCCTCCAGCTTAAATTAGTGTCTGGGCAGCGGCAGGCAGATACATACCTTCCTTGCGTTCCACCGTGGATACTCCTTGCTCTAGTGTCTGACGCTACTTCCTGTTTATACAGGAAGTGACATCAGACACTAGAAAGAGGAACATTCCCGGTGGAATGCAAGAAAGGTATGTATCTGCCCGCTGCCCGCCGCTGCTCAGACACTAATTTAAGCTGGAGGGGAGTGCAGAGGGGAGAGCCCGAGGTGAGGGAGGGGGGGGGACTGTCCCCCCTCCCCGCCGAGTGTGGCCATGGCTTTCCCCTAATGCTGCGTCCCCTTCAGCCCCCCAAAACGGCCCTGAGCGAGCCCCAGGGGGGGCCCGGGGCCCCCCGCGGGAGCAGGGGCTGAAGGCTCTATTGTTACACCCATGAGCAGCATATTATACATACAGTGATACACAAGCAGCCTCCTTGCCATTCGCCAAACCCCCAAACATAGCAAACTGACCACCCTCTGAGAGTTGTCTGATATCTCATATTGAAAAACCCAAGTGATTTTTACTTGGTCCTATTTCACTAATTGATTTAATGGCATGGCTTAGCATAATTACATTTACTTGAAGTTAAATCATTCGTTAAATCATAGTTAACTACAGGGAAAATAAATGCATTAGGGTGTATGATACACGATGCTATACAGAGTAACACTGTATATGCGGCAAACGTATGTGTATGATTCGCTTGCATGCTTTTGTTTATTAGTATATACATTCCAGGTCCCAGAGGCACTGACTGGGCATGTTTTCCTGTAATGTGCATGAAGATTTATTCATAAGCAAACTGTAACATAACATAAAGTAAAATTCCATTGCTGTTCAGTGTGAATGCAAAATGCTGCATGCGACGTTAGAAATAAAATGGTGTGGAGAGAGGCTATATCCTGGTAGTACAACTATCCAACACCACCATACTCATTGCAATTACAGAGGTTGCTATGGGCCCAGTGGTGGTGGGGATCAGTGTGCATGTTTGTGAATTCATTGGGTACTAAGCAGAGATGGATTAAGAAGAAATGGGTTCATAGGTAAGGTAATAGCTTTGGTGCTCTCTTATGGTTCTAATGGTGAGCTGAAGTGGAGAGAGTTCAGAGAAGGGGGCTGGTGGGCCCTGTGACATTCAGGCACCTGCCTAGGTTGCCTTGTGGATGAACCTGCTCTGGTACTGAGAGTATGCGCTTATCACTTATGTAAAGCTTGTATAGGAGTAGTGTTGGGCGAACAGTGTTCGCCACTGTTCGGGTTCTGCAGAACATCACCCTGTTCGGGTGATGTTCGAGTTCGGCCGAACACCTGATGGTGTTCGGCCAAACCGTTCGGGTTCGCCCGAACTACTAAATGCCCGGCCGAACAGGGCCCCTGTTCGGCCGAATACCGCCCCCCTATGGGGTCGCAGGCATAAGGGGGGAGCATGTCCCGATCGCGGGGGGGGGGGGGGGGGTCGGAAATTCCCCCCACCCCCTCCGCTAGCGCTCCCCCCTCTGCCCGCTTCCCCATAAAAAAGTTGGCATAAAGTTAAATATTACCGGTGGTGGCTGCTGCAGTGGCTGGCTGGCAGTGGTGTGAATGAGGAGGAGGAGTCCGAGTATGACGCATTCCATCACGCGTACCATCGTATGCGTCATCACGTAGAGGACGTGAGGTCAGAGAAAGGGCGGAAGTACCACAAGGGTACTACCGCTGAACCGCCCGCTGCCTGGCCTCAACGCGTCATACTCGGACTCCTCCTCCTAGTCCTCACTCACACCACTGCCAGCCAGCCACTGCAGCAGCCACCACCGGTAATATTTAACTTTACGCCAACTTTTTTATGTGGAAGCGGGCAGAGGGGGGAGCGCTAGCGGAGGGGGTGGGGGGGATTTCCGACCCCCCCACGATCGGGGCATGCTCCCCCCTTATGCCTGCGACCCCATAGGGGGGCCGTATTGCGGCATGTTCGGGTCCCCATTGACTTGCATTGAGTTCGGGGTTCGGGCCGAACATGCCGAACATCTGGCCCATGTTCGGCCTGTTCGGCCCGAACCCGAACATCCAGGTGTTCGTCCATCACTATATAGGAGCTACAAGAAGGTTGAGGGTGAGTATGTGCACCCTATGGGAAGAAACACAGAGACAACGGAAGCCCAGATGGTGCAGTACGTCACAGAGATTGATGAATAAATTAAATGGTGTTGAAATAATTTTCACAAAGGCGGGTTGCAGAAGGGCAAGACCACTACTGCAGGCAGTTGTAGATGCACAAACCCGACTCCATTCGGGGTACTAGGAGACCTAGGAAAGGTCGCTCTCTTGAAAAAAGCTCTTACACACTGGCAAACTAGGTAGTGTCAGAGGCCACCAGTGGTCAGGTGTAGGAGCACCCCACGGATGGGGTGAGACACAGTGAAAAAGGGGGCGCTTTGAATCCAGCTACCAGCATTTAGTGGTACTTTATTTGGCTTGAGGAAGAAGGCAAGTTCCCACGAAACGCGTTGCTTGTGCTTTTTTTTAGTAATAAATATCCATTCCTATATGGGTGTGTCGTCATTGAGGTAAGCCACCTCATTTATTTATATTTTAGTTGCTTTTAATGTATTTTATTCACCTTGGGCGCCTCTTTACCCCCTTTTTCATTGTATAGAAGCTGTATAGGGTAACTTGTGCAATAGATTCCCAGCAGATTTGATCACTCTGATGAAAATCAATGCATGTATGGCCTGCTTTAGAGGTCTGTCAGAGGGAAATCTTTCACTTAGGGCTGGTTCACACTGCTAAAGCGTTTTCTAAGCACTTGCGATTTTAAAAGCTCTTGTTAATGGAATGTTATGGGTGTGTTCTCACTTGAGCGATGTGATTTTGTAAAAATCCTCCATAGCATTGCATTAGCAAGAGCTTTGCAAATCACTAGCACCAGAGTCGGGACAAGGTCCTCTAGCACTCAAGGCTGAGACACCAAAGTGCGCCCCTCCATCCCTGCCACCCCAGCCGTCACACACTGATTGCTATTAGACTAAGAGGCGCCACAGGGCCCACAACCTCCCCAACACCTGAATATCTAGTTATCTGGCTTGCAGTCACTGCCATGTATCCCCTTTTCTTATTTCTTTCTGCTTCAAACACAGTTAGGAATGACAGCTGAATGAATTCTGCGCCCCCTCCTACACTGCGCCCTGAGGCTGGAGCCTCTCCAGTCTATGCCTCGGCCCGGCCCTGACTAGCGCTTAAAAAGCTCTTGCAGTGTGAACCAGCCCTAAGGGGCCTGTTTATGGAAACCACCTGTCACTACCAACTGCCGGGTACACAGGATGCGATATCCCGCTTGATCGACTGGCCGATCGATTATTTCTGTTCGATCGGGTCTCGATCGATACAGCCGTTGATTTACTCATATTAAGTATGCAAAATCGACAGCTGTATCGAACGAACCTCCATTCGAACATGTCAGAAATAATCGATTGATCCTGCCGATCGAGTGGGAAATCCCATCGTGTGTACCCAGCATAATACACAACAATTGGTACTCTGAAGTATATCAAAACACAGCGCAGAGATAAAGGGCCTTCCCTAATCTCACACTAACAACAAACAAAAATTACTTTTAATAAATGTGCTAAGAAAATTCATAACAGTATAAATACAAGTATAAATTGGTCCATGTCATGAGATGCAGATTTTTCTAGCTTTTGTGCAAATTTAATGTGAATGGAATGCAGCTTGAAATTAGGCCTGGTAAATGCACTTCCTGGCAATTTGGTCTGACATAGCTGCATTATAGGCTGAACTAACACCAATAACTTTATTTAGAAATCACATACATTATACAGGAAGGCTTCTACTCTAAATGCCCCCTCCCTGTGGCTACAACGGGTACTACATTCACGTAATAGACACATTTTTCATGGTTACATGCTTGTATCTCTAACATTGAGGCAGTGAAGCCATTCTTGGAGAGGGATGTGGTGCAGCACTAGCTATGTGCCATCTTTATAAAAAGTATGCTGGAAATTTTTGGAATGTGTTCACATGGTACATTATAGGTTATAACCATATAGCAGTGCACAGCAATAGTCCCTCAAGGGTGCATTTTCATGGTAGAAAATTTTGAACCATAGCAAGTGCAGGATCCTACTTACTTTTATGCTGGGCATAAACGGCGCGATGGTTGTTATCAATCGAGCCGCTGATGGCTCGATTGATAATATTCAACCTGTCCGATCATCGCGGCGGATCGACATCGCGCTCGATCGCGGGGACGAGCGGGAATCGATCCACACGCACACGCGGACGAGCGCGGACGCGCCAGCATCGAGCCAGCGGCTCGATTCCGGCGCAGAATTGCACCGTGTATGCCCAGTATTAGGTGGCACCACATTTTCAAAGGGCTTTTAACCATGGTGTCACATGGGAGGCCAAGTTGGGTGAAGCTGACAGTCAGTCAGCTTCTCCTGTGTACCGGCCAGGCACATGCTAGCACCTAGTTAGCACCTAGCGCTCAGCATGGGCGGTGGAAAAGTCACATCTGAGCATGACCGCCACTGTGCTCAGATGCGACGTCACAATATTACACCCGGGTAACACCAACACGTTATAAACGCTGACATGTGTTGTTGGGTCACAAAGGCTGGCAACGCTCATGGCTGGGGGAGGCTAAACTGCCCGTCAAGTGTGTTGTTTAGCCTCCCATGTGAAACAAATCTTACAGTAGTAACGTTGCAGCATATTTACTAAGCTATTGGGTGTACTTTACATTTCTGTGTAACTTTGCCATATTGTGTTGCTATTTTGCTTGTTTTACATTTTTTTTTCTTGTGAGCACTTTCACAGGAAACAAAGTAACTATATCTATTGTACATCAAAGATATTGCCTCTCGGTTTATCATCATTGTTAGGTTGTTTTTACACAGATGATGCAGGAAAATGGATGGGAGATATTGAGTGTTTATTTTGACTTTTTAATGCATTTGCCTTTGCTACATCTGCTACACAAAACATCTTAGCTCTCTTGATTTTCATGAATTATTCAATTTTATTTTGATCAAAAGAATGGTGCACAGTGTCTAAAGATTCGTACAATGTGTCATTCTAAATCTCTCCTTATTCATTTTTATCACAGCAGACTGAATATTCACAATTGTAATGCAGCTCAGTAATTTTCACACCTGTCTCAATACATTTTTTACAAAAGAGGCGCGAGGAAAAAAGGGGCAAAATAGCAGTAATATCCGCTATTGTAGAATATTGGTAATTTGACCGATATTCTACTATCACCCTCTGTACCCTAACTCTCACTTGAACCCTCCCATATCTTCCCTAAACCTAAACTCGCCTCACCTACTACTAACCCTAACCAACCCCCACCTACACCTAACCACCCTCACCTGCACCTAACACTAATCACCACCCTACACCTAACCCTAACCAACCCCCACCTACACCTAACCACCCTCACCTGCCCCTAACACTAATCATCACCCTACACCTAACACTAACTGCCCCCACCTACTCCTAACACTAACAAACTCTCACCTACTCCTAACCCTAGCCACCCCATCTACTCCTAACACTAACCACCCCCACCTACTCCTAACACTAACAAACCCCACCTACTCCTTACCCTAGCCACCCCACCTACTCCTAACACTAACCACACCACCTACTCCTAACACTAACCACCCCACCTACTCCTAACACTAACAAACTCTCACCTACTTCTAACCCTAGCCACCCCATCTACTCCTAACACTAACCACCCCCACCTACTCCTAACACTAACAAACCCCACCTACTCCTAACCCTAGTCACCCCACCTACTCCTAACACTAACCACCCCACCTACTACTAACACTAACAAACTCTCACCTACTCCTAACCCTAGCCACCCCACCTACTCCTAACCACCCCCACCTACTCCTAACACTAACAAACCCCCACCTACTTCTAACCCTAGCCACCCCACCTACTCCTAACACTAACCACCCCACCTACTCCTAACCCTAGTCACCCCACCTACTCCTAACACTAACCACCCCCACCTACTCCTAACCCTAGTCACCCCACCTACTCCTAACACTAACCACCCCCACCTACTCCTAACACTAACAAACGCCCACCTACTCCTAACCCTAGCCACACCACCTACACATAAAACTAACCACACCACCAAATCCTAAACCTAGCCACCCCACCTACTCATAACACTAACCACCCCCACCTACTCCTAACCCTAACCATCCCACCTACACCTAAAACTAACCACCCCACCAACTCCTAGCCACACCCACCTACACCTAACACTAACCACCCCCACCTACTACTAACCCTAGCCACCCCACCAACACCTAAAACTAACTTCCCCCCCCCCCACCGCCCAACTCCTAACCCTAGCCACCCCACTTACGCCTAACACTAACCACCCCCACCTACTCCTAACCATCCCACCTACACCTAAAACTAACCACCCCACCAACTCCTAACCCTAGCCACCCCACCTACTCATAACACTAACTCCCCCACCTACTCCTAACCCTAACCATCCCACCTACACCTAAAACTAAACACCCCACCAACTCCTAAACACCCCCACCTACACCTAACACTAACCACCCTCCACCTACTCTTAACCCTAACCGCCCCCACCTAGTTATAACCCTAACCACCCCCACCTACACCTAACACTAAACACCTATCCCTAACAACTCCCCTATTTTGTACCAGTGTTTTCTTCAAGAAAAATAAAAGGGACAGGCTGATATTCTGCAAAAAGTACAGGTATTGGATTGCCGAGGAATAGGGTAAAGCCATTTTCTTTAAAGGAGTCATCAGGCAAGCTCCAAGGGACATCCTGGGAGCTTGGAGCTGGAAGAAGCCCCCGGTAAGTACCACTAATTTTACTATACTTTGTCTGATGATACCTTTAAAGCAGTAGGATTAGCCATACTATGCCAGGGAAAAAAACACATATATAAGTAGATAAATACTTGATCTACTTACTTAACACATGTATTGTACTGTCTGTACACTTTTTGATTTCAGTGAATGTTATATAGTAAATGAAGAGAATTATTTCCCTGGTGGGAAGTTTAGGCTAAATCCTGATGTCATTTCTGCCCTTTAATTTTTTTTCTTTTCTCCTCCAATCGCTGAGTCACCTCAGTCTTGCTTGTAAACACAAGTGAGCAAGGGATCGTGTTTCAGATAAGCAGCTAGGCAGGGAAATAAATGGAGGAGGAGGAATATATTATAGATAAAAAGAACCCGCAGCATGCAACTGTTTGGCACTGACTACTAAAGGGCCAGTGCTCCTTAAAGAGACACTGAAGCGAAAAAAAAATTATGATATTATGATTTGTATGTGTAGCACAGCTAAGAAATAAAACATTAAGATCAGATACATCAGTCTAATTGTTTCCAGTACAGGAAGAGTTGAGAAACTCCAGTTGTTATCTCTATGCAAACAAGCCATTAAAGAGACTCCGTAACAAAAATTGCATCCTGTTTTTTATCATCCTACAAGTTCCAAAAGCTATTCTAATGTGTTTTGGTTAACTGCAGCACTTTATACTATCACTGTCTCTGTAATAAATCAATGTATCTTTCCCCTGTCAGACTTGTCGGCCTGTGTCTGGAAGGCTGCCAAGTTCTTCAGTGTTGTGGTTCTGCTATGAACTCACTCTTTCAGGCCCCTTTATGCACACTGCCTGTGTGTTATTTAGATTAGAGCAGCTTCTCTCTTCTCTCTTATCTTTTACAAGCTGGATAAATCGTCCTCTGAGCTGGCTGGGCTTTCACATACTGAGGAATTACAAACAAGGGCAAAGCTGTTTGCAGGAAGAAAAGAGCAGCCTGAGGGCCTGTTCAGACTATATGCGTTCCTAGCCGTTTTCAGGGAACGCGTACTGGTACCAAAAACGCATAGAAACGGCTCCTAATGATTTTGAATGGGCTAGTTCACATGTATGCGTATGAGACGCATACGTTTCTCATCCGCATTGCTGCACGCAGTTCTGTGCGATACGCATAGAAACGGACGCAATGAAAGTCTATGGACGCATATCAAAAACGCGTACTATTGCGTTTTTAGCGTCCGTTTTCCTCTGCGGTTCCCATAATTCTTTTTTTTCCCCTGGGTCACGTGTTTGTGCAAAACGCAATAGAAAACGCATTCAAACGCAAGAAAGACGCATGCGTTTTTCAACTTGTGTTTCTTTGAATTTATACGCGTTCTACAAACGCAGCAAGTATGAACAGGCCCTTAAACTTCAGTGCATGGGGGAAAGAAACACACAAATGATCTCTTGAGATTCAAAAGGAATGCTGTATACAGCCTGCTTGTGTATGGATGTATTTTTCTATGTGTGGACATACTGTACATCAACCTACTTCCTGTTTTGGTGGCCATTTTGTTTGTTTACTAACAAACTTTTTAAAACTGTTTTTAACCACTTTTAATGCGGCGAGGTGCGGCAAAATTGTGACAGAGGGTAATAGGATATGTCCTCTAACGCACTGGTATGTTTACTTTTGAGCGATTTTAACAATACAGATTCTCTTTAAGCTCTCCGACTAAATTAGTCGTGGAGAGGGCTGTTATCTGACTTTTATTATCTCAACTGTAAGTGAACTGTTTACTTTTTCTCTGCTAGAGGAGAGGTCATTACTTCACAGACTGCTCTGAAAGAATCATTTTGAATGCTGAGTGTTGTGTAATCTGCACATATTATAGAATAATGTAATGTTAGAAAAAACACTATATACCTGAAAATAAAAGTATGAGAATATTTTCTTTGCTGCTAATCTTCTAGAAATTATTCATAGTACACAACCAATTCATTATATCATATATTTTTTTACGCTTCAGTGTCTCTTTAAGTATGTAATAACTCCAAATCATAAAAGCAGAAAAAGTTTTGAATGCAGGATTAGCATCTTGAATGCAGGATTAGCACTTAGAACAGTTGCTGTTGAAATTTGATTTTTATGGTTACAATCACGCTTTAATGAAACCCCTTTTCGAATGTTTGGTGCATCTAGCAAAATTATTGTCCTGAGATGAAAAGGTGAGTGCTACCCTCAGTCCTGTCTCTCATGCCAACAGTAATACACACAAAATCATCAGTGCGGAGCTGCTTCTCAATCATCCGACAGAGTGGGCTTACCCACAATTTTGCCTAAGAACACAGCCATGAATAAGGAATGGTAGCAAAACATACTCCAACAGCAACGTATTCCAACAACCCAAGAACAGTGGCCCTCCAGCAAAAATTGGATAGGGCCCCTCAATGTTTATATCCTTTCCCTTGCCTATACCTGGTGTCCCTCCCCGTTTGGGGGCCCATCTTGCAAGGGTCATAAAACAAAAGTGGACATCATAATCTTCACACCCATAACAAGTGTAGCCACAAAAACACCTGATATGAAGGATGGTCCCCTATATCAGAGAAAGTGAAGTAGTAGTTGGGGCCCCCTTACAGCTCTGGGCCCCCCTGCAGCTGCAGAGGCTGATCCCCTGTAGTTACGCCCCTGGTATTGGGCTTGCTATGTGATTTTTGTGTGCTCCCATAAAGTAACCTAAGCATAATAGCAGAAAAACCGCAGCAGGCAGTGAAATAGCAACGCAGGAAATTGCACAGTGGAAATAGGACATCATGATTACAGTGTTATTCGTGGTGCCCTTGCGATTTACCAAACGTCGGAAAAGCGATTTCGATCTGTTTTTTTTTTTTTTTATCAGAATGTGCCTAGTGGAAAAGGGCTCTAAGAAAGGTTAGTAAATGGCGTGGGCTGTTGGAGGCAAGAATTTGATCACCTTTTGGGGGCTAGCCATCTATATGCAGTCTTCCATCTTGTGCGTCCCAGCCACAGCTGCCACAGTTCAAAGTGGCCATGGTGATATCGCGCTGCCCTATCTGCCGCAATACATGCCAGAAGATACAGACCATCATCATGATTGCTTTAAGAATTTTGAGTTTGGCTTTAAAAAGCTATCCTTCTGCAGACAGCATAATACTGAATAGAGTGTAACTTAAAGGAGTACTGTAGGGGGAAATAGAGTTGAACTTACCCGGGGCTTCTAATGGTCCCCAGCAGACGTCCTGTGCCCGCGCAGCCACTCACTGATGCTTCAGACCCCGCCTTCGGTTCACTTCCAGAATTTGTCACTTTAAAGTCAGAAAACCACTACGCCTGCACAGCTGCAACCTCGCTCCAGCTGACATCACCGGGAGCGTACTGCACAGGCAGTACAGTCTGCGCCTGCGCAGTGCGCTCCCAGTGATGTCAGCGGGAGAGAGGACGCTGGTGCACAGACACAGTGGTTTTCCGACTTTAAAGTCACAAATTCCGGAAGTGAACCGAAGGCAGGGACTGGCGCTTCAGCGAGTGGCTGCGCGGGCACAGGACGTCCGCTGGGTGGGACCATTAGAAGCCCCGGGTAAGTTCAACTCTATTTCCCACTACAGTACTCCTTTAATTTCTATAATAAGTATGTATCTGAATGCACCTGAAGTGACATTAGCACAAATGATGTAGTAGTTCTTTCTATTTAACTTGCCTGTAAAATATGTTATTTTTGTATTGCCTTTGTGATTTTGTCTGTGTGATTTTTGTATTGTCTTTGTGTCTTTAATACATTTTCAGTGTATGCTCTTCTTCACACAAGATCTTCTTAATAAAGTACAGAATATATTGTTTCCCACACTTTCAGAATTCACATGACCATAGTCATCTGTCTTCAAGCTGTGGTATGTTCCGTTTTAGAACTGGTTTTGCGAACATGTGAATTCTGTACATTGTAGTTGAAGTGATAGCCTGGGGATGGCTGCAGGTAGATGCCTGTCGTTATCTCTTTATCACCTCCCTGAACCCAGATTATGCTGACTGTAGTTAGGCGAACGCCAGAAGAAGCAGGTGTCTATAGTAGAAGCAGACAAGGTAGAACACGGCAGGCACTGGGACCCATGGGATGTGCTACACTGTCTGTCTGTTGTAATTAGTGCTGCTGGCTTCCTGGACACAGAGAGCCCTATAGAGAGGAACTGCACAGGGGCTGCTGCTTCCACTAACTCCGAGGAGAGCTCCGTGCCCTGCTGGGGGGAGGCACAGGGGCAGGACTGGCACAGCCCAGGGCACACGCACGGGAACTGCTGCTTTTACTGCAGAGACTGCTGCTGCTGGATGACTCCTCTGTGCTGGACTGTCACACAGAGGGAATTACACTGCTGGGGGTGGCACAGGGGTGCCCGCTTAGTTCTGCCAGGCTGTGGAGTGGGCATAAGGAACACGATACATCTAAGGATTGAATAGGCTGGGATCCGTGCTGTACATCATGGGGCTGGCACAGTCTCGATCATCGGTGGTGACTCAGGAACTGATGGACAAAACAGGCTGTAAGTACCACAAGTGCTCGTGCTGGGATGCGATAAGTGGCTGGCAGATGCCAGTGAGGAGGGGATGCTGGGCAGCTCAGCAACTGTATATTACTAAGGAGTGAGGAGTCTCCTGTCGATACCATCTATCTGCTGAAAAAACTTATGATGTATTTCCAGCATAAGATCATGACAAGCGTCTTATGCTGGAAATACATCATAAGTTTTTTTCAGCAGATAGATGGTTCGATAGATAACTTCCGACATATCCGATCCTATTTTCAATCGTTTTTCTGATCGATTTCTCATAGAAGTGAATGGAAATAAATAAGAAAATTGATCGGAAATAAGATCGGACGGTAAATCGACTGAAAAATCTAATTATTACCAGCAAAAGTGCCCATAAACAATACAATTGTTTCATAAGATTCAATCTTTCATTGCAATTTTTACAATCAAGTTGTACATAAAACTGCACAGTGTGTGGCAAAAATCAATGTACAACAATTGTATGGTGTATTGGAACAGAAAATGTAAACGATCCAAATATTGGATTTATGGGAGCAATCGATAATTACCTTCCGATTACTTTTGATCGAAAAAATTGCATCGAAAGATCGCATCTGATGATAAAATTGTCCCGTTAATGTGCACCTCCCAGGATTATTTGGTTATAACCATGTTTATTCCCTGTAGCAGGATATACTTGTGTGCTCTCCAGAGGCTATGCTTTAGCTGAGAGCGGATCATATCTCATTATCTGACTACATTTCCTATTTTCTTAGCGGCTGATATGTCGTGTAGCCTCGGGGAGGTACAGTGAGAGCGTAACAACTCTCGTACAGCGCTCCCCTCTCCTCTGACACTAGAGATCTATAGACTGTTTATCAGTTTACACCTTGCTGACAAAAGCTTAGCACAGTACCTACTACACTCAAAATGAGATAGCCGCTGTTCTGTTTACCCTTTCATGTCTTGAAGAATGTGTGTGGGATGTGTGTCTGATGGAAGCTGCCACTGTACGCTTTACAAACTAATGCCAAAGTCACCTCCCTTACGGTGATGCTGAACAGCTACGTCTGAATGAGATAGTGTCTTGGAACTAGAAGGAACATTTCCAGTTTGTGGCAGCCTCAATTAAAGTGTACCCAAGGTGAAGCTAAGGAAATAAGATAACTTGTGTATGAGGTGGGAAACCTCTGGATGCTCTAGAGCAGTGTTTCTCAACATTTCATGGGTATGTACCCCTTTTGAAGGCCTGTGCTGGCCAAGTACCCCCTGATATGGTAAGAACTATCTCAAGTACCCCTTGATACAGATACACTGAATAGTGGTACTTGATAATTGTTTCTAAACCGTTTCCAAGGATTTGCTATTGTTTTTAATTAGCTGAAATACTAGTTTGGCTGTTGTTTAAATAGGATTTGTTGTTTTCTGAAACCATACATTTAGTAAACTTAATTAAATAGATCAAGCCCAAGTACCCCCTGGACCCATCAGAAGTACCCCCTGGGGTACGCGTACCGCATGTTGAGAACCTAGGCTCTAGAGTCTTCCCTGTCCTTTCTGGAGACCAGCGTTGCCGAGCATGGGCCACTGGAACATATCCAAGAACAGCTTGTCGGATATGTTACCGAGGCCGCACTCCCCACTGTGCGCGACCACAGCCGTACTGAAACTGCACAATTACGGCCAAGCCTGAACAGTAAGCTGGAACCTCTCATCCACAAGCGGCTGCGTGCTACCGCGCAGGGCCGGAGCTACCATAGGAAAAAATAGGCAATTGCCCCAGGGCCCCAGAGCTTGTAGGGCCCCCAAGTTGTCCCTCCCTATCTTAACTGTTGCTCCCCAGGGACTCTGCAGAGTCTGTTACATTGGGAGGTGATTGGGGGAGGGTCAGCAGCCATCTCAGGGTCCCAAGAGGGAAATTGGGCTGCAACACAGGGCCTCTAATGACGCTTTTTGGTTCGGAGGGTGTCTGTTGGGGGGCCCCCAGACTAATTTTGCCCTAGGGCCAAATTGTTACTTGAACCGGCCCTGCTACCGCGCAGGCATGGCTTTACACAGCCTCACTCTTCAGGAGGGTCCTAGGCAGTGGCGGTGGTCTTGAGGAGGACAGGGGAAACTTCTGGAGGGATCATTCTTCATGGGGGTATTTGGAGGATCCCTCCTTATAGGTAGGTGACTCATTTTTTTCATTAAGTTCACCTTGGGTTTGCTTTAAAAATAGCACCGTGACTAATTATGTGCCAAACAGTATGTGAGGACCAATGTGAATCATGGTCCTATAATGGCTTATCTACTATCAGGGAAGGACTGTGGCTTGGAGGGCAAACACAGCCAAGTGACCCTTGGAGGAGGGTGATGGTGAAGGAGGAGTGATGATAAAGTGGGTGGTGCCACAAATATAGTGTGATAATATTCCAATGCCCCAAGTTTTTAGTGCTCATCAGTACATTTCTTGCTTTTCAGCACCCTGTTAGTGTAGCTGGGAGATTTGGACGCAGGGTAAAGTCTATATATGGAGACAAAACAGACTGTTCATAAAAATATACTGTATTGTTTAGACTATAAGACGCACCGGACTATAAGACGCACCTAGGTTTAGAGGACAAAAACCAATGGTAAAAAAATACACTAAACCAAGGTGGGTCCATAGTCCAAGATCATCTCATGAACCTTTTCCCCAAACTGTCTCATCTAAGCTGCCCCACCAGTTACACTAACTACCTTAAACTAACCCCTCCTGCCCCACCAGCTACACTAGCTACTCTTCACTAAACCCTGTGTCCTTTCCTACTGCTATCACCTCTGTATATACCCGGGCCGTCACACACAGCAGCCTTTTGCCAGTTAAAGGCATGCTTGGACTTATAACTTAAACAGTGGATCCAGTCAGCATTTCCCACAGCAGATGGCCCTCACCATAGGGTCACCACTGTACAGATGGTGCCATCTTTTCCATGCAGCAGTGAACCAGCATGAGGAGCAGTGTTATCGGGCACTATCGACAACTAGCCTGCGTCAAAAGAACAAAGGGTGCAACTTAACTGGTCACTGGTGCACGGATGCTCCATCCTGGGCTGCTCTTTTTCCATGTGTGAGATGCAGAGACTACAGCCACGGCCACTACTCACCGCCGGTGCACAGCTAAAGGACCTTGCTGCCCCAGTGCTGCAATTCTTCCTCGTGCTTGGTGGGGCAGAGAATTCAGCTGCGGCGACGAACTCTGATGCCCAGCTCAAAGACCTTCCTGTTCCAATGGTGACATTCTTCCTCGGGTGGGCAGAGACTAAAGCCGCGGCCTTGATCTCTGATGCCCGGCTCAAGGGCCTTGCATTTCCACCGCTTACATTCTTCCTTGTGGGGGCTGATCTCTGATGCCCGGCTCAAAGACCTTGCATTTCCACCGCTGACATTCTTACTGGGGGGGGGGGGGCGGAGACTACAGCCGCGGCCACAATCTCTGATGCCCAGCTTAAGGACCTTGCATTTCCACCGCTGACATTCTTCCTTGGGGGGCGAAGACTACAGTTGTGGCTACCATCACCAATGCCCGACTGCATCCTGGGCTGTTCTTCCACCTACAGGGGGCACGGGGCAGGTAATCTGATGAAGCAACGCTGGATTTGCCTGTGCTGGGCGTGGGAGTACACTGCAGTATGCTGTAAGTTCGGACTATAAGACGCACTGACTCCCCCCCCCCCCCCCCCCAAATTTGGGGGAGAAAAAGTGCTTCTTATAGTCCAAAAAATAAGGTAGATTAAACCTCAGTTGGTGCTAGCATTGGTAAACGCAGATTACCAAAAAGAAAGAACCAAAACCAGTATAGCTGCACTCAATAGAGCTAACATTTATTGCAAAGATATGTTTTGCTGTTTAATCAAAATGAACAGAGCCCCTAAAATAGGGGTATAATTGCATATATTGAGATTTAGCTGTGTTGAGTGCAGCTATACTGGTTTTGGTTCTTTTTTTTTGGTAAAGCCGATATTTGGCTTAACCTGCTCCTGCACAAGTCCTGGTGGCATTAATTACTATTCCCCATCCAGGATGGTAGGGGATGATGTAATTCGGCGGCCAAATTACAGTGTCTTAGAAGTAACTTCGGCACCCAAGTTACTCACTGTGTGCCGCTATAGCCCTAATTCCTATTACGGCCTATGGTGGCGCCAGCTGCGCCCAAAATATCCTGCACTGTTTTACAACGCTGGCCCTGTTATTTCTCAACATTTTACTCCACTGTATGTCCTAACTTAGCTGTGTAATACTTAGAGTTACAGATTGCCCAGCAAGCTCATGGTGAACCAGAATTCCTAGGCGTGTGTAAGGGGATAAAAAGGACCAAAAAGCTAAAGGACCTAAAATGCTATGCAAAACAGTGGTGATTTGCATATCCAGCAGTGATGCATTGTGGGAGACATATGCTCACTCCAACCTAAATAATCGCAAATGCCTTCAGTTTGAAGAAGGCAAATTTGTGTGTAATACTTGCTAACCAATTACAGAGGCAGGATAGATTGTGGCATAGGTTTCTATATAGGAGGATCTGTATTAATAAGGTGAAGTCACAAACCAGTTATTTGGTTCCAAGGTTTAGAATTGTACTTTTATATTCAAAAAATCTTTTTCTTTAAAAAGGTCAAAAGTTTTTTGTAATCAACAGTGAAACATTTTTCATAATACAAAAATAGGAGATCAACATTAAACAGATCGTAGACACTGTGTGCTTTGTTTGATGAAACCGTACATTTCAGGTATTATAATTCAGGCAACGACACTAGTCCGTTTCGGGTTATTGACCCTTCGTCAGGCCTTTACAAAGCATAACGAATATCTTTACAACAATACATGCACAGTCTAGAAGACTGTTAATACACAAGTTGGGGTATCTATTCCAACCAGACACAACCCAGCACCTCACTGATGGCTGGCATAGAAGAAATCAGCTGCAAACAAAGTGTGATTGTGGCATAGACCAGTGATCTGCAAACTTGGCTCTCCAGCTGTTAAGGAACTACAAGTCCCACCATGTGTTTGTCTTTATGGATTATGACTGTGGTTGTCAGACTCCCACAATGCATTATGGGACTTGTAGTTCCTTAACAGCTGGATAGCCAAGTTTGCAGATCACTGGCATAGACTGTGCCCTCTTGTGCTTTCTGGCTAATATTGGGGGCCACCTATGACTGCTGGTAGATATTGAGGAGCAACCTCAAGCTTCTGGCCAATATTTGGGAAGCCGTCTGTGGCTCCTGTTTGATAATAGTGGGCCACCGATGACTGCTGGCCATGTTTTGATCTGCCAACTATTACTGCTGGTTGATTTTGGGAGTCACCTATGATTGCCGGTTGTTTTTGGGTGTCACCTATGACTGCTAGCAGATAAAGGGTATTATCTATGACTACTGGCAGATGTAGGGTGTCATTTATGACTACTGGCAGATATAGGGTGTCATCTATGACTACTGGCAGATATAGGGTGTCATATATGACTGCTGGCAGATATTGCGGGCCAACTATGCCTTCTGGACAATATTTGGGGCCACCAAAGCCTGCCTGCTGGCCAGTATCAGTGCAATCAATCCTTGTCTGCTGGCAGATATTGGGAGTCACATATGACTGCTAGTAGGGTTGTAGGGTTTTGGAATACTGTATACTGCTGACATATTAGAGGGTCCATGGTGTATTCACAGTTAGAGCAAAATGTTATTTTATATTTAGTAAGGTATCATAGCTCCCAACTGTTACTCTTTTGGAGGGACAGTCCCTCTTTGGGAACCAAATCACTCTGTGCCTCTGTCAGGACTAATGTACAGATCTGTGTTAATATATGTATAGTTCTAAACAATTTGTTTAACTGATTTTTTATGTTTTTCTCATCAATTAAATTGATTTATTTATTATTTTAAAAAGTTAAAATTTAGAAAAACGAATGATGATAGAAAGGACAAGTGTGGTTTGAATGATTAAACTATATCTTTTGATTCTGAATTCTTTGTGATATGCATGGTGATGGTGTGGTGGGGGTGTGGTTAGAGGTGTGGCAGGGGCGTGTGTTAAAGGAAGATTATCTTCATTATTTGACAGCTTTGGTATACATTAACCTCCCTGGCAGTACGCAGTTTCCGATGCTGCGTCCGCGGAAGGATTTTTTTAAAAATAAAAGTTGTTTTAAATGCCTAAGCAAGCACTTTGCTAGCTAGCTAAATATGCCCTCTAAGCCCTCCGGCACACCTCTGATCCCCCCGATCGCCGCCGGTAATATTTACCCATCTGCAATCCCGTGAGAGCCACAGCTTCAGTATCTAGCTTCGGTCGTCGCTATGGCGACGATCGGGACATGACCTCATCTACGTTATGACGTCATGCGCAGTCCCGATCCTCCCCATAGTGAAGCCTGGAGCTGATTGGGAGGCCGCGCCATCACGGGATCCCTGGTGTTTATGTATTGCGCTGTTGATCGAGGGGGACCGGAGACATATTTAGCTAGCGAAGTGCTAGCTTAACCATCTACAACAAATTTTATTTAAAAATATACTCCGGGGGCTATGCGATCCTCTCCGGCGGTGAGCCCGAACGTAGGTCGGGCTTACCGCCAGGGAGGTTAAAGTGTCCCTCTTTTTTATCTAAAAGAATTTGGAGGCATTCACACTCATAGAGGAAAACTGTTATATCTAATATGCGTGGAGAAAGAAAAAGGCCCACAATGATTTAGTGATCGGCTAAAACGGTTCCTTAATTCTAGCTTTCGAGGATTTAGTCGCCTTCTTTTGGTATATTTACAGATTTTTGTTGTTTTCCTGCCCATATATTTATATCAGCTAATGCGGTATAAATTGATTTTTGAAACATTTCTCTCTGCTTTTAGTCTTATCTAACAAAGTGATCTTTTTGTAAATTCAGTTTCACTAATTACACTTGCTGCTTGCCAAATGCAATATGTTATCCTTCATTAAAATCAAATGCAGCAGTAAATCAAAGCAGCACCTCTCATGGTTTCAAAGGCATGGAAGGTACTTCAGCAACTTTTCTAGTGTGCAGTAGCAATCTGTTACTTTCCACTAATTATCTTCTTACTTTTTTCTTTTTTTTCTTTTTTTTTTTCTTTTTTTTTTTTTAACACATCCCTATTCTAGGCTTTTAAAGCGGTATGAAACTCCGCATTTCCTATTTGATCTAAAAGTTTATTTACAGCATAAATCATACTACCACAAAAAAACAAATATAGCAGAACAGCATTCAAACAGTTAAACACAGCCCTTCAGTGAGCAGCTTCTGGCAGCATCCGAAGAGGTGAAAACATTATCTTTTGTTTATATTCCTTTGTCAGATAGATTTAGTAAACATTAACAAAGTCTAGAAATTGAGCTCTCTCTCTGCAGCTATGCAATAAAATGCAAGGACAGCTTTCAGAGCAGATAAACTGTACTTTGGGAATTTGTAGACAGACAATATTGTGCACAAAAGCAAACATAACTGTATGGGTAATAACAAGTAGGAAAACACATTTTTATTGAGTGTTATGTCAGAGTTTTATTCCACTTTAAGTCGCTCATTAATGAAGGACAATGTCGGCTTGTTTTACATTCATTTACTGTACACTGAAGACAACACAATGACAGCTAGTAGGGCAGATATGGAAGGTAGTGGCATAGCTACAAAGCCATGCAAGTTTTACACTGCCTCCTACCCCCAGCAAAGACAGTGTGTGACAGATATAAGCAGAGGAAAAGGAATTGCCTGTTAATGATTACCAATATTTAAAACACATATAGTGGTTATCATTACCATTACAGCCCCAATAAAGAGTTAATGTGGTGACAGGAGGAGGGCCAAAGGTGGGCCCCTTGGATTCAGGGGTCCTAGTGCGGTTTCACTTGCGTCAGGAAGTGAAAAAAAACAAATCGCTCTGCAAAAGCGCTTTGAAAAGCGATTTATACAAAATCACAGCGTGCAGCTAAGCGTCGGGAGGAGAAAAAAAATGCGCAATCAAAAATCACTTGCGTCAGCGATTTCGATTTTAGATGTGACCAAAGCCTCACACTTGCTGGGCTTTTATGCCCCTGTCCAGCTTTCCTATTGCTACAGATTTTTTAACATTGATGGACATCTGTAGCAAGAGGGATATGGAGTTTTTAAAATGATGGGAGGTTTAAAATGTAATTGGTTGGCTGGCATTCTAATCCTTTTCTTTTACTGCTTAGAGTCACTGACCTAGAACAGGTTTACTGCTGCCGCAGGAAAACTCTGAAAATACACCCCCTCCCAAAAACAGCAATATAAACAGTTTATAGAAGCAACCTGGAACAGAATGCCTTTTTCATTAGCCAATATCCAAATGTGCTTGAAACTGCCTACAGCCTGTTTTCCCTTCCTCTCCGGTGGTAGCTGCATGACATGTCAGGCACGTCTGGCCATATGATGCACAAACTAGGAAGTAGACCCTCAACTCTGGTAACAACAGACAGTGCTGAGCTTACACAACTTCTCATCTACAGCCAGCACAGCTATATGGTGGATTTCTCAATCTGCAAAGTTTTTAAAGGTAATACAGTAATCTTGTTTATTCAGAACTCAACTAACCAGAAGTCTCAGCCAACTCATAAATCGCCGACAGCACTCACAGTGGTAAAGGCCAACTTCTTAGGCTGTTTGTGAGCCTAGCTGTGCTTATAGTGTACCAGAGCTGTCAAAAAACAAATCATCTATACTTATCCCGGGCTTCCTCCAGCCCTGTAAACACGTATGAATCCCTTGCCATCCTCCCGTATTCTGTTGTTCAGCCGCGATCAGCCCTGGTAACTGGCTCAGTCGCGTCAGTCGTGGTCTTCTGTGCATGCTCTGGTTTCCTTTAAAGACTGGGCTCCACAGCTCCCCCAAGGTTATTATACTTCCAGCTACTGTATTGTAACATTCAATACAGACTTCTTGGCATGTATATAGAGTGGGCTATAATACTGTATTACCTAGGCCTATTTTTAACATTGACTCTCAAGCAACCAGAAAGCACACTAATCCACCATCAGCCGATTCCCGTCGGTGCCGGATAACCGAGACACTACTGTACTCAGAATTTGCCTTGTTTCATATTGGTTTAGTTTAAAGGGAACCTTAAGCAAACCTGAAAAAAGAGTTTCACTTACCTGGGGTTTCGACCAGCCCCCTGCAGCCTCCCTGTGCCCGTGCCGGGACAAATCAGTTATTTCAGGCCAGTCAATGGCTACTGTGGGCCAGTCATTGGCTACTGTGCCTGCGGGGCCATGGCCGGGTGTGTCCTCGTTCACGCTCCCGACAACGGGAGAATCCTGTGCATGCGTATTATGAGATTTTTTTTGTACTGCATATGTGCAGGACACTCCCGACGGAAGGAGCAAGAACGAGGCCGCATATGGCCATGGACGCGCAGGTGCAGCATCTGGCCCAGTCGCTGAAATAGAAACTGAGCGGCTGCAGTAGACTGGAGGATCATTTTGTCCCGGTGCGGACACAGAGCAGCTGCAGGGGCTGGTCGAAGCCCCAGGTAAGTGAAACTTTTTTTTCAGGTTTGCTTTAGGTTCCCTTTAAGCTTACCTTTACATTTATTTTTATTATTTACTTAGTTATTACTTATCTTTTTTCTTTCTTTTTTTTTAGGGTTAGTATTGTTATAGCAAACCCAAGGTACTTACCCAAGTAGAGGGAAAGCTGTGGATCCTCCAGAAAATTCCCACATCCTCCTGACTCTTCTACGGATAGTTTGTGGCTGAACTCCACTTTGTGCATGAGAGCAGCAGTATCGCACAACTGTCAGTACGGGCGCACCTGCTGAGTGGCACAAAGCTGCTCCAGAACAAGTAGCTTCGGCTTACTGCACAGGTGTGGCTATTCTTGCGCATACACAGTATGGCCATGCTTGTGCATGAAGGAGAGTGTGGCCACAAGAACATATCTGACAATGTCTTGTTGGATCTGTTCCAAGGGTCCCTGTGTGACAACGGTGGGATTGAGGAGGAGATGGGAATCCTCTGGACTATCCAGAGGCTTCCCACTACTTAGCTAAGTATCTAACTTTTTCATAGACCTGGGGTTTGCTTTAAGAAAAAAAAATCTATATACAAGAGAATAAAGAGCAGGTACCGTAGGATCTAATGATGCCTTCTATATAAGCTCCTGTATACGTTTTTCTTCCTCCTCTTTAACTGCCACTTGGGCTTATTTTCTGGGAAGGGCTTTTATTTCTAAAACATGCTCGAAATTCCAACTAGGGCTTATTTTTGGGGGTAGGGCTTATTTTTGGAGTAACGGTAATATGTGTCATCTCTACAGAAGCCATATGAAACAAAATGCTATTACATGTTAGCTTTCAACCTCAGTCTGCAGATGGTATACTTTTTTTTAGGAAACCATGGCAAGAGTACACAGCTTGCTGTTAAAGATATCCACAATGATCCACTTTCTGTTTGTGTTATAGGTTTGTAAGTCTGTAGAAGCAGTACAACTTTTTGCATTCCTTGTTTACTGCAGCTGCCTGTGTTTCCTGGCATGAGCAGGGATTATTGTATGTGTATGTATAGTTGAGGGTAATCATTCCCATCACACTAACACCTGTCACAGGCGTACGAGAGAGAACGACGCCGGAGACTTGGGCGCAGGACACAGCCAGTATATGGCTGATCCTGCTGCCGCACAAGTCCGGGCCGTGTTAATTACTATTCCCCCTCCAGGCCGACATGGATAGTGGGGGAATGAAATAATTCGGCAATCGCTGGAATCCGAATTATTGTTTTAAAAGCAACTTCAGGTCCGTCTTCTGACGGCGCTGAAGTTACTCCCTGTGCCTGCGATAGCCGTAGTTCCTATTATGGCCTCTGGTGGCGCGCCCAAGTCTCCTGCGCTACTGCGCCCAAGTCTCCAGCGCTGGATTTACCGTGTTCATGTCACAGCTGTGCAAGGCAGCTTTCACAGTGATAGTGGCAGAGCTACAGCAGTGACTTGAAAGAACACTGCAGTAATCAGGGCCGCCGCTACCATAGAGGCAAAGGGGGCAATTGCCCCAGGGCCTTAGAGCTTGTAGGGGCCCCCAGTGGCTACAAGAGGAAAAACAATTTCAAATCGACCTTATAGTTTTTGAGAAAATCGATTTTAAGGTTTCAAAGGAAAAAAAAATACACATTTAACAACCTGCCGACTTTAATGGTTAATAGCAAATCCACCTTAAAGGCTAGAAACCCTAAATTTGCAGGATATGTTAAGAAGATCATTGGGAATAAGAGGAAAAAATATTTTTTAAAAAGACCTTATAGTTTTTGATAAAATTGATTTTAAAGTTTCGAAGGAAAAAAGTTTACTTTTAAATGCGGTAAATGTCACTTTTAGTAGCAAACCTAATGGTAGTGTAATTTTACATGTATCAAAAGAAAGAGCAATAAATTTACTGACGGGGTTGCCTGGGGGTCCGTACGCAGCCGCAGCGCTTTGGCCAGGGATCGCTATACAGCCGCAATATGGCTGTATGAAGATCCCTGACATTTTTTCCTATTTTCCCAATTTTTTTTTATGTTTAGAGTGTGGGAATGAAAAAAAAAATTATGTGGGATCCCCCCTCCTGAAACTTTTTAACCCCTTGTCCCCCATGCAGGCTGGGGTAGCCAGAATGTTGAGCTCCGACCGATTGGGGCTTCACACCCTGACTATACCAGCTGCAAAAAAGGTCCCTTAATGCCGATTTTTGTTCCGGGGTATCTGTTGGGGCCCCCCCCCAGGTTTATTTTGCCCTGGGGCCCCATTGTTGCTTAAACCAGCCCTGGCAGTAATCACAGGTTTATCACATGTACACTGTTACAACACATACACAATACAGAGATGATTCAGAGCTGGTATATGTTGATTCTAAAACACTATAAGAAGCAAATGATAATGAGCTAAATTGTTCAGTGCTCAATACTTTAATCACCACGTTAACAAGTTATTGATGACAATTCGAAAGACAAACTATGCAAAATTAAAAAAAAATGTTGAACTTGTACAAAGTCATACAAAGATTTGTTACATCTGTGTTTGTTATCTCTTGCAACCTCCTGCAGAAGCCAAACATGTCTGCATTAGTGATGGTCATGTTTAGAACTTATGGAGACGCATGTGATCAGTTTGGTCAGGTGATAGATATGTAAGTCTCTGATTTGCTAGCCATGATCATGTGCCAAAGCAGGATGTGATCACAGCAAATCAGAGTTTTGGAAATCAATTGATCAAATAAATCACATGCTTTTTCCATGAGTTCATCTAGACATGACCATCAACAGGCACTTCCAGTTCAGTTCTTCCTCCGTCATGCAATGGCAAGACAATAAATACCACTACAAGGAGCCTGCATGCTCCAATTTTCAGATGTTCCAAAGTGAACCCAATGAGAAAAGTGTCAGCAAGTTTCTCAGAGGACCTCTTTCATGTAACTGAGAACTTGCAACTGTGGACTGATACCCATACAGGTGTGAGGCATCAGCTCACCAGTATCAATGATTAGTCTAATGTGTATAATGGCCTATAAAAGGGTCTAAGACATAATCTGAGGGGGAGAAGCAGAAAAGATCAATGAGATACAAATAATTCAGAGTTGATACAGGATTGTGCACATTATGCATGCAAATGTATGCAGCTTGTAAAGCCTTTATACATAAACACTGAATACTCCCAACAAATATATATGCACCAAAGTGTATTTGAGATGATGGTATTCACAACAGAGGGCATTTCGCAAATATCATCCATCACAAAGGGGTACATGCTGTAATGATGCTGAGAATCACTGCTTTCCATAACATCACCCCGTGGTCAGACTGAATTGCCCGAGACATGAGTAATTCACCAGCAGCAGTAACCGTCTTGTATTCTTGCATGGTAAAGACACACTGGTTGCATAATTTACAACAGAATATAAGAATTTCTGATCTGAATAATTCCCCATATCCCCGGCAGCCTAGAACAACCCTATTCCCATATACTGTAGCAGCGCTGTACTCCTCAGTACAGCGCTGCTGCTGTAGATTTTGCGATACAGTATATGGGAATAGGGTTGTTCTAGGCTGCCGGGGATATGGGGAATTATTCAGATCAGAAATTCTTATATTCTGTTGTAAATTATGCAACCAGTGTGTCTTTACCATGCAAGAATACAAGAATACTCGCCCCTCTAATGTTTGTTTGTTTATTAATATCTATTTGTTTGTTTTATTAATACATTTTCCTGTTTTATGGTTTTTTTTATATTTAGATATTCCCCCCTCCCTCCATCCCCCCACTAGCCAATCGCCGTGATCAGCTGTCATAGTCTTCAGCCTATGACAGCCATGTGACACGGCAGTCCCCTCCGGAGTCTCGGCGGTGATTGGCTGTCATAGGCTGAAGGCTATGACAGCTGATCACGGCGATTGGCTAGTGGGGGGATGGAGGGAGGGGGGAATATCTAAATATAAAAAAACCATAAAACAGGAAAATGTATTAATAAAACAAACAAATAGATATTAATAAACAAACAAACAT
Organism: Hyperolius riggenbachi; assembly: GCF_040937935.1. Lineage (NCBI taxonomy): Eukaryota > Metazoa > Chordata > Amphibia > Anura > Hyperoliidae > Hyperolius > Hyperolius riggenbachi. The sequence continues at coordinate 526,407,999 of NC_090646.1, read as the reverse complement.
TAGAGGGGCGATCTGACCCCACCAACATAGAGCTCTGTTGGTGGGGAGAAAAGTGGGGGGATAACTTGTGTGCTGTGTTGTGTGGCCCTGCAGCTTGGCCTTAAAGCTGCAGTGGCCCATTTTACAAAAAATGTCTTGGTCTTGGGGGGGGTATATTAAATTATGGGTAGACTTCATAAGAATGTTTCTTTGAGGCACTATTATTTATTTTGCTTCTATCAGCATTCAGTTTCCTATTGCACATGCTGTTTAGGCTTGAGTATTCTCCCATAGAAAGGTCTCAGTATAAAGCAGAAAAAAATGTAAGTGTGAGTTGGAGATGTTTTTGTGGTACTATAGCTTTTAACAGTGTGATTCTACAGAGCATCTGTCCCTCAGTGTGCAGTCCAGCTGCAAGGGATGAAAATGCTTAACACTTCATAATAAAATAAGTGGTAATAGGGGTTGCAGCCACAGGTTGCAACCGAACCAGGGTCCTTGGGCCAGAGGGGCCCTCCCTCAATCACAGTATTAGCTCTCTATTGGTCCTGTGCTGGTAATAATCACTTCTACAGATGCTTTGAAATAGTGGTAATCATTAACAAACTGCTCCCCATTCCCTTCTTGCACCTCTAACACTGTGTTGTCCTTGGCAGGTTTTGGTGCGCCATATCGATTGTTATGTATAAAGTGCTTGGGGAATGTAAAACTTGCACTGGGACCCAAAGCTCCTTAGCCGCACCACTGAATAAAATACTGTAGTTGTTGTCACTGGGGTGCCTAGAATCACCTGTAATCAGCTGGCTGGGTCCCTCCCACTCAGTACATACCCTTAATATAACCTTACTTTCATTTTTAGCTAGCATATCTCATGAATAAGATCCTACTGATCGCTCCCTTGCTGTCTTCTCAGGCTGATGTGATCCTCCGCATGTCGGCACAGGTGAATTCCAGCTGCACATGCCCCTTGTCACACCCTTCCTGGCGACAGGAGGGTGATGGGGCGCGCATGGCTGGGACGCACGTGCAATACACCCCGACTGCCGGAATTAACAGGAAGCTAGCGGAAGGTCCAGGCAGCCCAGGAGAAGAGCGAGGGAGCAATCAGCCTGAACGGGGCTGGAGGAAGCCCCAGGTATGTATACATTGTTTTTCCTTTTCATCTCAGGTTTCCTTTAAGGGTCCTTTTACACTTAATCAGTTGCTCTCCATTATAACTGAAAGACAACTGATTTTCAAAGTAATGTCCATATTTCCCTATGGCTCAGTACCCACTATACGCATTTAACTGAAAGCTTTTTCACAATGCACTGCTATGGAAAGTTAAAACACATCAGTTTTTCAGTGTATAGTGTAAAAGAGGCCTAACAGGTCCCCCTGCCAATGCCAAACTGCAGTTACATAAAGCGTATGCAAAGCTAATTGCAGCTACTGACATTACGACCTATGGTGGCACCCATTTACTCAGGTGACTCTAGTACCCAAATTAACTGCTTTGCGTTTTATTACTTTCCATGTCAAGTATTGAATGTCAATATTAATAGGAGTCCCCACTAGTCTTCAGTGCAACTGAGGAGTTTTTCATTTGTTTTTGCACAGTGCTCCTAATAACAGGAAGACATCCAGAATCATATGATGTATATGATTAGTGTGTGTGTGTGTGTGGGGGGGGGGGGGGAACATGTGGTTTGTGTCATTAATTGTCATTTGTACTTGTTAGACTACTGGTGATTTTTAACTAACTGCAATTATTATTTCCCTAAACTGTGTAGTTAATTACAAGAAAAGGAGAGAGTGTACTAGGACCTATATATAGAAATGTAGTTTATACACATTTGATGTTTGCTAATACACAAACAGTAAATTATTCAAGAGGATTTTGTTTCCAACAATGAAATCATTTTATTGATGTCAGACAACAACAAGCTATGACCACAACCCGGGGTTTTCCTGTGTAACAAAACAACTCCCACAACCAGGAACTGACTCAAAACATTTACCACTATAATTGATTGTTCACCTTCTGCTCTTCATAGAGATTTCTGGCCGCAGCCATTAAATCATGCATCACATTCATCCTAAGTGCTGTTACAGTCATTGGATCCCAATAAACACATGCTTAATGTTACAGAAAGTCAGGGCAACTAGGACAGTAACTCTGCTATAGACCTCTGGGTGACTGATAGTTGTGTGCAATGCAAGCTATGCATGGGCCACTATGATCCCATGTATGGCTAGATTTAGTTCTTTGTAGAGTTACAGCTCACTGAGTATGCCTCAACATTTGCCTGTTGCCATTTGGTCATGTCATGTTTATCAGATTACAAAGGTTAGAAGGCAGAGTTAAAGATATACTTTATTCCAGTATAGAGTCAGGTTATGGTTAGGCTGTTAGGTTAGTGTTGAGGAAAACATGTAGGGCTATGTTTGGTAAAATGATAGCATGGGTTAGGAGTAAGTGGTGGTGGTGGTGGGGGAGGGGGGTAAGTGCAATGAATAAAGGATTAGAGTTGATATTAAGCAGTGTAGGATTGGAGTAAGGATATGGTTAGGCATTAAGCATACATGTCAAACTCCAGCACATAGGCCACATCAAACTTGGCCCATAAGTGGTTTCCCCATTTGCATTATGTTTTGCCCACTCTAGACCACTAGGGAATGTATATTGGAGATGAAGCCTGAGATCACCAGAGAACCCAGATGGGGGAGAGAGGGGGAAAAAAACTAGACACCAGGAAACTGTATAGGGAGGGAGGACCATTAACTACCTGCGAACCGATGTAGTTGAACTCTACAGCGGGCAGGGGGCGCTGCGGTTCTGACCCGACGTAAACACTACGTCCCATTCACCGCGCGCCCCCGCCCATCCCCGCTGCTGTCGCTGCTCGATCTCCGCCGCAATGTGATGCCCTGCCGCCTCTATGATGGCAGAGCAATGTGAGCCGAGCAGGAGCCGTTTTCATTGGCTCCTGGCCCTGTCATTCATGTAAGCCGTTCCCATTGGCTTACATGGAGTGACAGAGTCAGGATCCAATGAAAGCAGCTCCTGACCGGCGCACAGCGCTCTGCCGTCATAGCGATGGCAGAGAGAGCAGCCTGCGGCGGGGACAGAGCGGATTTTAGCGGCGATTCGTCGGGAAGCAGCGGTTTACTGGACCAGCACCCTCTGTAAAAGGGAGGGAGGACCATTAAACACCAGGTAACTTTGTAGGAGAGGGAATAAGCATTATGCTGGATCCACACGGTGCGTTCGCGCACTTGATTTCCCGCTCGATTCCCGTTGTTTCCCGTCGATTCGTTTATTTCCAACATGTCCGATTTGGATTTCGATGGATCGTTAGGTGGATTCGCATGCAAAGTATGCCGAATCGACCTAACGATCCATCGAAATCCAAATCGGACATGTTGGAAATAAACAAATCGACGGGAATCGAGCGGGAAATCGAGTGCGCGAGCGCACCGTGTGGATCCAGCATTTGACACAAGAGCACTGTATAGGGGAGAGATAAGGAGCTCTAGGGGGAGGGGGAGGGGCATTAGCCAGCAGGTACATTTATAAGGGAAGGAGGTGACCACTAGACATTGAGGTTGGCCCATGACTTGGTCCCAGTGTTCAATTTCGTCCTACTTTGCATTTGAGTTTAACAACCTGGAATAGAGAAAGGAGTAAGGCTAGCATTGGGCTGAGTGGTTGTCAGGAGCAGGAGAGTCACATAGTGAACAGCTTTATGTCAGTGTTGGTGTGCTGGAATACCACTGCCCAAAGCATGCACAGAGTGGGATAACTGAACTGCATAGTGCATACTCATTCTGGGGCATTGGCTCATAGGGTGATTAAGGAAGAGAATAGCGCTAAAGTCACGTAAGTAGCATTTTTGAACAGGAAGTCATTAATGGCCTCTTCCATATTCCTGTCACTTCAGCTTTCATTTAACAAAAGGGTAAATCATACCTTCTCTGCTGCGGTGAACATGAATCCAGCTAGTATCTGTGCCACATTTTGCTTATTCCTCATTTGACAACACGTTATAGCAGCCTCAGCTGAGGGGTCAGGAAGAGCTGAGGTAATGTTGTATGAAAGCGTGTTCTGCAGACAGGTACTTCACAAAGCAGGCATGCTGTGTCTGAACCAACACAGTGCTGACAATATCTGTTCACAATGGTTGCTTGCTGCTATATTTTATCTCTCCTCACTTGACAGGCCTTTGAATTATCAGGCTGTTTTCCTGTTCTCATATTCTAAATGTCATTGTAGTATGGTGGAGGAAATTCTAGCTGGGTATACAGGGGACACAATGCAGACTGTGTATGGAATTCAAGCAAATGGCTCGGTACATTAAACACAGGAGTAATGCAGGCTGCACATAGGGGGGTGATATACAGGGCCGGGCCGAGGCATAGGCTGGAGAGGCTCCAGCCTCAGGGCGCAGTGTAGGAGGGGGCGCACAATTCATTCAGCTGTCATTCCTAATTGTGTTTGAAGCAGAAATAAATAAGAAAAGGGGATACATAGCAGTGACTGCAAGCCAGATAACTAGATATTAAGGTGTTAGGGAGGTTGTGGGCCCTGTGGCACCTCTTAGTCTAATAGCAATCAGTGTGTGACGGCTAGGGTGGGAGGGATGGAGGGGCGCACTTTGCTGTCTCAGCCTTGGGTGCTGGAGGACCTTGTCCCGTCTCTGGTGATATACCTATTATAGAATATTTGCAGCAAAGAACAGTTAATAGGTTCTTGTTCATCATAAAGCAAGTTGCAGCAGAATTGAAAAAAAACAGGATTATTTTCACATCTGATTGGATGTTTGTAGAATTCTCGAAACAATTTGTCACAAGGGAATACTGAGTGACACTTGTTCAAGGAATTATCATTCTGTCTAATGCTGGGAATACACGGTGCGTTTCCGCGGCTCGATTATGCCGCCCGATCGATTTCCCGATCGACCCCACGGGCGATTCTCTTATCTTCTATTGGCTTTCCTTATCTTTTTCCATTGTCCCCCATGCGGTATCGAGCGTCGAATCGATCGGGCGGGTGATCAGACATGTCGGAAATTATCAATCGAGCCATCTAAATGGCTCAATCGAGCGGTACCGTGTATTCCCAGCATTAGGCCCCTTTCACAATGGTGTGTTGTGCAGTGCATGGCGTTATAACAGCAGGCAACATGGTAATGCACGGCATGGGTTACCGCAAAAGGTGCATGCTAACAGTCAAGGTAAGCATACATTTGGATGAACTGTATGCTTCACCGTACCCCACTTAACACAAGTATAACATGCAGCACAGCTTTCCTGATTGGTTGCATTCCTGCTGTCACAGGGTGCTGTAAATGTGGCCAAACTGAGATTGAGGCTGAGTAACCATGCTACAGAAAGTTGAGTGATCACAGCCTTGCCACAGTAAGCTGAGTGATGCAACCATGCAAATGGAGTCTGAGCGTCTACAGCTACCTCACAGGAGGAGGAGTGACCACTTACAGGAGGAGTGACCACTGTCATGTCACAGGAGCCTGAATGACTACTGCTGTATCACAAAAGTCTGAGATGCATCACACCCGAATCTGCAAATTATCTCTCTGTGCCTCTGTAGTACTGGTCCAAGCCCCATCCCATAAAGCCATATCAACCCATGCCATGCACTGATGAGCACCATAAAACAGCTGTATGCATGTTAGATTGGTGTGGCTCTGTAAAATGTATAAGCTCACTATACACCAGCAGTTCTGGATGGGCAGCCTTAGGGCTAGTTCACACTCGGCGCTTGCCTGCCACTTGCATTTGGTCCACGATTGCGATTCGGCTGGCAAAGTCTCACGATTTGCGCTTGTGATTCCCGTTCAATAGAATGAGAATCACAGCACAATCGCCCCCAAAGACGCTGCATGCAGCGCGTTTGTGATTGATTGAAAACCAAACGGCACAGTGTGAATGTATCCTTAGGGATACATTAGTAACAGCGCTTTGCTGATCGGCGGCAATCAGCAAAGTGCTGAAAAAGCGCCAAGTGTGAACCAGCCCTTACTTTCAGAGGCATAAAGAGATTATTTGCATATTCAGGAGTGATGCATCATGGGAAACCACACACTGTTTTATATTTAGCAGAGTAGATTTTATGGCACTCACCAGGGATTGCACTGCTACGTATGAAAAGTTTATGTCAGCAGGTTTTATTTTTTTATTTGCTTTCTGTACCAATTTAATTCCCCAGCATCTATCAAAAACTGCAATATCTGTTTTGGATTAACTGATGTTCCAGCAGCCCACCATCAGCACTGGAAAGCTCCTCAAACACGGCTGCTTAAAATTCATTGTGAGACTGATTCTGATTTAAAATAAGATGTTGAAAGATTAAAATAACTCTGTAATTAGTAAATATTGCTTAGCGTTGTTGATACATTCTTTTATGAACTTGATGAATAACATGCATTCTTGAGTGATCATTTTAACAATACAATGACACATTTTACTCATACTTCATGTATCAAAGGGTGTCTATGGGCGTGGCATCATGTTGGAGGGAAGAGCATAAATGGGGAGGGGGTCAAGGCTACCAGATTTCTTTGGCCAGGACTTTTCATCAGCACCTACACATGGACTGGGGAGGAAAAACAAGATACTTTTTTTATACTATTTTTTCCCTAAAGGTGGCCATACATGGTACAATTTTTCATTTTTTTCAATTACATAATTTACTTTGATTATTCCGTTAGATCGAATATAAAGATTTTTCCAGCATGTCCGATCTGATTTTTCTCGAAAAAATAGGATAATCGTTCACATTTCTTGATCGAAAAAAAAATATTTTCAACTTCCATTTGATTCGATCATTTAGATCGAATAAACGGGATAATCAAAAGTTTTTATTGTACCATGTATGGCCACCATTAGGTTTGCTAATTTACCTATAAAATAGGTGTGGCCACCTTCGCCACACCTCACACAGTGGTAGGATTCACCCAATAATGCTCCCAGGCTTACAAAAAAAAAGGCTGACAATCATGTCAAAACATGACTCTTTGGGAATGTTTGGGATGTATGCAATAAACTGCATTTAGGACCTGAGCCCACTGCTGTGTTTATAAAAACGCATAGAAACCCATACGTTTCTGTGCCTTTTTATAAATGCAGCAGTGGGCCCAGACTCTTACTGTATGATGAGAAGAGCAGATACATTACTTGCAATGCTTTACATGGTGCTCATCGAGTGTAAAACTTAAAACATGTAATTCTGCTTAACGCAGTTTATTGCTTACACCCCTTCATTTGGTGATTAATACAGACAGTTACAAGCCCTAGGACCTAGCACTGTGTTCACTCATAAACCATGCCAGTTTACTCTGTCCTGCTCTTCTTCTGGTCTAGCTTGCAAGTAGCACATCTCACCGCCATCTGTATTTGAAGTGATCCAGAGTGGCGTGGCCATCATGGGTGTCTGTTTTAATGTTAAGGTGAGGAAAACCCTCAGAGGATTCAATGGAGTGGTTAGCTAGAAAAAAATCCTATAAATGGGCTTTGGTAAGTGCTGAATACTCACAAAACAATTGGCATGCTAAGGCACACCACAGAGTCCCGTGCTGGTATGGTGGTCATGCTTATAAAACATCTGCAGCAGCAGCCTTGCCTGTTGTGTAGCTGGTGAGTACTGCAGCTATGAATCAGTGGGTGGGGATCCCTTTGTAAGATCCTTAAAAGTAATTGTAGTCCTCATACATGCATGGTGCAGGCCAATGCTTTGTTTGCTACATGCATGGTAGCAACTTTTTGACAACTGGCGGTTTACTTTGATAAATTAGCTATTTTCCTTTCACTAAGGTTGATAAATTAGCACTTTGTGTGTAAAAAAAAATATCAGAACCATTTTGCATTATTTGACAGCTGCTTATTTGGCAGCAAGGATGTTGGTAAGGTCAGAGGTCTCCCAATCTACAAAAACTTTTATGGCTGTAATTTGCTTATCAGTGATGTTTACTGTATTCCCGACAAGGTACCGTCAAGACAGAAGCTTTCACTTTAATGCCTGAAAATTAACTCTTTCAGGCAGCAAAAGCAAAACAGCCTGGTTATTAATATGTTTTGCCCTCTAAATACAGTCTTAAACTATGCGGTGTAACTGTAGCGCCCATGAGGGATCTGCTTCTCCCTCTTCTGCAGAGTTGCCCAGTGGAGCAGTTTAACCACTTAAGCCCAACTGGACGAACATTCTCGTCCAGTTGGGCTGCGCACATTACCGTGGGCCGCGCACACTCCAGTGGGGGCCCCGTGCGCGCTCCCGCTGCCGGCCGTTAACCCAGCGATCAATGAAAGGGATTATAGATCCCTTTCACTGATCGAAGCCCCCCGCAGAAAAGCCGACAGCGTCTCTTCAGACGCTGCGGTTTTTCTGAGCTCAAAAAGTTCCCTGTCTTCATTCTTCTTCCTGGAAGCGAGATAGATCGCTCCCAGGACTTTTTGACTGTGGCCATCTTGTGGCCAAATAGTAAAACTACACCCACAACCACTTTCTATTAAATTAATACATTTTTAACATTTAAAATTAGCTCTTTCCCTCCCACATCAAAAAATACCCAAATAACAGTTTTAATTAAAAAAAAAAATTACAATAATAAAAAAAAAAAAAAACATAAATAGTTACCTAAGGGTCTGAATTTTTTAAATATTGCATGTCAAATAAGTATATTAATAAACATTTTTTAATTATGAGCTTGTAAATAGTGATGGACGCAAATTGAAAAAATGCACGTTTATTTCCAAATAAAATATTGGCGCCATACATTGTGATAGAGACATAATTTAAATGGTGTAATAAGCGGGACAAATGGGCAAATGAAATACATGGGTTTTAATCATGGTAGCATGTATTAATTTAAAACTATAATGGCCAAAATTATGATTTTTTTTTATTTCTTTCTTAATATTCCTGTTAAAATGTATTTAGAATAAATTCATTCTCAGCAAAATGTATCACCCAAAGAAAGCCTAATTGGTGGCGGAAAATACAAGATATAGATCAATTCATTGTGATGAGTAGTGATAAAGTTATTGGCAAATGAATGGGAGGTGAAAGTTGCTCAGATGCCAAAAAACCCAACCCTTCGGGCTTAAAGAGACTCTGAAGCGAGAATAAATCTTGCTTCAGAGCTCATAGTTAGCAGGGGCATGTGTGCCCCTGCTAAAACTCCGCTATCGCGCGGCTAAACGGGGGTCCCTTCACCCCAAAACCCACCCCCGCAAACCTTGGTCGTCTTCTTGGTCGCAGATTTTCTCTTCCTGGAGGCAGGGCTAACGGCTGCAGCCCTGCCTCCAGTCGCGTTTATCAGCGGCGTATCGCCGCCTCTCCCCCGCCCCTCTCAGTGAAGGAAGACTGAGAGGGGTGGGGGAGAGGCGGAGATACGCGCTGACAGACGCGTGTGGGGCAGGACTGCAGCGGTTAGCCCTGCCCCAATGCGGAAGCGCTCCCCAGCTGTACGGAGGGGATTTGAGGGTGAAGGGACCCCCGTTAAGCCGCGGGATAGCAGCGTTTTAGCAGGGGCACACATGCCCCTGCTATCTATGAGGTCTGAAGCGAGATTGATTCTGTCTTCAGACTCTCTTTAAGTGGTTAATATTTACTGCTACGTTGCTGTTTCGGGTCTCCTATGATCTTCCTGACAGACACATGCTTTTTAGCCTTCAACTTGCCCCACCTCAACACTTCCACACACCACCAAACTACCACCAGAGCAATGATTAGGCAGTCCCGGTTGGATAGGAATTTTGTTAACCAGTCACTTTTGTTTTCTCCATCACTCAGTCCTCATTTGTCTCAGTTCCTCCACCGTAGCAATGTATATTCACAGCTGACTAAGATTTTTTAAAATAACATGACTATGCACTTGTCCATCACAATAATGCTAACATTGGTATAGTGCTTTTCTCCTGTCAGACTCAAAGTGCTTCAGCTTCAGGTGTGCTCAGTGGGCCACCCAGAAGTGTTTGGTGTATTGCTCTAAACTGGAAGTATCCCAACAATATGCATAAGTAATAATACAGACCATAAAATGAGAATGTAGAAGTGCTTTTCAATTGTGGAACGAGAAAGCACGCAATCCAATTAGCAGCTTGTAAAACAAGGGATGACCTTTTTGGTTTTAGTCCCTGAGTCAGATAACATTCAGGCAGTATGATTACATTACATATTCATACGACAGACAGATGTTGGGAGATAGACTAGTGTCATCTGAACTACGCTAGATATTAAATGCCAAGGCTGGAACTGTTTAAAAGACAAACAGCTAATTGGTCATCAATAATTTAAAACACAAACAATATCCAGGGGAGTGATTGAAAATGGAACCTGGTCACAGCTCTGAAATGAGATAAGCCTGAGGCAAGGAATGTTGGGAAACTAGTTTGTAGCTGACTCTGTGTACTGTTGGTTTAACAGTCCGCTTGTTATTTACAGCTTTGCAGTGCAGGCTGTGGATTGAAGGATTGATAGCAAGGTGCAAATAATTCTGAGTTAATGCAGAATTATGCACATTTATACAGCTTCAGTATGGACCAATCAAATCTCACCAAGGGCTCTAGAGCCCGATCTGAGAAGCAGGAAGTACAGAGCGGCGGTAGTGCAGAAAAGACAATTGGGTCCTGCAGCACCTGGAACCTGGAGGAGGTGAGTGTGTTTGTGCTGCCTTCCTGCTGCACTCCATAAGGGGAAGTGGGGAACATCTGAGTGGGGCACATCTGTCATCTATAACCAGGGAGAGGGAGGGGAGGCACATTTGTCTGGCCACCATTCGTGGAAGTAAGGGGGGAGCACATATGCCTACCCTACTGTGGTGGGAGGGAGAGGGAGCCCATCTGCCTACCATACCGGGTGGGAGGGAGGGTGGAGCAGCACGGTGGCGTAGTGGTTAGCTCTCTCGCCTTGCAGCGCTGGGTCCCTGGTTCGAATCCCAGCCAGGGCACTATCTGCAAAGAGTTTGTATGTTCTCTCCGTGTCTGCGTGGGTTTCCTCCGGGCACTCCAGTTTCCTCCCACATTCCAAAAACATACAGATAAGTTAATTGGCTCCCCCTAAAAATTGGCCCTAGACTACAATACTTACACTACATAATATAGACATATGGCAATGGTAGGGATTAGATTGTGAGCTCCTTTGAGGGACAGTTAGTGACAAGATATATATATATATATATATATATATACACACATTGTACAGCGCTGCGTAATATGTCGGCGCTATATAAATACTAAATAAATAAAATAAAAATAAAAATCTGTCTATCATACTGGGGCAGGAGGGAGGAGCTCCTCTGGCTACCATATGGGGTGTGAGGGAGGGAGGGGGAGCCCATCTGCCTACCATACCGGGAGGGAGGATGGAGCACATCTGCCTACGATACTGAGGTGGGAGGGTGGAGCACATCTGCCTACAATACCTGGCAGGAGGGACGGTGGAGCACATCTGCCTACCATACTGGGGTGGGAGGGAGGAGCTCCTCTGGCTACCATATAGGGTGTGAGGGAAGGAGGGGGAGCCCATCTGCCTACCATTCCGGGAGGGAGGATGGAGCACATCTGCTTACTATACTGAGGTGGGAGGGAGGGTGGAGCACATCTGCCTACCATACCTGGCAGGAGGGACGGTGGAGCACATCTGCCTACCATACTGTGGTGAGAGGGAGGAGCTCCTCTGGCTACCATATGGGGTGTGAGGGAGGGAGGGAGGGGGAGCCCATCTGCCTACCATACCGGGTGGGAGGGAGGGTGGAGCACATCTGCCTACCATACTGAAGTGGGAGAGAGGAGCTTCTCTGGCTACCATATGGGGTAGGAAGGAGGGGGTAGTCCATCTGGCTACCATATTGGGGTGGAAGGTAAGGGGGAGCACATCGGCCTACCATACTGGGGTGGTCACTAGGAGGGACATTTGGCTATTTTACTGGGGAGGGGGCACATCTGGCTATTGTACTAACCTCACTGCCGCTACATCCACTACTGCTGCTGCCTACTACTGTATGGAGGCACATTTAGGCATTATATTGCGGGGGGGGGGCTAATACTGGGGGCAGGTTTTTTACCTATACTAAGGTGGGCGCAGTTCGGGCAGGGCCCACTTTGGAATCTCCCACTCTAGTGCTGGAGTATCTTTTCCCTGCCCTGGCTACAAGGTTCTTGACATTATTAGTGAACGAGGGATTAAAAAGTGACCTCTGTCTAGGCAGCCAAAAACTGTCCAACTGTCCTTTTGAGTTTTCCTTTTGGGGATACTATACTTGTCTCAAATCTGTTTCATTTCAATATTTGGAGTATGCAAGATGATAGTTCAAGTAATTTCTCTATTATTTGTCTGTTATAATTTTAACTTTGTATTTTAACCACTTGAGGACCCACCCTTTACCCCCCCTTAAGGACCAGCGCTGTTTTAGCTGATCTGTGCTGGGTGGGCTGTGCAGCCCCCAGCACAGATCAGGGTGCAGGCAGAGCGACCAGATCGCCCCCCTTTTTTCCCCACTAGGGGGATGATGTGCTGGGGGGGTCTGATCGCTCCTGCCTGATGGGTGTTGCGGGGGGGGGGGGCACCTCAAAGCCTCCCTCCGCGGCGAGATTCCCCCCCTCCCTCTCCTACCTGTCCCCCCTGGTGATCTGGGCTGCACAGGACGCTATCCGTACAATGTAAACAAAGCGGATTATTTCCGCTTGTGTTTACATTTAGCCTGCAAGCCGCGATCGGCGGCCCGCAGGCTATTCACGGAGCCCCCCGCCGTGAATTGACAGGAAGCAGCCGCTCGCGCGAGCGGCTGCTTCCTGATTAATTAGCCTGCAGCCGGCGACGCAGAACTGCGTCGCTGGTCCTGCAGCTGCCACTTTGCCGACGCGCGTTATGAGTGCGCGGTCGGCAAGTGGTTAAGGAAAATTCAAAGTAACTTAGGATATATTGTGGAGGGGCATCGGGACCATGTGGGAAGACATTGCTCAGGTAATATCAGCCTGCATGGGTGACAAGAGATTAATCATGCTTGGGGAAGGGACCCACACACTGTCTGTTGTTCTACTGTTTGTTTGAATTTGGACTGTCACTGTACCATTTTCACCAATTAAATGGAGGGGGGGGGGGGGGGGATCCATTTCGGATTGAAACATAGGTAAGCTAATGAGCTCAAAAGTAGATCTGACCCTGCTTTAAAGGGAACCAGAGATGAACGTTTCACACAAAATAAACATATCAGTCGATAGCTTGTAAAGAATAAATGCTCTACCTGATAATTTCACTGATCTGGCGTGCCTTTTTTAGTGTTTTTTATACATTATTGCTCCAGGAAAAATCAAATATGGCCGCCAGCTCATACCCCTTCTGCTTCTGGGTTATGAGTTGTTCTGGATGTGCTGTCTAGGCTATATGAGACTAGGCTGCTATTTAGGCTATATGAGAAAGGCTGCTGCAGCCTTTCATCTGTGTGCTTTCATTTTTGCTTCGTCTCTGGTTCTCTTTAAGCTCAGAAATGCATCTCACCAATATAATAGAATTAATCTTCTCAATAACTACAATGTCTTTTTTAACAACATTTTTGGACGTGTTCCCTTCCATTAGTATTCCTGGCATAAGTTGCAAATCTGATGTCAATAACATATTTTCTATTTGAAAGAAGAAAAAAACTAAACCTGAACTTTTCCAGCAGATTTTTCTGCTTTTTCTGCATTCTGCTAATTCTGGCCCATGTGGTGATCCCGCCAATCATCACTATTCAGCAGTTGGAGCTGCACACTTAGAACCTGCTACAATTTAGGGCTCTTTCATACAAGCAGCTGAAGGCACCGCCTGTCAGCTGTTCTCTTCCACCGGCCGGGTGCTTGTTGGCGCTCAATACCAGTGGTGGACAGGTGGCCCTCTCTACAGAGTCACATCTAAGCCCTGCTGCAGCTGCATTCAGAGGGCGGAGTTCTCCGCCGCTGAGTAATGTCACCACATATCCCCTGTCCTCCTCCAGCCCACGCTGGTCTTGCTGGGACCCTCCGAAGCCACAGCCGACAGTTTGTCAGGCTTTGGTGCAGAAGCGCCTGCAATATTTACCTCTCAGGCTTCAGCACAGGTGCAGTAGTGGCTCTTGGCTCGGGATCAGGCAGAAATAGCCGATCCCAGTGGGGTCCGCTCTGCTGCGCAGGCGACTTGCACCTGGGCAGTAGAGCGGGCCGGACTAGGAATCGGCTAGTTCCGCCTGATCCCGAGCCGAAAGTCACTACTGCGCCCGCGCTGAAGCCTGAGAGGTAAATATTTACATGGTCGCCATTCGGAGGGGCCCATTGAGACGACCATGGGACTGAGGAGGACAAGGGAAGCCTCAATAGGATGCAGAGGCTTACCCCTCCCGAGGTAAGTACCCCTCAGGGCCACATTTTTATGTTACAGGCTTTCTTTAAATCACTTTGATGAAATCCACCAGTTCCTGTATGTGCTTTCCCTCACCTAGCCAGTGAATACATTTCCAGTTGAGTTTGGATTATTTATTGAAACCTGTTATCAGGCAGAACATTTTCCTGTAGTGGGCAGGGGGGAGGGGGGGGGAGCAGCCGGCTGGGATACATGGCTGCAGAGTTTTGTGCTGCATTGAGCAGAGCGGCGCTTCAATCAGTTTTTAATCACAGTTTGCTGAAGTCTGGATAAAGTCAAGTGGTGCAATTTTTTCTACTGCTCAATTTACTGTTGGATAGAAACTGTTTGCAGGCCACCAATGTCTGGCTATGCGGCCTTACAGCCTCTGAGCTAGAAAACCAACATTTTATCAAATGAAATCAATAATTGCACCCTCCATATTTGCCTGCATCAAGTTTGTTTTCTTTAATAGATTACACAGTCTTCTGTTGCTGTTGTTCTCCTGCAGACTCGTAGTGACCGTATGTTACGTTTTAGTTAAAGATAAATTAAAATGTTGTTGTAAAATTGCCATAAATGTAGGTGAGTGCTGTGTAAGTGTTGATGCCATTTACCATTACTAGAATGATATATCTATGTTGATTTGCAGCTGGCTAAGAATTTGCAAAACTGATAATGAAATGAGTTGCTATTCAGAACATCACGTGCAATGCAAAAGCAATGTGACGTTCACAGAGCACCTGTAGCAGTGCGGTCTGACAGAGTGCGGTATCGAATGTGTCTACCACATAATGCCAGCATTAACGGTATAGTGAAGCATACTTTTCACTGACTGTATGCTTCACTGTATGTAACATGCAGATAACGTTCAGTGCCGCTTTCCTATTCTGTTGCGTTCCCGAAATGCGAATTGGAATGCGAAAATTTGCAATTAAATGAAAAACAAAAGAAGAATTAGATACGAAAATTTGCAAAATGAAGAATTGCTTATGTGAAAAAACAAACGCAGAAGAATGTGGCCGGAAAAGTGTGACGGCACCCTTAGCAACGGTAGGTTTTGTACCGTTGTCATGAGACTGACCAGAAACCATGCCACAGGGCCCAGGAGTAATTATGTGCACAGAGCAGGAGCCCATAGTACTTTAACCAGTGGTGTATCTGGGTAATATAAATCCTATGAGCCTAGGCTCAGTATGTTGCTGAAGTTACTTTTTTGGAAATATCTCTTCTTATTCCCTCTCTGCCCTCTTTTCTAACACTAAGCTAAGTCCGCCCTACATATATAAGTTTAGCAGTCATGTTCCCCAGATAACAGAATCAATCTGATCTGGGGTCTCAGTGACGTGGAGGCACGGATGCAGGCATAGCGGTGCAGCACAGGGGCAGGCATGAAGCCAGTACAGGGGCAGGCATGAGGTGCAGCACAGGAGCAAGCATGAGGCACAGCGACAGGCATGAGGTGCAGCACAGAGTCAGACATGAGGTGCAGCACAGGAGCAGGCATGAGGCACAGCGACAGGCATGAGGTGCAGCACAAGAGCAGGCATGAGGCACAGCGACAGGCATGAGGTGCAGCACAAGAGCAGGCATGAGGTACAGTGAAAGGCATGAGGTGCAGCACAGGAGCAGGCATGAGGCACAGCGACAGGCATGAGGTGCAGCACAAGAGCAGGCATGAGGCACAGCGACAGGCATGAGGTGCAGCACAAGAGCAGGCATGAGGCACAGCGACAGGCATGAGGTGCAGCACAGGAGAAAGCATGAGGCACCGTGAAAGGCATGAGGTGCAGCACAGGAGCAGGCATGAGGCACAGAGACAGGCATGAGGTGCAGCACAGAGTCAGACATGAGGTGCAGCACAGCGACAGACATGAGGTGCAGCACAGGAGCAAGCATGAGGCACAGTGACAGGCATGAGGTGCAGCACAGGAGCAGGCATGAGGCACAGTGACAGGAATGAGGTGCAGCACAGGAGCAGGCATGAGGCACAGCGACCGGCATGAGGCGCAGCACAGGAGCAGGCATGAGGCACAATGACAGGCATGAGGTGCAGCACAGGAGCAGGCATGAGGCACAGTGAAAGGCATGAGGTGCAGCACAGGAGCAGGCATGAGGCACAGCGACCGGCATGAGGCGCAGCACAGGAGCAGGCATGAGGCACAATGACAGGCATGAGGTGCAGCACAGGAGCAGGCATGAGGCACAGTGAAAGGCATGAGGTGCAGCACAGGAGCAGGCATGAGGCACAGTGAAAGGCATGAGGTGCAGCACAGGAGCAGACATGAGGCACAGTGACAGGCATGAGGTGCAGCACAGGAGCAGGCATGAGGCACAGCGACAGGCATGAGGCGCAGCACAGGAGCAGGCATGAGGCACAGCGACAGGCATGAGGCGCAGCACAGGAGCAGGCATGAGGCACAGTGAAAGGCATGAGGTGCAGCACAGGAGCAGACATGAGGCACAGTGACAGGCATGAGGTGCAGCACAGGAGCA
This sequence comes from Hyperolius riggenbachi, assembly GCF_040937935.1. Lineage (NCBI taxonomy): Eukaryota > Metazoa > Chordata > Amphibia > Anura > Hyperoliidae > Hyperolius > Hyperolius riggenbachi. Next base: position 526,391,174 of record NC_090646.1, on the reverse strand, counting down.
GGCATGAGGCACAGCGACAGGCATGAGGCGCAGCACAGGAGCAGGCATGAGGCACAGCGACAGGCATGAGGCGCAGCACAGGAGCAGGCATGAGGCACAGCGACAGGCATGAGGCGCAGCACAGGAGCAGGCATGAGGCGCAGCACAGGAGCAGGCATGAGGCACAGCGAAAGGCATGAGGTGCAGCACAGGAGCAGGCATGAGGCACAGCGACAGGCATGAGGTGCAGCACAGGGTCAGACATGAGGTGCAGCACAGCGACAGGCATAAGGTGCAGCACAGGAGCAAGCATGAGGCACAGCGACAGGCATGAGGTGCAGCACAGGAGCAGGCATGAGGCACAGCACAGCGACAGGCATGAGGCGCAGCACAGGAGCAGGCATGAGGCACAGCACAGCGATAGGCATGAGGCGCAGCACAGCGACAGGCATGAGGTGCAGCACAGGAGCAGGCATGAGGCACAGCACAGCGACAGGCATGAGGCGCAGCACAGGAGCAGGCATGAGGCACAGCACAGCGATAGGCATGAGGCGCAGCACAGCGACAGGCATGAGGTGCAGCACAGGGGCAGGCATGAGGCACAGCACAGGAGCAAGCATAGCGCCCATGGATCGAGCAATGCCTGCGCCCCTCTAGATACGGCTCTGTTTTTATCTCCTGAACTAATCCACTGACTGGCAGCAAACACTGAGAGGCCTCTCTCCAATCTTCTGTATGAAAAGCTGTTGAATGGCTGTGATTTATATGCTCATAAATACTAATTTTTTGCTTACATATAATATAATAATGAATCTTAATCCAGAAGAAAAGGTTTATCATCATTTCTTGCACTATACAGAACTACAGAACAACAGAAGTGTAATTTCCTTTGTTTCAGATGCAATCAGTACAAACCTTAAATAATCTTTTTCTTTGATAAATGACTGGTACGATTAACTGGTATTTTATAAGACATCCTATCAGGCCTGCTCTAGGAAGCGGGGATAGAAGACAGGAAAATGGTACCAGGATGATGTGCTCTCCATTCGTAGCCCAGATTAATGGACCGTCCACAGTTCATGTATGACTACTTTATTTGAAAAGCAATGACAGCTGAAATGTGATAGCGTTGTATTTGTGTGTGTATTGGCTCGTGAGGACCGTGTCGGGGAAAGATAGGTGGATTGTTCTTTTATTGTCGTAGCATGGAAAGAGTTTCCCCATCACATCTCTCCACTTGTTCTAAAGTCCATTATCCACACTGATGCACTCGGCACGATGAACAGTCACTTCCTAGCAATTTGCAATCGATATATAATCAATACACGAATCTAGGCCAAGTCATTTCCTCCTGTATTCCCCTCTTCATTAGCAATATATGATGGCAGTCATGTCCTCAGACAGGAATCCTCCATGTAAAGTGCCTGTCGCAGACAGACTGCTGCCAGCCGAGCCGTTTTCTAAACTGACAGTTCTACAAAACATCTTGTATTCATTTATAGCTTCCTGCAAAAAAGTGACAGTTTTTCTGGATCAGACTTTGCTGGATAATGGACATAAAACTGAAGTGTTGCTTTATTACAGCAAACCTAAAGCAAAAAAAAAGCTTATTATATAATGAACTAGCTGATTGCCCGGCGTTGCCTGGGTATATATTTGACTGTGTTGGCTCTGTCCATTTTTTCTAACCCTAACACACAATTATTCAATGACCAAGTTTGTGAGCTTTGCAGTCTTTGGCATCAATAATTTGCATTGAAATGAAAAAAATCTGATTGGCTGTTTGTGGCTCCACCCATTTTTCCTGAATTTAAACCCCAATCACCCAATTACCAACTGTACCAGGTTTGGGGCCGGTGCCATTAACAATGCAGCAATTAAATATTCCCCTTGAAATAAGTGAAGCAATAGGTGAAGTTTGATTCACTTTTGTAGGCTCCACCAACTTTTCTGATTATTAATCCCAGTCACCCAGTGACCAACTGTGCAACGTTTGAGAACCCTACCATTAACAGTGTAAGAATGGCTGCAGTTTACATTTTCCCAGTGAACTTTGTATTTGTCTCCACCCACTGATGACCCAGCATTTCCCGATTATGTATTTGACTGCTTTTGGCTCCGCCAACTTTTTCTAACCCTAATGCACAAACATTCAGTGACCAAGTTTGTGAGCTTTGGGGTCTTTGGCATCAATAATTTGTATATTCCCATAGAAATTAAACTAATCAGATTGGTTGTTTGTGACTGCGCCCCTTTCCAGCATTTAAACCCCAATCACCCAACGACCAACTGTTGCAGGTTTGGGGCATCTGCTATTACCAGTGTAAAAATGGCAGCAATTTAAATATTCCCCTTGAAAACCAACAGGTGAATTTTGATTGGCTATTATAGGCTCCACCCACTTCCCTGCAAATTAATCTCAGTCACCCAGTGTGACCATCTGGGCAAAGTTTGAGATCCCTGCCATTAACAGCGAAGAAGGGCTGCAGTTTACACTTTCCCAGGTAATGACCCTGCCATTAACGGTGTAAGAATGGCTGCAGTTTATATTTTCCAAGTAAAATTTGTTTTTGGCTCCGCCCACTTTTTGTAACCTGGACACACAATCACTCAATGACTAAATTTGTGAGCTTTGGGGTCCTTGACATCAATAATTTGTATTTTCCCAGTGAAATGAAACAAATCTGATTGGCTGTTTGTGGCTCTGTCCCCTTCTCTGAATGTAAACCCCAGTGACCCAATGACCAACTGTATCAGGTTTGAGGCTTGTGCCATTAACAGTGCAAGAATGGCAGCAATTTTAATATTCCCCTTGAAAATCAACAGGTACATTTTTATTGGCTTTTTTAGGCTGCACCCACTTTTCTGAATATTAATCACAGTCACCAAGTGACCAACTGTGCCAAGTGTGGAGACTCTGGCTTGATTACTGTGAGAATGGCAGCCTTTTACATTTTTTCCATTGACATGAATGGGTGAAATCTGATTTGCTGTTTGTAGTTCCGCCCAGGTGTGCAAGGGGCCGCGACACCCCCAGAACATATCATCCCAGGTAGTAAGGTCTGTATACCAAGTATTGTTCAAATCGGTCAAGCCGTTTTCGAGTGATCGCGGCACATACACACATACATGCATACATACATCCGATTTTATATATATAGATTGTATGTGTAGTACCGATAACAAATAGATCTGTTTTCAGTTAGATAGCTTTTCTTTTTAATAATCATACTGTCACAGTTATAGTTTGAAAACCACACTCTGTATTTTAAGCTATAAAACAAAGCAAAAATAATGACCCTTTGAACTCTCCTGCAGTAAAACCTTATGTTAAGCTGTCTCCCAATGTTTCTTGGCTGTTTAAAGTGTACCAGAGATGGTAAGTCTAAATTAAGCCTATTGACCCATCTCTGATTCATTTTAAGGGCTCGTTCACACTAGAGGCGTTTTTTTTTTTGGAATTTTTAAGTGCAGGCAATTTATACAAATCGCCCTAAAAGCGCTTACACTATACTTTCCAATGAGATAGTTCTCATTGGGGCGTTCTGTTTCCTGACAAAAGCGCTGCATGTACCATTTTCAGGATAATTTGCCCTGAATGGAAGGTACATGCAAAATGCTCACAAAATCACTTTGTGCAGCGATTGCGTTTGCGTTTTTAAGAATAAATACATTGTATTTATTATTTTCCGGGTCAAAGAGTTCACTTGCTGACTTGCATCAGGGAGTGAATTAAAAAAACGCTCTAGAAAAGCGCTTTTAACACAAATGCACTGCCCACCCAAGCGGCGAGAATCGAAAAAAAAAATCACGTCAAAAAACGCCCAACGCGAGCGCTGACGCGATCGGAACGCAATGTGAACAAGGCCTAAGTGTTTCAGGAAACAGGACTATTTTCGTCCCAGTGGGTCGAAGATCTCAGAGAAGCTCTTTTGCATAAATAACAACTGAAGTTTTTTTAAACTTTTCTTGTACTGGAAAACAACATGAGATTCCTTTATTTGTTATTAATGTTCTGAATTAGCTGTACTACACTTTTTTTGTTTGCTTCCGGTTTGTGTTAAAGCAGAAGGTATTTGCAGGTTATTCTGTCTTTGTGTACATTCATAATGGATGACAGCTCAGGGAATAAAGTTATGCAAATTATTTATGTGCACCTTTCTTTGTAAGCCAGGTATGCATCCAAAATTGATCTGTATAAAACTGAACACCCTCTTGATGTGGTGCATGCTATGTGTTACTTTTCCAATACATGGCAGTCACAACCTGTAGATACATTCTCAGTTAAGAAGGCAGCATTGTACTTTGCACTGTAACGAGTGCCAATGCACTATTGTCAGGGGCATTTGCTGTCTGTTGTAACTGACGTCACATGACCAACTAAACAGCCACTGGAAAACTTGACATGAGAAGGGGAGGGAGCTTCACTCCAGAGAACAGCATCTGATTGGTTAGACGGTTTCAGAAATGACGTCATGACTGGCTGCTCACCTATAAGACAAGACAAAATAAAGACCTATAAATAGAGAGATGCACAGACTGCTGCTATTTAAAATAAGAAACACGCCTATGTACTCTATGTATTGCAGGCCCAGTATGCAAAATGTATGTAGCAGACATCCAACCGTAAATGAAGTGCCATACAGAACCAGGACTGCACATGATCCGCGCCTACTGGCCAGCTACAAATGCCCCTCACCCTGCTGCTGCTGAAATACTGGGCGGGGCTAAATAATGTTCCCCCTCCAAGTCGTAGCAACTCAGAGGGAGAAGACTAGACACCAGGAAACTGTATAGGGGAGGGTACCACTAGACACCAGGGAACTGTATAGGAGACTGAGGGGGACCATTAGATACCAGGGAACTTTGTAAGGAAGGGAGTTGACCACTACACATTGAGGTTGGCCCGTGACTTGGTCCCAGTCCCACTTTGTATTTGAGTTTGATACCCCTGCACTAGGTAGAAAAACAATCAATATGGCTATACACACCATGAAGCATTCACATAAGCAAGGAATTTATTCTGTGTTGGCAAGCTACACGAATGCTTTCAAAATGATGAACACGTTTGGGTGTTCAGTATTCCTGCATAAATATGGCCTAAAATGTAATCTGTCTTAAAATAATAACACAGTTAAAGAAACCCAGAACGTTGTGCCTGCACTTTAATTTATTGCTCCAAAGTTGCATATTACTGTGTGGCACGTGTCCGTCAACCATTAGAATTATTAGCTCATTTGAAAGGAAAATAAGAGTCAGGTGCAATCATTGGGATAATAATCTGATGCAGTTGTGGGAGGCCTTGTCTTATTTAGAGAACAAAGACCTTCATCTTCACAATTCAACGCTGATCATTAGAATAAAGGTTGGTGAACGTGTGTCATGACATGAACAGAGAAGATTTCTGAGCATCTCAAAAGCAATGAATGACGCACACAAGGCTGCAAAAGGCTACAAAACAATGGCTAAAGTGTTGGGACTCAGCTAATCGACCGTTTAGCTAGTTTGTAGAGGCAATTAAACACCATTGTTACCATGCCCAAGAGTGGTCAACAAAGAATGATCACGCCAAGTGCCAGTATGCATGTAATACTCTAAAAGTAAAGTGCTAAAATTTAAGGTAGGGGGACATAACACTGGCCAGCCATGGGACCAGAGTGGTGGTGGATTCAATGGGGTAACCAGCATGATGGCAGGAGAATCAGTAGATGGGTAAAGATCTCCTCAGTTAATAATCAAGTCGACTTGTTCACTCAAGTAAAAATGAGGGGGAGGCTACTTATTCAGAAGCATTAGGCCCCATTCACACTTGCGTTTTGCCTTGCAAACGGACCGGATCCTGATCGGATCCTGATCGGATCAGGACCTGATCCTGATCGGAACCGTACGGTTCCGATCAGGATCGGATCAGGATCCGGTCCATTTGCATCAGGCATGCATCAGGCTGCCATCAGGATTTGTGGGCAAAAAATAGCGAAATTAAATAAAAAATGTTGGGGTCAGCAGAAGGTGCACCTGGTTCACCTGTAGAATCAGGTTCCTCCGCTGTAGGCCTCACCTCCACCTCCGACATTCTGCCAAAACAGCTCCAGCACGTCTGTCACTGCTGCTCCACTCCAGATACGCTGGGCCCATGTGTCCCCATCCGAAATGGCCGCTTGGATACGCATAGGAAGTGGGGTAGAACGTCAGGTTTTTGTAGGCAGTGTGTTCTGTGCCTTCCGTTTCCCATTGGTTTCTGTGTTCCGGATGGTGCTGTCAGGCTCCGGTCAGGATGCGTGGGCCGGAGATCCGGACCCAAAAAATAGCGCATGTTGGAAAAGAGTCCGGATCCGATCCGGCTCCGGTACGTACGGAACGGACGCGTGTGAACGTCCGCATAGACAATACATTGCGTACGTTCCGTTTGTACAGTATGCGTTCCGGATCCGATCCGGAAAATCCTGATAGCGACCGCTAATGTGAAACGGGCCTTAGAAATTGAAAAGGGTAAACAGACTTTAGAGCAACACTGTATTTGATACACATCTGGGATTTGTGTTGTTTTTTGTTGTTTGTTTAGTTTTTTTTTACTTTTCCCTAATACAGTGTAAATCTGCTTTGAGTTGATTATTTCACCCAAAACTCCAAGGAAAAGTGTTTCCTGTGCCCAAAACATTTCACATTTTGTTTTTCTTTTGAAAGAGACATGTGAAAGCCTCATAATATTTAGCCTTGAGCAGCTGTATTGAATTGATTTACAGCCTGTTTTGTATGGTGTAAATACCTATATTCTGTGCGCTGCTTTCCCCGGATGCTTCTTCTGCATCTCAGAGACGAAAAACCTATTTATAGCAATTTTCAGTAGAGCACAAGCTTTCAAAGCTTTCCTTATCTATACTGGAGATGTTTAGCAGAATCATAATTTAACAAAAGCTCTGTGCACAGCTTGTTACAATTGCGGGGAAATAGCCCCAACACTTCCCTTTTCCGATGGCACGCTAGCGAGGTCACCAGATAGGAGAATTAGCGTAGGCTGTCATAGTAGTTTTAACCTTCATTAATTTACCTTCAAATCTCTGTCAGTTATATCACACACCAATTTAACTCACCAGCTCCATCCTGTCCAGACTGAATAAGACAATGGCAAGAAGGTGTCTAATTTTAAGGACATATATAGTTATAAACGCCACACCAATGCCGCATTGTCCTAAAGCAATAATGCAGTTGTAATCCATTACTTTTTGTAGAACTCCCTGGCTACCTTATAAAAGTGGACCTGAACTCTTGCACAGGACAGAAGGAAAACGGAGTCAAATACACAGTGTGCCGAAACTGAACACTGGGACCAAGTCATGCATGAGCCAACCTCAATGTCTACTGGCCACCTTCCTCCTTTATAAAGTTCCCTGGTGTCTAATGGTGCCCTCCAACCCCTATACAGTTCCCTGGTGTCTAGTGGTCCTCCTCCCTCCCCTATACAGTACAGTTCCCTGGTGTCTAGTGGCCCACAGTGACTGGATTATAGATAATACTTATAAGAGCTGATGCACAGGTAACAGGTACATGTCAAGACAAGACAAATAACATTTGTTCTTTGATCACCATTTGGAGGAGATAAGACTAAAGCAAACACACCAGAACAATTCTGTATGCCTGGTTGTTTGGTTGGTGGGTTGGTTGATTGATTGATTGATTGATTGATTGATTGATTGTAAGTAAGCAATCTTTGGGTCTGTCATTGGAACATAAGCATCTTTTATGTACAAGCAGTTACATTAGACTTTAGGTCAAATTATTGACATTATGTAAAGGCATGTTCGGCAGTATGTGAAGACATGGTTGGTGCTGATAAACAGGCAAAAATGCTGTTTTCTTCTTTTTCTCATTGCTGAGACTCTATTGTGGATTAAATGCAGCAACCACCCTTCTCCTGTGTGCAGGAACTCATCGTGCATTCTATGTTGATTTCAGGGGTATCCATCCAGCAGTGTAAAGCGCCTGTCCAATGAACTAAATGCACAGTTCTGTAGCCCTAATTCATCTAACAGCTTGCGCTTCACTGCCAACTTGGATATTTACCGGCAGTAGATGTCAGACTATTCAAAACTTAACGAAGATTAACTGTCCTGAATCCTCTGTTAGCTCTCAGAAGCTTCCTTTGTGTTACAAATCTTTGATTTGTTGCTTTGTATGGCATACTTCCCAGCTTTCTGAGATGATAAAGAGAGACACGTGTTATCACAATCGTATTTGGCCAGCGATGTATCCCCTGCACATCTCCAGGCACACCTTCATCACACTTGGAGTGACACATTCTACATCTCATAGTGCATTGCTGGGCCTCACTGACCCAACAACATAGCTCCCAGCTGCCCCTCTTTCAGAGGGACAGTCCATCTTTGGGAACCAAATCCCTGTGTCCCTCTTTTTTACTTATTTGTCCCTATTTCAAGATTTTTGTAGAGATCTATGTTAATATGTGGATTTGTCTACTGAAAACTTTGTTTAACTGACTCTGAACTTTATTTACATCATTTAAATTGATATAAGCCTTATAAATCCTAAGACTCAAAAGAAATTAATTACATCTGAGGATATAGTGGAGGAATTCAAATCATATTATAGCTCTTTGTATAACTTAGACCTAAATACACCATCCCCGCAATTACTGAATAGAAAGACTCAGATTAAGGACTTCCTTAATAAATTTGCAAAACCCTTCAATCTCTCAGACTCAGATAAAGAAGATCTTGAAGCGCCTTTATCTATAGATTAATTTTGGTTGGCTGATAAATCTCTTAAGACAGGTAAAGCCCCTGGCCCAGATGGCCTAACTGCCCAATATTACAAAACATTCAAACAAACGTTGGCCCCATGTTTGTTGCAGCTTTCAATGGTATCACATCCTCCACTATGCCCTCCAGTCAATTCCTGGAAGCATACATTTCAGTCATTCCCAAGCCAGGCAAAGACACTCAATTATGTACTACTTATAGGCCAATTTCTTTACTCAATGTGGATGTCAAGCTACTGGCCAAAATCTTGGCTAATAGGATTCTACCATTCATCCCATGTCATATCGGTATGGATCAGTCTGGCTTTGTGCCAGGTAGAGAAGCCAAAGATAATGTCATGTGAACAAGTGGTGTATTGGCCTATGCTAAATCTCGCAAGCTTAAAGTTTTCCTCCTTTCCACTGATGCGGAAAAAGCATTTGACAGGGTGGCATGGGACTATATGCATGCCACCCTGTCAAGTCTTGGTTTGAATACCAATATGCTACAGTGGATTGGACTTCTTTACACTAATCCCTCGGCCAGGGTGAAGTCAAATGGCCTATTATCGGACTCATTACCTATAACCAATGGGACAAGACAGGGGTGTCCCCTCTCCCCATTGATATACATTCTGACTTTGGAACCGTTTCTTAAGGCTATTAGAATGGACCGCGATATTAAGGGAATAACTGCAGGTGATTCCACCCATGTTGTCTCAGCTTTTGCTGATGATTTATTATTTTATCTTCAAGATCCATTGACGTCCCTGCCTGCTCTTATCCAGAAATTCAACGAGTTTGGCTCCATTTCAAATCTCAAAATAAATTTACATAAATCTCAGGCCTTGAATGTCTCTTTGGATAATTCCCTCATCAGTCATTGTAAGAGCTCTTTAGCCTTTTTATGAGCCAAAGATTCTCTCAAATATCTAGGGATTGAAATTCCAACCAATTTACATAATCTCTACTCTCTTAATTTTTTAAAAATTTGAAATACCTTAACAAACGATCTTCTGAAATTGGGCCAACAGAAAAGTTTAACATGGTTCGGTCGAATGGCCTCTGTAAAAATGAAGCTCCAACTGCTCCAACTGGCTGAGACCCCTTAGCAATTTTGAGACTCTCATTAGAAGTACTGATACCCCCAGTCATCTGGTTTCCTTAATTTACCAGTTATCGCAGACATGGCCAGGTGCTTTTAAACTTAAGTTCCAGTCTCAGTGGGAAGAAGATTTAGGTAAATAAATTAATGATGATCAGTGGACAAAATTCTTTTTGCTCAACCATAAGAGTTCTCTCAATGTTAATACCCAAGAATTGGGTTATAAAATCTTAACTCAATGGTACACGACCCCTCAGAGCCTATACAAAATGTTCTCTGCAACTTCTGTTAGTTGTTGGCGCTGTGGATCAGATTTAGGCACTATTTTTCATATCCTCTGGTCCTGTTCGAAAATTGTTCCTTATTGGACCAAAATACACAAATGGATGGAACATATTTTGGGAGAGCGAATTTATTTTTCTCCTAGCTTCTTTTTATTACACGATACAAATGAATCTGTTAAATCATATAAGAAATCTCTTACAAATCATCTGGTTAACGCTGCTAGGGCCCTTGTTCCACTACATTGGAAATCCATAAACCCACCCATGGTAAAAGCTTGGCTTAAACGTGTTGAAATAATAGAGGCCATGGAACACATTATACTTCTTTCTCAGGACCGTAACGAGCAATATACCATTACTTGGTTCCTATGGAATGAGTTCCAATGCTCCCAAGAATACTCAAATGCACTGCTTTCGTGAAACATCAAATTCTCGCTCTTCTCAACTTTCCATCCTCTTTCTCCATTTCTCATGTCGCTCTCCTTACTTTCCTTATCTTTCTCTATTTCTTTATTTTTTCCTTATCTCCTGATGACCATGTGGAGGTATCCTTGTGTTCTACCAAAACTATCTTCACATATTATCTATATTATTTTGTTAGTCTTAAGTCAGTATATATCTTTTTGGCTCTTTTTCAGGAAAGAAGTATACTTGGTTTATAATAATATATGGATGTTATATTTAGATATACGTAATCCCTTCTTCAAGTTACTTCTACATGTGATGATCTTTTTGTATCAGACTTGTTTTTGTTTATGGAATTATGTCTGCTAACGTGTTCCTGTCTGATTTATTCTGCTAATAAAAATGTAATTGTTAAAAAAATTTGATATATTTTTGATATTTCTTATTTTCAAATGTTAAAGTGAAGAAAAACTAATGATGATAAAAAAGACCAGTATGGTTTAAAGGATACCTTTAAACCTTTAAAAACAAGGGGAAGCAGTCACAACTACCTAGTGCGTGTGCACAGAGCTCTACCGGCCACGGGCGCCCAGTGAAAGGACGCGTGCCGCTGAGCAGCGCCTGCGCAGTTAGCAGTGAACACCCTGACCAGGAAGTAAGTTTGGGGGGTCAGTAGGCAATACCAGAGGGGAACAGGGGGAGTGGTGGGTATGAGGAGAGCCCACTAAACATGCCTGCTCCATCCGTTTTTAAATTCTTTTTGCGCTAAGGTATCCTTTAAGTGATACAGCTATATTGTAACAAATGGTATAGCAACACAGACGTCTGATTATGTGTGATCTGCAGAATCACCAATAATGCAAGTATAGCTAGCAGAATAGCAAGATGTATAGTGCTTGGTGCAACAGTAACTGAATAGTTTAACTAGACCTCACCAGAGGAGCTGGTGGGCACTATTGGTACACAGTAACTGAATAGTTTGACTAAACCTCACCAGAGGAGCTGGTGGGTACTATTTGTGCACAGTAATGGACTAGTTAGACTAGGCCTCACCAGAGGAGCTGATGAGTACTAGAAAAGCACCTCACCAGTGACAAGGGCTCACTGGTGAGTAGAGTGGTCAGACAGGCTAGGATCAGTAACAGGCAGGCAGGTACAGTACAAAATCGATAGGCAAGAGAGTAGTAAGATATCAGGCAGAGTTCAGCAACAGAGTCAGATGGGCAGAAGTACAGAATCGATTAGCAAGAGCAGGGTCAGAGGATAGCCAGAGTCATACACAGAATATCAATATACAATATACAATAATCCTAGTCTTGTGTGAAATCCCTGGTTTCCTCCCAGATCAAAGCACACCGGATACTATCTAAGGTCTGAGTGCTAACACATGAGTATTCGCAACAGCAGACAGGTTGCGAGTGAAGACTGAAGGCTTTTGAAGCAGAGGAGACCCCACGGCCACGCCCACCATCAATCAGCCAATCCGGAGTGCCGTGAGTCTCCTCTGACGTCAGCCGACCGGCTGGTCAGCTGACGCGCCTCCTCCCCGCATAAAGGTCCAGAGCAGGGAATCGAGGCGGCTGCGGAGACACCCTGCGTGCCCGCAGCCGCTGCTTCCATGGATGTTACATATATATTTTCATTCTGAATTCTTTGTGACATGCATGGCAAGGGGTGTGGAGGGGCATGGTTAGAGGTGTGGCAGGGGGCATGTCTTAAAGTGTCCTTTCTTATCTCAAAAAGTTGGGAGGCATGCCTAACAATAAGGGCTCTTTTACACAACTCCTGTTTAAGATCAGGACGCTTGCAGCAGGCTGCTGGTGTTCAGCACTTGCAGTGACCTTCCGTGATCGTCCGAGCCAGCGACAGCCATCCCTGAACACAACATGCTGAGTTTATCCACTGGGCGGGAGCTGCACCTTGTGTCAGCCGCTAACACACTTGTGATTACTAGCGCTCGCATTAGGTTATATTTTTTTGCAACTGACGGGCACTTGACACCAGCAGTCTGCAGATAAACAGTGCGTTTAATGCACCGTTAGCTGTTCATCTGGAAGAGACCTAAAAGTAGAGGTACTAATATGTGGCATGTTATAGGACTTACCTGCACTTCAACAGCAATTCAGAGTAGAGTTACTTGGGGTATATCCACTGAACTCTGTTAGACTTCACATGTTCACAATGCAAGATTTTCCTGGCTTAAAGTGACCTTCAGTACATGTGTTATGCAATTAGTATAACTTGTGTTATTTTATTTTTTTAAAGTATTTATATAGCACCGACATATTACGCAGTGTTGTACTGAGTATAATGTCTTGTCACTGTCAGAAGGGCTTACAATCTAATCCCTACCATAGTCCTATGTGTATGTATGTATCGTGTAGTGCATGTATCATAGTCTAGGGCCAATTTAAGGGGGAAGACAATTACCTTATCTGTATGTTTTTGGGATGTGGGAGGAAACACGGTGTGCCCGGAGGAAACCCATACCGACATGGGGAGAACATCCGTGCAGATTTTGACCTGGCTGGGATTCAAACCGAGGACCCAGTGTTGCAAGGCGAGAGCGCTAACCACTACGCCACCGTGTTATATATGCAGTTGCCTGTATTTCATGTATAACTAGCTTTACTTAGGGCCGGTTCACACTGCACAGATGAAAAACTGCGGGAATGGGCTGAATGGATCCGTTTGAACGGAGTAATGTGAATGGACCCTAGTATTGATTAACATAAGATCTGTTCACATCCGTTAGGATCCAGTCTGTTTAGTTCCTTTAAACAAACTATTTTTAATGGCTGTTTGGGATACTCAGGATGCTGAGGAGGAAGCTTTTTTTCTGAGATATGCTATTTGTAAAGTAATCCCTCTTCCCACTAGCTTGAAAGGCCAAGGAAAAATGATTATGCTGAACTCCAGATATAATCATGTGCCTAAGGTACATGCTGAAATGCAGGAGCAGCTCTCAGGAGCTCATTGAGAAGGTTTTGTATTAGATAACTGGGTAAGTCATGATTTTCATGTCATCCGTGACTAACTGCTACTGATTACAACAAAATAATCACAGCATTTGTCCACCTTCTGTAGAGCCAGACTTATAAAAATGCAAGCTTTCCTTAGAATAACATTTACTTTATTATTATCATTTAAAGGCACCACTACTTATAATCCATTTTCGTTAATTATGTGCTTTCCTAGGGCCTCATTTCACCTTACTCCGCCGCTGTGTGTCAGTGCCTCAGTTCTCACTGTATCTTCCTCCCGCCTCAAAATATGTTAGTGCTTTCTGAACCTTATATCACAATATATAAGCCTGCTCTGTGCTTCATTGCGTATTCACTCAGTCCTCTCTGTTCCTCTTTGTCTATTCACTCAGTCCTCTCTGTGCCTCTTTGTCTTTTCACTCAGTCCTCTCTGTGCCTCATTGCGTATTCACTCAGTCCTCTCTGTACCTCATTGCGTATTCAGTCAGTCCTCTCTGTATCTCATTGCATATTCACTCAGTCCTCTCTGTGTACCTCATTATGTATTCACTCAGTCCTCTCTGTACCTCATTGCGTATTCACTCAGTCTTATCTGTACCTCATTGGATATTCACTCAGTCTTCTCTGTATCTCATTGCATATTCACTCAGTCCTCTCTATATACTATTGCGTATTCACTCAGTCCTCTCTGTGTACCTCATTATGTGTTTTTAATCTTGACATTCATGCAAACAGAGATGTGCACATCAGCAACAAGCAGAGCTGTCTTGCATATGAAAGGCATACAGTGAGATGTGGGGTACCTGGAGGTGCGGTGGGTGCTGGGTGGTACCTGATGTTTGGCTGTGGATGCCTTCTCATTTCCTGACACAAGATGGTGCAATTCCAGCCCAACGAGTGTCATAGGCGCGCATGCGTAAGCTACGCTACGCTGTACAATAGTTTCAGCGTCCTCAGCCGCCATGACGTCAGGCGCTTATGACGCGTTACGCGTCCTAGCGTCCTGGCTATAGGAGAAGGTGTACGTAGAGGCGGGGAGAGAGGGGCGGCGTACTTCCGCCCTTTGCTTTCGGCTACAAATGCCGGGCACCTATCCCTTCCGCCTTGCAGCCTCCGTAGATGCGCAGACGTGCGCGAAACGGCCGTCAGGCTTGACCACCCAGCACCCACCGCACCTCCAGGTACCCCACATCTCACTGTATGCCTTTCATATGCAAGACAGCTCTGCTTGTTGCTGATGTGCACATCTCTGTTTGCATGAATGTCAAGATTAAAAACACAGCTTCCTGCAGTGCCGGTTTTCTTCTGCCTATTTGCTTCATGTGCTAATACGCTTGTCTATATACCTGAGCACGCCTAGCTGCCTGATTGGGGACACCTGCATGTACGCTACCCTAGCTCACTTGCCGCACCATAGTGCCAACCTGCTTTCCTCCTCCATTTGCGTGTACCTCATTATATATTCACTCAGTCCTCTCTGTACCTCATTGCGTATTCACTCAGTCCTCTCTGTATCTCATTGCATATTCACTCAGTCCTCTCTGTGTACCTCATTATGTATTCACTCAGTCCTCTCTGTACCTCGTTGCGTATTCACTCAGTCTTATCTGTACCTCATTGGATATTCACTCAGTCTTCTCTGTATCTCATTGCATATTCACTCAGTCCTCTCTGTATATCATTGCGTATTCACTCAGTCCTCTCTGTGTACCTCATTATGTATTCACTCAGTCCTCTCTGTACCTCATTGCGTATTCACTCAGTCTTATCTGTACCTCATTGCATATTCACTCAGTCTTCTCTGTATTTCATTGCATATTCACTCAATCCTCTCTGTATATCATTGCGTATTCCCTCAGTCCTTTCTGTATCTCATTGAGTATTCACACAGTCCTCTCTGTACCTCATTGCGTATTCACTCAGTTCTCTCTGTTCCTCTTTGTCTATTCACTCAGTCCTCTCTGTTCCTCTTTGTCTTTTCACTCAGTCCTCTCTGTGCCTCATTGCGTATTCACTCAGTCCTCTCTGTACCTCATTGCGTATTCACTCAGTCCTCTCTGTATCTCATTGCATATACACTCAGTCCTCTCTGTGTACCTCATTATGTATTCACTGAGTCCTCTCTGTACCTCATTGCGTATTCACTCAGTCTTATCTGTACCTCATTGGATATTCACTCAGTCTTCTCTGTATCTCATTGCATATTCACTAAGTCCTCTCTATATACCATTGCGTATTCACTCAGTCCTCTCTGTCTACCTCATTATGTATTCACTCAGTCCTCTCTGTACCTCATTGCGTATTCACTCTGTCTTATCTGTACCTCATTGCATATTCACTCAGTCTTCTCTGTATTTCATTGCATATTCACTCAGTCCTCTCTGTATATCATTGCGTATTCACTCAGTCCTCTCTGTATCTCATTGCATATTCACTCAGTCCTCTCTGTATCTCATTGAGTATTCACACAGTCCTCTCTGTACCGCATTGCGTATTCCCTCAGTCTTATCTGTACCTCACTGCATATTCACTCAGTCCTCTCTGTATATCATTGCGTATTCACTCAGTCTTCTCTGTATTTCATTGCATATTCACTCAGTCCTCTCTGTATATCATTGCGTATTCACTCAGTCCTCTCTGTATCGCATTGCATATTCACTCAGTCCTCTCTGTATCTCATTGAGTATTTACACAGTCCTCTCTGTACCTCATTGCATATTCACTCAGTCCTCTCTGTACCTCATTGCGTATTCACTCAGTCTTATCTGTACCTCATTATGTATTCACTCAGTCCTCTCTGTATCTCATTGTGTATTCACTCAGTCCTCTCTGTGTACCTCATTATGTATTCACTCAGTCCTCTCTGTACCTCATTGTGTATTCACTCAGTCTTATCTGTACCTCACTGCATATTCACTCAGTCCTCCCTGTATCTCATTGCGTATTCACTCAGTCCTCTCTGTACCTCATTGCGTATTTACTCAGTCCTCTCTGTTCCTCTTTGTCTATTCACTCAGTCCTCTCTGTTCCTCTTTGTCTTTTCACTCAGTCCTCTCTGTGCCTCATTGCGTATTCATTCAGTCCTTTCTGTACCTCATTGCGTATTCACTCAGTCCTCTCTGTACCTCATTGCGTATTCACTCAGTCCTCTCTGTACCTCATTATGTATTCACTCAGTCCTCTCTGTACCTCATTGCGTACTCACTCAGTCCTCTCTGTGTACCTCATTATGTATTCACTCAGTCCCTCATTGCGTATTCACTCAATCTTATCTGTACCTCATTGGATATTCACCCAGTCTTCTCTGTATATCATTGCATATTCACTCAGTCCTCTCTGTATATCATTGCGTATTCACTCAGTCCTCTCTGTGTACCTCATTAAGTATTCACTCAGTCCTCTCTGTACCTCATTGCGTATTCACTCAGTCTTCTCTGTATTTCATTGCATATTCACTCAGTCCTCTCTGTATATCATTGCGTATTCACTCAGTCCTCTCTGTATCTCATTGCATATTCACTCAGTCCTTTCTGTAGCTCATTGAGTATTCACACAGTCCTCTCTGTACCTCATTATGTATTCACTCAGTCCTCTCTGTATCTCATTGCGTATTCACTCAGTCCTCTCTGTATCTCATTGCGTATTCACTCAGTCCTCTCTGTGTACCTCATTATGTATTCACTCAGTCCTCTCTGTACCTCATTGCGTATTCACTCAGTCTTTTCTGTACCTCACTGCATATTCACTCAGTCCTCTCTGTATCTCATTGTGTATTCACTCAGTCCTCTCTGTACCTCATTGTGTATTCACTCAGTCCTCTCTGTTCCTCTTTGTCTTTTCACTCAGTCCTCTCTGTGCCTCATTGCGTATTCTTTCAGTCCTCTCTGTACCTCATTGCGTATTCACTCAGTCCTCTCTGTACCTCATTATGTATTCACTCAGTCCTCTCTGTACCTCATTGCGTATTCACTCAGTCTTATCTGTACCTCATTGCATATTCACTCAGTCTTCTCTGTATCTCATTGCATATTCACTCAGTCCTCTCTGTATATCATTGGGTATTCACTCAGTCCTCTCTGTATCTCATTGCATATTTACTCAGTCCTCTCTGTGTACCTCATTATATATTCACTCAGTCCTTTCTGTACCTCATTGCGTATTCACTCAGTCTTATCTGTACCTCATTGCATATTCACTCAGTCTTCTCTGTATCTCATTGCATATTCACTCAGTCCTCTCTGTATATCATTGCGTATTCACTCAGTCCTCTCTGTGTACCTCATTATGTATTCACTCAGTCCTCTCTGTACCTCATTGCGTATTCACTCAGTCTTATCTGTACCTCATTGCATATTCACTCAGTCTTCTCTGTATCTCATTGCATATTCACTCAGTCCTCTCTGTATATCATTGCGTATTCACTCAGTCCTCTCTGTGTACCTCATTATGTATTCACTCAGTCCGCTCTGTACCTCATTGCATATTCACTCAGTCTTATCTGTACCTTATTGCATATTCACTCAGTCTTCTCTGTATCTCATTGCATATTCACTCAGTCCTCTCTGTATCTCATTGAGTATTCACACAGTCCTTTCTGTACCTCATTATGTATTCACTCAGTCCTCTCTGTATCTCATTGCGTATTCACTCAGTCCTCTCTGTGCCCCATTGGGTATTCACTCAGTGCTCTCTGTACCTCATTGCGTATTCACTCAGTCTTATCTGTACCTCATTGTATATTCACTCAGTCCTCTCTGTATCTCATTGCATATTCACTCAGTCCTCTCTGTATCTCATTGCGTATTCACTCAGTCCTCTCTGTATCTCATTGCATTGAATATGCAGGTACAGTGAGGACTGATTCACTCAGTCCTTTCTGTACCTCATTGTCTATTCACTCAGTCTTATCTGTACCTCATTATGTATTCACTCAGTCCTCTCTGTATCTCATTGTGTATTCACTCAGTCCTCTCTGTGTACCTCATTATGTATTCACTCAGTCCTCTCTGTATATCATTGCGTATTCACTCAGTCCTCTCTGTGTACCTCATTATGTATTCACTCAGTCCTCTCTGTACCTCATTGCGTATTCACTCAGTCTTATCTGTACCTCATTGCATATTCACTCAGTCTTCTCTGTATCTCATTGCATATTCACTCAGTCCTCTCTGTATATCATTGCGTATTCACTCAGTCCTCTCTGTGTACCTCATTATGTATTCACTCAGTCCGCTCTGTACCTCATTGCATATTCACTCAGTCTTATCTGTACCTTATTGCATATTCACTCAGTCTTCTCTGTATCTCATTGCATATTCACTCAGTCCTCTCTGTATCTCATTGAGTATTCACACAGTCCTCTCTGTACCTCATTATGTATTCACTCAGTCCTCTCTGTATCTCATTGCGTATTCACTCAGTCCTCTCTGTGCCCCATTGGGTATTCACTCAGTGCTCTCTGTACCTCATTGCGTATTCACTCAGTCTTATCTGTACCTCATTGTATATTCACTCAGTCCTCTCTGTATCTCATTGCATATTCACTCAGTCCTCTCTGTATCTCATTGCGTATTCACTCAGTCCTCTCTGTATCTCATTGCATTGAATATGCAGGTACAGTGAGGACTGATTCACTCAGTCCTTTCTGTACCTCATTGTCTATTCACTCAGTCTTATCTGTACCTCATTATGTATTCACTCAGTCCTCTCTGTATCTCATTGTGTATTCACTCAGTCCTCTCTGTGTACCTCATTATGTATTCACTCAGTCCTCTCTGTACCTCATTGTGTATTCACTCAGTCTTATCTGTACCTCACTGAGTATTCACTCAGTCCTCTCTGTATCTCATTGCGTATTCACTCAGTCCTCTCTGTACCTCATTGCGTATTTACTCAGTCCTCTCTGTTCCTCTTTGTCTATTCACTCAGTCCTCTCTGTTCCTCTTTGTCTTTTCACTCAGTCCTCTCTGTATATCATTGCGTATTCTTTCAGTCCTCTCTGTACCTCATTGCGTATTCACTCAGTCCTCTCTGTACCTCATTATGTATTCACTCAGTCCTCTCTGTACCTCATTGCGTATTCACTCAGTCTTATCTGTACCTCATTGCATATTCACTCAGTCTTCTCTGTATCTCATTGCATATTCACTCAGTCCTCTCTGTATATCATTGCGTATTCACTCAGTCCTCTCTGTGTACCTCATTAAGTATTCACTCAGTCCTCTCTGTACCTCATTGCGTATTCACTCAGTCTTCTCTGTATTTCATTGCATATTCACTCAGTCCTCTCTGTATATCATTGCGTATTCACTCAGTCCTCTCTGTATCTCATTGCATATTCACTCAGTCCTTTCTGTAGCTCATTGAGTATTCACACAGTCCTCTCTGTACCTCATTATGTATTCACTCAGTCCTCTCTGTATCTCATTGCGTATTCACTCAGTCCTCTCTGTATCTCATTGCGTATTCACTCAGTCCTCTCTGTGTACCTCATTATGTATTCACTCAGTCCTCTCTGTACCTCATTGCGTATTCACTCAGTCTTTTCTGTACCTCACTGCATATTCACTCAGTCCTCTCTGTATCTCATTGTGTATTCACTCAGTCCTCTCTGTACCTCATTGTGTATTCACTCAGTCCTCTCTGTTCCTCTTTGTCTTTTCACTCAGTCCTCTCTGTGCCTCATTGCGTATTCTTTCAGTCCTCTCTGTACCTCATTGCGTATTCACTCAGTCCTCTCTGTACCTCATTATGTATTCACTCAGTCCTCTCTGTACCTCATTGCGTATTCACTCAGTCTTATCTGTACCTCATTGCATATTCACTCAGTCTTCTCTGTATCTCATTGCATATTCACTCAGTCCTCTCTGTATATCATTGGGTATTCACTCAGTCCTCTCTGTATCTCATTGCATATTTACTCAGTCCTCTCTGTGTACCTCATTATATATTCACTCAGTCCTTTCTGTACCTCATTGCGTATTCACTCAGTCTTATCTGTACCTCATTGCATATTCACTCAGTCTTCTCTGTATCTCATTGCATATTCACTCAGTCCTCTCTGTATATCATTGCGTATTCACTCAGTCCTCTCTGTGTACCTCATTATGTATTCACTCAGTCCTCTCTGTACCTCATTGCGTATTCACTCAGACTTATCTGTACCTCATTGCATATTCACTCAGTCTTCTCTGTATCTCATTGCATATTCACTCAGTCCTCTCTGTATATCATTGCGTATTCACTCAGTCCTCTCTGTGTACCTCATTATGTATTCACTCAGTCCGCTCTGTACCTCATTGCGTATTCACTCAGTCTTATCTGTACCTTATTGCATATTCACTCAGTCTTCTCTGTATCTCATTGCATATTCACTCAGTCCTCTCTGTATATCATTGCGTATTCACTCAGTCCTCTCTGTATCTCATTGCATATTCACTCAGTCCTCTCTGTATCTCATTGAGTATTCACACAGTCCTCTCTGTACCTCATTATGTATTCACTCAGTCCTCTCTGTATCTCATTGCGTATTCACTCAGTCCTCTCTGTGCCCCATTGGGTATTCACTCAGTGCTCTCTGTACCTCATTGCGTATTCACTCAGTCTTATCTGTACCTCATTGTATATTCACTCAGTCCTCTCTGTATCTCATTGCATATTCACTCAGTCCTCTCTGTATCTCATTGTGTATTCACTCAGTCCTCTCTGTATCTCATTGCATTGAATATGCAGGTACAGAGAGGACTGATTCACTCAGTCCTTTCTGTACCTCATTGTCTATTCACTCAGTCCTTTCTGTACCTCATTGTGTATTTACTCAGTCCTCTTTGTGCCTCATTGTGTATTCACTCAGTCCTTCCTGTATATCATTGCGTATTCACTCAGTCCTCTCTGTGTACCTCATTATGTATTCACTCAGTCCTCTCTGTACCTCATTGCGTATTCACTCAGACTTATCTGTACCTCATTGCATATTCACTCAGTCTTCTCTGTATCTCATTGCATATTCACTCAGTCCTCTCTGTATATCATTGCGTATTCACTCAGTCCTCTCTGTGTACCTCATTATGTATTCACTCAGTCCGCTCTGTACCTCATTGCGTATTCACTCAGTCTTATCTGTACCTTATTGCATATTCACTCAGTCTTCTCTGTATCTCATTGCATATTCACTCAGTCCTCTCTGTATATCATTGCGTATTCACTCAGTCCTCTCTGTATCTCATTGCATATTCACTCAGTCCTCTCTGTATCTCATTGAGTATTCACACAGTCCTCTCTGTACCTCATTATGTATTCACTCAGTCCTCTCTGTATCTCATTGCGTATTCACTCAGTCCTCTCTGTGCCCCATTGGGTATTCACTCAGTGCTCTCTGTACCTCATTGCGTATTCACTCAGTCTTATCTGTACCTCATTGTATATTCACTCAGTCCTCTCTGTATCTCATTGCATATTCACTCAGTCCTCTCTGTATCTCATTGCGTATTCACTCAGTCCTCTCTGTATCTCATTGCATTGAATATGCAGGTACAGAGAGGACTGATTCACTCAGTCCTTTCTGTACCTCATTGTCTATTCACTCAGTCCTTTCTGTACCTCATTGTGTATTTACTCAGTCCTCTTTGTGCCTCATTGTGTATTCACTCAGTCCTTCCTGTATATCATTGCGTATTCACTCAGTCCTCTCTGTATCTCGTTGCATATTCACTCAGTCCTCTCTGTACCTAATGGTGTATTCACTCAGTCCTCTCTGTGCCTCATTGCATATTCACTCAGTCCTCTCTGTACCTCATTATGTATTCACTCAGTCCTCTCTGTACATCATGATCCATCATGAACCACCTCAAAATTTGGTAGTACTTTCTGAACCATATATCACATATATCTTGGCCTGCTCTATGTCTCATTGCATATACACTCAGTCTTCTCTGTACCTCATGATTCATAACATTAGTCCTCTTCTTACCTCATGCCTCATTACATCAGTCCTCTCTGTACCTCCTACCTCATTACATCAGTCCCCTCCTTACCTCATGCCTCTTTACATTCATCCTCTCTGAACCTCCTACCTCATTACACCAGTCCTCTCCTTACCTCATGCCTCGTTACATCAATTCTCTCTGTACCTCAGTCCTCAACATATTTTAATGATTACTGTACCTTTTACCTAATTATAACTTGTTTCATTGCATGCTTAAGGCCTCTGTACCTAAATCCTTATTATAGTTCAGTCCCATCTGTACCTCATACCTCATTATACCTCACCAAACCTCTCCCCTCTCTGTACCTCATACCTAGCAAGGCAATGGCTGCTCTATGCAAAACGATTGTTACACAAAAATAAGGGCACACAGCTTAATGCAGGCTTAATTCTGTGTTATTTTCCTATTGAACCGTAGGTTTAATATGCTGTTGTGCTAGAATCTCATGACTCCAAATTAAAAATAATAAGCGATATTCCAGAGCTTGCCATGGAAGTCAATGTGCCATGAAAGTTTCCAGAAGCCAGTTAAGTGTGTTAATAATGAGGTTGTGTCTGTTGTTCCCTTTCCTTGGAAACCATATACTTCCTCCACTGATGGTCAGCAGGCTGTTAAAGGGGAAGGGTCATGTAGAAATAATCACACATGAAACATTCACTTCCCTGACTAAAATAACATTTACATCTACAGAGCTGCAAGGATATCTCTAGTATGGAAATTATCTTGTGTAATGAAAGGACTTCTAATCATATTTTAGGCAAGAAAGGACTTGCAGAAAGTACAAGAGCTCTGTATGAGCAAGTTTTACAGGACCGCACAACCATGGCAACCATCATATAAAGATTTTTCATTTAACGTATTGGCTTAACGAAAGCATAATGATATATAATTGTATGCCACAAAAAGATGAAGCTCAGCTAGAATGGGCCACTTAGTGCTTCAGTTATAAATATACTGTAGCTGGTTGGCCGTCATCTTCTGATCATCATCTGATCTTCCGTACATCATTGTTTACAAAATGGTTCACAGTCCTGTTTCATCATCACAGCTATTGCAAGTCCCACATATTATGTTAGTGTTTAAAGAAACTACATGCACTGCCTATATGGCTTGCGGTCTTTTAGGGCACTGTCCATCCTGAATATATTCAAACTCCACCCAATGATTACTACTAGTTGCTAGACCTTAATGGGAACCTTAACTGAGAGGGATATGGATGTTTCCTTTTAAACAATACCAGTTGCTTGGCAGTCCTGCTGATCACTTTGGCTGCAGTAGAGACTGAATCACAACCCTAAAACAAGCATGCAGCTAATCTAGTCTGCCTTCAGTCAGAGCACCTGATCTCCATGCTTGTTAAAGGGGCTGTGGCTAAAAGCATTAGAGACATGGGATCACCAGGAAAGTCAGGCAACTGGTATTATTTTAAAAGGAAAAATCCATATCCTGCTCAGTTTAGGTTCCCTTTAAAGTGAACCCGAGGTGAAAATAAACTGATAAGATAAACAATTGTATTTATCCTCCTACTCTTAAAAATTACATTTTTTTTAGATATCCCATAGTTTTATTTTATATTTAAACATTTACAAAGCAGATTGAATGTTTTATTTTCTCTGCTATTAAGTGTCCCAGAGTCAAAATACACAAACTATTGACTTTTTTTTTCATCTCCTTCTGCTCACAGAAGTTGTATTCTTCCAGGAAAACTTTTATGGCTGTAATCTGTTTATCAATGAGGTTTACTAAATTACCCCGATAAGATACAGACAAGACAAAAGCTGACACTTCCATGCCTAAAAATTAACTCTTTCAGGAAGCAAACCACAACAAGTAAAACAGCCAGTTGCCTGGCAGCCCTGCTGATCTATTTGGTTGCAGTAGTGTCTGAAGAACATCAGAAACAAATATGCAGCTACTCTTGTCAGATCTGACAATAATGTCAGAACAGAAACACCTGATCTGCTGCATGCTTGTTCAGGGTCTGTGGCTAAAAGTATTAGAGGCAGAGGACAGGGGCGTAGCTAGAAATGACTGGGCCCCATAGCAAAAAAAAATTATGCCCCCCCCCCCCCCACGACCTTCCAACCCCACGGACCTCGGACCTCCCACCCAAACACTTTGTGGGGAAATCTGATTTCCCCACAAAATGCAACCAGATTGTTGGCAGATTTCCCTATAATATGCAACCAAATTGTCGGCAGATATCCCTACAATATGCAACCAGATTGTCGGCAGATTTCCACACAATATGCAACCAGATTGTCAGCAGATTTCCACACAATATGCAACCAGATTGTCGGCAGATTTCCCCACAAAATGCAACCAGATTTTTGGCAGATTTCCCCACAAAATGCAACCAGATTGTCGGCAGATTTCCCCACAAAATGCAACCAGATTGTCGGCAGATTTCCCTACAATATGCAACCAGATTGTCGGAAGATTTCCCTACAATATGCAACCAGATTGTCGGCAGATTTCCCAACAAAATGCAACCAGATTGTCGGCAGATTTCCACACAATATGCAACCAGATTGTCGGCAGACTTCCCCACAAAATGCAACCAGAGTTTTGGCAGATTTCCCCACAAAATGCAACCAGATTGTTGGCAGATTTCCCTACAATATGCAACCAGATTGTCGGCAGATTTCCCAACAAAATGCAACCAGATTGTTGGCAGATTTCCCTACAATATGCAACCAGATTGTCGGAAGATTTCCCTACAATATGCAACCAGATTGTCGGCAGATTTCCCAACAAAATGCAACCAGATTGTCGGCAGATTTCCACACAATATGCAACCAGATTGTTGGCAGACTTCCCCACAAAATGCAACCATAGTTTTGGCAGATTTCCCCACAAAATGCAACCAGATTGTCGCCAAATTTCCCCACAAAATGCAATCAGATTGTCGCCAGATTTCCCCACAAAATGCAGTATATGCAGTTAGGTCTATAGTGGGCTAACATTAATTACCTGGAGGGAGGGTGGTTGGGCAGGCTGGCACACTATTTGCGGTGCAGGCACTGCACTGGGTAAGCAGTTAGGTAGCTGGGTGGGAGGGTAGGCAGATAGGTAGACGGGTGGGCAGTTAGGTAGCCGGGTGGGAAGTTAGGTAGAAGGGTGGGCAGTTAGGTAGCCGGGTGGGAAGTTAGGTAGCCGGGTGGGAAGTTAGGTAGCCGGGTGGCAGGGTGGACAGTTAGGTAGCCGGGTGGGCAGTTAGGTAGCTGGGTGGCAGGGTAGGCAGATACATAGCTGGGTGGGCAGTTAGGTAGCTGGGTGGCAGGGTAGGCAGATAGGTAGCAGGGTGGGAGGGTAGGCAGATAGGTAGCAGGGTGGGAGGGTAGGCAGATAGGTAGCAGGGTGGGCAGATAGGTAGCAGGGTGGGAGGGTGGGCAGATAGGTAGCAGGGTGGGAGGGTGGGCAGTTAGGTAGCCGGGTGGGAGAGTGGGCAGTTAGGTAGCCGGGTGGGAGGGTGGGCAGTTAGGTAGCCAGGTGGGAGGGTGGGCAGTTAGGTAGCCGGGTGGGAGGGTGGGCAGTTAGGTGGGAGGGTGGGCAGTTAGGTAGCCGGGTGGGAGGGTGGGCAGTTAGGTGGCCGGGTGGGCAGTTAGGTAGCCGGGTGGGAGGGTGAGCAGTTAGGTAGCCGGGTGGGAGGGGAGGTAGCTGAGTAGTTAGTGGGGTAGGGGCCCGACTCTTATACCCCCTGCCTCACCTGGGGTCCCCCCTCCTTCCATCAGCGTGAGAGAGCGGCATATACAGGAAGCTCCGGCGGTGTAATCAGCCGCTAGAGGTTCAGCTGCCTTCCGGGCTACGGTGTCCCCACTGTATTGCTGCTCGCAATAAACCAGGAAGCGGTGCGAGGGGGGGGGGGACCCGAGGTGAGGCGGGGGGGGCGCAGAGGTGAGGGAGGGGCCCTGGCCGGTGAAAAATAAAATAAACAAAAAAAAAATAAAAAATAAAAGTTCTCTCAGGACAGGGAGCTGCGGGCCCCCTGTGACGTAGGGCTGCCGCGGGGCCCCATAGCAACGCTATGGCGGCTATCCCCATTGCTATGCCACTGGCAGAGGATCAGCAGGACAGCCAGGCAACAGGTTTTGCTTAAAAGGAAATAAATATGGCAGCTTCCATATCTCTCTCGCTTCAGTTGTCCTTTAAACTGGCCATTGATATGATAATTTACTCTGCAGAACAGGCTGACTTCTCCAAACTAGCTCAAAGACATTGTTTCAGCCACTTGGGCCAATACTTTGGCAATGCAGTGGTATGGAGTTTTTTGCGATAGAGACATGGCACTAACCCAATACTGGTCTGAAATGATCCATTCCATCTTGTGTCCTATCTATGGGTACTGAGCGTAGGCTGAAACACATCAGCCCCCTTTTACACTTAATGGATCTCTGCATCCCAAAAAATGCTGCATCCCATCGTAGGAGCAGTGATAGCGCTATGGGGCTATCACACTGAATGCGGTGCATCATGAGTCCCATCATGGTAACAAACTGCAAGCAGTGCATTACTGGGCAACTTGTGTGTATACCCGGAAGTATGGCAATGTAAAGTATGCCTTACTGATTTGATCGCACCACAGCTATAATCACATGTAAAAGCATCCTACTCCTTGAACTGATGATTGCACAAAAACAACTTGGTGTGCAATAGCACGCCTCCCTACTTTTTGAGAGAGGAAAGAGGGACACTTAAAGACACGCCCCTGCCACACCTCTAACCACGCCCCACCACACCCCTCATCACGTATATCACAAAGAATTTAGAAGAAAAAGATGTAGTTTTATCATTCAAACCATGCTGGTCCTCTGTAGCATCAGTAGTTTTTCTTCATTTTAACATTTGAAAATAAGAAATATATCAATTTAAAGGATGGGAATAAAGTTTAGAGTCAATTAAACACATTAAATACATTTATTTACGTAGATCTGTGCATCAGTCCTGAAAGAGGGACAAATGAGGAATAATGAGGGACAAAGGGACTGGGTTCCCAAAGAGGGACTGTCGCTCCAAAAGAGAGACTTCACTGATTCTCAATTCTCTTCTGTGGTCCAGCTCAGCTCTCTGCTGAGAAAGACACAAGTCTGAAAAATGACAAAGTCAAGAGGTGATCTGGTCTGGAAAGTGACTGTGGGAAATATATTTCTCTGGGGACATCCATACAAAAAATAGATTAAAATACAGATTGTAATGTGCAGAACATGAAATGTCCCTGTGAAAGTGAGGGAGCAAAACAGAATTAGAAGCACATGACATAAGTCAAAAACTGCTTCAGGAATTATGACAATTTGGAATACTATTTTGAAAACTATGATGGCCTGGGAAATAACTTCAGCAAGGCTGATTGCAGATAGAGGAACTTGAATTATTGATGTTGCTAGAATTCTTTCAGAATGTTTTTATCTTTAGCTGCCACATTTTGGGATATACAGTATGTGTACTGTATGTGTTATGATACTTTGCGGTGATTTTGCAGTGAATACACAGTTAAAATTTCAGATGCCTTGTTAATCTCAACAGAGGATATTAATTATCACATAAACGACAGTCCACAGACCACTGTCCCCACTTAGTGCCCTCTTCCATGACACCACA
This sequence comes from Hyperolius riggenbachi, assembly GCF_040937935.1. Lineage (NCBI taxonomy): Eukaryota > Metazoa > Chordata > Amphibia > Anura > Hyperoliidae > Hyperolius > Hyperolius riggenbachi. The sequence continues at coordinate 526,363,080 of NC_090646.1, read as the reverse complement.
GTCCTCCTTTACAGATCACTATGCCACATTAATATTCTCTTCCATGACACCACAGTCCTCCTTTACAGACCACTATGCCACATTAATATCCTCTTCCATGACACCACAGTCTTCCTACACTGATCACTGTCTTCCATGAATGTCCTCTTCCACAGCACCACAATCCTCCTACACAGACCACTGTCCTAGTCCATTAATGTCCTCTTCCACAGCAGTGCTGTCTTCTGTCACAGACAACTGTCCTCCGCCTATGTCCTCTTCCACAGCAGCGCTGTCTTCTGTTACAGACCACTGTCCTCCATCTATGTCCTCTTCCACAGCAGCACTGGCTTCTGTCACAGACAACTGTCCTCCATCTATGTCTTCTTCCACAGCAGCGCTGTCTTCTGTTACAGACCACTGTCCTCCATTAATGTCCTCTTTCACAGCAGCACTGGCTTCTGTCACAGACAACTGTCCTCCATTAATGTCCTCTTCCACAGCAGCACTGGCTTCTGTCACAGACAACTGTCCTCCATCTATGTCCTCTTCCACAGCAGCACTGGCTTCTGTCACAGACCACTATCCTCCATTAATTTCCTCTTCCACAGCAGCACTGGCTTCTGTCACAGACCACTGTCCTCCACTAATGTCCTCTTCCACAGCAGCACTGGCTTCTCTCACAGACCACTGTCCTCCATTAATGTCCTCTTTCACAGCAGCACTGGCTTCTGTCACAGACAACTGTCCTCCATTAATGTCCTCTTCCACAGCAGCACTGGCTTCTGTCACAGACAACTGTCCTCTATTGATGTCCTTTTCCACAGCAGCACTGGCTTCTGTCACAGACAACTGTCCTCCATTAGTATCCTCTTCCACAGCAGCACTGGCTTCTGTCACAGACAACTGTCCTCCATTAATGTCCTTTTCCACAGCAGCACTGGCTTCTTTCACAGAAAACTGTCCTCCATTAATGTCCTCTTCCACAACAGCACTGGCTTCTGTCACAGACCACTGTCCTCCATTAATGTCCTCTTCCACAGCAGCACTGGCTTCTGTCACAGACCACTGTCTTCCATCTATGTCCTCTTCCACAGCAGCACTGGCTTCTGTCACAGACAACTGTCCTCCATCTATGTCCTCTTCCACAGCAGCACTGGCTTCTGTCACAGACCACTGTCCTCCACTAATGTCCTCTTCCACAGCAGCACTGGCTTCTGTCACAGACCACTGTCCTCCATTAATGTCCTCTTCCACAGCAGCACTGGCTTCTTTCACAGACAACTGTCCTCCATTAATGTCCTCTTCCACAGCAGCACTGGCTTCTGTCACAGACAACTGTCCTCCATTAATGTCCTCTTCCACAGCAGCACTGGCTTCTGTTACAGACAACTGTCCTCCATTAATGTCCTCTTCTACAGCAGCACTGGCTTCTGTCACAGACAACTGTCCTCCATTAATATCCTTTTCCACAGCAGCACTGGCTTCTGTCACAGACAACTGTCCTCCATTAATGTCCTCTTCCACAACAGCACTGGCTTCTGTCACAGACCACTGTCCTCCATTAATGTCCTCTTCCACAGCAGCACTGGCTTCTGTCACAGACAACTGTCTTCCATTAATGTCCTCTTCCACAGCAGCACTGGCTTCTGTCACAGACAACTGTCCTCCATTAATGTCCTTTTCCACAGCAGCACTGGCTTCTGTCACAGACAACTGTCCTCCATTAATGTCCTCTTCCACAACAGCACTGGCTTCTGTCACAGACCACTGTCCTCCATCTATGTACTCTTCCACAGCAGCACTGGCTTCTGTCACAGACCAATGTCCTCCATCTATGTCCTCTTCCACAGCAGCACTGGCTTCTGTCACAGACAACTGTCCTCCATCTATGTCCTCTTCCACAGCAGCACTGGCTTCTGTCACAGACAACGATCCTCCATTAATTTCCTCTTCCACAGCAGCACTGGCTTCTGTCACAGACCACTGTCCTCCACTAATGTCCTCTTCCACAGCAGCACTGGCTTCTGTCACAGACCACTATCCTCCATTAATGTCCTCTTCCACAGCAGCACTGGCTTCTTTCACAGACAACTGTCCTCCATTAATGTCCTCTTCCACAGCAGCACTGGCTTCTGTCACAGAAAACTGTCCTCCATGAATGTCCTCTTCCACAGCAGCACTGGCTTCTGTCACAGACAACTGTCCTCCATTAATGTCCTCTTCTACAGCAGCACTGGCTTCTGTCACAGACAACTGTCCTCCATTAATGTCCTTTTCCACAGCAGCACTGGCTTCTGGCACAGACAACGGTCCTACATTAATGTCCTCTTCCACAACAGCACTGGCTTCTGTCACAGACCACTGTCTTCCATCTATGTCCTCTTCCACAGCAGCACTGGCTTCTGTCACAGACAACTGTCCTCCATCTATGTCCTCTTCCACAGCAGCACTGGCTTCTGTCACAGACAACTGTCCTCCATCTATGCCCTCTTCCACAGCAGCACTGGCTTCTGTCACAGACAACTATCCTCCATTAATTTCCTCTTCCACAGCACCACTGTCACAGACCACTGTCCTCCATCTATGTCCTCTTCCACAGCAGCACTGGCTTCTGTCACAGACAACTGTCCTCCATTAATGTCATCTTCCACAGCAGCACTGGCTTCTGTCACAGACAACTGTCCTCCATATATGTCCTTTTCCACAGCAGCACTGGCTTCTGTCACAGACAACTGTCCTCCATGTATGTCCTCTTCCTCATCAGCACTGGCTTCTGTCACAGACAACTGTCCTACATCTATGTCCTCTTCCACAGCAGCACTGGCTTCTGTCACAGACAACTATCCTCCATTAATTTCCTCTTCCACAGCAGCACTGGCTTCTGTCACAGACCACTGTCCCCCACTAATGTCCTCTTCCACAGCAGCACTGGCTTCTGTCACAGACCACTGTCCTCCATTAATGTCCTCTTCCACAGCAGCTCTGGCTTCTGTCACCGACCACTGTCCTCCATTAATGTCCTCTTCTACAGCAGCGCTGTCTTCTGTCACAGACAACTGTCCTCCATTAATGTCCTCTTCTACAGCAGCACTGGCATCTGTCACAGACAACTGTCCTCCATTAATGTCCTCTTCTACAGCACCACCGCCTTCCTTCAAAGCCCACTGTCCTCCATTACACATTATTTTGAATATAATGCTAATTTTACTCAAAATACAGTCAGTTTGTTGTAAAAAGTAAGGTTCATTACTAGCAATTAGTAAATTTTTGTACAGAGTAATACACTGTAAGTTAATGAGTATCAAGATACATGGAGGGCATAGTCCATGATAAACATGCACATATGGTTTTACTCTAATGGCACTGTGTAAAAAAGAGGCCTGCCCTTAAAGTGGATCTAAACTCAGAACTGCGTTTCTGATCAAAAAGATTAGGCATGGCATGGTAACCATTAGGGGGAAAAAATCTTCATTACAATTTATAGAAATCCTAAAAAAAAATCCAGAAGGTTTAACTGGATTAATATTCAGGGAGCACAGCAAGTGTTAATGCATCTATCTTTTCCTGTACAGGCAGAGCAGAGTGAGATACACCTACTGGTAAGACACTCCTACAGATAATTACACTCTGATGTAGCTAAATAAACAAACACAGCTTAGTGCACTTAATGTCTAAAGCATTTATATGTGGAATGGAAACTTTTCCATTGTTCAGTCCAGTGGCGTAAGTAAGGAGCTTGGGGCCTCGGTGCAAGATTTACATGGGGCCCCACACACTCTATTGATATGGAGCCCCAAAACCTACCAAGGACAGCTGCAGTGTCAGAGAGGTGTGTTTACAATAAGAAAACAGTGTGTTAAGGCTTACCACTGTGCAATGCACATATAGAGGTGCTCATTACCAGCATAGCACCAATGAAAAGCTAATAAGATGGTTGAAGGAGGGCCCCTCTGGACCAGGGGCCCTGGTGCAGTTGCTACCTCTGCACTCCCTATTGCTACGCCACTGGTTCGGTCCACTTTAATGTGTGCAGGTTTATAACCTCAGGCTCAGGTGCAGTTTTATAAGCTCAAGCTCGCCAGGTTGGCATCTTCTGCACCAGCCGAGCATGTGACCGCACTGCTTGCGGTCGAACTCCAGTGGCCATTCTGTGCAGGTGCAGTAGTTCATCCAGCCCCTGGCAAGGTCAGCATCTGCAATGGAGGGGATCCTAGGACACCGGAGCTGTGGTGGGCACAGGTCGGCTGCCAGGGGCTGGAGGAAGCCCCAGGTAAGTAGATCTTTTACTTTCTTCCTTAAGAGCCAGGCTCTTATGATGGCAGCCTATCTTCTGATGTTAGTCAAGTCCACATGTCTGAACACTTGCAAAGCATGTTTACAGAATAAAGCGCAGTTCACTGAGGTTGCCTTGCTTTGTTTTCATATCTTTAAAACATGTTCAAAGCTCCAGAATTGAGATTCTCAATTTTTTATCTCCTTTTGAAAGTCTCTGTCTGTCTTCAGGATTGAAACATGGCGATGACTGCTGTAGAAAATGTTCTACACGCAAGGAAAGAATAGACATGCAGGAAACAAATAGGGTGCACACTGTGTCTTTATTGATTTGGCAAACAGAGAGCACAGTATGTTTCCCAGCTAGAATGTGTGAATAGACAGACATTGGCTAGGTAGGAAGAGCTGGCCTGAACCCTCTGCACAGAAAATAAACTTATTTTGTTGTAAAAAAAAAAAAAAAAAAGTGTGAGATGGATAGAAGTATAGGGCATTGTCTGGGTCTGAAGTAAAGAGGAGAAATTGAGCACTGGATTACACTGGTCATCCATAATTTAGTAGGAGCAAGTCAGAACAGGTTCTGTGGTGACAGATATTGAATGTGGGATGTCTATCAGGCCTCTGAAACTCCTCCCACCCCCACCCGAGCCGTCTGTCAATCTGATGCTAAGACGAGGACCCAATATGCAAAGCTATTCCATAGTAGAAATATTTGCACAGCCACATACCAAAAACAGTCCACAGCTCATCATAAACTCCTTTTGTGCTCGGGCATTCTTGGTCAGTGAATAAAAGTAGGGATGTATGGACTTTGTTGCTAAATGGAAAAAAAAATGTTTGGATCACCCAAGATAATTTCCTTAATCCAAACCTGAATTAAACGTTTCTCCAGTTGATCCTTTCTCTGCTGTGTTCTACATACGTAAATAACATGGTTGTCTCACCTAGCTGGCCAGGGTTGCAGAATGTGCTGTTCTTCTCTTCATGGATGCTGTCTCCAGAAAGCTTTGTTTGCACAAAAGTTCTTGAGTTCACTTATGCTTTCAGATATCCATATGCAGTGGTTTGCAGTGTTCGGCCCCCTTGAAGTGTTCCATATTTTGTCATATTACTGCCACAAACATGAATCAATTTTATTGGAATTCCATGTGAAAGACCAATACAAAGTGGTGTACACGTGAGAAGTGGAATGAAAATCATACATGATTCCAAACATTTTTTTTACAAATAAATAACTGCAAAGTGGGGTGTGCGTAATTATTCAGCCCCCTTTGGTCTGAGTGCAGTCAGTTGCCTATAGACATTGCCTGATGAGTGCTAATGACTAAATAGAGTGCACCTGTGTGTAATCTAATGTCAGTACAAATACAGCTGTTCTGTGACGGCCTCAGAGGTTGTCTAAGAGAATATTGGGAGCAACAACGGGTCTACATGAAAAGGGCGCCGGTAAAAAAGGGCGCCTGGTGGAGCCCATATATACCAACTTCGGCTACAAAAAAGGCGCCTGGTGTAGCCCATATAAACTTCGGCTACAAAAAAGGCGCCTGGTGTAACCCATATAAACTTCGGCTACAAAAAAGGCACCTGGTGGAGCCCATATAAAAACATCGGCTACAAAAAAAGGCGCCTGGTGTAGCCCATATAAACTTCGGCTACAAGCCCATATAAACTTTGGCTACAAAAAAGGCGCCTGGTGTAGCCCATATAAACTTTGGCTACAAAAAAGGCGCCTGGTGTAGCCCATATAAAAACTTCGGCTACAAAAAAACTCTGGGATGTGTTAATTACTATTCCCCCTCCAGGCCGCCATGGATAGTGGGGGAATGAAATAATTTGGCTTCCAGCGCTTGTAGCCCATATAAAAACTTTGGCTACAAAAATACTCCAGGATGTGTTAATTACTATTTCCCCTCCAGGCCGCCATGGATAGTGGGGAAATGAAATAATTCGGCTTCCAGCACTTGTAGCCCATATAAAAACTTAAGCTAGAAAAAAAGGCAATAATATGGGCTACAAAGGGGCACCTTACTGTAGCCGAAAAAAATACGGGCTACAAAGGGGAGCCCGCTTGTAGCCGAAAACCTTGTAGCCGAAAAAATATGGGCTACAAAGGGTAGCCCGCTTGTAGCCTATATCAAAACTCGGGCGCCCTTTTCTACACCTTGTAGCCCATATTTCCAGAAATAACATTGATGTCTATGGCGGCGCCCTTTTCATACAGGCAGCTCGGGCGCCCTTTTCAACCGATCCCGCAACAACACCATGGGCTCGATTCAGTAAACCGTGCTAAGTGTTAGCACGCCTGTGAAAAGCCCTATATCACGCCTAAAGTTAGTTTAGGCATGATAAATTCACATCTAAAGACTTTAGGCGTGATAACTAGGGTGCTAACTGGGTTAGCACCCTTTACTAAATTCAAATCGCGCACAAAGTCCCGTGCGCAATACTTTGCGTGCGCACCGTGAAAACAGCGCACCCGATGCGCCTATAAGGTTGCATTGGGTGCGACCTTAACATCGCACCATGTGACGTTAAAGTTGCACCCAATGTGACCTTATAGGCGCATCATCGCACCATTTTCGTCGCACCGTGATGTGACATTTCGCGCACACCGCGCTGTGTGCACGCAAAGTTTTCAGTGTGGGACTTTGCGTGCGATGTAAATTTAGTAAACAGTGCTAACCCAGTTAGCATCCTAGTTATCACGCCCAAAGTCTTTAGGCGTGCTAACTGGGTTAGCACCGTTTACTGAATCAAGCCCCATGAAGTCCAAAGAACACACCGGACAGGTCAGGGATAAAGTTATTGAGAAATTTAAAGCAGGCGCAGACTACAAAAAGATTTCCAAAGCCTTGAACATCCCACGGAGCACTGTTAAAGCGATCATTCAGAAATGGAAGGAGTATGGCACAACTGTAAACCTACCAAGACAAGGCCGTACACCTAAACTCACAGGCCGAACAAGGAGAGTGCTGATCAGAAATGCAGTCAAGAGGCCCATCTAGACGAGCTGCAGAGATCTACAGCTCAGGTGGGGGTATCTGTCCATAGGACAACTATTAGTCGTGCACTGCACAAAGTTGGCATTTATGAAAGAGTGGCAAGAAGTAAGCCATTGTTAACAGAAAAGCATAAGAAGTCCCATTTGCAGTTTGCCACAAGCCATGTGGGGGACACAGCAAACATGTGGAAGAAGGTGCTCTGGTCAGATGAGACCAAAATAGAACTTTTTGGCCAAAATACAAAACGCTTTGTGACGGAGAAGTAACACTGCGCATCACTCTGAACACACCATCCCCACTGTCAAATATGGTGGTGGCAGCATCATGCTCTGGGGGTGCTTCTCTTCAGCAGGGACAGGGAAGCTGGTCAGAGTTGATGGGAAGATGGATGGAGCCAAATACAGGGCAATTTTGGAAGAAAACCTCTTGGAGTCTGCAAAAGACTTGAGACTGGGGGGGAGATTCACCTTCCAGCAGGACAACGACCCTAAACATAAAGTCAGGGCAACAATGGAATGGTTTAAAACAAAACATATCCATGTGTTAGAATGGCCCAGTCAAAGTCCAGATCTAAATCCAATCGAGAATCTGTGGCAAGATCTGAATACTGCTGTTCACAAACGCTGTCCATCTAATCTGACTGAGCTGGAACTGTTTTGCAAAGAAGAATGGGCAAGGATTTCAGTATCTAGATGTGCAAAGCTGGTAGAGACATACCCTAAAAGACTGGCAGCTGTAATTGCAGCAAAAGGTGGTTCTACAAAGTATTGACTGAGGGGGCTGAATAATTACGCACACCCCACTTTGCAGTTATTTTTTTAATGTTTGGAATCATGTATGACTTTTGTTTCACTTCTCACATGTACACCACTTTGTGTTGGTCTGTCACATAGAATTCCAATAAAATTGATTCATGTTTGTGGCAGTAATATGACAAAATGTGGAAAACTTCAAGGGGGCCGAATACTTTTGCAAACCACTGTAGATGACAGTCTTATGTTTGGAGGTTAGCAACAATCTTATGTCTATAGACTCAACTATGCATGGCCAGCAGATGACCACTTTGCAGGGGTGAATTGGTACTCAGTCATTGCTCCCAACTGTCCCTCTTTTGGAGGGACAGTACCTCTTTTGGGACCAAATACCTCTGTCAATCGTTTTTCCCCATGTGTCCCTCTTTCAGGACTGATGTAAAGGTCTATGTGAAATTTTGAGGGTTTTTTTGCACTTACAAAATTGATTAATTGACTCTAAACTTTACTCCCATTATTTAAATGGATTCACTTCTTAAAAATGTTAATATTAAGGAAATGTAATGATGATAGAAAGGACCAGTGTGGTACGAATGATAAAACTATATTTTTTGCTTATGAATTCTTTGTGGTATGCATGACTAGGTGTATGGCAAAGGCGTGTCTGGAGGTGTGACAGGGACATTCCTTAAAATGTTCCTCTTTCTTATCTCAGAAAGTTGGGAGGTATGCTCAGTGTAAGTAATACTTTAAGTATCTGCAACTTGCTCCCCTATCCCGTCTCCGCTGGTATTTTGCCTCAATCTATTGTCACCTGGCAGAACTCTGGACTTGCTCGCTCGGGTGACAGTTTTGGGTTGCTCCTGTACAAGCATGTTGCTAGCCTGCAATCTAGCGATGCATTCCATTGCTGTGGAGGGAGTAGAGTATAGAAGAGTAGCATGGAACGGACAGGGTAAGAAGGACAACAATACCCAGACGATCCACCAAGAAGATCACTCGTCATAATTTAAAGGGGGATTGGGAACAGGGAAACCCTAGCCCTGACTGGCTACCTCAGTCAACAACCATCTGGCATATGTGCTAGGTAACTTAAAGGACACCCGTGACTTTGAAAAATATTAGATACTTACCTTAGCAGATGAAAGCCTTTGCATAATCCAGAGGCTTTCCCCATACTCCTTCACCTCACTATCGCAGCACTGGGACCCCCAAAGGTCTTCCACAAGGGTCCGTCAATGGGAGCGCGGCTATACTGCGCAGGCAAGGCATGACTTGTGCCTCTGCTACTCTGCAAGCATGACTCATCCTGCATCTGTCAGTGTGGTCACACTTGTTCACGGATAGGAGCGTGCCTGTGAACTTGTAGAGTGTCTCGGCTTCCAGTGGTGGAGGATTCAGAGGCTTCCCTCTACTGAAATCATTATCTGACTTTTGTTTTATATAAAGTTGCTTTAAGTGAAATGAAACAACTCCCACAACTACAAGGGAGCAGCTCCTTCCACCGCAGGGGTCCATACGTCAGATCAGGTGTGAAAATTATGATGTCCACACTTGTTTTATGACCCTTGTAAGATGGGCCCCAAGGCTGTGAGGGTCACCAGGGGTAGACAAGACAAGGGTGTGAACATTGCGGGGCCCAAACAAAATTTTGCTGGGGGCCCCATGATTTATCGTTAAGGCCTGCAACAAACGTAGCTAGTGACAATTTTACTGTTTTTGCTGCTGTGCTATCTGGAAGGGATCTTTCTGCTGCTGGGTTAGTCATAGAGAGAATTCTTTTTTTAGACACTTTCACTGAGACCTAAACTATTGTAAACTAAAACCTACTGTATATTGGAGGTCATTGTGAAGGTGATAAAACATGCAGCAGCCTCTTGCTGTTATGTGATGGGAGTGAATATCCTGATGCTGTACAGCAGGAGCTGCTTGCTATGAGACAGCACTGCACAAGCCTGTGCTCACGCTAACAGGTTCTGTGTCATCAAGCACAGTGAAGATAGTCTAAAGCAATTTTAATTGCAGTGGGAATAATGACCCCTTGACATGTATTTTCTAAATAGTTTGTAAACCTCGGCTGTATTGTGCATACGATTTGTTGAATATGTTAAAGACAGATGATGGCAGCTGCAAAAAAACGTAAGCTGTGTTCAAGATGGATCTAGTCAGACAAAGAGGGATGAAGGCAAATCCATAGAATGAGACAGACAGACAGCAGGTGGTGAGGGGAAATGTAAGGAAATTGCTGACAGGAAATATAGCATAAATAGAGAAAGCTCTCTGTAATGCAAAAATCACACAAATGAACCCTGCCAGATCAGTACAACACTAACCAGATGATAAGAAGTGAAATAGAGTGCTTCCGAAGATGGGCGGCTCCGTACCGCGCATGAGTGACTGTATTCAACAGACGTGTATTTGACAGACTTGTATTCATCCAGTTTGTCGATTCGAATACACACAACGGGAGTGGCAAGTCACAGGTATTGTGGGCAGGAAGGCTGCAGGGAGTGGGGTGGAAGTAGTCGCAGACAGTAGCGTAACTACAATCCATGGGACCCCCAGTGAAACTTTGATGCCCCCTTCCCATGCCTAGAGGCACCACAGCATCCAGCTTGGCACAACAGTACCCAGCACAGCCCCATAGAGGCACCCCAGCATCCAGCATGGCACAATAGCACCCAGCATGCCTATTGAGGCACCACAGCATCCAGCTTGGCACAACAGCATCCAGCATGGCAACACAGCACCCAGCATGTCCCATAGAGGCACCACAGAACCCAGATTGGCACCATAGCACCCAGCATGCCCATAGAGACACCACAGAACCCAGCGTGCCCCATAGAAGCACCGCAGCACCCAGCATGGCACTACACAGCACCCAGCATGGCATCACAGCACCCAGCATGCCCTATAGAGGTACCACAGCACACAGCATGGCTTCATAGCACCCAGTATGCCCATAGAGGCACCACAGCACTCAGCATGGCGCCTAGGTATCCAGCATGCCCCATTGAGGCATCACAGCACCCAGCATACCCTTATACAGGAACCAAAGCACCCAGCATGCCCCCTTAGAGGCACCAGAGCACCCAGCATGCTTCCATTGATGCACAAAAGCTCCCAACATGCCCCCATTGCGGCACCACAGCTCCTATGATATTGCCATAGAGGCACCATAGCTCCCAGCATAACCCCATAGATCTGTGGACCTTGTATGGGGGCATGCTGGGAGCTATGGTGTTTAAATGACGGGTGTGCTGGGAGCTGTGGTGTCTTAATGACGGGTGTGCTGTGAGTTGTGGTTCCTCAATGGGGGGGGGGGGGGGGGGTATGCTGTGTGCTGTGGTGCCATGCTGGGTGCTGTGATGCATTTATAGGGGTATATGGGGAGCTATGGTTCTTCTATGGGAGCATGTTGGGAGTTGTGGTGCCTCAATGGGAGGCCCCTGAGAGCATGGAAGGGTCCACTAGAAGGTTAGGGAATACTAAGTGGGGATGCCCAGCAGAAAGCCAGACAGACCAGCCAGCCCAGAAGCCAGGTAACTCTGCCTAGCTATGCTTAATGGTAGGAACCCACTAGGGCATTTTTGGCAGGGTTTTGGTATCACCGACAATTGCCGGCAATTCCCAAAAACGCTTTGCCAATGAAACTGAGTGAGTAGGAACCCATTAGTGCAATTGTGATTTAGGCATAATCGCAATCACAGGGCTTCATCCAACATTTTGCTGGGCAGCAGGCCTACTTAGACCGCAGTTAAGTTCATGTACATTTTGCTCCACCCATGTCCACACCCACATTCTGGTGCGCTGCAACACCAATTTTTCAGCTGGAGTGCCCAAATGTGCCTTAGGATCCTAGCAACGCCCCTGTCATGATAGCAGGAGCAAGTAATAGGAGATGTGGGCAGGACTTCTGAAGAGAGTGGGGAGGCAGCACTCTGGAAGCAAGTCAGAGGAGTTGTGGGCAGGACTGCGGCAGGGAGTGGAGTGGCAGCACTCATAGGCTAGTTCTTAAAGTGGATCCGAGACTAACTTTCAGAGTTAAGAAAGAGTGGGGGAAAGGCTGCACATCCCTAAACACATGCTGCAATTGAATGGTTAATCGCACAGGCATGCACCGCCTCTTCTAGACTGAAAAATGCATGCCCTGCATCCAAAACAAGTGCTAACATTTATTACGCTAGGAGGAACTTTAGCTTCCAATATGGTTTGCATGCAAAGTATAATGTACTAGACACTTGCGCCACGGTGAGGCAAACCTCCGGGCAAGTGACCTAACCTAAATTTAAAACCTTGGGAGCAGCTAAGCAAAAAAAATGTGTAATTTACATTTTGTTGAACAGCGAGGAGAATGCCAGCGCATACCACTAAGGCTGCATCTGAAATGACCACCAGCTCAGTGTGCAGCACCTAAATAAACTTTCTGCACACTTCGCATTCAATTCAGATGCAAATCATATGCAAATCTACTACTACTTATCATGCAAACAGGAAACTCAGGAGAAACAGGAAACTCAGGAGGAGGGGCTGGGAGCAGCTAACCTGATAGTTACATACTTACAGAGTTAAGAAACAGTGGGGGAAAGGCTGCGCATCCCTAAACACATGCTGCAATTGAATGGTTAATCGCACAGGCATGCACCGCCTCTTCTAGACTGAAGTAGTAGTAGTAGATTTGCATATGATTTGCATCTGAATTTAATGCGAAGCATGCAGAAAGTCTATTTAGGTGCTGCACACATGAGCTGGTGGTCATTTCAGATGCAGCCTTAGTGGCATGCGCTGGCATTCTCCTCGGGAGACTAACTTTTACTCATTGCATAATTGTGTTCCTTTCCTATTGTTTATAGGGCATTCCTCAAGCCAAATACTTTTTTGTTTTTGTTTTAATACTCTAATTCCCTATAAACTAAACAAGCCACGCCCACAGGTTTTCAGAGAGCCAAGGCACTTTCAGACAGTAGCAAGGGCTCATGGGCAGGAGGAGAAGGAGGTATTACTAGCCAGAGATTCCAGAGGCACAGGGGAGGAGGGAGAAGGAGGGGGGATTATTTTTTTTTCGCTCAAGATGCAGATAAGCCTGCCTCTGTGTAATGTTTACAAACAACATGGCTGCTGTCATTGTATCACAGGAAGAAATAATCATATTCTATTAAAGCTGTTTGCAGCTAGATTTGCTGTGTAAACTATCTAAACTTTAGATAAGATATATAGACAAGTTACTTGTTATAGTTAGTTTTTCATCTCGGATCTGCTTTAAGCTGTTATGTGACACCAGGAGGGCCTAAGAACAGATTCTAAAGGCTCATACACACGTCCAACCAACTGCACAACATGACCAACCACACAAGTTGTTTACCTGACAAGTACATACACACATGCCGACCAACTAAACAACCAGCTCATTTAAATACTATATGTGCAAGCTAAATGACACACTTCACAACATGTCTGCTTTACAAAACAATAAAGTTGTTCAAAAGACTTGTGCACACATTCCAACCTGCCTAATAGTTGGTCAGATTGATCCACCATTTGGATCTAGCAACCCACCTGTTATCAGTCGGTCATCTGGTTGATTGTCAGCTATACACACACCCAACTTATCTTGCAACAGACAAGTTTGAAAGATAGTTGGACAGATTGTTGGTAGGTGTGTATGAGCCATAATAAGGAAAAACAAATCTTTAGAAAGGGAAACAGCGGGAACAAATTGAGGGATTTTATACTGTTCCACTTATCTATCCACAACAAAAATGGATTGAATGAAATTTAGTTTTAAATATTTCACATTTTTCTTACAGCTTTAAGAGTATTTATTAGTTGTTAGTGTTTAGCATTCCATTAGCAAAACTCAGGGATTAAAATGTATAAAACATCCTTTCCACTATTTCCTCTTGGCAGGAAATTGAGCCATAGTTGGAAATTAATTAATTTGAAAACCATATGTTTACTGAAGCACCTTGCCAGAATTAGCTGGTATTGTGCAATTATTTGCATTTACCATCAGCAGTTTATTGTTATGCAGGATTCCTCAACACACGGTTAGTTACAAAATAAAGTTGTATTGAGTTGCAGTTGTACTTTTGGTAAATTCTTGGTATATGAATCTGCCAGTTCCAATGCATACATGTAGAAAAAGGTGCCTGAAAAAATGGTGCCGGATGTAGCCGATAAGCTTGATTTTTGTTTTTTTTAAAATGGCTCCGGATGTAGCAGATAAATATTTTTCTGTTTTTAAAAGGGCACCAGATGTAAATGTGCGATAAATTGTGAATTTGGTTATGAAAGCTACTATTAGAATATAACTCTAATCCATAGTGGTGCCCAATCGGCACCTAACCTTAATCCCCATGGTGGTTAACACCCCCCTCCCTTGGCGGTACCTAACCTTAAACCCCTCCAGGGTAGTACCTAACCTTAATCCCCCATGATGGTGCCAAACCTTAATCTACCCTTGGTGCCTAACCTTAACCTCCCCATGCCCTTGACCACGGTCTGGAATCGTTGTAGCTGCAATTTTTGAAAGATATAACCAATATTTGGCATGATCGTTGTAGCTTCATTTTATTTTAAAGATATAAATGGTAATGAGATCATTGTAGGCACAAAATTAAGGGCTTGTAGTTAGGTCCTATATTGTAACCACAAACATTTTCATGATATAGCCGAAATGTGCTTAGGCCCGTATAGCCATTAATTGCGGCAAATAACATGGAAGTCTATGGCGGTGCCCTTTTTTACACAGGTGGCTGTGATGCCCTTTTCAAGTGATATCATTCCAATACCTGCCATGAAGCTGCCAATCCCAATATGTGGCATACAAAAGCAACAACACAGTTAATGACTAGAATGAATGAATGAATGAATGGAGATGACCAATGAGATGCTTAATGCTAATTGTGGATGCATATTGCATACAGTTTGGTACTGGGCCAGTCCAAATCAGAAAAACTGCATCTTATACTGGGTACGCATTTGTTCATGCGATTTTGCCACTCGATCGTTTTTTCGGCATGATTCGGGAGCAATATCGGACATGATGGATTTTATCTATCTGATTCATCACGAAAAAAATGTAACGTGTGTACCCAGCATAACTCACCATATTTCAAGCATTAACTCTAAAAATGACCCTCTCACTGGCCATCTCTGATTAGGAATTTACAGTGTTTAGCAATCTGGCATGCAAGAAGTTTTGAGAGCTTTAGATGAAACTGGAGGCAGAATAACTTGGTTATCCGTCCATCTTTGAATAGGCCTAATTCCAGTGTTTTAGGGGTTATTAAAAGTAGCACGTTGCAGATGATGGGAGAGCTTCTGAGAAAGGAAATACTTCCCAGCGGGTTAGTCCTGACTGGTCCGGCTAATGGCGCAGGTTGTGCTGCAGTTAGGCTATGTACAAACAGTAATCTTTTGTTGGCCAGAATGATCATTAATGTTTTTTTACGTGACAGTCTACAGTGTGCTGTGTGTAGGTGTCCTCCAGCATCTGACCTTTTCTCTTCAGTAATACGTATTGGAAAACTTTTAGCCAAGTATGTTGTGTGCTCATCCTCCTCTTTCCACTCTCCATAGGTCACAGTTGCTAACCTAGTAGTAGACCGTTTGAGTTATGAATGAGATATGCAGGGAAACCTACAAATGAAAGCTAACCAGGCTGGCGGGACTAGCACATGCACAATGTATCAGAATACTAAGGTATGATTTTGCAGGCAGGTATGGGATGAATGGGGCGTTCTTCTGGATTTAGAAGCATGCATCCACTTGGGATTATCGCTGATATCACAGACTGGTACATATAATCTGGTGCACCTCTGATCTGTTCAGGGGCATAGCAATAGGGGGTGCAGCGGTAGCGACTGCATTGGGGCCCTTGGGCCAGAGGGGCCCCAAGGGGCCTTCCCTCAACTGTAGTATTAGCTCTCTATTGGTCCTGTGCTCATAATCAATTCTATAGATACTTTGAATAGTGGTAATTATTAACAAGCTGTTCCCCAACCTCTTCTTGCTCCTCTGACACTGTAGTTGCCATTGGCAGGTTTTGGTGCACCGTATCAATTGTTATGTATAGAGTGCTTGGGGGGGGGGGGGGCAATGTAAAACTTGCATCAGGCCCCACAGCTCCTTAGCTATGCCACTGGATCTGTGTTGTATATCGTGTGCCTCTGTGGAAGTGGCTCTTAGCTGTGAAACATGTATCAGGATGCGTTGTTGTATTGGATACCTGCTTTTGTGCACCTGATTCATTATCTGTATTGAAAAGAAAGAAAAGAACTTGCAGGAATTAATGAGTGATACCGTGATGTTGTGACAATGATTTATCGGCTCCTTAAGCCCCCAAATGAACGATTTCTTTTTGTGTATTGACATATATTTCAGGGTGTGGGCTGGGGCTACTTTCTTCTATTGAAGGTTATAATCAGATATGGGATTATCTGGAAACTTAGTGAGTCTGTGCTAAATAGTCATATGGCAAGCCTGGCAACTGAATCTCTAAAAGACCTGTTGCTTAGATAACTGTTTGGCTGTTTTGAACTCCTTTATATACCAGTGGCAATCCCCAGGGTACATAGGCATAGTGTATAGAGTTGGGCCGAACCTCCGATTTTAGGTTCGCGAACCGGGTTCGCGAACTTTCGCGGAAGGTTCGGTTCGCGTTAAAGTTCGCGAACCGCAATAGACTTCAATGGGGATGCGAACTTTGAAAAAAAAAAAAAATTATGCTGGCCACAAAAGTGATGGAAAAGATGTTTCAAGGGGTCTAACACCTGGAGGGGGGCATGGCGGAGTGGGATACACGCCAAAAGTCACCGGGAAAAATCTGGATTTGACGCAAAGCAGCGTTTTAAGGGCAGAAATCACATTGAATGCTAAATGACAGGCCTAAAGTGCTTTAAAACATCTTGCATGTGTATACATCAATCAGGGAGTGTAATTAAGGTACTGCTTCACACTGACACACCAAACTCCACTGAACAGAACAGGTATGCAGTGGCGGGTCCACTGAACAGAACAGGTATGCAGTGGCGGGTTCACTAAACAGGTATACAGTGGCGGGTCCACTGAACAGAACAGGTATGCAGTGGTGGGTTCACAGAACAGGTATGCAGTGGCAGGATCAATGAACAGGTATGCAGTGGCAGGATCACTGAACAGGTATGCAGTGGCAGGATCAATGAACAGGTATGCAGTGGCAGGATCAATGAACAGGTATGCAGTGGCAGGATCAATGAACAGGTATGCAGTGGCAGGATCAATGAACAGGTATGCAGTGGCAGGATCAATGAACAGGTATGCAGTGGCAGGATCAATGAACAGGTATGCAGTGGCAGGATCACTGAACAGGTATGCAGTGGCAGGATCAATGAACAGGTATGCAGTGGCAGGATCAATGAACAGGTATGCAGTGGCAGGATCAATGAACAGGTATGCAGTGGCAGGATCAATGAACAGGTATGCAGCCAGGGACAAGTTAAGCCTAACTAATCTTTCCCTATGAGAGACTGCAGCAGCTCGCCCTACTCTAACTAATGCAGGCACACGAGTGGCCACGGCCGCCGCTGCCTGCCTATATAAGGGGGGGTGGGGCTCCAGGGGCTAGTGTAGCCTAATTGGCTACACTGGGCCTGCTGACTGTGATGTAGAGGGTCAAAGTTGACCCTCAGTGCATTATGGGGCGAACCGCAATGGGGCGAACTTTTCCGCAATAAAGTTCGCGTGCGGTACCCGCACGCGAACCACCTAGGTTCGCGCGAACCAGGTTCGCCGGCGAACCGTTCGGCCCAACTCTAATAGTGTATGCATAGTCTTGTAGACTGGAGGAACTGTAAAAGAGGTCACGCAGGATCTAGGCGTCGAAGGAGGAACGTAGACCTATGTCTGTGGAGCCCTGAGCCAGCCCTGTGGAGGAGACTGAGACTAGAACTCAGTGAGCAATGCATCATCAATAGATGGAACTGCAGTTGGCTGCAGATAAGACACCACAGGACAGGAGTTGCCCAGATATTTTTGTACAGTGATCACTAGAATACAGCTTTGTGAAACAATTCTAAAAGGTTAACAAAAATCTACTGTAAAGTGTGTATGTAAATTTAGACTGATTTGACTGCAACCATGCCGCAAGCATTCAAAGCAATATGGTAATTAGAAGAAGGGTGTAACTAGCCCTACATAACCATACAAGTTCCACGGCATTGCCATACAAGGTCCACAGGGATCAGCCTTGTCTGTCTTTGAAGTAATTTATTCAGACACCAAGAACATTCTGCAATCATTTTGACTATAATATATATGTACACAACTTTGATAGCTGTTCTCAGAATTCTACAAAACTAATTAGTATAATTGTGCTATTTTAGAGCCTTACACGATCTTTATAGTGATCGCATTTAATTAAGATGGAGTCCTGGGAGTCATTTTGCTTAGTGTTTTTGTGACATCTTGTTATGTCTCTGAAATAGTACATGTGAGGCGGCATAGCTCTATAAAGAAGACCTGTCCCATTGTTAGTGATGCAATGTACTGCTGCATTGTTCTTTCCATGGCTCGTGTCATAGCCCTGTATCTGTGTGCAGCCCAGTTTTAGAACTGAAGTGATTGGGAACTTATGCCATATTTCAAGTGTCAAGTTCTAAGAGCCATGCCAGAGACTACGTAAAATAATCACATTGCTAACATTAGGCAGTTATATTGAAATGGTATGTTCACAATGGCGCAATAGCAGTGCAGTGTGGTGGAATCCTTCGGCGGATCCATCTGAAAATGGCGCCTGCGAATAATGGCGCACGGTGTTGCCGCTAATCCGTTTGCTGCTTATCGCTATTTAACGTTAAAGCCTTATTGTTATTTAACGTTAAAGCCATATTGTTTTTTACCGTTAATACACAGAACCCTCTCTGTATCTATCCCTAACCCCCCCCCCCCCTGGTGGTGCCTAACCCTAAGACCCCCTGGTGGTGCCTAACCCTAAGACCCTCCCTGGTGGTGCCCAACCCTAAGACCCCCGGTTGGTGCCTAACCCTAAGACCCACCTGGTGGTGCCTAACCCTAACCACCCCCCTGGTGGTGCCTAACCCTAAGACCCCCCCCCCCCCCCCCAGTGGTGCCTAACCTAACCTTGACAGTGTTACATTAAATCTATTCACCGTTTTGCAGTAAAATAACGTCTGCAGTTTGGCTTATGTAGGGCGCTATTAATAAATAATGTTACTGTGGGCAATAACGTCTGCTGTTTCGCAAATGAACGGCACTATTGATAAATAACGTTACTGTGTGCCGTTTTCTTCTTTTTTCCCTGTGCGCCATTATTATGCAGTACTAACGATAAATAACGATAAGCATATCTTTTTAATGCGGCGCCATTTTTATGCATAGACGCTGTGCGCCATTATTCACTGATCCGTCCTTCGGCATGTATGAAGTGCAGCACTACATAAGCGTGTTAACAGGTGCAGTGCAGCATACTTATGCTTTACTGTATGTGCTGCATGCAGGCAACTTTTCCCCTCCATTGCATAGCAACACAACTCCCCAATGAAAGTGGCCTAAAGACTGGGAAGCTTTAAAAACTCCGGTCCTGAAAGAAGTATGGAAGCTGCTTTTGCCAACCTCCTACTAAATTGCTTTATGCTATGGCTCTTTTGAACATCTTTTTTTGAGAATAAGCTTGTAGCAGTTGAGGACAGTGTGAAGTCAGTATATCTGATCTTCTTGCTTCCAACAGCTCAGAAATAGTAAAGTCATTGGATAAGAATAACAGGTATGGATGGCGTTCATCGCTGCTATCTCATAAATACTTATTCTAGTGTTGGATGTGTGAGTGTATGTGTGTGTTTCAGCAAGTGCTACCTCTGTACGTATATTCCAGGATGGGCTCTGTACAGGAACAAGGGAACAGATTATATCGCAAGGAGCACATATTATAGATCAACACAGAGCCTAGCCCTTTTGTATTGCAGCATCAGAGTCCTTCTAGGCTTGGATACATGTAATAAAGGCGCCTGAAAAACATGGCTCAAGGAATTGCTGCTGGTAGAATATCAGTAAGTCTACCAATATTCTACGACTTTCTTTCGATAGTAAAATATTGGTAATCTTTACCTAACCTAAACCTACTCTCACACAGATCCCTTTCTTTACTGATGCCTAATCCTTAACCCCTCTGATGGTGCCTAAACCTTAAGCCTACCCCGTGGCACTTAAACCTTAACCTCACCCCTGCCACAAAACCACGATTAGCGGCAATAGATGGAATTTTGGGCACCTAGAAAATGTGGTTATAAATAGCAGGTGCTTTGGGCCCACTATTTATAGCTGCAATTTCCGGGTTCCCATAATTCCATCTATTGCCGCTAATCACCACTCCACCCAAACACTGCCACAAAATCGTGTTAGCTGAAAGAAGGGCGCAGCCATAGGCTGCAATGATAAAAGCTGTGATTAGCGGCAATAGAGGGAAATCTGGACACATGGAGGCACCCAATAAAATGCAGCAATATATGGAAATTTGGGCTCCTGCTATTTATAGACACATTTTCCAGGTACCCAAAATTCCATGTATTGCCACATTTTATCAGGTGCCTCCATGTGCCCAAACTTCCCTCTATTGCCTTATTGCCTCTAATCATGGCTTTTATCATTGCAGCCTATGGTGGCGCCCTTCTTCCCACTTTGCTCTGTGCGCCCTTTTTTCTTGATTTGCCAGTGGGGACATTATTTGCATGGCTGTCTTCCAGATACATTTTAGTAGTTTAAATGGCTTTCCCTATATTGTCCTTGGACTATGTCCTCTGATGCACAGTCATTAATGCTGGGTGCACACGGTGCGTTCCCGCCCTCAATGCCCCGCTCAATTCCCGGCCTCTTGATTATTTCCGATCGCGTTTCGTGATTGTTTTGATTATTCTCAAGTAAAGTATGCCAAATCGACCTAACGATCCATCGAAACGCAAATCGGACATGTCGGAAATAATCGAGCGGCCGGGAATCGATGGGAATCGAGCGGGGCATCGAGTGCGGGAACGCACCGTGTGTATCCAGCATAATGTATACTGTGCAATGTACTCTGTAAAGTGCTTTGTAATGTGCAATGTAAATACTAGAAATAAGGAGGCTGCAAGGCTTGTATCTGGCAATATTTTTCATTTCTCAATAACGAGCACCGTTGTTACTGCAGTACTGGACATTCTAGATTCTATGCAATTAGTTAATTTCATCCAGAAGTGGAACTGGATTTTAGCTGTATTGTTTCTGCACTATCTGTATAGCCACACCCACCAGTCAGTCAGCAATCTCAGTTCTGAAGTCACTGATCAGGTACTTTTCCTGTTTGTATTGGGAGGTGTTTTTTTCCCCCCTATGAACATGAAGTGATTGGCGGGGCATGAGGAGAATGCCTAAATATAACTGGAAGTGCAGAGTTAGCTGTAACATTTCTCCTTCATCTATCACTTTGTCACATTAATAAACATTAGTTGTATTTCCTACAAAGCCGGTCTGTATTGCCAAAGAACTATTTGCATACTGCACATCATGCTGTGCTTAGAAAGCGTTAAATCACATTTTATGTCACACAGAGCTTTACAGTATTAACCATGGAATAAAGTCTCTGGAGATCATTTTTCTGTAAATAAAGATGCTTTTTTCCCCCAATAAAAATAGTGCCCGGATTGTGATTCTATTTACAAGAGTACTTTCATATTCTGTACAGTTCCAGTAAAGGAGCCACCTCTGTATAAACTGCGACATCTGAGTTCTGTCCCACAGAGCTCTTGTGATAATTGCCTTGAACATCTGAGGCAATCCTGTTAGATTCTGGCCATTAGCCAGCGCTGTCATTAATGACGCATCTCTCTGTTCAGCACCTCCCAGCAGGAATAGTGAGGTTGTGACACAGTAATACTGTTTGTGGCGAGGCAATAAATGACACAACATTAATCTCTTATATTCAAAGAGACTTAGGGCTGGTTCAGACGGACGTCTGCGTGGCGTCGCGTTTGGGGGCATTGCGGCAGCTGCGCGGTCAGGCTTTCAGTAGCCTTCGCGTCACGTTCCGATGCGGTCGCGTTTTTTCTTCCCCTAGGGGGATATTAGCCGTCGCGATTGATCGCCCCCTGAAAGCTACATGTCGCTTCCAGTGGCAGCTCGAATGCTGGCGAAAATCGGGACCCGAACGCCGCGATCGTGTAAACGCATGCAATAGCTCGGTGTAAACGCTCCCATTCCCCTGAATGGGAGCATTTACCGTGACGTTCCAAACGCTTGCGGTAAACGCTCCGCAAGCGTCAGTCTGAACCAGCCCTTAGGCTTCTTGCACACTGCAAGCGATTCAGATTCAGATTCCGCTTTTTAATCAGTTTTTACCTCCACTTCTGATTCCGATTTGCAGTGTGCAAGGAGCAAACTGCAAATCTGAATCTAAATCAGAAGTAAAAACAGATTAAAAAGCGGAATCTGAATCTGAATTGCAAGAGGCCTTGCAGTGTACCCAAGACAAACCTCGGGTACTGGCTGTTGCTTTACCTACTGTCTCAAGCCAGTACGTTAAACGGTAAGGAGTCGTTGCACAAGACTCCCTAATAATCCTGGTTACCTGTGGAGCACGCCTTAAAGCGGACCTGAACTCAGAACTTCACCTGTGCTCTAAAAGATAAGCAATGGAATAATAACCTTTAAAGAAAAACTGCCTAAATACATACAGGGTGCATTTCTTTTAGTTTTCCTTCTGTCCTGTGCAAGACTTCAGGTCCACTTGAAGTGGCTGCAGCTTTGGTGCTTTGAGTCCACCAGGAGAAAAGCGTGATATAAATGTTATGCGTCTTGTCTACGGAAACAGACACTTCCCTAAGAAGAGGGAAGCCTCTGGATCCTATAGAAGCTTCCCACTCTGTCCTCTGTTCCCCCCTTGCTGAGCATGGACGTCCAGAAGGTTGCCAACAAGAGCTGTTGGTAATCACATCAGGGCCAAGGTACTCTTCAGGCATGAGCATGGCCATACCGTGGCTGTGTGACTACAGCCGCACCTGCACAGTGCTACTCGGGGGCGTAGCAATAGGGGTTGCAGAGGTTGCGACTGCATCGGGGCCCTTGGGCCAGAGGGGCCCCGAAGAGCTCTCCCTCAACTACAGTATTAGCTCTCTATTGGTCCTATGCTCATAATAATCACTTCTATAGATACTTTGAATAGTAATAATCATTAACAAACTGCTCCCCATCCTCTTCTTACACCTCTGACACTGTAGTTGCCATTGGCAGGTTTTGGTGCGCCGTATCAATTGTTATGTATAGAGTGCTTGGGGGGCCCCATTGTAAAACTTGCATTGGGGCCCACAGCTCCTTAGCTACGTCACTGGTGCTACTGCACAGACATGACCATGCTCGGCAGGGGTGCAGCACGGCTGTGTTTGTGCCAGAAGAGGACCATAGCCCCAATGTTAAAGGATACCACAACCGAATGGTTGTGGTAAAATTGATTGCTGCACTGTGTAGGGGGTGATGAGTGCATACCTGCATTTCCTCCCGCCCCCTCCGTCTGCCGCCGTTCATGCTCTATACACTCCGGTGTGCGGCGACTTGCTTGACCTCTGCCCCGGACATACTGCGCCCTGTGTGCGCAGTATGTCCTTCCCCCTTCGCTTCTGGCCGGCGCATAGTGCCAGGCTCAGAAGCACGCTGTCCCCTTTTTGCTGCGTGTGCGCTCCATTACACCGAGCGTCACATGCTAATCATGTGACGCTCGGTGTAATGGAGCGCACACGCAGCAAAAAGGGGACAGCGTGCTTCTGAGCCTGGCACTATGCGCCGGCCAGAAGCGAAGGGGGAAGGACATACTGCGCACACAGGGCGCAGTATGTCCGGGGCAGAGGTCAAGCAAGTCGCCGCACACCGGAGTGTATAGAGCATAAACGGCGGCAGACGGAGGGGGCGGGAGGAAATGCAGGTATGCACTCATCACCCCCTACACAGTGCAGCAATCAATTTTACCACAACCATTCGGTTGTGGTATCCTTTAAGGAGGGTCCCGGGCACTGCCAGAGGACAGCGTGGGAAGCCTCAGGAGAATTTACTTTTGGGCATGTACCTTTTAGGCTTTTAGGTCCACTTTAAAGAAATTAACCTGTTTCTCTCCAATTTCTATTCACAGTTTCTGCAGATCAAATTGAACAACTTCTCAAGCGCTTCAACAATCTAAGTGGGACCAAGCAAGTTCTCAGGTATCTATGAATGTATCCATTCATCTATCATTTCCCTACATTTGAAAATAATTTGCAAATAACAGGCCAGTTACTTCAAATCCCTGTTTATTAGATAGAAGAGAATTAAATACCAAATGACTCATTTTCACTGGCCTTTATTTATAGGTTGAGCTGCCCAGAACACCAGGTTAAACACCTCCTCCCAAACTGACGCAGTGTGAGGTTGAGGTGTTATTTAGTGCCGTCTAAAGGATGAAATGGTAAATGTATTGGCAGCCCGGAAATCAGGATTGTAGAGGTTCAATAGTAGAGGGCTAATGACAGTGAATTTATGCAATAAGTATATTGAAATGATCTAGCTCATGCGGTTCCATTTCCTGATTAACAAACTATGGTCGTATATGAAAAAATAGAGGTGGGGAAATGTGGCTACAGGGTGAAGTCGCTTGAAGAATATTGGCAAAAAATATTTTAGTATTGGGGCTGGTTAATTCCAATAGTAGAATATTGGTAAGTATACAATATTGTATTATCTCTTTACTTAATTTTCTCTCACACTAAATTACACACGGCTATAGCTGCAACTAACATTGTGGTCTATGGCGGTGCTGAAATTATTAGGCACAGCGCCCAAATGACCTGCTCTTACTTGCCTAAGCTCTTACTCCTCCTTGTCCTATATAATCTTTAACTGCTACTTGTGCATAATCATAATTAAAAAAGTATATTATAAAAAAAGTATATTATTTGCGCTATAATACAAAGGATCGCTGCATATCATAGCAATGCTATTTGCAATAATAAATTGTTATTCTACAAATTGTATGCTGATTCTTTTTGCCGCCCATTGCTAAGTACTGTGAAATGGCCACTAAGTGGGCTCCTAAGAACAAAGTTTAACATGGGAAATGAATGCTCATTGTAGTAGCCCTCAAGTGCATAATGGTAAACTTCGCTCCTTCTGTCCTCACATTGCAGTGAACAGACTTCTATGCTAAAGAGGTCCAGATAGACTATTTGGGGAAATTGTGGGGAATGCCTCTGAAACATGGCTATATTTGGAGAAAGAGTGCCTGTGGGGGTGTAAACATCTCTAGATTGGCCTCAATTCACCAGAGGAAAGTTAGTAAGTGATAAAAGGTCGGTATTTTATCTCATGCAGTATTTTAACCCTTTTCTGCAATTCACCACGCGAGGATAGTGAGAGGAGTGTTCGATAGCAGGCGATAATGGAGCGATAATGGAGCGATATGGATACGAAAACCGAGCAAAAAACGGTTGGTAGTTATGCAGTGTTAATGATTTGCA
This sequence comes from Hyperolius riggenbachi, assembly GCF_040937935.1. Taxonomy (NCBI): domain Eukaryota; kingdom Metazoa; phylum Chordata; class Amphibia; order Anura; family Hyperoliidae; genus Hyperolius; species Hyperolius riggenbachi. The sequence goes on along the minus strand of NC_090646.1, from coordinate 526,337,565 downwards.
TGCAATACTTTGCCTCTCTGGATGCTGGAAGTAAAGGATTGTGGGGAGGAGGAGGATGTTATTACCAGTACATGACCACAGAGGGTCTCCCTCCCTGTTTTTTGACCCCCTCCTTCCATTACAAATTCCTCCCTCTGTTCTGCATATTAAGCACTATTAAGCATTTACAATATTAACCACAGTGGTAAACCCCCCTAAAGACTAGGCACATTTTAGCTAAAATGGCCACTGCAGCTTTAAGGCACAGCTGCAGGGCCGCACAACACAGAACACAAATGATCCCCCCACCCTTTTCCCCCCACCAACAGAGCTCTCTGTTGGTGGGGTCTGATCGCCCCCCAGTTGTTTATTTATTTTTTAATAAATATTTACGTTCGCTTTTTTTATTTTATTTTTTTTAAACCTTTCTTCTGCCTCCGCCAGCCAGCCTCCCTCCCCCCCCGCCTATCACTGCCGATCGTTCTCTTATCCCCGAGGGAGACAGCCGTGGCACACGGCTATCCCCAGTGCAGCGCTGCTGCTGATCGCAGCACTGCGCTGTGTAAATAAATGGCGATCTCGCCGTTTAACAGTCTGCCGCTCGGAGACTGAAGAGGGGGCGGAGCTCCGCCCCCCAAATTGAGATGCGCGCGCACGTATGCAAATTAGAGCCCCAGGACTTGACGCCAATTGGCGTCAGGCGGTCCTGGGGCTGCCGCCGCGGCCACGCCCGTTGGCGTGGGGCGTTCGTAAGGTAGTTAAGTGGATGGGTGAAACGGAAGATGTATTTGGATACATTTTTGTGCTCCCTCCCGATCAAAAATGTATCCAAATTTCTCCTTCGTTTCACCAGGGATGAGCAGAAACTACGCCAGTGCGAATTTACGCATCGTAGTTCGCATCTACGCATCGTAGTTCATAGGCGAAGTTTCAAACCTACGCTTACGAATTTACACGTAGCGAAGTACCGCTACGCGTAGCTTACGCCCACTATGCGTATTTAACATGTGTATTGCGTAGTGAACTACGAATGCGTTACTCGCGTCTAATTTTCCGCATGCGATTGTATGCATACAAATTTACGCATTGGAAAGGGGAATGTACGCATAGAAGGGTTCGCAGTATATGCTTTTATAAAGAAATTAATGCGTACAATTTTCTGCATACTAGCATAAGTATCCGCATATACCACGCTTCGCACTACGCGTTATTGCGTATTTTAACGCGTATTCTACGAAATACATACAAAGTGAATATTTGTTTTCGAAGCCGCAGTTTGGCGAAGCGTAATTGCGTAAAACTACGCGTATTTCCAGCGTAGCGAAGTTGGCTGACTACGACCATCCCTGCGTTTCACCCATCCACTTAATATTGCTTAGTATGATTAATATTGTAACTGGGCTGCTCTCTGGTGCCTGAAATATGTACAGTATAAGCTGTTACTGTGTAACGAATATCTATCAACTATTTATCGCACAAATTTCGCACCATTTTTGCACGAATTTTGACCAGTCCATATTTCAGCCTATACTTCTGGAGAATTGCTATTTTGAGATATCACATGAGCTAAATTACCGACCATGTGATAAATAGGTCGGTAACCTCTGGTGAATTGAGGCCATTATCTCTAAAGTGACACTTGGGATATGGGAACTCCCAGGGCCCTGTGCAGCTGAGTGTCACATACTTACATAGGAATATGAGAATACAATGTTATTTCAATAAGACATGGGCTTTTACTTACTACTTTTTTTTTTTTTACAATATACATATAATTGCTTTACAGTTGTGCATAAAACTAATACAAATCAGTACTGATTACTGTATGGCTGCTATTCTAAGTAATTTATATCTTTTTAAGCACCTGACACAGGTTGTAATTCCTTCTTACACTATTTTAATAAAAATTAAATTAAAAATAATTTCCAAAATTATACAAGAGACATAATAACAATTTTGAAAAATGCCATGATTGCTGTTGGCATTGGTAGGTTTTATTGACACAAGAAGCAGCAATTAGCGTTTACCCATCTGCTGGTATAACTTGCTATTTTGGCATGCAATTCAATGCTCAGACTCTGATTATGTAAACGTGCTCAATTTTTATTCCACAAGTACTCCTAATATAAGAGAATTCAAAGAGGAAAATGTAATTGCTGTATTTAACCTTATTGGCTGGTTGCAATCATGTGAGCATGGCTTAGGCACGGTTCACACTGCATCGGATTACTGGCATGCATGGTACAGTGGAGCATTGTCACCAATCACCATGCATGGCACGGAACTCTTGTTCACAGATTGCTTTTATAGATATACTAAAAATTGTTTAAGAACATAGCCAGTGTCTGTTGCCATTAGTACCTTACCCAAAAGTAGGTAGTGGGCGGGGCAAAACCCTGTCAAAATGAGTTTAAAGAGAGTACTAGCATATATGGGTCATAAGCCACCTTAATATACAAAAATATGCTTTTATTAATGCAAAAATTCAGACACAATATATCTAGTATTCTTGATGAAAATGGGACAAGACAACATAAATTCACTCATTTGAAATCAAGCATGAAAGCGGATATGTAGCCATAAAGACAGCTGTTGTATAAGTTAGGTGACAATCATAAAGCTGTTATGATGCATCCACATAGGAATTACACCAACACATGCCCGCGCAGTCATACATGTGCCATTTGGTTTAAATCTATGGGGGGCCCCTTTAGCTTACATGTGTGTCAAGACAATAAACCCAAAAGGCACATGTATGACTGTGCGGGTGCAGGGCCGGATTTCTGGGAAGGTCACAGAGGCCACGGCCTAGGGCGATAAAAATCAGCAGGGCGCAGGACTTGAGAAAAGATAAGAGGTCACATGTCAAAGTAAATCACCTCTCCTGCTTTGCTCTGGTCTGCCTGAATTCCAGAGGTCCCTGCATCTCTCTCACTTGCGCAAAGTGTGCGTTATGGCAGTCAGCATCTGCTGTCACCTGTATGATGAGAGGGGACAAACAATCTGCTGTGAGAAGAAAAATATATGGGCTCAAATAGCAGAACTCTTAAGTTCCGATTAGTTTTTTTTCATGCAGCACACATTCATAAGCAGGAATTAGCAGTTCTCCTCCTCCCTGACTGATGTTAGTTTATTACTAGTAGGTCAGTGCTGTTAAAGTCCTCAGATCTGTTAATTTTATGGCTTTTTACTGTGTAGTACTGTGTTGACCATCAGTGAAAGTAGGATGTTTTGAAACAGAATGACAACTGTGTTACATTTATTTATATTTACAAAACAATCAATGCATCTCCTGCTGACTGTATATATAAAGCTGTGTGCCCTAATATCTTGTATACAGTAACAAAGTCTGAAGACGGCTCATTAGCCAAAGGCTCACTGTTTTTCTTTTGGTTAGCCAATAAAAAGTGTTATTCTGTTACAAAACTTCCTGCTGACTTATTTTAAGATCTGTCTTAAGTGCTAAATTGTCACTGTGTAAAGTACACCTGAGCTTATGCTGGGTACACACAATGCAATTTTCTGACAGATTTACTGTCAGATCGACTATTTCCAACATGTCCGATCTGCTTTCCAATCAATTTTCTGAATTATTTTTCATAGAAGTGAACAGCAAATTGATCGAAAAATTGAAATCAGATCAAACATGATGGAAATAATCGACCTGACAGTAAATCTGTCAGAAAATTGCATCATGTGTGCATAGCATTACCCTACATATATGCCAGTGTGTGTAGTGTCAGATCCTTCTACTTACCTGTCTTCTGTTTTGGATGGGCTTCTCTGCATTGTGCTGCACTGTCCCCTATTTGTGGCTCTGACAGCAGCAAGGAGCACAGAGGACAAAGAAGCAGTGCTGTCCACTGGGGCTCTTTGTAATTTTGCACTCCTGTATGCATGTGCACAGGAGCCGAGGGAGTGTTATGGGTATGCGTACTTGACAAGTGCTGCTCATACATGAGCATCATTTCTGAAGTATGCAAGCCCAAAAACACTATCGCCTGCTGTGCATGCAGACAGGAGCGCAAAATTACATGGAGTGGATAGATCATGCACTGCTTCTTTGTTGAACAGGGCAGAGCAGCAAAACAGAGGCGGGCCCATTCAAACTAGTCTGAATTAGACAGAATGAAGGGGGGGGGGCGGTTGGTGACAGCCGGCCTAGGGCGCTGGAAAGTACAAATCCGGCCCTGTGCGGGCGTGTGTTGGTGTGATTCCTATGTGGATGCATGATAACAGCTTTAGGATTGTCACTTAACTTATAAGACAGCTGTCTTTATGGCTACATATCCACTTTCATGCTTGATTTTAAATGAGTGAATTTATGTTGCTATGTCCCATTTGCATCAAGTATACTAGATATATTGTGTCTGTTTTTTTTTGTATTAATAAAAGCCTGTTTTTGCATATTAAGGTGGCTTATGACCCATACGGTATATGCTAGTACTATCTTTTAACTGGACTTTTATAGATATCACACAGTTTTATTTTATATTCAAATCTACTTAAGTTTTTACTGTTTCATTATCTTTGCTCAATGATAGCGTGATATGCTATGATATGATATAGGGTAAGGGTCCATAAGTATGTTAAAGAGACACTGAAGCGAAAAAAATGGTTTTCATAACATTGCATCATACTCACTACTAGAGATGTAGTGAACTGTTCGCCGGCGAACTGTTCCAGGCGAACTTTGGGGGGTCGCGTTCGCATGCACGAGGCGAACTTTTGCAGAAGTTCGATTCGCCCCATAATGCTCTATTGAGCAAAACTTTGACCCTCTTCATCACAGTCACATTATTGCCAAACACACTGCTCGAGGCCCGCCCCCTCCCTCCCTCCCTCCCTCCCTCCAAGCAAGGTCCTTATGCCATTTCACTCACTTGTCTGCCTACACTAATTAGTTAAGGGACAGCTGCTACTTCCTCCCCTTCTTCCTCCTACCGGAGGGAGGAGGGTCTCATCTGCCAGGGAATTATACTATTTCAAAAACCAGTTTACATACCATAGCTGGGAATCGAACCCAGGTCTCACTGTGTGGTGGGCAAGCACCCTAACCACTGTACCACAACAGTACTAACTGAAGCTGGCCTAGCATTTACTATTTATGCTCAATGCAATAGAAACATTAGGTTGCTTAAAGGGAACCTTAACTGAGAGTGATATGGATGTTTCCTGTAAACAATACCAGTTGCCTGGCAGTCCAGCTGATCTCTGTGACTGCAATAATGGCTGAATCACACCCTGAAACAAGCATGCAGCTAATCCAGTCTGACTTCAGTCAGAGCACCTGATCTGCATGCTTGTTCAGGTGCTGTGGCTAAAAGTATTAGAGACACAGGATCAGCAGGCGATTCAGGCAACTGGTATTATTTTAAAAGGAAAAATCCATATCCTTCTCCGTTTAGGTTCCCTTTAAGGATTTGTAGCATAAAAGCCAACTCACACTGGCTGGGATTTGAACCCGGGTCTCACTGTGTGGTGGGCAAGCACCCTAACCACTGTACAACAACAGTACTAACTGAAGCTGGCCTAGCATTTACCATTTATGCTCAATACAAGAGAAAAAGTAGACAGTAAGCCAGCTGTACCACAACAGTCCTAACTGAAGCTGGCCTAGCATTTACCATTTATGCTCAATACAAGAGAAAAAGTAGACAGTAAGCCAGCAACTATTCAGTAGGAAACCTTAGGCAAGTCTTCCTAACACTGCTACTGCCTATAGAGCATGCCCTAGTGGCTGCAGCTCTGGTGCTTTGAGTCCGCCAGGAGAAAAGCGTGATATAAATGTTATTTGTCTTGTCTACTTTTTCTCTTGTATTGAGCATAAATGGTAAATGCTAGGCCAGCTTCAGTTAGTACTGCTGTGGTACAGTGGTTAGGGTGCTTGCCCACCACACAGTGAGACCCGGGTTCAAATCCCAGCCAGTGTGAGTTGGCTTTTATGCTACTAATCCTTAAAGGGAACCTAAACAGAGAAGGATATGGATTTTTCCTTTTAAAATAATACCAGTTGTCTGAATCGCCTGCTGATCCTGTGTCTCTTTATGCTCAATACAAGAGAAAAAGTAGACAAGACAAATAACATTTATATCACACTTTTCTCCTGGCGGACTCAAAGGACCAGAGCTGCAGCCACTAGGGCATGCTCTATAGGCAGCAGCAGTGTTAGGAAGACTTGCCTAAGGTCTCCTACTGAATAGGTGCTGGCTTACTGAACAGACAGAGCTGAGATTTGAACTTTGGTCTCCTTTGTCAGAGGCCTTATCCATTACACCATGCAGCCACTGCTTACAGATATTTAGCCAGACATGGCCTTCTCTTTTGTGTTATTTGTCTTGTCTACTTTTTCTCTTGTATTGAGCATAAATAGTAAATTTTAGGCCAGCAATTTCAGGCCAGCTTCAGTTGGTATAGTGGTTAGTATGCTTGTCCACCATACAGTGAGACCCAGGTTCAAATCCCAGCCAATGTGAGTTGGCTTTTATGCTACAAATCCTTAAAGGGAACCTAAACGGAGAAGGATATGGATTTTTCCTTTTAAAATAATACCAGTTGCCTGAATCGCCTGCTGATCCTGTGTCTCTAATACTTTTAGCCACAGCCCCTGAACAAGCATGCAGATCAGGTGCTCTGACTGAAGTCAGACTGGATTAGCTGCATGCTTGTTTCAGGGTGTGATTCAGCCACTATGGCAGTCACAGAGATCAGCTGGACTGCCAGGCAACTGGTATTGTTTACAGCAAACATCCATATCACTCTCAGTTAAGGTTCCCTTTAAGCAACCTAATGTTTCTATTGCATTGAGCATAAATAGTAAATGCTAGGCCAGCTTCAGTTAGTACTGTTGTGGTACAGCGGTTAGGGTGCTTGCCCACCACACAGTGAGACCTGGGTTCAATTCCTATGGTATGTAAACTGGTATTTGAAATCGTATAATTCCCTGGCAGATGAGACCCTCCTCCCTCCGGTAGGAGGGTGGAGGGTGGACCTCCAGGAATTAGAGCCCTTGAAACATGTTCTCTATCATTTTTCCAGCCGGTAGAATTTTTTCAAATTTTCAAAGTTCACCTCCCCATTGAAGTCTATTGCGGTTCGCGAACTTTTTCACGACCCGCACCTTTTGCGGAGGTTTGCGAACAGGGTTCGCGAACCGAAAATCGGAGGTTTGCGACATCTCTACTCACTACTCAGTAGTTTACACACTACTCAGCATTCTAAATGATTTTACAGAGCAGGCTGGTGAACTTTTGAACTGTCCTCTGCAGAGAAAAAGAAGATACAATGACTGACATTTGGGATAACAAGCTTCAGAAGACAGAGCTCAATGACTCTTTTGCATAGATAACAACTGGAGTTTCTTAACTCTTCCTGTACTGGAAACAATATTAGACTTATGTCTCTGCACCTAATGTTTTATTTCTTAGCTGTACTACACATACAAATCATTATATCATCATTTTTTTTCCGCTTCAGTGTCTCTTTAAAAAGTGTACAATAGTTACATGATGTCACAGGGCCCAACCTTGACCTGATTACTGCCATGTATGTAGCTGAGAATTGTAATACCTTTATTACAATAACGAAGAAAACATCTAAAATAGCAGCAGGTAGAACAGGAATTGTTGCCTTTATATCATGGTGCATTGCATTCTACATTCTTATTATTGATTAAAAGACCAAACATAGGCTGGGTGAACCTGCTAGCCTGGTGAGTCATCCAGGTCAGCTGATCATGTAAGGGTTATATTATTTACTGGGTGTTCTCTACAGGAAGCATTTACTTTCACATGTATCATTTTACTCTCACATGTATGGCTTTGAACTATAAAGATGCTTAACACTGTTCTCAGGATCATCCATTCCTTTTATTAGCGAGGATAAGGCCCTTGTGTGATTCATTTTCAGCACGCAGAGCAGATACTGTATCCTATGGTGATTCCATTTACAGAACTCTACTAAATAATTTTGTACGCAAAGCCAGTGTTCTCTTCTCGTGACAGAAAGGCATCACAAAAGACACATTCTGGCTGGAAGCCACTGATTATCACCAGATAGTGTGGAGCTAGCTGATGAATTATAATGCAGATTTAAAATAGTACTTGAACAAGAACAAGACAAACTATAGAGATTATTTGTCCTTTCTGCTTTCTTACCTGTGGTGTTGAGTATGGAAAAGCCCCCTCTTTGGGTATGTAAAAATCCCCTCCTTCAGGATGTAAAAATTTCAATGAATACAGGAGCCTTTTCACACTTCTTACCCTTTCGCCGAGGGTTAAAAATAAAAAATTCTCACTATTTGTTAAACCACCTTTTATAGAAATAAAACATTGGCCTCACTTCACTAAGATCATGCTGGAAATAATAAGGCAAGAGAACACTTACCGCCCACACATCGATCTAGCCTTATAAAGGTGTAGAGATACGTTTTCACAGTGAGAGAGTTATCTTATCTCTTAATTCCTTAAGTTACCTTCTCTGTAGTTAGGTTACCTCCTCTGTAGTTAAGTTACCTCCTCTGTAGTTATTTTCACATGCAGTTAATTAACAGCCTGTTTTTAACTTTAGAATTCTGGAGTTATTTTAAGGATTGAAGAGTTAACTTTAGAGATCTCTAGGCCCATATGCAATTCACTTTTTCACCTGAGTTTTCTCCTAGGAGATATATTTAAACAGGGCCGGCCTTTGCTATGAGCGACCGGAGCAGTCGCTCAGGGCGCCATGCTTTGAAGGGCACATGCGCCCTGTCACCCCTTGCCGCCCCGCTGTCTCTCCCTGCGTCCTCTCCGTATGTAATTAGAGCAGGACTACAAGAACATGGTCGCCGATGTCCGCAAATGTGGACAATCGGCAGCCATTTTCTTGTAGCCTTGCTCTAACTACAGATGGAGCGGAGGCGGGGAGAGAAGAGTGACGTCGCCATTGGAGCTGGATGTTAGGTGAGTCAGTCTCCGCCCGGCCCGCTGCTGCAGAAGGGGGAGGGGATTGACTGGGGGCACACTGCCTACGCTGGGGGCAGCTATGCTACTACACTGGGGGCAACTATGCTACTACACTGGGGGCAACTATACTACCTACACTGGGGGCAACTATACTACCTACACTGGGGGCAACTATGCTACCTATATGGGGCAACTATACTACCTACACTGGGGGAAGCTATGCTACTACACTGGGGGCAACTATACTAACTACACTGGGGGCAGCTATGCTACCTATATGGGGCAACTATACTACCTACACTGGGGCAACTATGCTACCTATATGGGGACAACTATACTAGCTACTTATACTGGGGCAACTATACTACCTATGCTTGGCTACCTACACTAAGGGCACCTACACATGAGATCCTATGCTGAGGGCACCTATACCTGGCTACCTACCTATACTGAGTCTTAGGGCATTTTTTTTGGGGGGGACGCACCACAGCTATAACGAGCGTTGCAAATTGTTGGTGCTATATATGGGCCTATGTGTGTGCGTGCATATGTGTGATCGCGTGCAAAGAGGATGGGGGGAGGGGCACCAAAATCCGGTTTCGCTCAGGGTGCAGTGAAACCTAAGGCCGGCCCTGTATATAAATTTGCTAATAAAATGCATTTCAACCCACCAGCAAGCAAACAAATACTCAAAATAATTTTGGCAGCACTTTTTCACTTACTCTTTGGTACTTTTTCTATTGCAAAGTGCAAAAAAGTTAATATAAATTGAAGATGAAATATGATCTCCTAGGAGAAAACTCAGGAGAAAAAGTGAATTGCATATGGCCCCTAAACTTAAATACAGAAGAGTTAACTTTAGGTTTGTCTGAGGTAAAATGTTTCCTGAATACTACATGCCTCGCCACCATGGGTGTCGCTAGCTCTATTTTAGGGGGGCCGTGCCCCCAACATGTCCTGGGGTGCTCCCAATCTATTTCTAGGGGTGCCCCGCCGCTAGGTTCTGGAGGGGTCGCAGCATGAGGGGAGAGCTTGGTAGCACGTCGGTGGTCCCTCACCTCGGGCTCTCCCCTCTGCGCTCCCCTCCAGCATTGAATAGTGGGTATGCAGGTGGCGGGGCAGTGGCAGATACATACCTTCCTTGTGTTCCAGCGCGGATATTTCCCCCTCTAGTGTCTGACGTTACTTCCTGTTTATACAGGAAGTTGCGTCAGAAGCTAGAGAGAGGAACATCCGTGGAATGCAAGGAAGGTATGTACCTGCCTACATACACACTATTCAATGCTGGAGGGGAGCGCAGAGGGGGGAGCCCAAAGTGAGGGGGGAGACCGTCCCCCCTCCCCACCGACTTGCCACCAAGCTCTCCCCTCATGCTGCAACCCCTCAAGCACCCAAAAATGACCCTGAGTGGGCCCGGGAGAGGGGGAAGGGGGCCCGCTCAGAATTTCTGTAGGGGGGGGCGGCAATTCCTAGTTACGCTCCTGGCTGGGTCTGACGCTGGCTGTCAAGGTAAGGGAGGCGCCTTTCACTACCTAACTGGGGGTCCCTGTCACTACCTAACCTGGGGTCCCTGTCACTCACTACCTAACCTGGGGGGCGCCTGTCACTCACTACCTAACCTGGGGGTCCCTGTCACTCACTACCTAACCTGGGGGTCCCTGTCTCTCACTACCTAACCTGGGGGGTGCCTGTCACTCACTACCTAACCTAGGGGGTTCCTGTCACTCACTACCTAACCTGGGGGTCCCTGTCACTCACTACCTAACCTGGGGATCCCTGTCACTCACTACCTAAACTGGGGGGCTCCTGTCTCTACCTAAACTGGGGGCTCCTGTCACGACATACACTGGGGGGTCCCTGTCACTACCTGAACTGGGGGGCACCTGTCAGTACATACATTGGGGGCTCCTGTCACTAAATGAGCTGGGGGGCTCCTTTCACTGCCTGAACTGGGGTGCTCCTGTCACTACTTAACTGGGGGACTCCTGGTGCTACCTTAACTAGGGGGCATCTGTCACTACGTAAACTATCCAGGCCAGCCAGCCCAGCATCACCACCAGCCAACCATCCCAGAATCACTGTCAAAAAGGCCACAGCATCACCACCAGTCAGGCCAGAATTTACTTCAACCAGCAAAGCACAGCCCAGCATTACCGCCAGCCAGGTCATAGCATCACCACCAGCCAACCCAGCCACAGCATCGGCCACAGCATCACCGCCAGCCAACCCAGCCGCATCATCACCGCCAGCCAGGCCACAGCATCACTGCCAGGCCTTTCAGCCCGCACATCATCCCCAATCCAGCCAAAACCAGTATTGCCAGGCACAGCAGCCAGTAGAGGAGAATTCAGAAACTAGGTGAGAGGTGTCTACCATATTAAGGGGGCATTCTGCAAATTTATGTGAAATGCTGTCTATTTATGTGCCTCATGACTGCTGAATTTGTCTTGTTGGGGGCCTTATGATTGCTGGATTTGTCTTGTTGGGGGCCTCATGATTTGTTTGGGGCCTCATGATTGCTGAATTTGTCTTGTTGGGGGCCTCATGATTGCTGAATTTGTCATGTTGGGGGCCTCATGATTGCTGAATTTGTCTTGTTGGGGGCCTCATGATTGCTGAATTTGTCTTGATAGGGGCCTCATGATTGCTGAATTTGTCTTGTTGGTGGTCACATGATTGCTAACTGCGAGACTATGGGAAAAGCTGAATCATCATCATGCATTTTTCAGGAGTAGGATGGATGAAATTTTTATCTTCACAGTTTATTTTCAACTTGGATTTTCCATAATGTTCATGTATGAGTTAAAACGTTTGTACAGTATTTAGTTTAAATTGCTGTTGCGATAGATAAGTTACTTTTGGGTTGCAGTTTGGGCACTCGGCCTCCAAAAGGTCCACCACCACTGTCTTAATCTAATGTCCCACCATTGCTAGGTTCATGTAAATTTGTCTCCACCCGTGACCACACCCACATTCTGGTCCATGGCCACACCCATTTTTCGTTGGGCATGCGTAGCGTAACACACAACGTAACCCTCATATTTTTGGGCGCGCTAGCTGCAGGCAGTGTGCTGATCTCTGCTGCCTACAGTATGTACAGTATAAGCTGTTCTCTAGTGCCTGCACTGTGTGCTGATCTACCTCCAGTGTGCACAGTATAAGGTGTTATTCTGCGCCTTTACTGATTTTAAACCAGCTGTATTGTATGCTGATCCCTGCTACTTTCAGTATGTACAGTATTAGCTGTAAAGCCTGGTACACACATGCAATTTTGATTAGCCAATTTTAGCTCAGTTCATCAAATGCATTGTCTGTTGGCCCACTTACTGCATGGGGGTGGTAAAATTGGTCAGTGATTGACCAATCAAAATTGTATGTGCGTATACAGCTTTGATCTATGCCTATACTGATTGTAAATTATCTAAATAAAGGACGGGGCTCCATCCAATATTTTGATGGGCAGGCCCGTCAAGTGTAGCTTACATTGCTGCTAAGCTCATGTACATTTGGCCCCACCCATGGCCACGCGCACTCACTGTATGGTCACGCCCATTTTTGCCCCACACCTCCTCCCCCGCCTAGTGCCCACAGGTGCCCCCGATCTCCAGGGACCCTAGGAACGCCCCTGCCTGTCACCATGGTGATAACTCTAGAAACGTTATTAAAGACAGAAGATAAGCTTAGTGAATTGAGGCCATTGTTTTTGAAATAACAATTATTATTATGGTAGTGATGTCTTCTTCTATCCCGGTTTCTAATCTTCATTGCAGGGTCCTTATAGTAACTGTGTATTTGTGTAGCGCTGATACCTGCTGTAACATTTTACAGAGTCCATAGTCCTCGTTCTGTTACTAATTTACCCTCAGAGGAGCTCACAAGCTTACTCCTGCCATAGTTATAATGCCCCTAGCATAGTCTAAGGCTCCTTCCCCACATTTGCGGCATCAGCCTCATTTTGCGACATTGCGATGCACCCGATCTGCAGGGATATTAGAAGTGCATAGGCTGCAGGGTGTGATGTCCCCATCTATGCATTGCGATTCACCGTGTCGCATTGTGATTCTTCAGAATCGTAGTCGCATTGGCGAAAATTGTGTGAGAACGCAAGTTCCGTGTTTCTTGATGCTTTTATGTGGGGAAGGTGCCTTACCAGTTTATCTACTAGTACTGTATGTTTTTAGGATTAAGAAGGACAGTGAACACAAATATGGGGAGAACTTACAAATTCTGTGCAGATAGTGTCCTGACCCAGATTTGATCTGGGGACCCAAGTCCTGCAAAGTGAGAGATGTAGCCACTACGCCATTGTGTATTGTATACATCGTGTAGTGTAGGCAAGTCTCCCTAACACTGCTACTGCCTATAGAGTGTGCCCTAGTGGCTGCAGCTCTGGTGCTTTGAGTCCACCAGGAGAAAAGCGTGATATAAATGTTCTGTATTTGTGTTCTGTGTTTGTGTGTCCTGTGCTGACATCAATTCCCATATAACTAAATAAGGTCAGTGAGGGAATCCTGACACATATACAAATATACCCACCAACTGAAATCCCACAGAGTTTGCAGTAGGGAACTGAATAATAAAGACGTGGTTTGTTCTCCAGGAAGAAAATACTGACCAGGGCCGGATTACCGACCAGGCAACAAAAGCAGTTGCTTGGGGCCCCATTCAGAGTCAAAGGGACCCCATCAGCACATAAACCAGCCCTCGCCATCCTGTCAGCGGTGGCTGGATGGTATAATGGTTAAAGGGACTCCGAGCAGTGCAGTAACTATGGAAAGATGCATATCATTTTAAAACTCCCTTTCTCCTCTTTCAAATGATATATAAACGGCCGCCCTATGCCTTTTAGTTTTTGCTATGTTCGCGATCGTAATCACGGCCACAGCAATTTCGATCGCAAAAATAGCGAAAACTAAAAGGCGTAGGGTGGCAGTTTATCTATCATTGGAAAGAGGAGAAAGAGATCTTCAAAATGATATGCATCTTTCCACAGTTACATTGTATTACACAGGACGACTTGACGGGACCTCTATTGCTTGAATTGCAATAGGTGAATGTGAGTCATCTGGTGCTGTCATTCTCCCCCGCTGCGGCTGCGGCTGCCTTCTCTGCTGGACTATCGTATTCACTGGGATGGAGTGGCTGTCTAGTTTGGGAGGAAATCGGTTGTTCGGTGGTGGGGGTGGTTATGTAATTCTGTCTGGGGAACGGCTTCCGGTTTGGCGGTGTCCAGAGCTTTCTGCTGTTGCCAGGCTGGAGAAGCAGGGGGAAAGTGCTGCTGCCCTGATATCTGGCGCCCTCTTCACAGGGGTGCCCCAGCCCGAGTGCAAATGTCCCAGCCATTCATCTCTCACTCTGCATTTTGCCGCTGCTATTCCCTGCATTGTGCACCCACAGAGGAAAGCGGGCTGTTGCCCATAGCAACCAGTAGCTCGGCTGCCCCGGTGTGTGCAGCATGTTGCTGTGCAGCTGCATCTTCTGATTCTATTACGACATGATGGGGGGGGCCCAAATCAGTTATTTTGCTTAGGGCTCCATTTAGCCTTAATCCGGCTCAACTCTAACCAATCAGTGAAACTTTTTTTTTCCTATGTTGAACCCCTGCGTGGCCTACCCCATCATACTGACCATTAGCACCCCAACATGCAGATAAAACACACTGTTCAGCTAATTAATGACTAGAAAAACACCAACATTAATGAGCACTCATAATAACAGCACTTCAAAATTATACAATACTGTAATTGCTTTGTAGAGTTTTTGCTAAAGTCAAATGCTATGCCTGGTACTATTTTAAGCCTATCCTGATTTGCTTTGGCATTTTGTTCAAGTTTTACTCATTTTCTTTTCTTTCTTTTTTTCTAGCAAAGCGGATTTGGAAAACATCACCGATCTACATCAGAATCCTATCCGAAAAAAAATTATAAATGCATTCTTTGATAAAAGGTAAGCTACAGTTAAAGAGTAACTGTAGTGAAATTAACATGAATGAATTAATGAATAAAATTGCTTCTTTTTTACAATATTCATTTACAGACTATTTAGTCAGTGTTTGCCCATTTCCTCTCCCTGATTTACTTTCTGAAATGCATCACTGGTGGTGACATCATTAGTCCTGCCAGGTGGTCTGTACGGAATGTTCGATACTGAGAGTTCTATGCACACAGGGAGATATCGCTTGCTTGGCAGTTGGAAAAAGCCGTTATTTCCCACTATGCAATGAGCCTCACACATAAACTGTCAGGACTATGGTCATGACATCACACCGTGGGAGGGGTTTCACCACAATAGTAGACATGCAGACCCCCCCAATGATCTATTCGAGTAAAGGTAAAGATTTCTCATGTGAAAGGGGGTATCAGCTACTGATTAGAATGAAGTTCAAACTTGGGTTAAAGTTCCTCTTTAAAGGCTGTTCTCAGCATTTATATTGTTGTCTATTTCTTGTTTTATTATCTGTGTGATGGGGAATGTAGCTCACATTAAAGGGACACTGTAGGGGGGTTGGGGGAAAATGAGTTGAACTTACCTGGAGCTTCTAATGGTCCCCCGCAGACATCCTGTGCCCACGCAGCCACTCACCGATGCTCCGGCCCCGCCTCCAGTTCACTTCTGGAATTTCAGACTTTAAAGTCTGAAAACCACTGCGCCTGGGTTGCCGTGTCCTCGCTTCCCCTGATGTCATCAGTAGCGCATGGTGCAGACACAGACCATACTTGGCCTGCGTAGTACTCTCTTGGTGACATCAGCGGGAGCGAGGACATGGCAACGCAGGCGCAGTGGTTTTCAGACTTTAAAGTCTGAAATTCCAAAAGTGACCCAGAGGCGGGGCCGGAGCATTGGGGAGTGGCTGCGCGGGCACAGGATGTCTGCGGGGGAGCGTTAGAAGCCCCGGGTAACTTCAACTCATTTTCCCCCGATTCCCCCTACAGTATTCCTTTAAGCAGATGATCACCACTTCCTTTCTAAGGCATCATAAGGTTCCACAGACTCCAGCACAGTACCAAGATAAACAGCCATCTGAAAGGTGTACTAAATTAGAGTAACTGAAGGTTAATGTATGTATTACAAGCAGAAAACTAATGTATGTATTAAAAGCAGGATTTTCCTCGGGCTACTAATGTGATGAAAGATGGAGTTAAATTGAAACGGCGCTGAAATGGTATCCGAGTACAGTACAGCACAGCAGTAAGAAGACTTTGCCTTAGGTTACAATAGCACATTTTATTAATTTGCTGTATTTGTTTTTCCCCCCAGCACATGCAATGATACATTAATGCCTGTATTGAACCATGACAGATTGCAGTCCATCGGATGGATCCCCACCCACTAGAACATTGCAGTTCATCTAGTGTCTGAGATGCAGTTCCAAATATAGACTGGCCTCATAATGAACAGTGACAGCATTAACCCTAGTTCAGTATAATATCTGGTTAGCAATTTTCTTCTCTTCAAGTTCTTGCATTTACTAATGAACCAGAGGTCAAATTCAACAGCAGGCAGCTGAATGTGCTTTTAAGGATGTGTACAGTGCCCTTGACAAAAAAATGTATAAATCCCATGGTGGGTTATATTACCTTTTACTTAGTGTCCTGGCGCTGCTTGTTGTCCTCATAGTTCCCCCATTCCCCTTCCCCAATCCTCCAGTTGAACAGTAAAACTAGGAACATACCCCTAGCGGCAGCATGCGCAAGCATGGCAAATGCAAGCACTCCTCCACGAGTGTTGTCATTCACTGCACAGGAGCAGTTCGTAACTTGTGCCTGTGCACTTCAGAATAGCTCTGTGCCATTTGCAAAGAACTTCTGGAAGGCACTAGAGTTGCTAGTACCAGGAGGGATCCATGAACAATGAGCAGCGTTTATTTTTCGGTTTAGGTTTGCTTTAAAGAGACACTGAAGCAAAAAAAATTATGATATAATGATTTGTATGTGTAGTACAACTAAGAAATAAAACATTAGGAGCAGAGACATTAGTCTAATATTGTTTCCAGTACAGGAAGAGTTAAGAAACTCCAGTTGTTATCTATGCAAAAGAGCCATTGAGCTCCACGACCTTTAAAGTCACAGAGAGCTCTGTCTTCTGAAGCTTATTATCTCAAGTGTCTGTCAATGTAACTGTATTTTCAGTTTCTCTGCAGAGAAGGATTCAAAAGTTCACTAAAGTTCACTAGCCTGCTCTGTAAAATCATTTAGAATGCTGAGTAACGTGTAAACTGCAAATATTAGAGAATGATGCAATGTTATAAAAAAAAAACAACTATATAACTGAAAATAATATGATAATATTTTCTTTGCTACTAATGTTCTAGTAATTATCCGTACTACACAACTAATTCATTATATCATCATTTTTTTTTCACTTCAGTGTCTTTTTAAGGATATCTGTTTATTAATTTCATTTGTTTATCTAGCCTTGTATCATTCCAAGTTATTGAACTTTGTATTGTGATGTAAGACAGCCCAATGTTCTCATCATACTGAACTCATCAAAGAAAAGGCGCTGCAGTGATACTGCTGAAACTACTGTATATTCACACTTTCACCAGCAAGAGAATTAAAGGTTGCATAAACTGTAAAGGCAGAAGAGATAGCAGACAAGAAAACATGGAGTGGGGCTGCTACTTCTTCCAATATGCAGCTAATTTAGGAGAGCTAGAGAACTTTGGAGAATTCCAGAGAACAGTTCAGCAAACCTGCACTGCATTATTTTGAAGTGCTTGCAATGTGAAGACAAATGTTAGCTCACCGTTGCTGCTGTACATGCATGAGACGGCTTTATCATAGCTACTAAGTCACTAGACTTTCAGAAACCGTCATTGTGCTAATATGATCTAATTGAGTAGTACGAATTTTTGCCATTCAAGAGCAGTCAATTTTTTTCCCAGCCCATGTATGACGTATCACTAAGGAGCTCCAGTTTTCAACATCCTTAGAAAATCAAAGGAAAACGTAACAGTGGGGTAGCACAAGGGTCAGTACTGGAGCCAGTTCTCTTCAGTTTATGAATAAAGAATAGAGTGGGTGGAATATAAAAAAATGTTGCCATCTTTGTAGATATAAAATTATGTACAATTATCAACACTCAGCACAATATTGGCATAAAACAGAAGGATTTCAAATGCATATGGGCAGGTATACGGTAGATTAAGTTTATTGTTGATACATGTAAGGTTATGCATCTTGGCAGTGTCAAAGGCATAGATCCATATAAACTGAATGGGAAACAGTTGGGAACATAAAAGACCTAAAAAAGATGTGGGTATACTGGTGGATTATAAGTTTAGCAACTGTGTGCATTGCCAAGCAAAAGCAAATAAGGTTTTGTGATGCATAAAAAAATAAAATGATGCAATACTAGTGCACTACCGACCTTATATAAATTCATTGAGGGAACCCATCTGCAGTATGGAATACAGTTTTGGGTAGCACATTACAGGAGAGACACTGGAGTATTTGAAAATGTGCTACCAAATGGATCAAAGGGCTAACAGTTCTCACTTAGAAAGAAATAATAGACATACTGTGGTTATTTATCTTGGAAAATAGACGATTTAGAAGTGATCTAATTAGATTTAGAAATACATCAAAGGCAATACAAAAGCTTAGAAAAGAAGCTTTTTATCCCCAGGTCTGTACAAAGTACAAGAGGACATGAACTGCATGAGCAGGAAAAAAGATTTTTACGCCTGCTTAGAAAGAGGATCTATCGTTAGCGTGGTTAATATGCCGGATATCTTTCCATTGGATAAAGTTATAACAAATTCTATCTCTGCATTTAACCTCTTAAGGACCGTAGGCTTAAAACCCCCTAGTGACCAGGCTATTTTTTACAATTCAGGCCACTGCAGCTTTAATGGCCCATACTCACGGGCTGCAAAAGTGGCCTGTCGCCAGCACGCGTGAGCGTGTGGGCGACAGGCCGGCGACAGCTCCTCGCCAGGTCCCTCCGCGTACACACGTGGAAGAGGGACCAGCGGCGCGACGGAAGCTGTCGCCGACGTTCCTCCTCCCCCCGCCGGAAGCTCTGCATACCTCAATGGAGGTTGCTGTCGCTAGTCCTCGTACTCACGCGGACTAGTGACAGCTGCGGCGGAGTTGCGGCGGCGACTGTCGCCAGGTGATTGAACATTTCAATCGCCTGGCGACATCAGAGACGGGCGACAGTTCGGGGTGCGCGCCCGTTCAACTGCCCATACTCACGGGCGACCTGTCGGCGCAACACGCGCGCGCCGCGTGTTGCGGCGACAATTGTAGCCCGTGAGTATGGGCCATAAAAAGGGCTCACTGCAGGGCAGTACAACTCAGCACACAAGTGATTCCCCCCTTCCTTTTCAGCCCACTAACCGAGATTTCTGTTGGTGGGCTCTGATCGCTGCTGCACAGTGTTTGTTTGTTTTTTTAAATTAATCTATTTATTTTATTTTTTTAATAAAATTGTTATTTTTCTGTTTATTTCTCCCTTCCCCCGGCAGCAAATCACAGCGATTGGCTCTCATAGACATCAGCCTATGAGAGCCGATTGCTCTCTGAGTCTCCCTGCACTCCCCCCCCCCCCTTCACGGCAATTAATTCACCCCCCAGGGCCCCAAAGCCGGCTGTCAAATGTGCCATAATGGTCACCAGTTCTTGTAGTGCAGCTGTGATGCCCCATCCCAAACAGAGAAAGGGGGATTTGAGACAGGAGGAGACTGCAGAGAAGCCACTGAGTCCTGGCAATATGCCAGATTTTAATACATCTCTATTGGGATGGGGGAATGCAAGAGGTCCCCAGCTAGCACCTTCTATGAATGAGGGTCCTCCAACACGGTGGTCTCTATGCCCCTATTCCCCCACGGTAACTATTCCCAGCAGAAATGCAGCTCTCTCTTTTCCCTGTGCCCCTCCCTGCAACATGCGGAGTGGAAGTGCAGCAGCATCACTCACCAAGGCAGCAGTACTCCACACTCCATCTTCCCTCGGCTACAGCACAGCTCCTCCTTCCTCACAGGCGCTGATGTGAGGTCATATGCCTGTCGCTGCTACACACAAGGAGGGAACCATGGCGTGGATAGAGATGCAGGACCGAGCGGTGAGGTGGCAGGTGACTACACTAGGTGAACAATGTTCTCCTGCCTCCCTTGCCTGCTGCTGCTTATCTCCCACCACCACACACGCTGCAGCTGTATTACACAGCGACCGGGGCGGCCGTATTCGATTTTACCGGGGCAATGGGGGAAGCCTGGGGGCCCCTACAGACCCAGGGGCCCTAGGGCAATTGTCCCCTTTGCAATGAGATGCACATAATTCTGTGTTGATGCAGAATTCTGCAAAAAAAATGTTTCAATCTATGTAACTGTATAAATAATTTGCATATTTCTATTTTTGAAATGAGTGCTAAAAATAAAGTGACACGCACAAGGTGTACTTAGTAAACACTGGATTTTCAAAATCGGTAAATACTTCAACAACGCTGAGAAAGACAGATAAAGCATTCTATAATTATGATTTGTTTCAGGAATCTTCGGACAGGAACTTATGGATTTGAAAAGCAAATTGACTTTGAAAAATTTCTTATTATCATGTCCTATTTTCGACCTCTTTGTGAAAAGGCTGATGAAGAAGCCATTACTTCTTGCCGGAGAGACAAGTTACAGTGTAAGTGTTCTTTACAGACTATCAAAGCTGAAAGCATTTGTATAGTTACAGGCCTGATTTACATTTGCTACTATCTCAGTCACGGACTTCCTAATTAAAACAAGCTAAAATAGAGAAAATTTATATAAAACGTCCCTGGCCCTGCAAGCTCAAAAGTACAGTCATTCGATTTCATTATTGAAAAAAAAACAAATGTTTTTTTCCCCCTCCCGCCTTATTAACCACTCTTTTTTAATGCATGTTCCGTGGCCAGGAAAGCAGAGCCTGGAACTGTGGGGTTCTGCTAACAGGAAATACCAATCCACATGTTTTCTTTTTTTAATCATTGGTGGGGTAACTTCGTATATTTCAAAACACATGTGCTCCAATGTTAAGGACAAGAAGCCCGTCCCACCTTTGTGTGCCCAAAAGGAGATTCGTAAAAGGAGATAAACAGGTATCCTTAATGCTAATAGAAACTTTTAAAAGGAAATAAACAGATATCCGTAAAGTAAACCTGAGACAACAGAAAGTTAAAGTTTTATACATACTTGCCCCCTCCACACAGATCGCTCCCTCAGTGGCATCCAGAGCTTCCTGGATTCTCCGGAAGCAGCCCCGTTCTCTGTGGCCACTCAAGCGTACTGCGCATGCACGGCTGCAAGAGCGAGACGGGGAGCCCGCTTGGCCACTGTCTCTGCACCGACTGGCTCAGACTGGCCAAAGATATGGGGGCTGCTATGGGAGAATCCAGGAGGCTTTGGACGCCACCAAGCAAGCTGTGGGTAGAGGGCTGGAGGAAGCTCCAGGTATGTATAAAACTTTTACCACCCATCGTCTCAGGTACACGTTGATGGTAAAGGAAACTTTTGGAGTTCGAGCGCTGTAATAACAGCGCAGGAGATTTGAGCGCAGCCTGCGCCACCACAGACCGTAATAGGAATTACGGCGCACAGTGAGTAACTTCGGCGCCGTCAGAAGACGGAGCTGAAGTTACTTTTAAAACACTATAATTCGGCCGCCAACAATAGCTGAAAGCCAAATTACATCATTCCCCACCATCCACGTGGACCTGGAGGGCGAATAGTAATTAACACCACTGGGACTTGTGAAGGAGCAGGGTTAGACATATAGCGGCTATATCCTGGGCCCAAGTCTCCCGGCAGTGATTTCATAGGTATGCTTTGGACTTTTGCTATGGGACTGCAGTCTTTGCCTACAAATTCTGAATTCTAAACTCTTCTGAGCTGTTAGAAGTCTTGCTAGAAATGTTTGCCCAAGTTTCTGGAAGACTCATGTTAGCTTTGTTGTATCCAAATCTTATCTCAGGTGTGGTCTGTGTTGATTGCAGAGATGATGCAAGCTGCATCTGTAATACTTTTGTTGTAGAGCTAAACTCTCTCTTAAATTTCCTGCTGTCAATGACATACCCCAGCCAACCTCTATAAACATAGGTGGGGCCAGTGGGATTACATCAGTTGAATTCCTGAGCCTGTGGAGGACAGATGCTGTTGGCAGTATCTCTGCAATCATCATAGAAGGCTACATCATTCCCCATTCTTCATACATGCCCATCATTGGACCAACCCGTCAGCTATTTGGTATGAACCCCTCTTTAAAGTTGTGTGTGCTTTGCAGGGGAATCATAATAAAGTATGTTTTTCAGGGGTGAGATTTTAGACCCTCCCTTGCCATGTATCCACTAAAGCTGTAAAGCTAAAAGCCATGAGGGTTATTACTGGACAAAGGACTCCATCTTCCTGGCCTCTATGGTAAACGGTAAATGTTGAATGATCACGACTTTTCACTTACACATAATATTTTGAAAAATGAATCACCGGCATTGACTACATGGCTGCAGCACAATTCTCTCATAGATGATGCTTGGGGCTGCCTAGCCACCAGTAGGAAGCCAAGCATTAGGGCTGGTTCAGACGGACGTTTGGAGGCGTTGCGTTTGCTGGCGTCGCGTTCAGCAGCGTTCGTGTGCGTTTGGATGCGGTCGCGTTTTTTCTTCCCCTAGGGGGACATTAGCCGTCGCGGTTAACCTCCCCTGGAAGCTACATGTAGCTTCCAGGGGCTCCTTGAACGCCAGGGAAAATCGGGACCCAAACGCCGCGTTTGTGTAAACGCGCTTGAAAGCTTGGTACAAACGCTCCCATTCACTTGAATGGGAGCGTTTAACACCAAGCCCTGAACGCTGGCTGTAAACGCTCTGCAAACGTCCGTCTGAACCAGCCCTTAGGTAGGGAACCATGCTTAGTACTATGGTTTAGGAGCAACCCTTGCTCCGATACATGTGAGCCATCATGTGCGTGAAAATTTACATACATTTGCATAATCTTGGAAGTATCTGCATCTTTTTGATCATCCCTACTCTATATATAACAATTGATATTAAGCACCAAAACCTGCCAAGGACAGCTGCAGTGTCAGAGGGTTGTAATCTGGAGAGGAGAGCAGTCTATTAATGGCTACAGCTAATCAAAGCACATACAGAGGTGATCGTTACCAGATTAGTACCAATAAAGAACTAATAAAGAGGTTGAAGGAGCATCCCTACTGGGCCCCTCTGGTCCAGGGGCCCTGGTGCGGTCGCTACCTCTGCATCTCCCCTATTGCTACGCCACTGATAGGATATGATTGGTGATCATGGCTGTAATAAGACGAGGGATCACAAACTGTTAACACTTGCTTAATAAATCTTAATAAATCAGCTGCAATGTCTGGTTTGCTTCAATTGAGCTAATGAAATTTAAATTAGGTATATATAAAATATTTATGAGTTTGCTTGAATTGTGAAGGCAAAGATGCAGAGGCAGAAGGCCCTGTGGCACTGAGGTACTGTCTAGGCACTGTTGTAATGAGCACCTGTTACAGCACTGGATTTGCATGCAGCCATCGCCTCATTGATGTGGGGATGGGAATAGTTCTGTGTTGCTGAGGTCTCTCTGTGCTCTGGTTTCCTTCAGCATGGCAAGTGTGACAGGAAGTTTGGTTTACTATTTGTATTGTGATTGCTGTGAATGGTTCAATGACCTCTGCACAGCCTTCTGGAATGTAGTGATTAGAGATGGTCAGCGGAATGCCAGTAATTTCAGCCTGCCCTGCATGTAAGTTTAATGCAAACAATTCAGCTTGGAATAGGGTGAATCAAGATCATCAGGGAGTGTCATAGGATTGTCCCAATTGCAAACGCCATCTGCATGAAATTTGCATGTAAAACAGAATTGTAACAATACTGATAAGTCATAATGACACTAGCAACAGATTAGCAAAACTTGTACAAGGCATAATCATTATGGAGATTTTTTTAATCCTTGTATCAGTTTGATTATGTAGTGTAATCTGCTCAGGAATCACAACAAAGATAACTGCTGATCAGATGCTGTTACTTCATGCATATGAGCACCAAGGGCCTCTGACAAGAGATCTATGGCAAAAAGGAAGACATAACTTTCATTATTCAGCTGTGTTTGCAGAGCTCTGTTGGGGACATGTTAGATGACCTTAACCCTTACCAATCCTATGTCAAACTATGTCCGACACTGCCTTTTCCTCCATAAGTCCAATGTTGAGCAATGTAGTCAAACAGGAAAACTAGCTGCTGCTAGATAGCGCTGTTGTGGGATAAAATCTGGCACAGTGTAGGTTCTTTCAGATCAAAGTAATGCTGGGAATACGCGGAGCGATCCGATCGACTCCCGCCACGTCCCCGTGCATCCCCGCTCGTTCCCGCGGCCGCCCGGATCGAATCCCGCTCGTCCCGCGGGCGCTTCCTTATCTTCTGCTCGATTTCCGCTATTGTCCGCCTGCGGGTATCGAGCGGGGAATCGATCCGCGCGGTGATCGGACATGTCGGAAATTATCAATCGAGCCATCAGCGGCTCGATTGATAACACACTATCACTCCGTGTATTCCCAGCATAAGTCCTAAACTTTGATCATTGCCGGACCCATTCTTCGCCGCTGTGCCACTTAATATAAATATTAAGTGGGCATTTTTTGGGATGTCACTAGGGCCACTGTGCTGGATCCAGTCTGGCATGGCGTCTCCCTATTATCCCCTCCAGCAGCATGCAGCACCATGTAATTACAAAATGAAATGATACTGGTGCGCATGCAAGGGGGATGGAGCTACAAAGCGCCCCCCACTAATGTCAGGTCACCTCGTCACACTAGTACAAAGAGGTACAGACCCTCTGGATCACCGCCAACATAGCATATCCCTATCACCTATGGTACCCTCAGTACACATGAAAAAATTACTGGGGGGGGGGGGGGGACATGGTGATCGAGAAAATGGTTTGGAATTAGGTTAGTTTCACACTGGGGTGTAGGGATCCTGTCTTTACAGTGTATGCAGCTCAATGCAGCAGAGGGGAAAAGTCACACTAACATGTGTTGTATGTGCCCTGCAACACATACACTGAATCAAACAGTTCATGAAAAGCACGCTTCATTGCAACTGTAAACATGCATGTTGTCTGGTAGCACCCAGCATGCCTTGGGCTGTGCCAACAGATTCCATGCAACGCACTGCTTATGCACCAATCCGAACATACCATTACAATATCATTGCATTGCATTTGCTATATGATTATATTATTCTAATCTACGCAACCATCCAGATTTACTGCTCAGGAGCCTATAGGCACAGATGTTTTGGTGTCCTAAACTCCGCCCCTCAGCACAAACCACACCTTAAAACCACACCTCTTTTCTTATGAAAAGAGCAACAGAGCAAGAATACCTACTTTGAAGTCTGGGTAGGCTGGTCTCCTCTTCACTGCAGCCATTCAGCATGCAGCAATGTTCCTAGATCAGTTCCTGATGTCACGTGACATGCATTCGGGACCCTGATGGAGTCTGCACGCTGAATGGCGGCAGTGAAGAAGAGACATAAGGACCCAGAGCTGGAGTTTGTATTTTTCTGCTACTTTTCGATCTGGTACAGGAAGAGAGGTGGACTCCCTTAGTCCCCAGGCCCTTCTGCAGTCACAGTAGTGGAGGCTATGGTTACGCCTTTGCCTGACTGCGGCACAGATGATAAATGCCCCCTGTAAAGCCTTACTGTGGCCTAGGCGACAACCCCCTCCCCTGCCTAATAAAGTACAGGGTGGCGCACAAAAGACTGTCCCAGCTACCTGTCATGAGTACGAGGCATGTCCCTTTGCACCTCTTGCTCCATCCCTGCTGTATCTGCCCTCTCCAGCTTTATTGAAGCCTGCATCGCTAAGCATTTGTGTATGAGAGCGTTACTTATACAAAGACAGACAACACAGGCTTTATTAAAGCCAGATAGGGCACACACACAGCAGGGATTGAGCAAGATGCGCATGGGGACCTGCCAGCGTTTGCATGGAAACTAGTGCTCGTGGCAAATAGCAGGCCAATCCTTTGCACACCACCCAGCATTAAGTCGGCTTGCAGCCTAGACAAAAAACCCTCCCTCCATGCAGACTGCAGACTGCAAAATAATCATTCCATACCCCCCCCCCCCCCCCCCACTAAAGCATGCCTTTATAAAGGAAAAACAAGACTTTCTAACTACAAGCATTTATCCTTACCTGGGGCTTCCTCCAGCCCTCTGCAGGCCGTTGGCATCCTTAAATCCTCCTGGTCTCGTCTTTTCCTTCCCTGTCAAGCCCGGTAGTTTGGGACTACTGCGCATGCACAGTGGAGCGCGACTAAGCCCAATTGCAGCTCTAACCAGGCCAGACAGGACAGGAACAGACGAGCCAAGGAGGAAGCCACAGGTAAGTATAAGTGCTTGTCTTCTTAGTCAAGCTAAGTACTCACCCTGGATGGAACAGGGAACCGCGGCAACGACGATGCGACGTATAAGCAGATCCCCAATCCATCTTTCGCAATTGCTTACCACGGGAATAAACGGTGAGCACAAACGAGACTTGATTTCGGTAATTAACATGGGAGTCTATGGGAATTTGAGTGATGGTCCACAACGGAATTCGTCATGGCGGTCACTATTGCCGCACCTCATGTCGTTAAACTAAGCTTAGTTCGTTGAAAAGTTGCCGGAAAAAAAACTGCTGCAAAAAAGTGTTATGGATACGGGCTTTACACTAACCCACACCACCACAGACCCCACCAATAAACCCCACACTACCAACACTCACAGCCCCCCCCCCATAAACCTCACACTACCAACACTCACAGACCCCCCACCCCAATAAACCTCACACTACCAACACTCACAGCCCCCCCCATAAACCTCACACTACCAACACTCACAGACCCCCTCCCCCCAATACCCACAGACCCCCTCCCCACCCTCAATAAACCCCACCCCCCCTCCCCACCCCCAATAAACCCCACACCACCACCACACACACACACACAGATAATCAAACCACCCCCAGAAAAGAGAAAAAATACAACTGCAGACTTACATCGCAGGTGGAAGTTGGAACTGTGTCACAAACTTTCTATGGAGCCGCAGCAGTATTGAGGCGCCCATTCACAGGCTGCCGAGTTGAAGGAGAAGGCAGCTCTGCCTCTGTATATGCCATTGGTAGTGATCTCCAGATGCCGTGCTGTGTGTGCCTCTTCCCTCTCTCCCAGGGTAGGCTCTGTAGGACGTGGAAGACGGAGCGGGGACCAGGACGGCAGGAAGCACTATCTACCGTGCATAAGTGCCGCCGCTTCCACTGAGGCTCCTCTCCCCTCTCTCCCAGGACAGGTGCTGTAGGATGCACGGAAGCACATGGAAGAAGGAGTGGGGACCAAGGCGGCAGGAAGTACTATCCCCCGTGCGTGAGTGCCACTGCCGCTGCTTCCACTGAGGCTATGCACGTTGCAAGCAGCCAAAGTGCAATGCGTGCATCAGGGGAGAAGAACTACTTGCGCTGAGAGCGGCCAAGCAGTGGTGGGGGTTGCGCGCTTCCCGCTTGCTGTAGCCAGTGTACATCCAGGGGAGCCGTACGCACACATACATTAGGGGAGCTGGCCCGCCTTCGCCCAAAGGGGGCGCCTGTAGGCACGTGCCTACAGTGCCTTATGGTAAATCTGGCCCAACGCGACACAACGCACGACAATTTCCAGTGACATTCATTTAATATGCTGTTAACCATTTATGCCGCCTGGACGTGAACCTCATGTCCAGGCGGCTGCTGCAGTGCTGCTGCTGGCTTCAGCACGAGATCGCGCACGCGCCCTCGTGCCACTCCCCGGTAGCCCGGAGATCAATGAATGGGAACATGGTTTCCATTCATTGATGTAAGTCCCCAGCAGAAAAAAAGGATGGTTTCTCATCAGAGGCTGCGGTCTGAAGAAAAAAAGAGTTTCTCGTCCTCTTAGTGCTTTCTGGAAGCGAGTTCTCGATTTCAGGACAAAAAAAAAAAAACAAATCTCACTGTGGCCATCTTGTGGCTAAATAGTAAAACTACATCTACATACATTTTTTAATAAAATAAACTCACATTATTACATTTAAAATTACATTTAAAATTAACTGTTTAACTCCCACACTAAAAATTACCCAAGTTACATACATTTTTAATGGAAAAAAAAATACAATTAAAACAAAACAAAACATAAAATAGTTACCTAAGGGTCTGAACTTTGTAAATATGTATGTGAAGAGGGTATATTATGAACATTTTTTAAATTATAAGCTTGTAAATAGTGATGGATGCAAAACTGAAAAAATGCACCTTTATTTCCAAATAAAATATTGGCGCCATACATTGTGATAGGGACAAAATTTTAATGGTGTAATAACCTAGACAAATGGGCAAATAAAATACATAGATTTTAATTATGGTAGCATGTATTATTTTAAAGCTATAATTGCAGAAAACTGAGAAATATTGCATTTTTCCTATATTTTTCTTAATATTCCTGTGAAAATGCATTTAGAAAAAAATAATTCTTAGCAAAATGTACCACCCAAAGAAAGCCTAATTGGTGGCGGAAAAAGAAACAAGACATAGATCAATTCATTGTGATAATTAGTGATAAAGTTATTGGCGAATGAATGGGAGGTGAAAATTGCTCCGTTGCATAAGGTTAAAAATCCCCGCGGGCTGAAATGGTTAACACCCGACCAGTGTGAAAACTAGCCAAATTTCAGCATCTGGAGACGCTGTTTCCCTTTTACAAAAAAATATTTTATTTTTTTACCTTTTTTTTTCAAGAGATGTCCAGGTTTCCTGTTGGTGATTCTCAGGAGTAGGAAAAAATGGATAAGCAATACAAATCCAAATGTAGTTCACTTCTAACCCATTAGCACACCATCCAGAGCAAAAACCTGTTTCTCCTGGAATTGAATAAAACAAATAGATAATCGCTCAACCAGTTATTTATACAATTCCATCAATTATTGTCAGTAATTCTTAGGTAATTAATTCACAAGTAGAGCGCTACCCCGCTGTGTGCAAGCTAATCAAACATAAAACAAAATAGGTTACAAGCGCTACATACAAAAGTCCACTGATCAATGCATGAGCCCATGGGCTCATGCATTGATCAGTGGACTTTTGTATGTAGCGCTTGTAACCTATTTTGTCTCCTGGAATTGAGCCTTACCATTTATTTTTGCTTGATATATTGTAAGCTGATTTTATTACTGGTCATTCATAATATGCTGTTATTTCTTCCAGTTCTTTTCAACATGTATGACACTGATAACGACAGCATGATCACCTTGGAGGAATACAGGGATGTACGTATAAGTGCTTTATGGCCATGATTTCCAGATGAGGCGCTCACTATTGTCTACACCTAACTGCTGGGAGATAATCTGACTGCATGCACTCATGAGGTCAGAAGACAGGGAGTGGGGCTGTTAGTACTAGAAGCTGCGGATCAGGCCGCCTCTTCTGTGATTGCAAGGCAAAGCACAGACATACTGGGATGGGAAAACAGGGATTGAAGGATTCTTGTATGCTTAGGCTAGGAAATACGCCCTGCTTTGATATAAAGACCAGAACATATGACTTCTGGGATAGAAAGAGATAGTGAAAGTGCTGGGACAGGACTTCATCAGCAGTAAAGCAGGAGGAAATGTTATAGGGAGTGTTCCTTATTGATCCAAGTGGGTGACATAGACAGAACTTAGAGGAAGTGCACAAAGTCTAACCTTGACCAAACTTGGGTGGATCAGGGCCCTTTGCGATAAGATTGCAACACAACGGAGCTGAAAATTTGCACTGCACGTCACCGTTGCAGTGCGACCATACAGTGAGGCATATGGTACAATGAAAGTATGCTTCATTGCCACTGTAAATATTTATTTATTTATTGTATTTATATACACGTTACCCAGTTATCGCACAGCATACTGTGCATTAACTGCATCGGAACAAGCTGCACTGCACTGTGAAAGCCCCATTAGATTATAATTGAATCACATTGCTATAATATTATGCTATTAATAGCCATAGCAGCTGCTATAGGGCCCTGGAAAATAGGGGGGTCCATGTGGTACTTAATGTATTCACCATTAACTTTCTAGTGTTTCTTTATCCTCTGTCTTTGTCTCAGTGCCCATGGACTATGTGCAGTGTTGACTGCATGAGAATGCAAATTGCCCAGTTAACTCATATCCATAGAGTAGGCGCAGGTGGTATTGCATAAGAGTGCCTTCATCTGAGGGCCCCATGAAAGTTTTTCTATGGGGCCCCATGATTTCTAGCTATGCCACTGAATGGACTCTTAATGTTTATGAGCAAGGAAGGTAATAGACTATAATTGAACATATGTAAGGCAATCATATTCAACAACATAATGTGAAATGAGTGTTCAGCTTGCTTGAAATCAGGGTGGGCACTGACCCTGGGTGATTGGTTGGGAAGATCAGATGATTTCCATATTAGCATAGTTAATACTTCACAGGCTGTTGTAAATAGGTTATGTTTTGAGGCTTTAATGGCTATGAGAGGCTATACATTGGCTGTTGTGTAGAAAATGGTGCACAATATTTTAACCTGACTCTGCTTGCCATATAGGTGGTGGAAGAATTATTATCAGGAAATCCTCATATTGAGAAGGAGACAGCGAGGTCTATAGCAGACGGAGCAATGATGGAAGCAGCCAGTCTATGTGTAGGACAAATGGTAAGAGATTTATCTCAGTATATAGAAACATTTATATCTGCATCTGTTCTTAAAGGGACTCTGTAACAAAAATGTCATTGTGTTTTCTACCATCCTACAAGTTCCTAAACCTATTATAATGTGCTCTGGCTTACTGCAGCACTTTATACTATTACCATCTCTGTAATAAATCAGCTTATCTTTCCCCTGTCGGACTTGTCCTCCTGTGTCTGGAAGGCTGCCAACTCTTCAGTGTGATCTGCTATGCATGCCCCCTCTATGCACACTCCCCTGTGTGTGTGTGTTATTTACATTAGCTAGCTTTTCACTGCTCTCTTATCTTTTACAAGCTGGATAAATCCTCTGTTTACATACTGATGAGTCACATACTGCAGAATTACAGACAACCGGGCAGAGCTGTCTGCAAGAGTAAACAAACAATTAGCTTGTAACTTCAGTGAGCTGCAGGGGGAAAGAAACACACAAATGATCTCTTGAGATTCAAAAGGAAGGCTGTATACAGCCTGCTTGTGTATGGATGTATTTTCTATGTGTGGACATGCTGTACATCAACCTACTTCCTGTTTTGGTGGCCATTTTGTTTGTTTACAAACAAACTTTTTAAAACTGTTTTTGACTACTTTTAATGCGGCGGGGAGCGGCGAAATTGTGACAGAGGGTAATAGGAGATGTCCCCTAACGCACTGGTATGTTTACTTTTGTGCGATTTTAACAATACAGATTCTCTTTAAAGTGCTTATCCCTATACCAACTGTACACACTACAGATAATCTGGTCAGCCTCCAGTGTGTGAACCCACCAGCAGAATAGGTTGTGGGTGGTAGCTGGAGCACCTGCTAATCCATGCTAACACAGGCAGAACATGCAAATTTCTGCTGGGCATACATGGCTCGATTTTGCAGCTCGATTCGGCGCCCAATCGTTTTGCCCGCTCGATTCCGCAGGTGATTCTCATATCTTCCGCTCGTTTTTCTTATCTTTTCCCATTGTCCTCCTTACAAAATCGAGCGGGGAAACGATCGGGCGGGAGATAGGACAAGTCAGAAATTATCTATCGAGCCATCTAAATGGCTGAGAAACGAGCCGTGTATTCCCAGCATTAGACCTCTTACCCATGTAAGACCGAAGGCTGTGTAATAACCATCCGTCAGCTGCTCCTGTGCGCTAGCCAAGTGCTTGTTAGCATGGACAGTAGAAAGGTGCCCCCACCCCACAGACAAGACTAAGCAATATAGAGAAATGATGAGTACAACTTTCTATGCTATATTAATACTAATCAATAATATTTGAATTTAAAAGGAACCTGAAGCAAGAATAATATGGAGGCTGCCGTATTTGTTTCCTGTTAAACAATATCTGTTGCCTGGCTATCCTGCAATTCATTCTGACATAAATAGTGTCTGAATAACATACCTGAAACAAGCATACAGGTAATATTATGTGATTTGTCTCAGAAACATCTGATCTGCATGCTTTCTCAGGATCTATGGCTAAAAGTATTAGAGGCAAAGGCTCAGCAGAACAGCCAGGCAACTGGTATTGTTGAAAATGTAATAAATATGTCGGCCTTCATGCCCCCCTCACTTCAGGTTCACTTCAAAGGGATCGGAGTATAAACCAAGCCTCCCATTTTACCAGAGAGAACACCACACACACATTGGCATCATTAGCAGCTGGTAACCAGCCAATCAACCAACGTCATCTAATATGTTTTGGGGTTTGGCCTTTGAACATTGCTATTTAAGTAAAAGCCAATTAAAAAAACATTTGGAGTTATACAACCAAGTATAAGTGGCAGGCATTACAAAAGCAAGTAAAATGTAAAGGAGCCTGGGGGCAAGACTCACAGATTGCCAGCAGCTATATCCCAAAATAAAAGAGATTGTTGGTGCCACATATCCAACAGGCATGAGTAGGATGTAGATACATCCACCGTTAGCTTTGGGACCCCTCCAGGAAACTGGCCTTGAAATCGGCACAGGGGCTTAACCCACATGCCTGTTGGATTTGTGGCACCAACAAATCTCGTTTATTTTGGGATGTTGTATTATCCGCTGGCTATCTGTGAATTTGGAGCCCGGGTCCCTTTAAAGAGAATCTGTATTGTTAAAATCGCACAAAAGTAAACATACCAGTGCATTAGGGGACATCTCCTATTACCCTCTGACACAATTTCGCCGCTCCCCGCTGCATTAAAAGTGGTTAAAAACAGTTTTAAAAAGTTTGTTTATAAACAAACAAAATGGCCACCAAAACAGGAAGTAGGTTTATGTACAGTATGTCCACACATAGAAAATACATCCATACACAAGCAGGCTGTATACAGCCTTCCTTTTGAATCTCAAGAGATCATTTGTGTGTTTCTTTCCCTCTGTTCTCATGCACTGAAGTTTCAGGCTGCTTGCTTCTTCCTGCAAACAGCTTTGCCCTTGTCTGTAATTCTTCAGTATGTGAAAGCCCAGCCAGCTCAGAGGACGATTTATCCAGCTTGTAAAAGATAAGAGAGAAGAGAGAAGCTGCTCTAATCCTAAATAACACACAGGCAGTGTGCATAGAGGGGCCTGGAAGGGGGAGTTCATAGCAGAACCACAACACTGAAGAACTTGGCAGCCTTCCAGACACAGGCCGACAAGTCTGACAGGGGAAAGATACATTGATTTATTACAGAGACAGTGATAGTATAAAGTGGTGCAGTAAGCCAGAACACATTAGAATCGCTTTTTGAACTTGTAGGATGATAAAAAACAGGATGCAATTTCTGTTACGGAGTCTCTTTAAATTTTTCTCTCTGTAGTATGAGCTTTAACTGCTGTCTGTTAAATGGCATTAGCCATGCATTGGTGCTAGCCCCCCCCCCCCCCCCAAAAAAAAAACCCTGTATTTAACATAGCTGGGGGGAAAATATTCCCTAAGTCAGCGTTCCCCAACCCTGTCCTCGAGTACCATCGAAAGTGCGTGTTTTGTGGAAATTCACAAATGTAGTTGATCAGCTCTGCTGAGGCACTAATTACTTCACCTATGATTGTTTGTGGTTTCCTGCAAAACATGTACTGTTGGTGCAGGGCCGTTTCTTGGGCAGGGTGACTGCCCTGGGCACAGACCAGCAAGTAGAAGAAAGGGGGGCGCAGGCAGAAGGACTAAGGAGCTGGTGACGCACGGTGCAGCCAAATGGAAGAAGAAAGAAGATTACCAGCGCGATCACCTTCCTTGACTCCTCCTGGGCTGCCTGAGTGTGACGTCAAGTCATCATCCTGTCACCATCCCGTGATGACACCTGATGTCCTGTAGCAGTACTGCAGACTGTCAGTGCGCAGTGCCCATGGAGGGATCGGCTTTCCGGGCTCTCTTCGCCTGTGTGTACTCCTCCTGGTCCCTGCATCCTCCTGGATGAGCGGCTGGTCACTAGTAAGTAGGCAGATCTACTTGTGCCTTGTGACTGTGTGACTGTCCCTAAAGAGTAACGCAGGGGTCCCCAATCCCCGGTCCGTGGCGCACTGCCGGTCCGTGCGGCGTTTGCAGCTGGGCCACTGGTCTGTCCTCTTGCTAGTATAGTGCCCACTATGGGTAGGTAGTGCCCCAGTATAGCTACCCAGCATACGCTCCCCTGCCCCCCGCTTCCTGTAGCGGCGATTGCCGTTACCAGGGGAACCACTTTCCTGCTTCTGCCTCATCACAGCAGCCGGGAGACGCGCTGCTGTGAATCAAAATAACACACACACATTAGAGGGGAATATAAGAGAGGAAGCAGCCGCCAGCTAAGGTAACAGCAGCGGCGGCCGCGGGGGGCGGGGGAGCATATGCTGGGTACCCCCCCCCCCCTCCTGGGTAGTTATACTGGGGCACTACCTACCCATACTGGGCACTATACTAGCTATACTGGGCACTATACTAGCTATACTGGGGCACTATCCTAGCTATACTGGGCACTATACTAGCTATACTGGGGCACTACCTACCCATACTGGGCACTATACTAGCTATACTGGGGCACTACCTACCCATACTGGGCACTATACTAGCTATACTGGGGCACTACCTACCCATACTTGGCACTATACTAGCTATACTGGGGCACTACCTACCCTTATTGGGCCCTATACTAGCTATACTGGGCACTAGAATACCCATACTGGGGCAGTATACTAGCTATACTGGGGTAACTATACTAGCCATACTGGGGCAACTAAACTCCCTATACTGGGGCAACTATGCTAGCTATGCCGCTGCACCGGCCCCCCCCCCCCCCCGCAACCCGCTGCGCACAACACTGTACACTATCACCCCTCCCCCCCGTAACCCGCTGCGCACGACACTGTCCACTATCATCCCCTCTCCCATCCCCTCCCCGGAGAAAAATTTGGTCGGAAAGCGGTCCCCGGGCCGGAAAAAGTTGGGGATCCCTGGAGTAAGGTTTTCGCAAGTGCCCTGGGTGCAATTTAGCCTAGAAACTGCCCTGTGTTGGTGGGCCTTGAGGACAGGGTTGGGTAACTATGCTCTAGTAGTTTTTACAATAGTAGATAGTATGGTAGAATCAGGAAGGGACTTCAGAAACCATCTGTTCCTGGAGGGGGTTTAGATGTCTTACAGGACCCCTAATACAGGCGTTGGAATTGAATACTTCTATCCACACAGAACATGTGAATGTGGACACAGGACACACACAGAATTCAGTCTGTTCACAGCATACACAGCTCCCATCCCTGCCCAGAAGACATGCAACCCATACATACTGCCTGCAGCACAGCTTCCATTAATACTCGCACTCGTATGGTTGCTTGGCTGTCTCTCGCTATTCCTAAGCGCAGGGAGCTGCCTGCTGCCTTTTCTCCTGGAACATTTTTCAGCATAAAATGTGTTCCTTTGGATCTGGCCAGAGGACTTCTGAGGTTATGCTGGAAGGAAGAGGAGTTTGTTCAGCTTCCATCGTATCCCACCTCCTACCTCCAGCCTCTCACACAAATTAGCAATGACAGTGAATGCCAATTAGAATCATGATTGGAGGGGCAGATGGAGCCTAATGTGTCAGCACTCTGTGTCTCCTCCAGCCTGAGTTTTCCGAGCAGCTCTTCTCTTTAACTCCTTTAGTTCTGTGTGTTTTGGGTTGGAATGAAATGTTGAACGTCTCATACTATATAATACCCATATAATGCACAGGTGAATCTGACTGGCAGGAACATTCATTAACTTCCCCCAGTGTACACTCTGTCTGTATCATAAAAGCCTCCTGCTGACACGCTGCCATTCCTCCTGTCACTCTTGCTAGAACAAAGTGTTGAGGCAAATGAGGCAGCGTTTGTCACACATTGCAGTGTTTTAAGGCTCATACACACGGGGTACGGCCGTCGCCGCAACCACGTGGCACGCGTATGTTGCGGCGAC
The DNA here is from genome assembly GCF_040937935.1 of Hyperolius riggenbachi. NCBI lineage: Eukaryota > Metazoa > Chordata > Amphibia > Anura > Hyperoliidae > Hyperolius > Hyperolius riggenbachi. The sequence continues at coordinate 526,301,571 of NC_090646.1, read as the reverse complement.
GGTTCGCCTGTGTGTATGACGCGCGCGCCCCGAACCGTCACCCGTCTGAGCTGTCGCCAGGCGATTGACATGTTCAATCGCCGGCTACAGCCATCGCCGCAACCTCGCCGGAACTGTCGCTAGTCCCGCATGTGTATGCGGGCTAGCGACAGCTACCTACACACGGCACACGGAGCTTCCGGCGAGGGGGAGGAACCTCGGCGACAGCTTCCGCCGCATCGCTAATCCCTCTGCTGCAGTGTGGATGCAGAGGGACATGGCGACGAGCTGTCGCCGAACTGTCGACGAACTGTCACGCACACGCTCCCGTGTGCAGCGACAGCTACAATTGTCCCCCCGTGAGTACTTAGCTTTAGGCTTCATTGCTTTTACTGCTATCTTTGAGAAAATGAACGCTGATCTCCTCCAGCCAAGGAGCTACTGTAATTATATGAAGTAAAATATCTGTGAAAAGTTCTGCCCACAAGATCTGCATTTGTGTCCAGCCAGTTCTGTGATTCAGATGGCTGCATACAGCCCAACTAGACAGCCCAGCCAGCAACGTGGCACCATGTGTGTTTAGTGTTAGCAGTTCTTCCATGAAGGAACGTGAATCACATGCTTCAGTGTGGCAACAATTAAGCCTCATACACACGGGGTACGGCCGTCGCCGCAACCACGTGGCACGCGCGTGTTGCGGCGACGGTTCGCCCGTGTGTATGACGCGCGCGCCCCGAACCGTCGCCCGTCGGAGCTGTCGCCAGGCGATTGACATGTTCAATCGCCGGCTACAGCCGTCGCCGCAACCTCGCCGGAACTGTCGCTAGCCCCGCATGTGTATGCGGGCTAGCGACAGCTACCCACACACATTACACGGAGCATCCGGCGGGGGGGGAGGAACCTCGGCGACAGCTTCCGCCGCATCGCTAATCCCTCTGCTGCAGTGTGTATGCAGAGGGACTTGGCGACGAGCTGTCGCCGAACTGTCTCCGAACTGTCGCGCACACGCTCCCGTGTGCAGCGACAGCTACAATTGTCCCCCCGTGAGTACTTAGCTTTAGAGCTGGCTCCTCTCCCCAAATGTCCCCCTCCTCTCACTTCCTATCCCACCCCCCACCAGATGCATGGAGCCACTTCATTCACTTGCTCTCAGCATTCCAGCGATAGGATCTCCATCTACCTGTCCAGTGTCCTGTATCCATCGCTACAGAAGTGCCTCGTGACCTGTTACGTGCTGCCGGGTCACATGGTGGCTGGTGGTGATCCCATTTCTAATCTGCTGAGAGCGGGTGAGTGAAGCAGCGCTGGTGCAGCACATACCTGGCATCCTAGGGTACAGGGAGAAGATGCTGTCTTGGAGAAAGCAGAGGCAGGTAAGCGTAGCAATGCACAGCCCAATGTGTCTCTCCTCTACAGTCACACACACATGGGGGGGTCCTTACAATGTATTGCTTTAGGTGGCAAAAAGTCTAGAACCAGCCCTGAATGTAAAGGCGTGTACACGACGGACTTTTTCAAACTACAGGTCGTCAGAATGACCAGAATGAATGCGGGTTTTAGCGACCCGTAGTTTGATGTCCAGCGTGTGTACATGCCTTTAGACTACCACAAGCATTAAACACTATTGCAGCACATAACAGCAGGATGGGGTCCTGCTATTCTGTGCTGAAATGGTGCCGATACAAGTGTTTAGGTTTTGAATACCATGGTGCCAAATTTGAACACCAGCTTATTAAAATTAACAACATCAGTTGTTTTATTAATTTTTTTCCCTTGTGTTATTTGTTTTCCTTTGTGTTTTAGATGTACGGTTGTACTGTAAGTTTTCAATTTATGTTTTATGTTGTGATTGGTTCGGGGAGCCTATTGGGCTTACAGGGTAGACTATGCAATTTAATATATCGTTTTATTGTTGATATTTATGTGTCCTATTCAGGATATGTGTACCCTGTCTAATATGCTTTCATTGTGAATGTTATTCATCCTGCTCGCTGTTCTAATTGTGCTTTTATTTTACAGTATATGATGTTTTATTCTGTATGCTTCTTTTTTTTTTTGCTTTAATAAAAAAAAAATGATTGATAAAAAAAAGTTATTGCATCAGGCCCAAAGACAGGTAAGTGCACAGCCTATGGGAAGTGACTTAGAAAATGCTGGGTGAGAAAAATGACAAAGATTGAAAAAGGGTGGTACAAAAATATGATAGTTTGGCTATAAAATTGTAACAGCTCTTAGCTGTTTATATCCAAAGTATGCGATTTATTATGCGGCTTCAGTTAGTAAAACGACATTCAGCAAACACTTTTTTCCCCCCCTTTAACAGGCACCGGATCAAATATATGAAGGAATTACTTTTGATGACTTTCTAAAGGTAATGCTATCTACTGTATCTTGTGTGAAAGAAAGGAGGGGGGGGGGGGGGGGGGGAATCACGCCTCCCGGGGGAATGTTTGGAGATTAAGAGTATCTTTAGAGGCCTCATGCTAAAATAGACCCGTCTTATAAGGGTTACACAAGGTCACGCTGCCCCCTATATATTATTATACTGCTTCCTGGCACACACTGAACTGCATGCCCCCACATTTAGAAGCATGTGTGCCTCTTGCATACCGGCGGCTACATTCACGTATAAAGGACACCACAAGTGTCAGCACTGAGGAAGAAGCATATATATATATAATGTTCCTGTTGCTGCGCCCTCCTGTGTCCCTGCGGCACGTCTGGCATGCGTGTGGGTGGACTTTGAACATTGGTGGACGATGAGGGGGGGCATGTGGGTCATGGCTGTGAGTGCGGTTCACGTCCGTGAGCGTGTGCAGGTCAAATGGGTCGTGGCTGTGGCCTAGCGCCTATTTTTTAATGGGCTGGCATTTTAACTGGTTATGAATAAAACTAGTTAACTGATACAAACTATAGGGAACACTGGTTTAGACAATATGGCTCTTTTTCATCCACCCTCCTACATGGATAAGTTTTGCTAATATTAGACACTAAGACTGGTTGTAGAGGATATGTGTGATGAATTGAACTGCAATATTGTGTTTTTAGTGATGCTGATAAACTGAAGTTTTACATTAATTTAAGCAGTGGTGTAGCTAAGGAGCTGTGGGCCCTGATGCAAGTTTTACAATGGGCCCCCCCCCAAGCACTCTATACATAACAGTTGATACGGCGCACAAAAACCTGCCAATGGCAACTACAGTGTCAGAGGTGCAAGAAGGGGATGGGGACCAGTTTGTTAATGATTACCACTATTCAAAGTATCTATAGAAGTGATTATTATGAGCACAGGACCAATAGAGAGCTAATACTGCAGTTGTGGGAGGGCCCTTCGGGGCCCCTCTGGCCCAAGGGCCCCGATGCAGTCGCAACCTCTGCAACCCCTATTGCTACACTCCTGAATTTAAATTATTGCGCAACAGTAACCCATGGAAGGATTATAAGCCAGGAAGTCCATGAGATAGTTGCTGGATTGATAAGGTTATCAGCCCAGTAGCTATCTTATAAACGTCACTTTGTCATCTACAATTAGATAAGCACTGATTTAACAGAGGCTAGGTTTCCTGTATAATGATCATGCAGTGTAGATTTAAAAGCACCGTATGGTGATTTGGGTGCAAGATATTCCCAATAGTAGAGTATTGACAATGTTACCTATATACCACTATCGGCATATCCTAACACTAACCTACCCCCCACCTATGCTTAACACCACTGCTTTCCAGCACTGCTAACAAGACTAACTACTGTTACTGCCAGCTATGGTAGCTGAACTCCAACACCACTACCACTGTAGGTCATTGCCACTAACCAGAGTTCAGCTACATTAGTAGTAGATCTCTGGTGCTACTGCTACTAACCACACGTGCGGTGCCAAAATTAACCACTGTAGCCACTAATTACAAAAATTAGCACTGGCACCTATGGTGGCGTCCAATTTAGGTGCTGTAATTCGCACCGAAATGACATGCTCAGGATCATGCATATTGTAATTATTGGGAGATCAAATTATAATAGGTCTAGAGATGTTTAAAGGAGAACTGTAGTGAGAGGTATATGGAGGCTGCCATATTTATTTCCTTTTAAGCAATACCAGTTGCCTGGCTATTCAGCTAATCCTCTGCCTCTAATACTTTCAGCCATAGGCCCTGAACAAGCATGCAGCAGATCAGGTGTTTCTGACAAATTAGACAGATATGACAAGATTAGCTGCATGCTTGTTTCTGGTGTGATTCAGACACTTCTTTAGGCAAATAGACCATCAGGGCTGCCAGGCAACTGGTATTGCTTAAAAGGAAATAAATATGGCAGCCTCCATATCCCTCTCACTACAGTTCTCCTTTAATGATATGCGATATGGAATTAGGCCAATGAAAATAGATATGAAAAGCATTGGATTGGCCCACTTGCATTAAATTTGCTTGCAGGTCAGAATTATTATCATCTCACTGACTAAATAAGATCTCTAAATAAGAATGTGCATATTTTTAACCAATTTTTCCACCACTACAGTATATCTACATCCCCTGTGACTTTATCTAAGCCACGAGGATGTAGATACACGTCATGTAGCTGAAGCACAGCACAGCTGTGCAAAATTGGGCTTGCTCCTGTGCAAAACTCCAACACTATTTTCTGCAACACTAATTGCTGAAAGGGAATATATGTTCCCTGAGCCAATAAGATTGATTTTTGCCATTAAAAACACTTTTATTTTCTCAGTTCATAGTGAAAAATACACACTGTAGCATTATTTCAGAATCAAATATCTTCACCATAAATTGTGACAGGAACGTAATTTGTGTTTTTTTCTATTTTTTTCTTTTTTATTTTTTCTATTAAAATGCATAGAAAACAAAATTGTTTAAGGGAAAAAATACCATAGAATTAAAGCCTAGTTAGTCCTGAAAAAAAAACATATATATTTCATTAAGTTGTTATAAGTAGGGATAATGTTATTGATGATTAAATAGGGACATAGGATGATGAAATAGGGATATAGCTAAAATGTCAACACTGCACTGGTCCATAAGAGGGCAACAAGGTCTGGATGTGAAGTGGTTAATGATTGGTGACATAAGTGGACCTTACATGTAAATCCTGTAGTGAAAAGAACCCTGGGAGCACATGATAATTTACAGTACATGCATCTTTTATGTAAAACAAAAGATAAGCAAAGGAATGTTATCGGGTATGTGGCAATGCAGTTATCAGGGCGAAGAGGTTTGTATCAGGTTAGGTGGATATATGTACTAAAGGCTGGGCTGCTCACACACATACTGATATCATGCCCCTGCAGGGATACTGTGACTGTACTATAAATGCACCACACCAATCAGCAATGTACAGCACAATGGTATGCTTTGTCCACCATGAAGAGAAAAGAGGAAATGTAACTCTTTTGTTTGCTTGTTGTACCTTAAACAGCCAATTTTTCCTCTTTTCCTATGCAATAAAAAAATACACATCATTTAATTTAAAGTTCACCAAGTCTCCTTAAAGGACACATCCGTGGAATAAAAAAAATAAATTTAAAAAAAGTCTATTTACCCGGTGCTTCATCCAGACCCTGGCAGCCGATATGTCCCTCGGCGCAGCTCCGGTGTCCCGGTAGCCGCTCCGTTGCAGATGCCGGCATCTTCTGCACCTGCGTGAGTGCCACTGGTGATTGCGCTCATGTGGCCTGGAGTGGCAGGCACAGTAGCTCTAGGCAACGTGAGCGTAATCACCAGCGGCTCACACAGGCGCAGTAGATGCCGACCTGGCGCATCGGCATCGGCAACGGAGGGGATCCCAGGACACCAGAGCTGCGGCGAGGGACACAAAGCCTTCCAGGGGCTGGAGGAAGCCGCAGGTAAGTAGATCTGTTTTTTTTTTTTTTTTTTACACCTTGGACCTTCCCTTTAACTATTTAACCACTAAGGTTTTTTCCTCTTCAAGGGAACCGAAACTGAAAAGGATGTGGATTTTACCTTTTAAAATAATCCCTGTTGCCTGACTCTCTTGCTGATTCTGTGTGACTAATACCTTTTTAGCCACAGCCCCTGAATAAGCATGCAGATCAGGTCCTCTGACTAAAGTCAGACTGGATTAGCTGTATGCTTGTTTCAGCTGTGTGATTCAGCCACTACTGCAGCCAAAGAGATCAACAGGACTGCCAAGCAACTGGTATTGTTTAACCACTTGAGGACCCACCCTTTACCCCCCCTTAAGGACCAGCGCTGTTTGAAGGGATCTGTGCTGGGTGGGCTCTGCAGCCCCCAGCACAGATCAGAGGGCACGCAGAGCGATCAGATCGCCCCCCTTTTTTCCCCCCTATGGGGATGATGTGCAGGGGGGGTCTGATCGCTCCTGCGTGCAGGCTAGTTGCGGGGGGGGCACCTCAAAGGCCCCCTCCGCGGCGACATTCTCCCCCCTCCCTCTCCTACCTCTCCCTCCCGGAGATCAGGGCTGCACAGGACGCTATCCGTCCTGTGCAGCCAGTGACAGGACGTCCCCTATCACATGGAGGCGATCCCCGGCCGCTGATTGGCCGGGGATCGCCGATCTGCCTTACGGCGCTGCTGCGCAGCAGCGCCGTACAATGTAAACAAAGCGGATTATTTCCGCTTGTGTTTACATTTAGCCTGCGAGCCGCCATCGGCGGCCCGCAGGCTATTCACGGAGCCCCCCGCCGTGATTTGACAGGAAGCAGCCGCTCGCCCGAGCGGCTGCTTCCTGATTAATCAGCCTGCAGCTGGCGACGCAGTACTGCGTCGCTGGTCCTGCAGCTGCCACTTTGCCGACGCGCGGTATGAGTGCGCGGTCGGCAAGTGGTTAAAAGGAAACATCCATTTCAATCTCAGTTTAGGTTCCCTTTAAGGACCAGAGCAATTTTCACCTTTCATCGCTCCTCCCTTTCATTCGCCATTAACTTTATTAGTACTTATCACAACAAAATGATCTATATATTGTTTTTTTTTTCTTTTTGCCACAAATTAGGCTGTGGGTGGTACAGTTTGCTAAGAATTATTTTATTATAAATGCATTTTAATGGGAATAAGAAAAAAATGAAAAAAATGCATTATTTTTCAGCCATTACAGTTTGAAAATAATACATGCTACTGTAATTAAAACCCACATATTTCAATTGCCCATTTGTTCCGCTTATTACACAATTTAAATGATGTCCCTATCACAATAGATGTTGACAATATTTTATTTGGAAATAAAGGTGTATTTTTTCAGTTTCGCGTCCATCACTAATTACAAGCCCTCATTTGCAAAAATAACAGTAATATAACCTCATGACATACATATTATAAAAGTCCCTAAGGTAACTATTTATTTTTTAAAAAATTTTTTTATATGCAAATGTTTTATTTTGGTAACTATGGGAGAGTAGGGAAGGTAAGGGGTTAATTTTATTGGGAGATGTATGTATTAGGCTACTTGCACACCAAGACGTTGCGTTAGGTGCTACGTTAAGGTCGCATAACGTGCACCTAACGCAAGGCCTGGTGCTCTTCGATGTGGACGTCAGAGTGAGCCGCATTGTGCAGCTCACTCTGGCGTCCGTGATGCCGTGATGCGTACTCTTGGACGCATGCGGCATCACATGGTCCCGCCGGCCAATCGCCGCACACCAGGAAGTAAACACTGCACGTCACAATGTGCAGTGAATATTAATTAGCCATGTGCCTGGCCGCTCTCCGCTCCTCCCCAACATGACTGAGCATGTGCAAACAGTCTAACGCGGCTTAAGCCGCTGTAACGCTGTAGCATGCTGTACTTTCGGAAGAACGTGCAGCGTTACATGTAATGCAACGTGGGCAGTGTGAACAGCCCACTTGTGTTACATTGCTGTACGCTGGGGGAGCGTTACAGGCTGCACTAACGTGCGCCTGTAACGTCCCTGTGTAGGTGTAATTTTACTATTTGACTACTAGATGTCCCCCCTAGTTTTATTCCTTTGGTGTATGTTTTACTTTCACTTAATCAATGAACTGTGTCCCCATTCACTGATCTGTGCACTAACGGGCGGCGACAATGCAGGCGGAAGCGCGCATAGCGCTGGTGGCAGCAGTAGACGAATATCTACATCCCTGAGACTTCAGATGAAGTCCTGCAGGGGGTTGATATACTGCAGTAACTAGTTAAACCAAATACTAGCTTAGGGCTGGTACACACCAGAGCGGTTCTGGAGCGTTTTTTAAAACGCTTGCAGGGGGGAAACCACTTGGCTAATGAAAGTGCACGGGATGATGCACACCAGAGCGGTTAGTTTTTTCCACAAACGCAAACTTGGGGGCTGCAGCATTTTTTTAGATTTCTGAGGCATTTCTGCCTCAATGGTAAAGTATAGGAAAGTGGAAAACCGCTCTGAAAAACGCCAGATCAGAGTGGATATTCAGGTGTTTTTGTTACAGAAGCTGTTCTGTAACAATATTTGGAATCTGCTACATAAAAACACTCTGAAATCTGCTTCAAAAACCTCTAGAGTTTTGCAGATCTGCTAGAGGTTTTTGGTGTGCACTGGGCCTTAACCACCCTGGCGTTCTGATTAAATCGCCAGGGTGGCTGCGGGAGGGTTTTTTTTAAATAAAAAAAAAATTATTTCATGCAGCCAACTGAAAGTTGGCTGCATGAAAGCCCACTAGAGGGCGCTCCGGAGGCGATCTTCCGATCGCCTCCGGCGGCAAGAGATAACACGGAAGGCCGCAATGAGCGGCCCTCCGTGTTTCGCTTCCCTCGTCGCCATGGCGACGAGCGGAGTGACGTCATGGACGTCAGCCGACGTCTTGACGTCAGCCGCCTCCGATCCAGCCCTTAGCGCTGGCCGGAACTGTTTGTTCCGGCTACGCTGGGCTCGGGCGGCTGGGGGGACCCTCTTTCGCCGCTGCACGCGGCGGATCGCCGCGCTGCAGCGGCGATCAGGCAGCACACGCGGCTGGCAAAGTGCCGGCTGCGTGTGCTGCTTTTTATTTGGTGCAAATCGGCCCAGCAGGGCCTGAGCGGCAGCCTCTGGCGGTGTTGGACGAGCTGAGCTCGTCCAGACCGCTCAGCAGGTTAAAGAGACTACAAAGTATAAAATACATTTGCTTTCAGTGTGAGAACCTAACACTGGGTATAAAATGTGACTACTGATCCTGTTTTGGGTTTGTGTTGCTGTTTTTGTTACAGCCTAACCATAACCAATCTGCTTAATATAATCACCTTCCTGACTACTAACACTAACCTCCTTCTGTCCATAAACCTTCCCCGACACTTACCTCCTACTGACCACTAACCCCCTAAAATTAACCTTCACCTAATGCCTAAACAGCTCCTGGGGGGTATACTTGCCTCGGGAGGAGGAAGCCTCTGGATCCTAGAAGTTCCCCCTTTCCTCCTCAGTAGAAGGGATCCAGCTACAGGTTTACTTTAACCTGAGCTTACCTTCCCATTTTATTATCAAAACACTCCTAATTAAACATAACTCTAAATTTCCATACTTTAAAACCTTTTTTTTGGTAGTGGGTTTATGAAAATGAGGTAATCCATGTATTGTAAAACTATAATTTATAAAAGTCAGTTTACATCTGATGCACAGTAGAATTTATGACTCTTAATGCCTCCTTCTTTCAGATTTGGGAAGGCATTGATATTGAAACCAAAATGCACATAAGATTCCTGGATATAGACAAACTACCATCCTGCCACTGATGGTCACCTGATGAGGCCGGAGTCTCAACACACGGAAACAATGATTGACCACATGCTGGAGATTACCTGGCTGTGTCAAGAGTTAAGCTTGTGATCCTCTCCCAATGGTGATGGGAATCGGTTGTGGAATCCAAGTATCCAGAAGACTGATGGACATACTGGGAAAGAACTATCCAGTCATTACGATTATTTATTCAGAGGATATGCTTCAGATAAACAGCTTTGATTTAATAAGACAGACTCGCTCTCGAAATCTATTAATCAGGTCCAGGACTTGGAGATTGAATATTTTCTTTAGAAATGAATAATACTACTATGCAAATATATTTCATATGTTTCTATGGAGTATAATATGTACGAGATTGTAAGAAAGCTATATTAGCTGAACATCTCATATCTTGGGATTGCAATAAAGTAAAGGGGCTTTTAAGCTATGCCTTTTATTCTCTGCCATTTCTTCTTTGATATATTATATGGTGAAAACACTATCCACTCATAAAAAGGAACAATTGACATATATGGTTCACTAATACCCTAATTTATGTTGTACTGTGCATTCTGTGCAAGCATATTAGGCATCTTTTGGTGTAATGAAACCCCCTGGCTAAGTTACTACCACAATGGTTGTATATGAGGGAAGCCCAAAGTGTTTATCTTCCAACAAAATAGAAGGTTGATTGAATGGGCTATTCCATACTGCTATTTATGTAATATCAGACTCCTACAGTGTTAACTATTCCTATAATGACAAACCTAAAAGTCAAAATGCATATGGGACAGAGCTTAAAGTCAGTTCTTGAAGGCATCTGTTTAGCGTAGGAATTATACTTATAAGAGCCACCTGGGCATAAAGTAAAGGGTGTAAAGTATAGAGCATAGTACACACATCTAAAATTAAATAAATCACATGTCAGTATAAGCTCTTATAATATCTTGTCTTTGTGAACTACCATCTAACAGAGTGGCACCCCCTACAATCTGTACTGTATTCAGCTGCATGACTCATTCACCTTTCTTCTCGCTCTTCCTCTGCTGCTCCTCTCTGTCAAACTCTTCATTGACTGCCAATTAACTAGAGGATCCATCTCAAACTCTTAGGGCCCTTTCACACCAGAGGACTTTTTTGGCGTTTTAACGCCACAGCCGAAGTTGGCGTTTTCCAAGGTAAAATGAAAGTCCATAGACTTTCATTTTACCTTTCACATCTAACTCGGCGTTTTGGAGCGTTGCGTTTCAACGCACCCAGAAGCTTTTTCAGGGCTGTTTACAGCCAAAGTTGGCTGTTGGCGTTTCAATGATAGTCAATGGAAAACGTTAACTTCAGCATTTTCAAAGCGTTTACAAAGCGTTTTACAGCTGACTTGTTCACTTATTTTTATAGAAGAAAAAAAAAAAAGGACGTTTTCATATGAGCTGTAGAACGCTTTGAAAACGCTTTGAAAACGCTATGTATTGGCGTTAAGCAAAAGGCTGAGTTTCAGCCTTTTCTACCGCAGCCTCTAGTGTGATAGAGCCCTTAACTTTAACCTACAAAGCTCTCTATAATCTCTCCCTTGTACTTCTCCTCACTAGCTTCCAGATACCAACCCAACCGCAATCTCAGAGCTGCACACAACCTTCTTTTGACATCTTCTAGTCACCCCCCCCCCCCCAAATTCACATATAAATGATTTCTCATGTGCCCCACCCCTCCTCTGGAATCACCTTTCATAAGACATTCATCACTCTTCAACCTCTGAAATCTATAAACACTCCCTCAAAACTCACTTTTTTCCCAACAAGCATACACTCTAACTTAGGCCATTCCCCTTCAATCTCTGGTCATGTGGGCATTCTACCTGGATGGTAGCCACATTCAAGGCAGAGCTATCTGCATTTATCTGCCCCCCCCCCACCCCCCCTGGAGTGCTTCTAGACAACAAGTGTGCTTAGGGTACTGCTTCCCTTTCTTGGGGGCATAGGGAAGCCTACTCACAGCACCCCTGTTGAGATGCAAACTATTTTGAGTGGGCTAACTCCTTCCGGGCATAGCAGTGCAGTTAGTTTAGGCTCTGCTTATTCTGGAAAGCAGATGCAATTTTCACATGCTGCGCCTTCAAATTTGTTGATAGACATTTCTGTAGCCATTATAAGGGTCCTTTTCACACGAGCTTGCTGCTGCCTGGTAACTGCTCACTGAGAATGCAGTTCAACTGCCCATGTGAAAGGGCCCTAAAACAGGTGCTGTTTGGTCTGAGCACACACCTCCTGCACATTAATCTAGATGATGTCAGGATTTGTTATTTGGAATTCGAAGCACAGGAGCCACTTCCAAGCTTCCCCTATAGGACCAACATTGTAGAATGCGGTTTACCTCAAAACAATGTGAAACAAAGAAAACAAGTGAAAACTTTGCATTGCATCTATGTTCCATTACATTTCGTGGTTTGCCTGGAGTTTTTTTTTTTAAACCAGTCTGCAGTACGAGTCCTGTTTATTCTATGGGTTGTGCTTCCTGATTCACATCTACTGTAAGGAATAGATTGGAATCAATCTGTGTTGATAGGAGCATAGAATTCCTTTATATGCGTCATTTGTATTTATTTTGTTTTTAAGGAAGTAGGATGGGGGAGAAGGGATAACAATGTACAATGCAATTTTAACCAATTGTTTTTTTTTATAGTCCTCAAAACTAAAATAATGTAACTTGGCTTTATGCAAGTTTCAAAGGTTGCAGGGTTTGAATTTTTCTCATGTTGTTCTTTGTGCCTGTTTCCACTTAAAAAAACATCAGCCTTTTCTAAGCGCTAGTGAGTTGAAAAGCTCTTGCTAATGCAATGCTATGGAGTAGGGGCCTGCAGCAGGTTGGGTACCCACAGGTTACCCGAAATGCAGGTCGGGTGCGGGTACCTGAATTGCGGGTACTGCAAGTGCGGGTCGGGTCACAGGTAGAGAGTTGCGGGTGCTGGTAGCGGGTCTGTGGGTGCGGGTCGTCAAAACAAGCATAAAATAATTCTGTATCTTTTGCCTTCCCAAAATCTGTGTTGAATGCTGACACCAGAATACTTTCTTGCTGACTTGTTTACTGCTTCTCATTTTTAAAGAGAACCCGAGGTGGCATTTAATTATGTTACTGGGGCACAGAGGCTGGTTGTGCACACTAATCCCAGCCTCCGTTGCCCCATGGTGTGCCTCCATGTCCCCCCTGTGCGCCGCTCTACCCCCGCAGTGCTGGCGACACGCAGCGCGTCGCCAGCACAATGTTTACCTATGCACTGTCAGTCAGCGCTGCTCCTCCGCATCGGCGCTACCCGCCCGCGTCACTTCCCTCCTATCAGCGGGAGAGAAGGGACACGGGCGGATAGCGCCGATGCGGAGGAGGAGCGGCACTGACAGACAGCGCTTAGGTAAACATTGTGCTGGCGACACGCTGCGTGTCACCAGCACTGCGGGGGTATAGCGGCATGCAGGGGGGACATGGAGGCACACCATGGGGCAACGGAAGCTGGTCTTAGTGTGCACAACCAGCCTCTGTGCCCCAGTAACATAATTGAATCCCACCTCGGGTTCTCTTTAATGCCAGCAGACTCCTTCCTGCTCTCAAGTTGAGACCTCCCCTCCCCCAATACTAGTGCATATAACTGGGAACATGCCAGAGTGAGATTGAAGATGTGTTTTTCATAGATGGCCAGAAATCACTGGACATGCTCTGAGGAAAAGGTATGCTTTCTAGAGGAAAAGTCGTGATAGGGAAGCTGTCTGTTAGTGACTGGGGATATTTGTTAGGACAAGAGCTAGAGAATGTTCTGGCATGTTCTCTAAGGCTGGAGGGAGGAGGCAGAGAAGCACATGGCAGGTAGAGAAGCACATGCCTAATGTGACAAGATCTACAGACAGTGCAGCTGCATCCACAGCCATCTAGCACACACAGGTATGTTTTTACTGCATATGACAAGAATAATTAAATACAGGATTATATCAGATAGATACAAGACAATGAGGCAGATTTATCAACACAAGTGGCATGCAAAATGGAGGTAAATCTATTGCAAAAGTGAAGCAATTGATGTGTGCTGGTTTTTATTTTCTTTTGGTTGTGATAAATCTGCTCCAGTTAACTTTGATTCTGATTGGTAAGTCCTGAGTAGGTGCGCATATATATTATATTTGTTCTTCCTGCTTAAAAGCCTTGTTGAACTCTTATGCAATCCTGATTTTCTTAATGAATTACCGTTTATTTTACTGTTGAGCTACTGTAATAAAAAAAAAAGATAATTTAGGGTGTATATACACATTCAATTTGGATTGGCCAATTGTCTTTCAATTTTACATCTCCCATGTAGTATGAAAGATTAACTACTCAATTTTCTCAGTCATTATAGCTGCACGACACAAAGCAATCACACATACTCGTATCCACGTTGACAAGTTAATTTTGGCACATAATATTTCTTCTCAAACCTACACATTTCTGGACAGGTAGATCTGCCAAGCACCTTCATTCAGCAATAGCTCATCATTAACCACCCTGGCGTTCTGATTAAATCGCCAGGGTGGCTGCGGGAGGGTTTTTTTTAAATAAAAAAAAAACTATTTCATGCAGCCAACTGAAAGTTGGCTGCATGAAAGCCCACTAGAGGGCGCTCCGGAGGCGTTCTTCCGATCGCCTCCGGCGCCCAGAATAAACAAGGAAGGCCGCAATGAGCGGCCTTCCTTGTTTTGCTTACATCGTCGCCATAGCGACGAGCGGAGTGACGTCATCGACGTCAGCCGCCTCCGATCCAGCCCTTAGCGCTGGCCGGAACTTTTTGTTCCGGCTACGCTGGGCTCAGGCGGCTGGGGGGACCCTCTTTCGCTGCTGCTCGCGGCGGATCGCCGCAGAGCGGCGGCGATCAGGCAGCACACGCGGCTGGCAAAGTGCCGGCTGCGTGTGCTGCTTTTTATTTGACGAAAATCGGCCCAGCAGGGCCTGAGCGGCAGCCTCTGGCGGTGTTGGACGAGCTGAGCTCGTCCAGACCGCTCAGCAGGTTAACAAATAAAGGTTCTAACAGAAGTAATTGCACTTTGGGTGCATACACACAATTTTGATTGGCTCTCATACTACGTGTAAGATCAAGATTGTCTGTGTACATGCACTCTAAATCTGAAAATTATTTATATGAGCCTGGACGCAGTGTCTGTTCCTTATAACTCAAGACACTTCCTCTAGATGTAGTGTAGATAGGAAGCAGCCTACAGCATACAGGGACAGGGATGTAGGTGCTCTCCTCTGCTATTTGTTGTTTGAGCAGGGCTGTTACTTCTCGGTTTTTATTGATTTAACCACTTGAGGACTGCAGTGGTAAACTCCCCTAAAGACCAGGGCAATTTTAACTAAATGGGCCACTGCAGCTTTAAGGCATAGCTGCAGGCCCCTACAACTCAGCACACAAGCGATTCCCCCCCCCCCCCTTTTCTCCCCACCAACAGAGCTTTCTGTTGGCGGGATCTGATCAACCCCCCCATGTTTGTTTTTTTTTTTTTTTATATAAATATGCTGCTTTTGTTTGTGCTGTCCCCCTGCTCCCTCCCTCCCCCCAGCCAGCCAATGACACGATCGGCTGTCATAGGCTTCAGCCTATGAGAGCCGATCACTCTCTTGTCCCCCAGGGGGACAGCCGTGTCGCACGGCTGTCCCCAGTACAGCGCTGCTGCTGGTCGCATCGCTGTACTAACAGAAAAGACGGCTATTTCGCCGCCTAACAGTCTTCCGAGCGGCAATCGCCGCTCGGAGACTGAAGAGGGGGCGGAGCTCAGCCCCCAGCATTAGCCGGTCCTGGGGCTGGCGCCGCGTCCATTAGCGTGGGGCAGTCTTTAGGTAGTTGAATAAGAGTAAAAACAAAACAAATCTTTAAAAACACTTCTTTGGCCTTGGTTTGTGTATAAAAAAAATGTTTTATTTACTTTACAGCTCCCCAATGTTGTTTTAACCTGCCTGGCGTTCTGATTCCCGCGGCCCTGCGGCCGCAGGAACGTTTTTTGCACATTTTTCTTTCATGTAGCTAGCCTAACGATAACTACATGATTTCCCCCTCCCTGAGGCGTCCCTCCCTGCCCTCCGATCGCCGCCGACGCAATGACCCGTCCAAAAATCCCGTTCTGAACGAGATTTCCTTGAGGGCTTCCCCCGTCGCCATGGAGATGAACGTTGTGACGTCACAGAGAGACCCAATCCACCCCTCAGCGCTTTTTGTTAGCTCCTCCTGGTGCTTACCTGCTTTGTAAAGCGCTTTTAAGCGTTTTTGCAGAGCGATTCGTTTTTTCACTGCCTGACACCAGTCAGGAAGTGAACACTTTCACCAAAGCGCTTTTTCATGTGCTTTGTGATTTCCGTATACCTTCCACCGCTTTGGTGAGTGAATCGGAATCAAACTGCTCGTATGTGAACACTCTCATAGGAAATCATTGCACAAGCGCTTTTATTGCAATTTTAAAAATCGCCAGCGCTTAAAAAACAAAACAAAAGCGCCCTTGGTGTTAACAAGCCCTGAAGAAGCATTCACATTTGTCTGCACAGAAAAAGTGCATTTTTCTGGACGCAAATTTTCAGTCAATGCACACTCATCTGCATTACATCGCATGCCTTTTTCCACAACTGCTAAATTATTGTTATTGAGAAAATGTGCACACTGATAGTTTATGCTGCAGGCTCCCGAAATGGCATTTGATTTTGATGCAAGCCCATTGACTGACATAGATTGTAACTTCTAATGCAAATTTGCATGCAGGAAAATGTATGAAAAGCAGTCAAGTGTAAACTTGTTATTGAATTGTTTGTAAGAAGCTTGGAAATCCATCTATAACATATCAGCATATCACAAAAAAAACCGCTGAAAGACAGCCTCTCATTACAGGCAGATTTCACTGATGGCCAATTCCTGTTACAAACAGGTTCTAGTAACAGCTGGGTCCTAGGGGGAGGCAGGTTGTGTTGGCACATCATCGTCACATATTCATTTATGCCAGACCATAGGCAGAGGGCAGTTTGGATTGTCTAACCTTCAATTAGTCTTTGCTGCATCTCTGGCTACCTAGAGGCCAAGGCTCTGCAAGGCTAGCGTCTGCACACCAGGGGCCATATGCAATTCACTTGTTCACCTGAGTTTTCTCTTAGAAGATAATTTCTCATGTTCGATTTAAAATAACTTTCTAGCACGTTTCAACTTGAAAAGTGTAAAAAACTAGGTGAAGAAGTACTATCAAATTTTTTTTGAGTATTGTCTTGCCTGCTGGTGTCTTAAAATGCATTTTATTGACAAGTTAAAAAATATCACCTAGGAGAAAAAGTTAATTGCATATGGGCCTGTGTCACTCATGCTACTGACACAGTGTACCGGTATATAATGACTTAGTGTGGGTCGCCGAGGATGGGTACAGAGTATGACAGCCAGCTTTGTGGAGTGAGCAACAGACAGATGCTACTGTAGATTAGCCTTGAGATGCAGTGTGGTCAGATGTTGGAGAAAGTGAGATTATCTGGGCAACCATCTGCCTGGGGGTCTGCTAGCACTTAAAAAAATTGGGAAGGAATAATAACCAGAGTGGCAGTAGAGAGGAGTGAAATTGTTGCTGGCAGGTTGACAAGAATTTTTATTATTATTATTTGAATTGCAAGAATCTCGTAAATTTGTTTTGCAAAACTGGCATTATAATTCTGATACCATCTAGCAGAAAAATTAGGGCCAGCCGATTCATCACTCACCTCTCCAGGCTCCCAGCGCTGAATCTTCTCTTACTTCAGGCACTGTGCGCCTCTCCCTCCCCAGCCAATGACTATCATGTGACTCACCAGCTGGAGGGAGTGAAGCTCACAGCAGCTGATGTAGGGTAAATGAAGATTTGCAGAAGCCTGGAGAAGTGATTGATGAATCTGCTGCTTCGCTGCTAACCACACTAAAGTGGAGGGGGGGATAGGGATGAGGCATACAAGGTTACCTATACTAAAGGAGGATGGGGGGGGGCGACAACACAAGGCTACTTATACTAAAGGGGGAAGAGGTGGGATGGATGGGGCAGACATCTATACTATAGAGCAGTGATGGCTAATCTTGGCACTCGTAGTGACAACTTGTAGTTCCACCACAGCTGGAGTGCCAAGGTTAGCTATCACTGTTATAGGGGGAGGGGGGAATGGCACAAGGCTATCTATACTAAAGAGGGGAGGAACGGCAACTGGTAACCTATACTGGGAAGGGGGTAATGGCAACCTATAGTAAAAGAGGGAAACGGCAGATGGCTACCTATGTTGAAGGGGTAATAAACCTATGCAGACCCTGCCACTGCTGCTCGGGACATTATTTTTCCTGGTGGCTGCATTCTCACCTGTGTACAAGCGCAACTGTGCTAAGCATGAATAAGTATGGCCCAAACATTCCCAGCAGCACAAAGTCACTTGTACACAAAGGAAACAGCCATGCACAAGCGACTTCTTGCTACTTGGCATGTGCAGACCATACTTGCACATACCCAATAACGTTGCACTTGTACACAGATGGGAGCTCAGTCACAAGGAAGAAGAGGGTCTCAGGTAGCAGTGGTGGGGTCGGAATATGTTCAGAGGGCTCTCTGAACATATTCAGCGCAGAAACAGTGGGGTGGTAGGATGCTGTTGGTCAGGGGGAGGCTGGTGACAGTGGGCCTTGGGCGGTAAAATTTACAAATCCGGCCCTGGAAGCAGCAGTAAATCGGCAGCTTGCCGGTATCCTCACAAAATACATAAGAGTACAAATTTTTCACACTTCATGAATGGTGAATTTTACATGGCGGACTTTATTGTCGATTTCACAAGAATCTCACCAGCTGATTGGGGCTGATTGGCCGTGAGACTAGACTCATGAATTTAACTTGCTCTTCCGTACATGGCAGTAAATTTTATTAGAAACTGGTAGGCACCAGATATTGTCCCTGTATCGGCTAAACTGGTACACTTGGAGCATTAGAAATAGACCAGTGTTGCTGTGAACTGCTGCAATAAGCACTGATGCAGAATGAGTTATGAGTCCATCCTCCCTAGGCACTAGCAGAATAAAAATCAGGCAGATAAATCATGATGGCGGATCACTGCATACATCCTTTCACTTTCCCTCATCTAACACACACATTGTGCTGAGGTTGAAAAAAAATATACATGTACTGTATTATGTACAACCTGGAAACCAATGCAGGCAGGATAAATAAATATAAATCGGCACTGTGTTAACTAAACCGATACAAGTAGAGAATCAGGTAGTCACTATGGATACTTCGCTTTAAAGGGACAGTCCTCTTTTGCGGTTTTGCCTCTCTATTACTAATCTGGGTTCATCATACATGATGAAGTGATAAAATCGCTTAAGAGCGTGAAATGAAGGCTGCCATGTTTATTTCCTTTTAAACAATACCAGTTGCCTGGCAATATTGTTCACCTTCTAGCATCAGTAGTGTCCGATTCACAACCCTGAAAAAAGCGTGCAGCCAATCCAGTCAGACTCGAGTCAGAGCACCTGATTTGCATATTTGTTTACAGCCTGTGGCAGGGGCGTAACTAAAGCAGAGGAGCCCCTGCAATAGCAAAGGGGCTCAGAGCTGTAAGGGTCCCCAACCACTAATTTACTCGTACTAATAAATTGGTCCATCCTTCATATCAGCTGTTTTTGTGGCTACACTTGTTATGAGTGTGAAGACTGTGATGTCCACACTTATTTTAGTACCCCTTCAAGTTGGACCCTCAGGCTATGAGAGTAGGCAAGGGAAAGAGTGGGAATATTAGAGGGCTCCATTAAGGTTTTGCTGGGGGACCCCAGTATTTGTAGTTACGCAACTGGTCTGTGGTAAAAAGTATTAGCGGCACAGGATCAGGGAGACAGCCAGGAACTAAATGTCAGCCTCCATATCACCGGCACCTCAGCTTCCCTTGAAGTCATGGGAGGCTGCTTAGTACATGGAAGTCACTGGAGAGGAGAAAACTATATTGCTAGAAAGACGATGGAAACCAATTTTGCTATAACACTCGTCATCGATAGTAATTATTATTCCAATGATTTTTTTAAACTCATTATGTCTACGGATGCAGGGTTTTTTTTAATCCCCCTTTCATTTCCAAGGCCAAAATTGAACACTTTATTTTAATGTATACACAACAGAACACAGAGTGGGTGCGCGCATGTGCGTACACAGAGCATAAACCTCTCCTGATATTACCCCCTTTCAATTTATGAGGTGTCAACACTAAGCAGACTGCACACTCTTCACTGACAACAGATGCCAGCCAGTACTCTGCGCTGGCTCAAACATTCCTGTCATAACATTATTTATAAAACCAAACATTGCTCACCACCTCAGAATAGTAACAAAGTAAAGTGATTTATTACTCATGAAGTGTAAACTTCTATGTCTTTTATTTACACGTCCTGCGGTTAAACAGAACATAAAATACTTAAAGAGAAACTCCGACCAATAATTGACCTTTATCCCAATCAGTAGCCGATACCCCATTTTACATGAGAAATCTATTCCTTTTCACAAACGGATCATCAGGGGGCACTGTATGGCTGATAGTGGTGAAACCCTGCCCACAAAGAAATTTTGAGTATGTACTCTTGGCAGTTTCCTGTCTGTGAACCTTGCTGCATTGTGGGAAATAGCGGTTTACAGCTGTTTCCAACTGCCAAAAAAACATGCAGCAGCTACATCACCTGCCAACAGTAAAAATGTCACCATGTAATAAATGTCAGAATGTAAATCAGGGAGAGGAAATATTTTACAATGTGCAAACACTGACTAAATCATTTATACATAATAATTGTAAAAATGAAGCACTTTTTTATTACATTATTTTCACTGGAGTTCCTCTTTAAGTCAAGCAACTGACGTGTGTTGTCTTCAGTCAATGCATGCAGCGACCAGCTTTTGTGATCACAGCCTACTTCAGCATATCAAATACCACAGTGGCACATACTGCAGTATATGTCAAATACACTGTGGCCCAGAGGAATATTAGAAATCTTTTGACCCAGGGGAGTTAGAAATCTTTCATTTGAAGATAAACTAGGAATCCACAGGAGCTCGCTCACTAAAAGTGTTTCACAGAAGTAAAGAATAGCATTTAACAAATCGTTCAAAATCAGGGCCAGGTCTACGCAAGGCTTTCTGAAATATCTAAAATGCCTAGCATATTTTATAATGATGAGCAGGTTATGGTCAAAGAATGTTCAGTCAAAGCTTAAAAAAAAAAAAATTATATATATATATATCACATACAATATCTGATCTTCATTCAGAGATAGGCATTACAAAATGTCTTGGAGAGGTTTAAATAGTATTTTAAAGTACACGTTATCAATTTTATCTCTTAGGCCCGGTTCACATTAGCGTTCGCTATCCGAATTTTCCGGATCTGATCCGGACCGCATACTGTACAAACGGAACGTACGTTCCGCATAGCAATGCAAAGGCTATGCGGACGTTCAAATACGTACGTTCCGTACAGTACGGAGCCGGACCGGATCCGGACAGTTTTCCAACATGCGCTATTTTTTGGGTCCGGATCTCCGGCCCACGCACCCGGACCTGAGCCTGACAGCACCATCCGGAACACAGTAACCAATGGGGAACGGAAGGCACAGAACACACTGCCTACTAAAACCTGACGTTCTACCCCACTTCCAAGCGGCCATTTCGGATGGGGACACATGGGCCAAGCATGTCTGGAGTGGAGCAGCAGTGACAGACGTGCTGGAGCTGTTTGGCAGAATGTCGGAGGTGGAGGTGAGGCCTACAGCGGAGGAACCTGATTTTTACACGTGCACCAGGTGCACCTTCTGCTGACCCCAATATTTTTTTCTTAAAATTTCGCTATTTTTTGCCCACGGATCCGGATGGCAGCCTGATGCATGCCTGATGCAAACGGACCGGATCCGGATCGGAACCGTACGGTTCTGATCAGGATCAGGTCAGGATCCGATCAGGATCCGGTCCGTTTACTTGCCAAAACGCAAGTGTGAATGGGGCCTTATTTGTAAGTTCTCAGTACACTGCAGGAAAAAAAGTCACTATAAATAAGAGGTCTCTGGTTAACAAAAGATGCCTACATTTACATTACAGCTCAGAAGGGGCCCCCAAACTGGCTGTCACTCCCCCGATCTCCCTCTTAACACTCACATGCTCCATGGGACTCCTGCACAATACCATCATTGTAACTTAACTGTCCCAGCAGGCCTGTAGCTTGTAGGGAAAGGGACTTAATTCCTAGGGTGACAGGTCTACACATGAACTCATACCGATGTGTTCCTTGGTTACAGCCAAGCAACACATACATTGTTGCCAGGGGAAGGGGAGGAGGAATTATGGTGCAGTACATGACAGAGCAGCTGCAAACAGGTGGGGTAAGGAAGGGAACAATGCATTTGGCCATTGCTATTGCTTAAACACTCGAGGACCACAGTGTTAAACCCTCCTAAAGACCAGGCCATTTTTTGCTAAATTGGCCACTGCAGTTTTAATGCCTAGCTGCAGGGGCACACAACTCAGCACACAAGTGATTCTGTCCCCCTTTTTTTCCCCACCAACAGAGCTTTCTGTTGGTGGGGTCTGATCGCTCCCCCAGTGTGTTTTTTTTTTTTTTTTACAAATATTTCATTATTTTACTAATACATTTCCTTTCTTTTTTTAAAGACGCCCTCCCTCCCCCACCAGCCGACCACCCCTGAGCCTCTGGAGGGGAACGCAGTGTCACACACTCCCTTAGATCGTAGCGCTGTACGGAGTGAAAAGATGGCAGTTTTGCCGTCTAACAGTCTCCTAGCGGCAATCGCCGCTGGGAGACTGAGATGCACGCGCGATCTCCTTCAAAACAGGCCCACAGGACCTTATACCTATCGGCGTTAGGCGGTTCTGGGGCTGCGCTGAATAATAGAAAATTTAAAACAGCTGCTCTAGGGTTTCCCAATTCAAACATTAGCCTTTATTAAGTACAGTCTCAAAATTGCACAAGGTCCCCAAACACCATAAAATCACTTAAAAACAACCTGTGGAGCGCTCCTCACACATGACCAAGCAACCTGTCACCCAATCACATCCACACTGGTACCGATACCACACAATCCGGATTTTCTTCAGAGTGGTGGAGAGGGATTTTGACAAATGCCAAAGTCAGTAGGATGATGGTAAGCCTGGGGCTGCGGCCACGCCCATCGGCATGACTCGGTCGGAAAGTAGTTAAAGGACAACTGTAACGAGAGGAATAGGAAGGTTGCCACATTTATTTCCTTTTAAACAATACCAGTTACCTGGCAGCCCTGTTTTAGTTGGCTGCAGTATTGACTGAACACCACCAGATACAAGCATGTTAATTTTGTCAAATCTGACAATAAATGTCAGAAACACCTGACCTGTTGCATGCTTTTTCAAGGTCTATGGCTAAATGTATTAGAGGCAATGGTGTATCTACCATAAGGCTGCAGGAGCTCACAGCCCCGGGTGTAGCCATCGCTAGGGGTTGCCGCTGTGGTGCTCAGCCACTGTGTTCTTCCAACTGAGACCTTTTTTATACAGTTTGGGAAGCATTTCGGAAAATGGCAGCTGGCAGTGCAGAGGACTGTACTACTTCCTGCACAAGATGTAGCACCCCCCCCCCCTCCTGTCCCATAGGCAATGTGTCTCCTCGCTCTCTACACACAGCCTGCAGTGAGTAAATGTGCAAAGCAGCAGGGTGAGTAGAGAGAATGATTGCTGTGCTGCAGCTGGAACATTAGCAGTGAGAGGTGGCAGGATGCATTTAGTGCTTCAGAAGTTGCCTGTAGTTAGTAGACATGTGCACTGGCTGCTGTAACAGTACGTACCAGAGTGCACTGGGCGATTGATTATTTATCCCCATTACAGTAATTAATCAATAAAGCAGGGCAGTCTGCTGTTGCAGAAGCCAGTGATAAAGGTGCAGACAGCCGACTTCTGTAGTGAGCAGAGAAGCTAGCTCCAGGCAATTCAGTTTGGCTTGATTGCAGGTAATCTTATATCTTTTCCCAGCTCCTCCTCCCACCCTGTTGTCTTCCCCATGACCCTTTCCTCTTTTTGGATTTTAGTGACTTCTTTTAACAGCATGTCCCAGCCAAACAGCACTAGTGATGTCTGTAGTCCTGATGAGAGTCCTTCCTGCCCTTTCTCCTCTCCCACCAGGCTCTCTGTCTTGTGCCTCTACCTCTTTATCCCCCCCTCTTCCTATGCATCCCCCTTTTTTGTATGTCCCCCTTTTCTGACTGTCCTCAGAGGCACTCACAATCTAGTCGTAACATAGACATAGTCTAATGTCCTACCATATTATTATTGTGTATTTATACAGCACTGACATCTTCTGCAGCACTGTATAGAGTACAGAGTTTCATAACCGTTAGCTCTGTCAACATCCTAATGACTCCCTTTCCCCCAAAATCCCCCATAATATGCAGTGACACGCTCGGCATCCCAATCCATCAACCCTCCCATCAAAAAGAAAAGAAAATGGTTGGGGGGGGTGTGTCTGTAAATTATCAGCACAGAGTGTCAAATTTCCTAGATACGCCACTGATTAGAGGCAGAGGATCAGCAAGACAGCCAGGCAACTGGTATTGCTTAAAAGAAAATAAATACAGGGGGGTGAGAAAGTTTGGGCAACCTTGTTAATCGTTATAATTTTCCTGTATAAATCATTGATTGTTACGATAAAAAAAATGTAATTTAAATATATCATAAGGGGGAGGTGTTAAATTAAGTTTATTGGATTTACAGAAAGTGTGCAATAATTGTTTAAATAAAATAAGGCAGGTGCATAAATGTGGGCACTGTTGTCATTTTATTGATTCCAAAACCTTTAGAACTAATTATTGGAACTCAAATTGGCTTGGTAAGCTCAGTGACCACTGACCTACATATACAGGTGAATCCAATTACGAGAAAGAGTATTTAAGGGGGTCAATTATAAGTTTCCCTCTTAATTTTCTCTGAAGAGTAGCAACATGAGGGTTTCAAAACAACTCTCAAATGACCTGAAAACAAAGATTGTTCACCATCATGGTTTAGGGGAAGGATACAGAAAGCTGTCTCAGAGATTTTAGCATTCTGTTTCCACAGTTGGGAACATACTGAGGAAATGGAAGACCACAGGCTCAGTTCAAGTTAAGGCTCGAAGTGGCAGACCAAGAAAAATCTCAGATTGACAGAAGTGATGAATGGTAAGAACAGTCAGAGTAAACCCACAGACCAGCACCAAAGATCTACAACATCATCTTGCTGCAGATAGAGGTATTGTGCATCATTTACCAATTAAGAACACTTTACACGAGGTGCTGTATGCAGAGGAAGCCTTTTCTCCGCCCACAGCACAAATAGAGCCACTTGAGGTATGCTAAAGCACATTTGGACAAGCCAGCTTAATTTTGGAATAAGGTGCTGTGGACTGATGAAACTAAAATTGAGTTATTTGGGCATAACAAGGGGCCCTATGCATGGAGGAAAAAGAACACAGGACTCCAAGAAAAACACCTGCTACCTACAGTAAAATATGGTGGTGGTTCCATCGTGCTGTGGGGCTGTGTGGCCAGTGCAGGGACTAGGAATCTTGTCAAAGTTGAGGGATGCATGGATTCCACTCAGTATCAACATATTCTGGAGACCAATGACCAGGAATCAGTGACAAGGCTGAAGCTGCACCAGGGCTGGATCTTTCAACAAGACAACCATCCTAAACACTGCTCAAAATCCACTAAGGCATTCACGCAGGGGAACATCTGCAATATCAATCATATTCTCAGTCCCCAGACGTGAATATAATTGAAAAGCTGTGATGTGAGTTAAAGAGAGTTGTCCATGCTCAGAAGCCATCAAACCTGAATATACCTTCAACCAGAACCCAGACTCTCATTGGAACCTAGAGGAAGCATATAGAGCCTGTCATTTCTGCAAAATGAGAATATACTAAATATTGATTTAATTTCTTTTTTGTGATGCCCACATTTTTGCATCTGCCTTATTTTGTTTATACAATTATTGCACACTTTCTGTAAACCCAATTAACTTAATTTCACTTCTGAAATATCACTGTGTGTGTCTCCTATATGATATATTTAACTGACATTTTTTTATCGTAACAACCAACAATTTATACAGGAAAATCATGACGATTAACAAGGTTGCCCAAACTTTCGATCCCACTGTATGGCAGCTTCCATGTCACAATTACTTCAGTTGTCCTTTAAAGGGACTCCGAGCTCTGAATAAAAACAAAATTGGTACTCACCTGGGGCTTTCTGCAGACCACCATAGGTCGGGAGGTCCCACGGTGTCCATCTCGCGTCATCAGGGCGACTGGCGTGACAGTACTGCGCATGCGCGAGGAAAGACTATTTATACTTTGAAGAAATCAAACTAACACAACATGCTTAATAAACCCCTTTGAAAGGTGAAGAAGGCGGTCTCCGCTCTACCTCCTGTATGCTGTCGCTGTAAATTGCAGCTCTGATGAGTTGCTCGTGCCGGAGCTAAAGGTGATTTCTTACATTGACGACCGCCGTGACGTTTGAGGAAGAAGGAGCCCGACACTCGGGCACAGTGTCGCCGGGAGCCGCCGGGCAGCCATTTCTGGCCAGGCCCTGGGAGAAGAGCCAGATGGATGCCGTGGGACCTCCCGACCTACGGTGGGCTGCAGAAAGCCCCAGGTGAGTATCAATTTCGTTTTTATTCAGAGCTCGGAGTCCCTTTAATGAAGAACTGCAGTAACATAGTAAAATGTGGTACATTATTCATTAAATATCCTGGTTTCGGCATTAGAAACACTTCCAAGTACATGTAATAAAGTCGCCTGCAAAAACGGGCAATGGATGTAGCCGATGCAGTCCTGTCCTTTAAAGGGATACTGTAGGGGGGTCGGGGGAAAATGAGCTGAACTTACCCAGGGCTTCTAATGGTCCCCCCGCAGACATCCTGTGCCCGCGCAGCCACTCACCGATGCTCCGGCCCCACCTCCAGTTCACTTCTGGAATTTCTGACTTTAAAGTCAGAAAACCACTGCGCCTGCGTTGCCGTGTCCTCGCTCCCGCTGATGTCACCAGGAGTGTACTGCGCAGACACAGACCATACTGGGCCTGCGCTGTGCGCTCTTGATGACATCAGCGGGATCGAGGACACGGCAATGCAGGCGCAGTGGTTTTCTGACTTTAAAGTCAGAAATTTCAGAAGTGAACTGGAGGCGGGGCCGGAGCATCGGTGAGTGGCTGCGCCAACACAGGATGTCTGCGGGGGACCATTAGAAGCCCCGGGTAAGTTCAGCTCATTTTCCCCCGACCCCCCTACAGTATCCCTTTAAGTAAAAACACACAAGCTTCTGTTAAATCTAGCCACTTTACTTCATTTTACCCAAAAAGGTGTGAGGCAATATGTCACAGACTTATTACAAAAATAAAATAAAATACCAAACATTTAACAATAGTGTGTATACAGAAAATGTAATTTATTCTGTCAAAATGTTCAAACTGCAGTCTAATGTACAGTATTTACATTTCATATAACAATATAAAATTTAAAATTGACAGTATTTCTCGGACTGTGTGCATCTTTAGGTTGCATTATTAGTTGTATTTTCCACATATGGATTACCATAGCCTTTGAAATAGACACAGCCTCATGCAAAGGTGCTGGAATAACAAACCGGGAATAACGGCAGTATAGCTCCTGACGCAGTATAATGTTAGCAATTTCAATTGGTCAGAGAAAATTTAAATAAAAACACATAACCACAATTACTTGGTTGAGGCAACAGAATATTTTAAAGTTTTTCTTCTCTCAGATCCTAAATATCGGTGTGGTAAGATTTTTTTTTCGGAGGGTCACCATAACATAACAATGGATTCTATGGCTCTTATCCAATTAACGGTTTCTCTCAAGTTTCCTCACAGGAGACAATTTTTCAATTTATTTAAAAATAACTTCAGCACAAAGCAATTTGAACCCCCCGGAACACTGGCAATTTGTGACCGAGCTTGAGCAGTGAGTTGTAGGTAAAATCGATGGCTGTATAATCTGAACCCACACAAAGGTCTTAAAGGGAAATCTGTAATAAAGAAAACTTTCCCTAGGGGTTACTTACCTCGGGAGGGGAAAGCCTCTGCATCCTAATGAGGCTTCCCTTATTCTCCTATGCCTCTGCGATTCAGTGCTAGCAGCCTTGGAACGCCACACGTCAATATTTAAAACCTGTGCTCCTGCGCAGGCACAGTAGAGGATTTCTGATGGGCTCCAGTGAAAAAAGCTGAGCCCGATCGGGTCCACTCTACTATGCAGGTGACTCGTGCCTGCGCGGTAGAGCTGACCTGATCGTGCTCGGCTATTTCCGCCGGAGTCCATCAGAAAGTTGCTGTGTCGATGCCAAATATTGTGGTGCGCTGCAAACGCTACTGCACCTGTACACTGCTGACAAACTTGTGGGCAGATTTTTCGGGGTTGCCAGCGCTGGATCCCTGAGGCTTAGGAGGACGGGGGACACCTCATTAGGATCCAGAGGGTTTCACTCTCCAAAGTAAGCCGGCTCTTTTTTTTTTTAAAGCAGATTCACTTTAAACAATGTGCACACCCCCCGCCTGGCATCTCACTCACATTGCCCCAATTCCCCTCCCCCCAGCATAGCGACAGTATGTAAAGCCTTGGCGCTGCAATGTATCCCTATAGACCACATTCCTGATACCCACAGGGCGACATACCTCGTACGGGTGTACAAACTTTACTTTAGGTCAGATCCACTTTTAAGCATACCTGAACTGTTAATAAAATTGTAAATCAAGTGTGACTCCTTTTTATTACTTATAGTTGAAGATACCAATGCAAAAAAAAAAAAAAAAAAAAAAAAAAAAAAAAAACCACACAAAAAAAAAAAAACAACAACAACTTTGCAACAGATTCATCTATAGGGATACCCAAATGAATGTATCATGGAGTTTTCCCTCAATATGACAATGCATGGCAGTCGGGTGCCTTAATGCCTTTCACTGCAGCTACTCGTTACATAGAGACTTCTCTTACATTTTCTGTTAGATTCTCTGTCAAATTTAACTGCCAGATAATTTTTTTTTCAACATGTTGGAAAAAATTATCTGGCAGGTAAATCGAACACAAAATTGTATGGTGTGTACCTAGCATTAAACATAATAGATAAATATACTAAGCTATACTCATCTTTTACATAATATAAACGTACATGTTTATTGAAAAATAGATCATCATTCCTGGCTATGAAGATAAGCAGAATGTTTCCAGGAACACGCTTTCTGAAGAGAATGTGCACAGCAGAGCAGGAAGTATGGATTTGCTGCAGATGACCTAAAGTAAAATTGTCTAATCAGCACAGAATGTAACCAAACTAATAATACCACCACATTACAGACATGGGAATACTTGTCAATCCTCTGACTGATTTCGGAGTTCCTGGTCTACAATCTACAGAGGACCCCTAATATTAAAGTAACTGCTGGAAGAAAGCCCCGCTGGTCAGGTCACATGTTAATTTTTTGCTAAAATGGATTTACAATTTAAGCAAATGTACCCCAAAACCCATCTAAACTTTGGTTAAAGAATTCCTTCAATACTCACTGCTAGTAAAATCAGGTGTCATCATGAGGCAATACAGTATATCTCTACAAGCAGTACATTGTATAAAACACAAAAATCACCCATGGTCTATTTCAGATAAGGCTTTTTTTATGGTTATCCTTTAAGCCAGTGGTCCTCAAACTAAGACCCGCGGGCCGAATGTGGCCCCCTGAGGCTTTTTTACTGGCCCCCCCACACACAAAATGTATTACTTATAGATGAGGTCAGCTGCATCTTTAAATATTGGTGGTCCGCATATAGAATAGCAGTGCTGGCACCACCCATCCACATGGAAGCCAGAAAGCAGTAATTCGCTGGTTTCCAATCAAATTCCACATCAGGTGACACTGCTGTCCAATTGGCCTGCAGGTTGTCACCTGGGTATGCTTTACTGTCTGGTCTGCAAAGACTTCTACATCATTTTATGTATACCCCGGCCCCCCAGCAGTTTGAAGTACGTTGACCCGGCCCTCGACCAAAAATGTTTGGGGACCCCTGCTTTAAGCTTTGTGAAGATTGCTGGTAATACAAATAGTTTGGGGCTGGATAGGGAACTCTGCCTGTTCTTCAGTTAATTCAGCAGGACATTTCATCAATGCTTCAATTTACAGATTTCCTGTGTTTTTCCATTGGTATGTCACCATGGCGTGACGATTTCCTGATGTGCATTATTCAGTTATCTCCAGTATTTTCACATTAGCCATGCATATGTAACGCTCATTAATGCGTGTACATTTTACAAGAGAAGGATCCTCGCTTCATTTACATGAACTCCAAAAATGCTACATTCACTTATTTCCACAAAGCACAGGAGCAACCTTTCAAGTGGCATTTCCTGTATCAGCAATGCATGCAGTCTAGCCCCAGTTCAGGAACACTTTTTTATATTCATGTAAAGGGGCACTATGGCGAAAATTTTTGAAATTTAAAATATGTGCAACCATATATAAATAAGAAATACATTTTTTCCAGAGTAAAATGAGCCATAAATGACTTTTCTCCTATGTTGCTGTCACTTACAGTAGGTAGTAGAAATCTGACAGAAGTGACAGGTTTTGGACTAGTCCATCTCTTCATGGGTGATTCTCAGGGATTTATTTATTTTCAAAAGCACTTAGTAAATGGCAGTTGCTTTGTCCAACTACCAAAAAACTGTGTAGCGAGCAGGAAAGCTGGCCAGCATCATTGTTTAAATACTTTTTAGGGAATATGTTTATAAAGGATAAAAGCCTTGCTGAGAATCTCCTATGAAGAGATGGACTAGTCCAAATCCTGTTGCTTCTGTCAGATTTCTACTACCTACTGTAAGTGAGAGCAACATAGGAGAAAAGTCATTTATGGCTCATTTTACTCTGGAAAAAAAATGTATTTCTTATTTGTATATGTTTGCACATTTTAGATTTCTGGCTGAAATTGTTAGAAATTATTGATCGCTCCAACCGGAAGTTCTTGCATGAAGGGAAGTGGGGTGGGGCACTGTGGTAGGCTGACGGCTGGCAGATGGTCCCTTGAGGACTCCACACCCAAGTTTTAATCATGCTCCACTGGGCACCATTTCAATGTAGAGTACTTGCAGTGCACTCATCTGTTTGGCCGCTGCGCGCCCTCCTGTGTCCTTCCATATTCATTCCCTCTGACACCTCTCCACGTGACCCAGCAGCATGTTACGCCGCCAGGGATGGAGACTACAAGAGGGAGCTCGCTGACCACACAGGTGTGTGCACGCGCCTATTAAATGGGGGACACCTGGTGGGGGGATACCATCAGCCAGCTCTGCTGTGCAGTGGTTCCACAGATTTTCAATACATTTCAAGCTGAATTTTTTAAAAAATCTATTTGCCGTGTGTGGCAGGTATAGATTCCGCTCTGATCAGATTTTGAGGAGAGAGGGATCTAATTTTAGGGCATGTCAGACGGTCACCTGCCAGCATATGGCCACTTTCACACAGATAACCAGATACATAATAGATTGTAGGTCTTCAAAGAAAGGTTCTTCAGCACTGGACAATAACTGGAGAAGGAAGGTTTCTAAATCCTTTTTTTGGACAATATCAAAAGCGTAAACGTACAAAAGAACTTAAAACATTGTTACAGCTTGGATTTTCCTATGTGCTGGGCTGTCTTCTTTACTTGTCCTTCGTTTGAAGATGCTAATGGGTTAAGAAAAACCTAAGAGGTCTGCTGCCTACCGAGGTCATGCAGACCGGAGCAGAGAGCACTTTATTAGTTTCCTGTTCCGAACACTGGACCAGCTTCTCTTCTTCATTCACCCGTGGTGCTACACTCCCGACATCCTCTTCTGATCACATTATTACATGTGATCTGGGCTCAGAAAATAGTGTCAGTGGTGCAGCGCCACCCAGTGGTGGAAAATGGGGGATTGAAAAGACTATTCCATTACCCCTCTCCCTCCACCGGGTGGCGATGTACCACTGGCACCATCTTCTGAGCCCCGATGAAATCTAATTACGTGATTGGAAGTCAGAAGAGGATGTGGGGAGTGCAGTGCCGCAGGTGGATGAAGAGAGGAAACCAATACAGGGTCCAGACAGGTAACTATAAAAGCTCCCTGCGCTGCTCGGCCAGGCGGGGGAAGGCACATTTCCGCAGCGGCAAAAAATAATTTGGCACTGCAGCCAAATGAAGTTTTACTTTATGTGGCTGCTAAAAGGTTAAAGCATCTGATATTAAGAAAATCCAAACATGAATTATGAAAATGTTGGCGAATGCTACTTTGCCTCATTCTCCCCCTCACCGTTTTTTTGACTGAACTAAATGAAGGGAAAAAAAAACAGATTTTTTTTTTCTATAATAAAAAAAAAAGTTAAAACAAAAATATGAAACTAAAATGCTATACAAAATAAGCTGACAGTCCAGACCCATTAGGCTACAGAAATACTTCATCTCGTTAAGGTTTGTGTATGAGTATGCGGCATAGTTCAGCAATGAATCATCTTCAGTAAAAGCAGACCAGCTCCCTGCAATTGTACAATTGTTCACAGAACATCATTTGCAAGGACAATCTTTTACACAGTAAACAATTCCATCTGTAAAGCACTGAGACTACAAAAAGAGTTCTGTGCCTAACATAGGGCAACACGGCCTTGTGCTCACATACCTTCTGATGATGGGAGATAAAGAACATTGTGTACCTAACATGGGGAACAGCTGGATTCTGAAAAGAAAGTCATCAACAAAACACTTAGTATTTGGAATCCTTAGGTTATTGCCATTCAGATCTTCTGGTCTGTGAGAATACGGTACTGTACATTATCAGCAGCTTCGAGTGCTGCCAATATGTTCCCCGTAGTAATCAACACTCTACACACAGTCATATGGAACTGCTAAGCCAATGTTGTAATTGTATCCAGTGACCTCACTGTAGGAAGAGCGACAAATGGGAAGGATGCTCTCCACGGATCTCGGGCCCACAGAGAAGTCATAAACATTGATGATGCCTCGATGTCTGTAAAAGTAGGCAGAAGAAAACCATATGTAATGACAATGCAGTCACATTAATCACATTAAAGTGTACCAGAGACGTCATTATACAAAGATTCAGTACTTACTCTGGGGCTTCCTCCAACCCCATAACCACGTCTGAGTCCTTTGCCGTCCTCGCGCAGTATCCCTTTCCACCACAATTAGCCCTGGTAACTGGCTTAGTTGCGTCAGTCGAGGTCTTCTACGCATGCACAGACCTCCAGCTCATGCGCAGAAGACCCCGACTGACGCAACTGAGCCAGTTACTGGGTCTGATTGCTGTTAAACGGAAGCATGTGGGAGGACGGCGAGGGAATCAGACGTGCTTATGGGGCTGGAGGAAACCCGGCTAAGTATCAAATCTTTGCATAATGACATCTCTGGTTTCCTTTCAGCATCTTAAAGTTTGTAACAAATTTTTCAGCCTTAGTTATTCTATCCTATAAGTTCCTATGCCTGTTCTGATGTGCTCTGGCTTACTGCAGCCTTTCCTAATTGCGCTGTCTCTGTAATAAATCTTATCTCCTTTCCTCTGTCGTGTCTGTCGGGCTAAGGCTTGAATGTGTGGAATGTGC
This sequence comes from Hyperolius riggenbachi, assembly GCF_040937935.1. Lineage (NCBI taxonomy): Eukaryota > Metazoa > Chordata > Amphibia > Anura > Hyperoliidae > Hyperolius > Hyperolius riggenbachi. Next base: position 526,268,245 of record NC_090646.1, on the reverse strand, counting down.
AGGGCTGCTAGTGATTGGATAGAAGCAATACACACCCTCTGCAGGCCCCCTGCACATTCTGTATGACTCACACACTCTGTTTATGTGAGCCTATCACAAGCTGGTTAGTTTGTAAACACTGCCTAAAACTGTTAATTACAAGCCAGGATTGCAGCAGAGAGTGGCAGAAACAGCACAGAGGGGCACAGGAGGAAATAAGGAATAGAATGGTATGCTTTTTAGTGTACGGATATTAGAGTACAGATTCTCTTTAACAAATTATTGGTAAGGCTCACATTACGGCAATGTTCATAGGTCTACCATTTTAATTTGCTTTTCATGTCAGGATATTCCATTGGCTTCATCAAAGAATAGCTAATTATGACACTTGTGTTGTCCAAAGTAACAAGTAGAAACTGGTTCAAGTTCTCAAGTAACTATTTGAAAAACACCAGATACAATGTAGTTTTGCCCTGCAGTACTTGGTTACAATGTTATTACAAATAAGTGGCAGTATATGAAAAACCATATCCACTGAAACTACTGTATATCTACCAGGCTTGGATTTACATCACGGGAACCTATAGGCACAGATGTTTTGGCACCCTAGAATTTGCCCTCCATGAAACAACGAACACCCGCTGAACTACACCGCAAGTGGGCTGGCTGGCTCTGCTGTCACTTCTCCCTTACTTCCCTTGCCCATCACAGGTAGCTATAGGTGCCCCTTAGCATAAGGTATCCGGAAGAACCCTCAGTATTAAGTAGCTAAAAAGGTGCCCCCAACTGAAGGGAGATCTCGTCAGTGGAATGCCAAGAGCTGGGTGAGTAATCTCACATCTACGCTCCGCTAGGGACTTTGCATAGGGAAGGAGGGCAGGAGACGCTAGGGGAGGAGATTGAGCTGCCTTTACATCAGGCGCCTGTAGGCACGTGCCTAAAGTGCCTTATGGTAAATCCGGCCCTAAATTACCAAGCATGAAATAAAGGAGTAGATCCAGAGCTCCTGGCTGTCCCTCTTTTGGAACCCGTCCCTCTTTCTTCCACGTGTTCCTCTTTCAGGACAGATGTAAAGATCTAAATGTTATTCTTATTTTCAAATGAGAATATGAATTAAAAGTGGTGATGATAAAAAGGACCACTGTGGTTTGAGTTTGAAAAAATACATCTTTTGCTTAAAGAGGTACTGTAACATCAAAGACAACTCATTACCAGCAGATAGCCATACCTAATTTATAGGGGCAACCCCAGTATTTCCTCATGTAAAGCCAGCATTTTGCTGGAATTTCACTTTTAAATGCTAAACCACGCCCCCTCCATGAGTTTCCTCCGCGGATGTATAAAATTAGCTGTGTGCACTGCCCTCTGGGTAGTGACATCACCAGCAGTAGTTGGGAGAGAAAAAAAAAACGGTTGTCCTCACCGTCATCAAGGAAGGACAAGTGCAGTTGTGCACGAGGGGAGGCAGAAGCAGCCGATTTTGCAGCCTCCGCGGCTGTGATAGATCGTCCTCCTCTCTGCCCGCCTGAATCTGTGCTGCCACTCAGCTCCACGTCCTGCAGATCAGCTGGTATCTGTAACGAACTTCATCGGAGCTGGAAGCCCTGTGCTTTCAGCACACACTTCCTACAGCTCTGCTGCAATAGCTGTGTTCTCTCTGTCCCGTCTGCCTGCATCTCGGGTGAACTCACATGGAAGGCAGAGCAGAGACAGAGCTACTGAAATGGAGGACTGTAGGAAGAGCTGATAAGGGAGGACTTCCAGCTGGGATGAAGTGAGTAAAACACGCTGATATGGGAGAGGTGGGGGCTGCAAGGCTGCACAGCTACCCATAGTACACACAAAGGCTGCACAGCTACCCATAGTAAACAACACTATCTGACAAATGCAGGCTTCTGCTTGTTTGTTTTGTTTCCTGTTCTGCAGTCATTTGTCTGTGTGTGTTGACCTCTCCCTTTGTAAAGACATACCTTTAGCACAATCCTCCCCAACCCCCTACACTACAGGGGGTCCACTCAGCACTGTTTTTTTTCTTCAGTCTTGAAAGACTGACAACTAATGCTAGGTACACATGATGCAATTATCTGCCAGATTTACATTCATCGATTATTTCTGACATGTCTGATCGGATTTCTGATGGATTTTCCATAGAAGTGAATGGGAAATTGATCAGAAATCAGATTGGACATGTTGGAAATAATCGATCCGACAGAAAATCTGTCAGAAAATTGCACCGTGTGTACCTAGCATTAAGGTAGCCATATCGCTTAGAGAGGGTTTTGTCTCTTGGTCGAATCTGCCCATCATTGCTAGCGATATGGCTACCTTAATGCTAGGTACACATCTGTCAGCTGCCTATACACCACAGACCGATTTCCGATCGATTTCAGCATGAAATCTTGGGAATTGGCCGAGCTCACCTTGTCTACCGCCTCTCCACTGTACATATGTATGTGTGTGTGTAATGTGTAAGGCCTAGTGCACACCAAAACCCGCTAGCAGATCCGCAAAATGCTAGCAGATTTTGAAACGCTTTTTCATATTTTTCTGTAGCGTTTCAGCGTTTGCGGTTTTGTGTAGCGGTTTTGGTGTAGTAGATTTCATATATTGTTACAGTAAAGCTGTTACTGAACAGCTACTGTAACAAAAACGCTGGCAAAACCGCTCTGATCTGCCGTTTTTCAGAGCGGTTTGCGTTTTTCCTATACTTAACATTGAGGCAGAAACGCATCCGCAATCCAAAAAATGCCTCACCCTGGGAGTATGCGTTTCTGCAAAACGCCTCCCGCTCTGGTGTGCACCACCCCATTTAGATACATTGACCAAGCGTATCCGCAGCCGCAAGCGGCTGCAGAAACGCTGAAGTAGCCGCTCGGTGTGCACCAGCCCTAAATGTGCATTTATACATTACCTGTCCTGTGTTGCAGTGCCCGTGCATTTTCCAACACTCTTGTGCTTGCCGCATAGCACGCCAGCGTGGTTTATGCAGCTAATAGAAAAGCAGCAGAAGACAGACGGGCACCCGCAACACAGGACAGGTAATGTGTAAACGCGCACTTACATATTACGTACATACACATTGTGGGAACAGCGCTGGGGTTTCATCGCATTCTTCGCTCTTGCAAAATTTCGTAATTTCATGTTTTCTACAGAAACAAAGTTATTTGAATTAACAAAATGGACATAATTTCATTTCTCAGGGCCGGGGCACACCAAAACCCGCTAGCAGATCCGCAAAATGCTAGCAGATTTTTAAACGCTTTTTTTTTTATTTTTCTGAGGCGTTTTGCGGATTGCTGCTGCAGATTTCAGTGTAGTACATTTCATATATTGTTACAGTAAAGCTGTTACTGAACAGCTTTTGTAACAAAACCGCCTGGCAAACCGCTCTGATCTGCCGTTTTTCAGAGCGGTTTGCGTTTTTCCTATACTGAACATTGAGGCAGAAACGTCTCCGCAATCCAAAAAATGCCTCACCCTGGGAGTATTAGTTTCTGCAAAACGCCTCCCGCTGTGGTGTGCACACCCCCATTGAAATGCATTACCCTAGCGCTCGGTGTGCCCCATCCCTAATAGTAATTATGCACATTTAGGTAATGACTAAACTCAGGAAAGTCACTCATCGATTGCAATTAATGATAATGCAAAGGACGCTACACGTGCTGTCACTTTAAATGTATCAGGAGGCTCTATCTGCAGCCACTTCTAAGACGTGCTCTTTGGCCCAGTGCACACCAAAAACCGCTAGAGGATCTGCAACACGCTAGATGTTTTTGAAGCAGATTTCAGAGCGATTCTAGGTATGTTTAGAGGTTTTCTAAACATGCCTAGCGTTTTTTGGAGGGTTTTTGTGTAGCAGATCACAAATATTGTTAGGCCCCGTTCACATTACAAACGCGGACGGGCACGCACGCGGAACGCAGCGCGTACGAACGCACGCCATCCGCGTTTGTATGCGTTGCGTGGCTGATCCTATCACTGAAAAGTGAATGGGACAGCCATGCGTTTTGGCAAAAAATGCGTGCAGCATGCGTTCCCGGACCGCACAGGTCCGGAACGCATGCAGTGTGAACATCAGACATTGCACTCTATGCAATGTCTGATGTCGTGCGTGTCGGCCTCCTGCACGCGTTTCCAAAATGTGGCTGGAACCGCGTGCAGTGTGAACGGGGCCTTACAGTAAAGCTATTACTGAACAGCTTCTGTAACCAAAACGCCTGGAAAACCGCTCTGATCTAGCGTTTTTCAGAGCGGTTTTCCACTTTCCTATACTTTAACATTGAGGCAGAAACGCCTCAGAAATCTACAAAATGCTGCAGGACCTGAGTTTGCGTTTGTGGAAAAAAACAAGCCGCTCTGGTGTGCACCAGCCCATTAAAAATACATTACCCAAGTGGTTTTCTATCCCCAAGCATTTTTAAAAGCGCTCATGAACCGCTCTGGTGTGCACCAGCCCTTTGTCAAGGTGCGTTTAGTGATCATGACACTTGGTTTTGGGCCTTGCAATATCTGATAATGCAAAGGTCCCTGCAAGTGCTGTCGCTTTAAATGTATCAGGAGGCTCTGGACTGGAACACAATTTCAAGAACTGAAGGATTTTCGTGTTAAAACACAAAATTCTGATTTGCTTGTGTTACGTAAATGATCCTACTTTATCTATCTAATCTATTGTAATTACAAAATTCCCCATAAACGCGAAATTTCATGTAATTTTGTGAAATTTGCAAAATTTTGATTATGGCCATAATCTTAATTTCACGAATTACGCGACATTTCGCGTAAACGTAATTAGGTCATTACGCTCATCACTATTCTCCATTCATTTACCCTGCTACTAAAACTGCTTTACAACAACCATTCAATTTTGTTTGTATATACAAACTACTTTTAGCCTCCTTCAGCTAGTTCTCTAACTGCACTTCTCTCCACACATGCATTGGGTGCCTTCAGATGACATCAGTCAGTAAAAAAAAAGGTGGTTACAACCTTCAGTTACAACTACTGGAATAAAGGAAAAAAAATCGGTTACTCTGCCAGGAGTAAAAATGGTTCGTCCCAGGCATTTTTACTGGACATCGCTGAGAGGATTTTTTTTCTGTTTACAGTTCCTCTTTAAGTATTCTTTATGGTATGCTTGACTAGGGGTGTAGAGGGGGTGGGGCTAGGGGTGTGGCAGGGGTGCATCTTAAAGTGTCCCTCTTTGTCATCGCAAAATGTTGGGAGGTATGGTTGATTGTAGAGCAAACACATACAGCATAATTAATGTATGAATCCAATCCCATCCCAGCAGCAATCTGAAGGAATGGTAACTTTCTTTCAAAAATTGGTAAACAAATGGTGAGCAGTTTATGTGTTTACACACCTTATTATCACTTTCATTTCAGGTGCTTAATCAGCAAAGCCTTTTTTTTAAAGGACAGGTGAACTTATAACAAATAATGTACATAACGTTTACTTTTGTTTTCAGCTGCATGCACTGCAAGTATTTTAACAAACTACCCTGACATACCTGCTGTGCTCTGGATTGGACCATGCAATGTACTACAACAATTTTCTGTCAGGAAGTGATGAATGGGAATTAGGGTGTACAGAAAAATAGAACATCCCCAGCCTCCCCACAAATGTGTTGTCACAAGTCCCACACCTGTGCACTTTCCTACCCCGTGCAATGAATGAAACAATTCAGCAATCCTAGAAATACTGAGATGCAGAATCAGAATCAGAATTTATTATCGCCAAGTACAACCGGTGGATTGTACCCGGAATTGGTTTTGGCACATACAGGGTCGTTGTTGAAGAGACAAGAAATAGCATACAGTTAAGCATGGCAAATACATAGGACAAGCATACATAGGACAAAAAAAACATTACAGCTTGTGCGTACAATTAAGCAGAGTGCAGCATCACATGCAGTCAAGCATGGGTCATACGTATAAAATATAAAAGCAAAAATAAAAAGCAAAACAGGGTGCTTTATGTACATAATCAGCCCTAAGCCAATGCCACAATGGTGAGAATTATGGTAGTACAAATCCGTATACTGTTCCCATGTTTTTCAGTAAGTTCACTTTGATTTTATTATCTGTATTAGAATGTTATAGCAGTTTCAGAATCAAATGGAAATGTAATTATTAAAGGTATTCAATTACAAAATGATGCGTGTAGCACTGATAAATGCATTCATCATTTTTTTGTAAAGAATGCAGAGTGGCCCTTTAGTGGCAGTTAATAATAATAATAATAATAAAAATCTGTGATGAGCAGTAAGTAACAAATGATTTTTGTAACTAAAGCCTTAGAGGAGTTATCAGGGTAAATGAACCAAAATAAATGCTACTTAACCAGGGCTTCCTCCAGCCCCAAGCTCCCAGTATGTCCCTCACCGCAGCTCTGCAGTCAGCCGTTCGCCGCAGCTCCCTCCCGCTCCCCGGCGATGACGTCAGGGCGACCTCCAGGTTGGCCTGTACTGCGTCTGCGCGAGCGGCGCTGTGAATCACCTCCACATGGTCCGGAGTGGACTGCGCAGGTGCAGTAGTTCTGCGCCTGCGCAGTCCGCTCCACGTGGCGGTGACGTCATCGCCGGGGACTGGGAGGGAGCTGCGGCGAACGGCTGACTGCAGAGCTGCGGTGAGGGACATGCTGGGAGCTTGGGGCTGGAGGAAGCCCCGGGTAAGTAGCACTTATATGTGTTAATTTACCCTGATGACTCCTTTAACCACTTGAGGACCATAGGCTTACACTCCCCTAGTGACCAGGCTACATTTTACAATTCAGGGCTTTGCAGCTTTAAAAGCTCGCTGCAGAGCCATACCTCTTAGCACACAAATGAATTTTGTCCCCTTTTCTTGCCACCAACAGAGCTTTCCGTTGGTGTCATCTGTTTTCTTATGATTTTTTTTTGTATTTTTTTAATAAAAATGCCTATCGTATCTTTCACCATATAAGACACACTTTTTCTCCCCTTAACACGGGGAGAAAAATTCCCTGCGTCTTATATGGCAAAGGCAGGGAATCCCCGACTTCCGAACGCCTGCTGATACGAACAGCCGCCACGTTGGGGATTCCCTGCCTGTGTGCCTCCTCCTTTCTCCCCATGTCTTCTGCATATCTGCACTTCTCTGCCCGGCTCCCCCTCGTGCTGTCTGGCCCCCGCTATGTGCTGCCTTCCCCCCCCCAAGTGTTTAGTGGCAGCTGCTTACCTCCTCCATCATGCCCGCAAGGACTGCAGACCTCTGTCTTCTGTGTGTGACTTCCTCTAGTGCCGGGCTTCTAATGACGCGTCATTGATGACGCGTTATTAGAAGCCCGGCACTAGAGGAAGCCGAACACAGAAGACAGAGGTCTGCAGTCTTTGCGGGCATGATGGAGGAGGTAAGCAGCTGCCGCTAAACAGTCGGGGGGCCTGACATCACGCGGGGGGAGGCAGCACACAGCGGGAGCCAGGCAGCACGAGGGGGGAGCCGGGCACACAGTGAGGACCAGACAGAATGCAGGGGGAGCCGGCACAGAAGGGCAGACATGCGGGGGACATGATGGAGGAGACATGGGGAGAAAGGAGGAGGCACACAGGCATGGTGGGTGAGACCTGAGTGGGGACTGGCAGACGAATGGGGTTGATAAGAGGAGGCATGGGGCAGACTGTAGGTGGCATGGGGCAGACTAGAGGAGGCATGGGGCAGACTAGAGGAGGCATGGGGCAGACTGCAGGACACATGGGGCAGACTGCAGGACACATGGGGCAGATTGGAGGACACCATTTGTGGGATAACATGTACAAGACGCTCCTGGAATATGGACGTACCAGGTTTAGTATTTTTTTTCTCTGGATTTTGCCCTCTAAATCTAGGTGCGTCTTATATTCCGGAGCGTCTTATACGGCGGAAAATACAGTATTTAAATACCCATCAACCCTCCCTCCAAGAACCAATCAGTGTGATCAGCACTCATAGGCATCAGCCTATGAGAGCTGATCACTTTTGTGGCCAATGGAGGGGACAACTCAGTGAGAGAGCTGTCCCCGTACAGCGCTGCCATAGATCGCAGCGCAGTACACAAATATACTTTTTTTTTTACACTGTTTACAGTCTGCTAGTGGTGATCGCCGCTGGCAGACTGTTGACAGAGTAGAGCATCGTCATTTAAGTAAGGATGCATGCGCGATCCCCTGCAATCTCTGCCCCAGGACTTCACGCCAATTGGCGTTGAGGGGTCCTGGGGAGTCGCCGCGTTCACGCCAATTGGCGTGGAGCAGTCGGCAAGTAATTATATATGTTCTTATGAATTTTCAATGCAGTAACTAAAACCAGAAAACGTATGCTGAATACTCAACACAAAAATTGCGGAAGGATCGGGGGAAACGCGGCGACGAGCAATCTGACAAATGATCATTTCCTGATCCACCTTCCTCAATCCCGAAAAATGACGGGTGCGAATGCATTGAATGATCGCGGTAATTAGCTTGAGCCAAATGGCGATCAGAACGACCATCCACAATTGTATCCATCAAGACGGTTCTTAAAAGTGAATGATTATCGTGCGCAACCGGCCGTGGATGAACACAGTTAACAAGCCTTCCTTAGACGATGTTGTGCAATATCGGGAAAAAACGTTCACTGCGCAAGACCGCTCAGGAAAATTGCTTGGTGGGTATGGACCTTTAGAAAGCAAAATAACAGCCTCCCAAAAAAGCCATAGCACGAAGTAATACAAGAAAAACGATCCTTATTGCAGGCTAAACAACATCCTTTTCATTTGTTTCAATAATTTATCATTTTATGGCCCAGCCTTGGTCAATTTATGACATTATTTAGCACATCTATAAATGGTGGATATTACCGTGATGGGGTACAGGCACAACTCAGTGTGTGCTTTATTATGATATGGATTGCTATTTGAGATGATACTATCTACTCTCCATAAGGATAATATTCTCTTTGGTGTTATGGATTTGTAATGCTAGAATAATGAAGCTTAAAGCGGAATATAAACCTGCATTTCAACTTTGCTCTAAAACATTATTTACAGCATATTATATGCAAAAAGCATTTATATTTTAATAGACCAGCATTGAAAGGGTTAAACACAGAGGTTTAAAGTTCCGAGGAGAGATATGCAGAAGTTCAGATTGTTACATTCTATTTAGTTAAATGTATCTATTGAGAAATGTTACACACTCTTTGGCTGTCCTCTAGCTCCTTCTCAGTCAGAGAGAGTGAGTCACATTCAACACTTAGATACATTTATGTAAACAAAATGTATCTATGTCAGCTTCGGATGCGTCTGCAGAAATCTCCAGGAACTTTAAAGCACTGTGTAACCCTTCCAATGCTGGTCTAGTAAAAAAAAAAATGCTGGTTGCATATAATATACTGTAAATAATGTTTTAGAGCAAAGTTGAAATGCAGGGTTATATTCTGCTTTAAGTGTTGGGAATTATTGGTAGTGCTTGGCATCATTGTTTCTTCTCGGACATGAATATATCATTGCTTGTGAAGCACCTTATGACATTTTAAACAGATAGCATGCAACTTTTGTGGAGGTCTGCAATGTGGATCTACCTCCCTTAGGGCTGGTTTCCACTGGGTCTGAATCCGTGCAAATTCAACCCATTGTCTACATATCAAAACTGCAGCCCACTTATTTCAATAGACTGCGTCTGATTGGTGTGCGGGGAAAGCAAACCTTTTTTTCCATCTGGATCCCAATTGCTGTGCATTGGCACTGCAGGGGCATTTGGACACAAATTCACAGCTGCACGGGTGCCACATACATCACTGAGACAGACCCCAGTGGAAATGGGGCTTTGTACTCTGATTATTTGACTGGCTAGTAATCAGAGCAGGATCATCCACCAAGCAACCTAGGCAGGGGCTTGGGGCCTAATGGGCGTCAAGGGGCCCACTTGCAAACTTCCTTGACCTCCCAAATCTACTACCTTGCCTAGGGTCCATTACAACTTAATCTCTACTGGTAATAGAAAGGATAATGATAATGAGTGGCCTTACCTTCTGTGCGCAGTAAGATCATCATCCATAATGCTGGCCCCGCGGGGGTGCTTCTCATCAGGAATATTTCCAGTGATCAAGGTTTGAGAATTGAACCAAATGTAGCGGACAGGGTGTCTGTGGATGGGGGAGTCATGCACATTATGTAAATAAATGATCGCTATGTAAACATTTACAAATGGTATAAAGGCACAATCATTCCCTAAAGATGCATTTCATAGGTATTACATTGTACTAGATTAAATGCATGATTACAGATGTAAATGTCAAATACATTTTGAATCCAGAAAAAGCAATGGTTTACAGATAGAATTTTTATCCACTCATTTACCACCATCTAGTGGCGAGAAGCTAGAATGCACAAGAATTACACTGTACAGTACTTTTTCAAACCAGGTGCTCTCCGACCACTGCAGATAGTGGTCATACATAGTGGATTCAATGGTTAACTGTACTTGATGCTTCTGAAGCAATATGGGGGCCTTATACACGAAGGCAACTCAGGACTTGAACTCACACATGTGCTTGTAAAAAAAAGGAAAAACACAATCGAGGGCCCCAATAGTGTATTATTGATGATAAAGGAATGCCAAGGTAGCAGTAATTAGAAATATACTCACAAGTATGGGTTGACGGGTTCAGGTAACCACTTAAAGCACTTATGGGGATATTAGGCCTGTCCCCACTCAGGGGACGCTCTCTGTAGAAGGAAAGAAGGTGTTCACCCCTCCACCAGGTGGATAACAATAATTGCAATGTAAACAGAGGCGCCGGCATAGTAAAAATTGATTATAGGTCAAAACGGACCAAAGTTGGGGGGCAAGGGTTGACTTACCTCCCCAAAACCAAACACAACCACTATGTATGGTTTAAACAAGATTTAATTTGTACTCCAGAACAAATGCAACGCGTTTTGCGGGTCTCTAGCCAGCTTCCTCAGGCAGGAGGAGCTGTACTTCCCTGCACAACTTCTGAGTTACTCCTATCTTTATTATTGCCTGAGGAAGCGGGCTAGAGACCCGCAAAACGTGTTGCATTTGTTCTGGAGTACGTATTAAATCTTATTTAAACCATACATAGTGGTTGTGTTTGGTTTTGGGGAGGTAAGTCCACCCTTGCCCCCAACTTTAATCTGTTTTTACCTATGATCAATTTTGCTGGCGCCTCTGTTTCCATTGCAATCACACATGTGCTTATCAGTGAACCTGAAAAACTGGTCTTGTATTAAAAATCATCAGCTTCTTTTAGGACTGTAAGTGCAAGTCTATGTATAAATAAAAATAAAAAGCAGCAAAAAAAAAAAAAAAAACCCTTCAAAATGTAAACCGTCCACCTGTTATCACTGTTGTTAAATGTCCACCTTGGCTTGCATAGTACAAGAATGCTGAATTTACTACAGGGCTGTCACGACTTTTTTGCATTATGGTAAGCATCTTAAGAGCAGTATCCAATTACTATATTTTTTGCACTATAAGACGTTTCGAAAATAAAAACGGATCAAGGTTAGAAGAAAAACATAAAAAAAACTAAAATCTGAGCTCTAATCCCCACCTCATGTCACTAATTGTCCTTAGTGGCATAAAACAGTGATTAGAGTGTAATTCTGGGAATACATGGTTCGTTTTTGAGCCATTTAGATGGCTCGATAGATAATTTCCGCCGTGTCCGATTTCCCGTTCGATCGTTTCGCCGCTCGATTTCTCATAGAAGTGAATAGAAAAAGATAAGAAAAACGAGCGGAAGATAAGAGAACCGACTGCAGAATCAAACAGCAAAAACGATCAAGTGCAGAATCGAGCAGAAACGAACTGTGTATTCCCAGCATAAGATCTTAAAGAGACTCTGAAGTGAGTGAACCAGCATGTGTTTACTGTAAAGCACCTTACATAGTGCTAAACCTCCGCTATCCCGCGGCAAAACTAGGTGTCCTCCCCCCAAATCCACGACTTTCTTGGTCGTGGATTTTGCTGCTCATGGAGGCAGAGCTATGAGCTGCAGCTCTGCCTCCTTTCGCGTCAATCGCCATACGGATCTCCGCCTCTCCCCCGCCCCTCTCTGTGAAGGAAGATTGAGAGGGGCGGGGGAGAGGCGGACGTTCAGCCACAGTAGCACGTGTGTACGCGCTGTCGGCGGACTGATAAGGCTGTTTCTGAACGATCCGCTCAGTGGAACGTTCAGAAACAGCCTTATCAGTCCGCCGACAGCGCGTACACACGCGCTACTGTCAGCTAAAAGTCCGCCCAGCGCGAAGGTCTGATGGACCCGTCGTTGGCGGGCGTAGTGCGTGTGTACGCACCTTTACTGTCCTCAGGAGCCAACAGTCTAATCACTGTCTTATGTCTTCCTTAGTGACATGAGATAGAGATCAGGGTGTAAGATCCTGACGACAGTTGATGACATGAGGCAGATAGAGTGTAAGCTCCACGTGATGCACCTGCCAGCACTAAAGATGATGCCACCTGCAAAATTTAAAAAATGTAAATCATGGAAAGGAAATATTTTACAAAGGGAAAACACTGACTAAATAGTTTATAAAATATATATTTTTTTTAAGTTTCTATTTGGGAGAATTTTTACATTACTATTGTTTAAAGTGACACTGAAGTGAAAAAAATGATGATATAATGAATTGGTTGTGTAGTACGGATAGTACGGATAATTAATAGAACATTAGTAGCAAAGAAAATGGTCTCATTTTCAATTTTCAGTCATTTAGGTTTGTTTGTTTTTTTTGTTTTTTTTATAACATTGCATCATTCTCTAATATTAGCAGGTTACACACTACTCAGCATTCTAAATGATTTCACAGAGCAGGCTTATGAACTTTTGAACTTTCCTCTGCAGCAAAAACAAAACACGGTGACAGACACTTGAGAGTAAGCTTCAGAAGACAGAGCTCTCTGCGACTTTGAAAGTCGGAGAGATCAGTGAAGCTCTGTTGCATAAAACAACTGGAGTTTAAATCTTTCTGTACTGGAAACAATAGGAGACTCATATCTTTGCTAGAGATGCATAGCATACAATTATTATTTAACGTAAAGCTATAAGACTATCATCCTGGAGCTAGTTTTGTAGGATGTACACATGGTGAGGAAACTCCTGGATCAACAAAAAGTCCCAAGTCTTATTGCACACATTATTTTATATACAGTTTGTAGAGTGAGACAAGTACCTGGCATGCATCTCCCAGAGCTGGGTGCCCATTCTTTGGTCCCAAGTACAAGTCAGACCCTCCTCTCCTCCTGACACCACCTTCCAATCATCCATGCGCACAGCTGAGACTCCCAAGTGGTGGGCATAAAAAGAACAGATAGATTTGCTGCTGCATCGCATGTCGTACACACGTACCCTGTGGGACAAAATTATTAGTTGTGTTCATTAACTTTAAAAAAAGGTGACATGAGTCAGTAAAATATTTCCACAATGTGGTATACACATTAACAGACTTAAAAATAAATAAATAAAAAAGCTGCTCAGGGTGATCCAGGGCCACTAGGAAAGTATAGAGGACTAAAAGAGACCGAAAAGCCTTCATATTTGCGATAATTCAGCTTTAAGTGAGCAACTCTCGTTGCCCACAATGCACCACTACTGAATATGCAAATTATCTTAATGCTCCTAAAACCAGGAACACATCTAGAGCCACTAGTGCATAGCAAGCCTATAGCTTATACATTTTAAACTCCTTAGCAGTAACCCAGAGTCAGGCTGGGGGCTGGAAACCGGCAGCTCAGAGTGGTAACCCCGAGCCTGACTTATAGTGACCGCTGCGAGGTTAGCACAGAGCATAGCATTATTATTATTTAGTATTTATATAGCGCCGACATATTACGCAGCGCTGTACAGTGTATATATATATATTGTCTTGTCACTAACTGTCCCTCAAAGGAGCTCACAATCTAATCCCTACCATTGCCATATGTCTATATTATGTAGTGTAAGTACTGTAGTCTAGGGCCAATTTTTTTAGAGGGAGCCAATTAACTTATCCGTATGTTTTTGGAATGTGGGAGGAAATCGGAGTGCCCGGAGGAAACCCACGCAGACACGGAGAGAACAAACTCTTTGCAGATAGTACCCTGGCTGGGATTCGAACCAGGGACCCAGCGCTGCAAGGCGAGAGAGCTAACCACTACACCACCGTGCTGCCCGTATAGCATGCATTGGGCGTTTCAACTCACCTTCCCGGGATCCAGACGCTGGCAGCCATTCTTCTTCCTGTCCTCGGGGGCTCTGGATCCCTCTGGTGAGATCACCATCTGTCGTCATGGTGACAGCCGGCAATCTTACTATAGGGGTAGAGCACCATCTGGAAGACAGAGGGAGAACTGCAGAGCTGGGTCCCAGGGAGGTCATTGCAAGGGCTGCTGCAGGGGCTGCTGGATCCCAGGAAGGTAATTGCAGGGGAAAATAGGAGGGAAAGAGGCGTCAGCCAATCAGGCTGCATAAGTTAAGTCTGAGGGGAAGGTAAAGCAGCAAAAAAAAAAAAAAGACAATCCAGCATGCCCTGCAACCTCCTTTGTGCGGCAATGTACCAAATAAAAATCAGGTAAACTGGGGAATGATCATTTATCAACAAGAAAAGTAATAGTGATTTTTACCTTTTGGATTGTCTGGTTATCATACTTATTACTTGCTTAATAGATAAAAATTGATTTTTTACTTTATGCCCGACAGTTACACTATAAACAAAAAAACTCAAATTATTTATTGGGCCATAAGCCAGGCAGATTGAAGAACTCACAGCACAAGCTAATTCAGTTCATAGCAACTGCAACTAAAACTTTAACAGCTGACAAATGGTGATCGCCTAACCTCTTTTACGACCAGTTGCTAAAAAAGATTAAAAAAAAGACCACATATCATGATAAGCAGAATATTTGAGAGGATCTGGCTGCCCTGGATAGATTGGATTGTTTTAATCTACAGATGTTTATCTGTGACTATTTGTTGTAGTGACATGGATTGACCTCTGGTAACCAGAAACTACCAACACATTCTGTTGTTACTCCTTTGTTAATGGTCATTATATTTTTAGTTTACAAGCTCACCTTCAGAATTGTCTTGGTTCATTTAATTTTTTTTTTGCAAACTTCAATAAAAGCTTTTGAAACTAAGGGCTGGTTCACACGGGCGTCTGCTGAGCTTTTGCTTGGCATTGCGTTCAAACGCCAGCGTTTAAAAGCTAGCTTTTGAAGGCTTTTGAAAAGCGTTCAAGGCTAGCAGTTCTGGTCTCTGCTATTGTTTCCTCGCGTTTACTGCCTCTGAAAGCAGCATGTTGCTTTTGAGACTAGACGCAACGCTGGGATCTACTGCCAGGCTTTCATGAAAGCCTGCAAAAGCCAGCTCTAAACGCTCCCATTCACTTGCATGGGATGGCAGTAGATCCCAAAAAACGCTGCGTCTGAAACGCTGCGTTAAACGCCACAAAAACGCCCATCTGAACCAGCCCTAAACAACGCTCAACTATTCAGAATTGGATAAATGAACACAATTCTAATAGTCTTGCTCTTTAGGCCGGTTTCACACTGCAAACTGGTGGCAGCGATGCATCGTCAGAAACAGGCCTTTAGGGAGCGTAGTAGGTCAATATGCGGTGTTCCCTGTCCGGCCACCAACCAAGCAGGAAATGACGGGCACGTAATGTTAAAATACGATTCCGGGCATGCGCGCTGCAACGTCAACATTTTTAAAATCCCAGCGTCGCCATACAGTGACATGACATCTGGTCCGACGCAGAGTAACGCAAGTATGCACGTTAACGTAGTTTTTTATTAAAGGAGACCCCAAGATGCAGCGGGGGAAGATGGCGGATGCTCGGTGGGTACGTGTGCATCTCTAGGGAGCAATGGAGCAGTGCTGTGGTGCTGAAGGACGGCACCACAGTGTAAAGCCTCGCTCCCCATCGCCCGGGACATGGGAGCATCACTCAGACTTTCACCTGAGTAAAGCTCCCCAATGATCAGCCATCGCAAGAAGCAAAAGGGCAATAGGATTTGCCAGTAATCCTTGTGCGATGGCAAGGTGATAAGTAACTCATATCTGGATATGGCCCATTGAGTTTCCCTAAATATTCACATGCCCTTTTTAAGTTTACATTCATAAAATATCTAGAGCAAGGATGCCCAACTACAGTCCTCAATGGCCGAGATCCTTACACATTATTAGAACTGCTCAATTTTATTGATGTGACTGAATCAGGAGAGGTAAAGGTTCATCAAGTAGAACACATTTCTCCATTTCTGTCCATCTTAAACACTGGCCTGGATGTGACCATTGAAAACTGGTGTTGGGATTCTAGAGTAAAGCCATGAAAGGTTAGAAAATAGATGTTATTTTCCTTGTAAGGCTGAACTTGCTGCCATGCTGTAAACTGTAACCAACATGTGTCATTATATTACTAGGGATTGTGCCAACAGCATTAAATGGCAGCTCATATAAGAAAAGAGTCCCTCAGGTGTCACATTTAAACATTTCCAAAACACACCGCTTCCAGCGTCCTTTTAGCTGATTAGCAAATGCTTTCCCAAAGACAAAAAGCACACCCCTGGGTGCACTTCCCAATACTCCGCCATAACTTCTCACAATGTTTTACTGGAAGTGGAGTCTCAAAATCCTCTCCAAACGCATTCTCTAGACATATGACTCAATCAAACAGCAGCACGGTCTCATTTGTCACAGGCTCTGAATGGAATGTACACATAGCTTTCCCAGCCTGCTTAAAGAGAATCTGTACTCTAAAATTCTTACAATAAAAAGCATACCATTCTATTCATTATGTTCTCCTGGGCCCCTCTGTGCTGTTTCTGCCACTCCCTGTTGCAATCCTGGCTTGTAATTGCCAGTTTTAGGCAGTGTTTACAAACAAGACATGGCTGCTAACCAGAGTGTGATAGGCTGAGAGGAGCTCAGTCTGTGACTCACACAGAGCCTGCAGGGGGGCATGGAGAGGGTGTGTATAGCTTCTATCCTATCACAAGCAGAGCAGCACATTCCTGCCTGAGTGCCTGAGACCGACAAAGCCGTCAGAGGAAAGAAGATTAGATTATATAACAGAGATAATACAGCCACTGTGCAACTAGGAAAGGCTGCAGTAAGACAGACCACATTAGAACAGGTATAGGAACGTATAGGATAGAAGAAATAAGGCTGAAAATTTTGTTAGAGACTCTTTAAGAGAAAATGCCTCTGATGTCCACTTTAAATCCAAAAGTCAAGACTAGTGGTGGCGATTTTTAGTTGTATTATTAAAACGAAATGCTGTGTATAATCTCTTAAAGAAGACCTTTACTGAGAGACTGTAAAGGTTGGTATTGCCAACCTGGTTCTACAAATGACTGATTGCCTGGAGATCAGACAGACGCCTGGCTTCAGCAGTATCAGTCACACACCTGCAGCAAGTGGGCAGCTTAGGTAGACACAGGTTGGCATCGTGACATCTGAATACAAGATCTGCACGCTAATTTTAGTTTTACTAACAAATTATTAAAGGGCACCTTACAAAACACCCAAACATTGTTAGGTTAGCTTTTTGATTTAATTCTGACGACAAAAATACTTTTCTTCAAGCAATTGATTGGTTAAATGCAGCCTATTTATGTACAGACTACATTGTGCAATGCAAGTCCTAAGTAGGGGAGCTTATCAGCCTACATGTCCTCCTGACTGTGGACAGAGTGTTATTTCTTATTTCAGCAAATACTGTAGGTCTACTAAAACTCTTGAAGGGTGAAAAAAATATTGTACAGTCAATGGGCACCTTGACAGTTCAGAGCAAAGCTACTTTCTTAATAAAAGAAGCACAACTACAACAAAACGGCTTGAGAAAACACTGCAGAAACCACAGGTGTTTAAAGAGACTCTGAAGCGTCCAAAAAATGAGGTTTTTGCTTTAAAAACCTCTTTAACATAATTTCCCCTCCTTAAACGCTGCATTCCTGTGGTTGAAAACTTAATTAATCACCCCTAACACCCCAGGCAAAATCCACGACTTTCTTGGTCGTGGATTTTGCTGCCCTAAGGAGGCAGAGCTTTCAGCTGCAGCTCTGCCTCCATGCGTGTCAATCTGCGCTGATCGCCGCCTCTCCCCCGCCCCTCTCAGCAAAAGAAGACTGAGAGGGGCGGGGAGAGGCAGCGATCAGCGCTGATGGATGCATGTAGAGGCAGAGCTGCAGCCCAAAGCTCTGCCTCTATGCGGAAGGAGCCCCGCAATGTGCCCCAGGGAGTTTGGGGTTATTTGTGGAGTTTTAAGCCACGAGGATGCAGCGTTTTAGGAGGGGCAATGATGTTAAAGAGGATTTTAAAGTAAAAACATGATTATTTTTTTTGGGAGACTTCAGAGTCTCTTTAAAGAGACACTGAAGCAAAACAAAAATTAGGATATCATGAATTGGTTGTGTAGCAGGGATAATTACTAGAACATTGGTAGAAAAAAAAATATTCTCATATTTTTATTTTCAGTTATACAGCTTTTTTTTTTTTTTTTTTTATAACATTGCATCATTCTCTAATATCTGCAGTATACACATTAATCAGCATTCTAAACGTTTTTGCAGAACAGGCAGTGAACTTTTGACTTGTCCTCAACTGTTTTCTGCAAAAGAAAAACAAAATACAGTTGAGATAACCTAATCAGAAGTCAGAGCTCTCCAGGACTTTTAAAGTCGCAGAGCTCAATGGCTATTTGCATAGATAACAACTGGAGTTTCTTAACTCTTCCTGTACTGGAAACAAATATTAGACTTATGTCTCTGCTCCTAATGCTTTATTTCTTAGCTGTACTACACAACAAATTCATTATATCATAATTATTTTTCGCTTCAGTGTCTCTTTAAGTCTAATAAAGGTTTGTTGAAATACTTTAACTATACAGTAGAATACCTTTATGATAAATGTAAAGGGACCCGGCTAAGTGGTTTACTATATCAGAAGTTTGCTATAGTATATCAGGATTCGTCATACATTATATATTTATACACATGCGTTTCCTTGGAAGTGGGGACTGAGTTTACTATAGCCAGAGGTTTACTATATCAGAGTTTATTACTAGGAGATTTTTTTACAGTGATACAAGGAACAAATGGATAATGTCAGCCAACAAAACAGTAATAAGTAACACCATTTATGTTACACACAGAGTTTGCTGACTGAAGTGTTTCATGTGAATGTTTAAAATAATGCGAACTTCGTGGGCAATGTGGCATTAGCTGTTTCGGGTGAGAAGTGACTTGGCCAATAACATAGACTGTTTTGAATAATAATATTTATCAATCTGGTAGAATCATGTTTTGGAACAGGACGCAGACTGAAATGAAAGATTTATCAGGAACGTCACGATCCAATGCCTTGAAATAACGAGCTCTGGCCCAAGTCCAAAGCTCTGTGGCATCTTTCCTCCCCTGGTCCCGGGGACTGGTGAAGGGTGCAGGTGCCTGGAATGGGAAGGTGGTAAGTGTCAGCTTGAAAAGAGGAAATATAGCTATGCCAAATCCCCACACACCAAGCTCCAAAAGGAAGCGCAGGAACACCTTGCCAAAAAAAGTCATCTGGAAACACATTATGTTGTTTCACTATTCACACAGAATAAGAGTGCTTTGAAAACCTTTCAATTTAACAACAAAAAAAGATCCCCCTGGACTATACCACTTTAATATCCACTCTGTCCCCTATAAAACCAGGCCTCAGGACCATCACTACTAATGAGTATGACATGAAGTATTCAACGCTGGTAATCTGCGCTACCCATGTGCAGCGCTAAACCAAAATCTGAGCTTTGTACCATATTGCTGAGAGCCCTTTTTTCTCTATGAAAACCTGTGACTGGACGCCCAAATATAAAGCAACATTGGCAACGCCTGTTTCATAGTTGCCAGACCTCTTCTAGTGCTGCTCGGGAACTCTATATGCTAGACTCTTCCGGGGCTGCTAGTATTTTATTCTGCAGCAATACTTATATGGGTATATTATTTTTATAAATTTATATAATGTCAGCATCCTCTGGTGTACTTTATATTTGCACTAATACAATCTGTGTATACATGCATTAATAGATTATAAACAAGGGTAGTGCAGATGGCATACCCTGTAGGAGGGAGGGGGCATAGCTGAAACAACAAGGCCATATAGAACAATACTGGCATACAATACAAAAGAGAGCTATGTCCACGTGACCTAACAGTCTATGCTCTATAGGAGCACACAATAATGTGGAAGGCACACAATAATACTCCCTTAGGGCCCTTTTCCACTAGCGGCGTTTGCGATGCTGAATCGCAAAAACGCAAACCGCTAGCGATTTTACAATCGCTACGGTTTGCTTTTTAACATGGGAATCGCGGTAGGTCATTTCCACTACCGCGATTCGTTTTTGCGGGGAACGCGAACGCGCGGCGGAGCGATAATTGCCGCGATTTTGCTATGCAGTGCATAGCATAGCAAAATCGCGGCCGCAAACGTCGGGGGGAATCGCCGGTTTTGCGATTCAGCAATCGCTAGCGTTCAGCGTGAACGCTAGCGATTGCAGGTGGAAAAGGGCCCTTTAATGTAGATTTTAGGTCATTGAGGAGAGATTCAAAAACAAATATCTTTGCACCTAAAATGTCACTCATGTTTTCAGTTGACATTACTGGCTTTACCGACAGGAACCACTAGACAAAAGCAACACAGCTTCAAAGCAAAAAACATGAAAGGAGTTAAATGTTGATTGGTTAAATGTAGGATATCAATGATTATTCAACTGAAGACAAAAATAATGTTGCCTTATTAAAACAGATGGTATTTGCAATTATTCAGCATTAAGAGAGCGAGTATGGTTTCCCATGATGAATCACTCTCGAATACAGGATCTTCTCAAAAAATTAGCATAGTGATAAAGTTCATTATTTTCTGTAATGTACTGATAAACAGACTTTCATATATTTTAGATTCAAATACACACAACTGAAGTAGATCAAGCCTTTTATTGTTTTAATATTGATGATTTTGGCATACAGCTCATGAAAACCCAAATTTCCTATCTCAAAAAATTAGCATATTTCATCCGACCAATAAAAGAAAAGTGTTTTTAAAACAGAAAAAGTCAACCGTCAAATAATGATGTTCAGTTATGCACTCAATAGTTGGTTGGGAATCCTTTTGCAGAAATGACTGCTTTAATGCGGCGTGGCATGGAGGCAATCAGCCTGTGGCACTGCTCAGGTGTTATGGAGGCCCAGGAAGCTTCGATAGCGGCCTTAAAGGGACTCCGAGCAGTGCAGAAACTATGGAAAACTAAACATTAGCTTACCTGGTAATTTAATTTTAAGTAACCCTCCAGGACAGGTATACATCGAGACTTGGCCCCTCCCAGGAAACAGGAAACATCCACAAGCCTCTCTATAAATAAAAAAGTTTGTCAGGTATCCGGCAGTATTAAATAAAGAAATATTCCAAAAGGTCTCAACCACCTGACACCTAACCATACATAATAGTGAATTCTATATATATATATATATATATATATATATATATATATATATATATATACATATACATATTTTAACACTACATATATAATGAGTAAAAACGGGGTGGGTTACCCCACCTGTCCTGGAGGGTTACTTAAAATTAAATTACCAGGTAAGCTAATGTTTAGTTTTTTCCATTAACCCTCCAGGACAGGTATACATCGAGATGATACTCAAGTAATAACTAACCTTAGGGTGGGCTGATCGCCTCCAAGACTTTCCTTCCAAAGTCCTGGTCTGATGAAGAGATCCGATCCAATCTGTAATGCCGCATGAACGTCCCCAGATTCTTCCACGTTGCTGCCTTACAGATTTCCAGAGGGGAAGCACCAGCTCTGAAAGCCCAAGTCGTTGCTGTCCCTCTCGTAGAATGAGCTTTAAGCTCCTTTGGCGGAGTCGTTTCCATAATTTTATAAGCCTCAATAATGCACAGCTTAATCCAGTTTGCAATCGTTCTCTTGGATGCTCTCTGCCCTACCAACTTTCCAGTGAAATTTACAAACAGGGCTTCGGTTTTTCTTACACTTTCTACTCTTTCCAGATAGTCCTTAAGTACCTGTCTTACATCCAGTAAGTGTCGTTGTCTTTCCATATCGTTTGTAGGATTAGGAAAAAAAGTCGGTAGTACAATCTCCTGAGATCGGTAAAATATATCTCCCACTTTTGGGATAAACTCAGAACTTGTTCTAAGAACCACTCTATCATTATAAAAAATACAATAGGGTTCCCTACAGGACAAGGCTTCAAGTTCACTCACTCTCCTTGCCGAGGTGATAGCTACTAAAAAAACTGTTTTGAAAGTTAATAAACGTAAATTCATACTGGTATTGCAATTGAACGGGGCCCTTGTCAAGGCCTTCAAAACTAAGGATAAATCCCATTTGGGAAAAGGTTTAATAGCAATTGGTCTATTCCTTTCGACTGATTTCACAAATCGAGCAATCAGAGGATGAACAGCCAACTGTTTGTCTAAAAAAACAGAAAGTGCTGAAATCTGTACCCTAATTGTGCTTAAGGCCAGTTTCTTATCTACTCCACTTTGGAGAAATTCTAGGACTGTAGCTACCTCATTTGACTTAAAACCCGATTCTTGTTTCCATAAATTATAAGTTTTCCAATATTTCAGGTATATTGCTCTAGTGTTCTTTTTCCGACTTTTAATCAAAGTATCAACTACCTTGTCTGATAATCCATAACTCTTTAGTATATGCTGTTCAGTAACCAAGCTGTCAACTTCCATTTGTTGATGTCTGGCACCATCTGTTTCTGAATCAATACTAAATTGTCTTGAACAGGAAGTAGTATCGGCTCTGTTATTTTCAATTTCAGTAGCAGAGGATACCACGACCTTCGTGGCCAATCTGGAGCAATAAGAATTACTGTTGTTTTGGATACTGCAATTTTCCTCAATACCAATGGTAAGAGATTCAGAGGAGGGAATGCAAAAGCTAGACTGAAGTCCCATATCTGTGCGAGAGCATCCACCGCTGTTGGATTGTCTCTGACGTTTAGGGAGAAAAATTGACTGCATTTCGTATTTTCTCTGTTGGCAAACAGATCTATGACCGGAGTACCCCACACTGATGTTATCCATTGATATACTTTTGGGTTCAATTGCCATTCTGCGTTCGATAGTTGTTTTCGGCTCAGTAGATCTGCTAGCACATTCATGGATCCCTTCAAATGAATTGCTGTAATGGATAACAGAGTCCGTTCCGCTATGTCCAGTATCTCTAGGGCTAGAGTTAATAGTTTCTGGGATCTCGTTCCTCCCTGGCGATTTATATACGCCACTACCGTGGAATTGTCCGTTCTTATTTGTAAATGTTTGTTTGCTACCACATGTTGGGATGCTATCAGAGCCAACTTTACCGCCATCAACTCTCTGAAATTTGAGGACTGACCTTTCATATGCTGTTGCCAAAGACCCTGTGTCTTGAATCCCTGCACATGGGCTCCCCAACCCAACAGACTTGCATCTGTAGTTAAGATTACTTGTGTTGGGAAATGCCAAGGCCTGCCCTGAGATAATATGCGTGGACTCGTCCACCAATTTAGACTCTCTTTTACTGTCTCTGGAATCTGTACTAAGTGATCTAGCGATTCCATCGTCTTGCACCAATCTTTCAAGACCCAATTCTGTAATATTCGTGAATGCTTCATTGCCCACTGCACCGCTGGTGCTACTGAATTTAGAAGCCCCAGAAGTCTCATGGCATCTCGAATCGAGATGACCGACAATCTTCTGAAATCTTCTACCTGCTGAACTACCTTTGCAATTTTTTGTTCTGGTAGAAACATCCTCTGTTCTATTGAGTCTATCATAAACCCCAGAAAGAGAATGTTTTGAGTGGGTTCTAATTGAGATTTTTCTAAGCTCAGAATCCATCCTGCTTGTTGAAGCTCCTTCACAACAATTTCCCTGTGGTGTAATAACATTTGTCTTGTTTCTGCCATGACCAGCAGATCGTCCAGATAAGGCACAATCATAATTCCTTTCTTGTGCAGATGTGAGACTAATTCGGCAATCACCTTGGTAAAAATCCTTGGAGCGGACTTTATGCCAAAGGGGAGGCAACGGAACTGGTAATGAGTTACTATGGAGCCTTCTTTTACCGCAAACCTTAGAAATTTTTGGGATTTCAGTTCGATCGGAACATGCCAATAGGCGTCCTTGAGATCGATACTGAGCATGAAACAATTGGTTGTCAACAGATTCCTCAGGGAATAAATCGATTCCATTTTGAATTTTTGATGTTTTATGAAGGGATTCAATGGTTTGAGGTTTAGGATTAGACGAAATTTTCCCGACGGTTTTTTCACTAGGAAGATCTTTGAATAAAAACCCCTTCCCTGCTCCAGGATTGGTACCACAGTGACTACCTTTCTTTCTAACATATCTTGTAGAATGCAAGATATGGCTTTTTGTTCCTCGCTTGATCTCAGTTCCTTTGTTATAATGAACTTTGTTGGAGGTTTCTGTTGGAATACAATATGATACCCCAACTCGATCAAATTTAGAATGAATGGGCTGGTCGCAAACTTTTGCCACTGTGGGAAAAAAGAGCCCAACCTTCCCCCCACAGCCTGTTCGCTGTCACAGCTGTTTCTTTGTAGCGGAGTCTGAACTGCCAAACAGGGCGTTTGGCCTGTTCTGCTCCCGAGAGAAAGACCAGGGTTTACGTCTATTTTGTGGTTTTGTCTTATTTTCTTGCCGGTTTTTGCGAAAAAACCGTTTCCCCTGTCTAAATTGCCTTTTTTTAGGAAACCCTTTCTTTTTATCTGATGTCCTCTCTAGCACCTCATCTAACTGTGGCCCGAACAATAAGTCACCTGAGAAAGGAATAGTACATAACTTGTTTTTGGAGACATTACTACCTTCCCAGGTTTTAATCCAGATATTTCTCCTGGCCACATTAGACAAGGCAGCCGCCCTTGCAGTCAGACGGATAGATTCTGTTGCTGCATCAATAATGAAATTGATAGCCTTGAACATTACCGTAAATGAATTTAAAATAGTTTCTTTACTTGACCCCATCTTAATGTGACGCATTACTTGATGCATCCATAAGTCTAGGGTACGCCCTACACAAGTGGTAGCAGCGGCCGGGCGAAAGTTCGCACATATGGCTGACCAGGTTTTCTTTAAGGCAAATTCAGCTTTCTTGTCTGACTGTTCTTTCAGAAAACCTAGATCTTCAAAGGATAATTCATTCTCCTTATGCACTTGCGAAAAAGCTGCATCCAGTTTAGGACATTTATCCCACTGTTTACAGTCCTCTTCTGCAAAAGGGAATCTACGCTTAAAACCCCTAGATAAAAAGACCTTCTTATCAGGGTTCTTCCATTGACTGTTAATCAATTGTTTAGTTGAAGCATGTACTGGAAATACCATCGGTTTCTCTCCTTCCATGCCTGCATATAAAGCATCGTGTGCGGACAGAGAAGAAGGAACATCGTCTTTTAAACCTAGAGAATCATAAATTGCTTTTAATAATTCCTCCGTTTCATTAGCAGAAAATCTGAATTTAGATGGCCTATCCTGATCTTTTTCAGATAATTCCTCATCTGAATCACATTCAGAAATCTCCTCTGAGTATTCATCCGGCTCAGAATCTGACAATACAGGCCTATCTGACTTAGAGGTTGCCTTTTTATGCACCGATGCTGATGGTAATGGAACCTCCATAGGATTGTCGGACATTGCAGACACAGCCGTTTGATCTTTTGGCAAATCAGCACCAATAGTAGGTGATCGAGCAATGATCCCTGGCGGTTTTATAATGGGTTGTGACACATTATCAACAGAAGGAACTGATGCAGAAGCAGCCGGCACTTGTGTAATGACAACAGGTGTAGGATTAACAACAGACTGAGCTGCCATTGATTCTCTGAAAACCTTCATTGATTCAGACATTTCTCTGCGGACCATTTTGAGAAAATCCTTGTAAGCCACAGCAGATTCCTCATTTAAAACACGAGTTGCACATTGCTGACATAACAGCTTATTCCATGACACTGGCAGCTTCAAATTACAAGAAGGACAGCGTTTTTTGGGCTTAGCAGTGTCTGATGCTTCTGCAGTTGCAGATGAGGCAGAGGCTGACGCTGTCGTGGTCTGAAATACAACAAACAAAATACAGACACTTGTCAAAATGCCCTGCCAGTTTGCCTCAGTATAACACCCAGTGATAGACCTTCCACCTAGAAGCCATACACCTAGTAATCCTCCAGCAGCACAACCAGCCAGTGAGTCTCCAAAAAAAAACAAAGCCATCACACAAACAACCGTTTTACATGTGAGTATCAAAGATACCTTCGTATCCGGCTTTGACTCCTGTGTCTTAGGTTCTTTGTGAGCCGCCTGCTGGTCCGTGCTCTCCCCAGACGCTGGTTGTGCCTCCATCTTGCGTCCTGCACGAGTGCCAGGACGCGGAGGAAGCTGCGCGCTCTTCAATCCGGCAGGCGGAAGTGACGTCTATACCGGAAGCGGAAGTCCTGATACCGCCATGTTGGATTCTGGCACGCTGCGCCCTCTCAGCCTCCGCTTTCCCCGCAGCGTGCGGACGCCATTCCAGCCGGCGGCGCCTGCCATTTAGAAGCCTCCGCAGCCATCTCTCTCCCCAGACCATCCACAGAGGCTATAGAAAGAGGTAAGCGGCCAGACACGGATAACACTGCCTAGTGAACACCTCTCTGTCTCCGCAGCACCAACCATCCCTAGCCCCCCAGGCTCTCCAGGATAGCAGCGCAAGGTATAGAGAGACCTGTCCCTGGAACAGGAAACATCCATACTGCCGGATACCTGACAAACTTTTTTATTTATAGAGAGGCTTGTGGATGTTTCCTGTTTCCTGGGAGGGGCCAAGTCTCGATGTATACCTGTCCTGGAGGGTTAATGGAAAAAGATGCATATCATTTTAAAGCTCTCTTTCTCCTCTTTCCAATGATATATAAACCGCCGCCCTACGCCTTTTAGTTTTCGCTATTTTCGCGATTGAAAGCGTAGGGCGACGATTTAGGTGTCGCCAGAAAGAGGAGAAAGAGAGCTTTAAAATGATATCCATCTTTCCATAGTTACTTGTATTACACAGGACGACACTTTCCCCAGTGTCAGCAGCTCCATTCAGCAGAAAAAGTCGCCCTGTGTAATACAATGTAACTATGGAAAGATGGATATCATTTTAAAGCTCTTTTTCTCCTCTTTCTGGCGACACCTAAATCGTCACCCTACGCCTTTTAGTTTTCTTTATTTTCGCAATTGAAATCGCGGCCACTGCAATTTCAATCGCGAAAATAGCGAAAACTAAAAGGCGTTGTGCGGCGGTTTATATATCATTGGAAAGAGGAGAAATAGAGCTTTAAAATGATATGCATCTTTCAATAGTTTCTGCACTGCTCGGAGTCCCTTTAAGCTCATCCAGAGTGTTGGGTCTTGCGTCTCTCAACTTTCTCTTCACAATATCCCACAGATTCTCTATGGGGTTCAGGTCAGGAGAGTTGGCAGTTCATTATTTGACGGTTGAATTTTTCTGTTTTAAAAACACTTTTCTTTTATTGGTCGGATGAAATATGCTAATTTTTTGAGATAGGAATTTTGGGTTTTCATGAGCTGTATGCCAAAATCATCAATATTAAAACAATAAAAGGCTTGAACTACTTCAGTTGTGTGTATTTGAATCTAAAATATATGGAAGTCTAATGTTTATCAGTACATTACAGAAAATAATGAACTTTATCACAATATGCTAATTTTTTGAGAAGATCCTGTATGTGAATCATCTCTTTATGCCCCTGAAAGCCAGACACACATATAGAACCACTGGTGTATAGTAATCCTATAGCTCAGCGGTTCTGGATGTGTGGCTGGTTATCAGAAGCTTAAGGTTTGCATATTCAGGAGTGATGCATTATGGGAAACCACACTTGCTAGCTTTAAAGCTAAATTATTGCAAAAACCTTCTGTTTTAAGAAGGCAAAATTATATTTAGCATTCCTTTCTGTCTCTTTAGCCCCTTACATATACTCTCCTAGTGGTTCTGAGTCTTTGTGGGTACTCTGTACAACTGAAGACAACACAGTTTTTTTGTTTTTTTTTTTCAAATAAAGCACAGCGCGAAGCATACATTTAATAATTCTGTTCTGGATCAAATTTACACAACAGAGTTCCTTGCCCTGTGACCTGTTTTGCCAGTCTGATTTGCCTTTATTACATTTTATTACACACTTTGTATATTTTCAGTTCAGATTCAGTCCCCTTATATTTTAGGGTGCCAAGTGCACTCCTTCAACACTTAAATCAATTTTTTTTTTATTTTTAGTTTAGGTTTGCCTGATTGGGCACAGTTACCAAATGAACATACCTCCGATCCCTGTTACCTGCCACAAGGAGATGAGGCGGGCTGTCTTTTATGTTAATACAAGTAAAGTCTCCAGTAGAGTTACCCAAGCTTGTGATGCATTGACCAGTTTGCAGGTTGTATACATGGATCTGTACATAAATAGAAAAAAAAATAAAATAAATATGTAGGAAAGTATAATCACCATCTCCAGTACATGTAGGCAAATTATCATGAAGCATCAAAAAACAAACAGCCCATTGCCACATACACACATGCCAATCGGTTAACACAGTAGCAGCTGTAGCGCTCAGCCACGCTATAAGCATTTTTCTGAGATCTTTTTAGCCATCAGAGCTTTCTGGAAGCTTTTAAAAAAACAACCAAACAAAAAAAAAACCACTCCCATTGACTCACATTAAAATTGTGGTAAAATCGTGCGATTTTTCCACGTTTGCGATTTTAATGCAAGTCAATGGGAGCTTTTTTAAAAAACTTCTCAGAAAGCTGTGATGGCTAAAAAGCGCTCAGATAAGTGCTTATTGTGTGTAGGAGCCCTTACACAGCATGAAGCAACGCACAAAATGTTTACGTACTCGCCATCCTCTGGATAAACAGGGATATGTGAGGGAGCAGGCTGGAGTTGTACTTTGTATTGGTTGAACTCGATGG